>NC_134688.1:261272154-261948654 GCF_050947455.1 Rhinoderma darwinii
GACTGCGCTATTCATTCCATCAAAACGACGGAACCCTTGCACAACAGTGACAAACAGAAACCATGTGCACCGGATCCGTCACCATTGAAATCAATGGTAATGGAAACGTATACCTATGGTTTTAGTCAGGGTTCCATTCTGTTTAATTCCTGCAGCCTAAGGCCTGGTTTACGAGCGTGTGCGTTTTGCGCACGCAAAAAACGCTGCGTTTTGCGTGTGCAAAAGGCACTTAACAGCTCCGTGTGTCATCAGCATATGATGTGCGGCTGCGTGATTTTCGCGCAGCCTCCATCATTATGACACACCGTTTGTATGTTTGTAAACAGAAAAGCACGTGGTGCTTTTCTGTTTACATTCAGAGTTTAACAGCTGTTGCGCGAATCACGCAGTTCGCACGGAAGTGCTTCCGTGCGGCATGCGTGGTTTTCACGCACTCATTGACTTCAATGGGTGCGTGATGCGTGAACAGCGCACAAAGATAGGACATGTCGTGAGTTTTTTTCAGCGGACTCACGCTGAGCGAAACTCACGGACTGTCTGCATGCCCCCATAGACTAATATAGGTGCGTACGACACGCGTTAAAAGCACGCGCGTCGCACGCACGTATATCACGCTCGTGTAAACTAGGCCTAAGGAGAACCAGAGATTTAACAACAAAGCGCGTAATAAGTACAATAAATAGGAGGGCTAAAAGACTGGAAGAAAAAAGACATACATGTGTATATTTTGTGCTTATTTTAGCAGATTATTTGAATTGTAGAGTGATTTGTGAAGGGCCATTAACTGGAATTGGTGTTTAATGACAGTTGCCATTGTGGATAGATAGACTGTGTATCTTCAAACAGCCAAAGACCTCCCTCAGCTACACCCGAGGCTGTTAGCTACCATCGTTCAGCCATTATTATGTCACAATAGCCCTGTCCAGAGTATGTAATTACTATAATGATGACCCTCAGTGGCTACAAGAGGAGGAATAGTTACATTTTAGATGCTAAATGTTGCACAATATTCCTCATAATTATCTATATCTGCTATTTGTGTTGACAATACTGGATATATATATAACCATTCCCTATTAATCTAAATATGGAAATAGTCTATAATTAACTTACATTATTAACCCCTTAAGGGTACGGTCAATTTGTATTTTTTAATTTTTGTTTTTTCCTCCCCGTCTATCTATCAGGTGGCAAAAACTACATGTTCACTTTATTCTATAGGTTAATATGATTACGCCGATGCCAAATTTATATATTTTTTTAATGTTTTACTACTTTCATAAAAAAAATTGTTTTGTGTCGCCATATTCTGAGTCAGAACTTTTTTATTTTTTCGCCGAAGAAGGGATTGGCTTATTTTTTGTGGGGGAAGCTGGAGTTTTTATTGGTACCATTTTGGGGTACATGCAACTTTTTGATCACCTTTTAAAAAATTTTTGTGGGGAGCTATGGTGTCTAAAAAACAGCAATTTTGGTTTTTCTTTTTTTTAGGGCTTTCATCAAGCGGGTTAAACATAGTTGTATCGGACGTGACGATACCAGTTATGTTAACTTTTATTTTTTTAACATTACTTTAGGGAAAACATGGAAAAATGTTTTTTGTTTAAACTTTTAATATTTTTTTTTAACATTAGAAAAAACCTTAATTTAACGGTTTGTTACTTTTTTTTATTAGTCTCCCTAGGGGACTTGAAGCAGCGATCATTGGTTTGTTTATATAATATACTGCAATACATTAGTTTCCAACAGTCTCCTATGAAGCCTGGAGGCAGGGCTTTATAGAAGTACAAAGATGGCAGACTTGGGGGCCTTCTTTAGGCACTCAGGCTGCCATGACGACCATCGGCACCCTGCGATCGCACCATGGGGGGGGTGATAACACGTCGGAGGAGTCCGCCCCTGTATTTTAACGCTTTAGATGCCGCGGTCGCGACTGGCCACGTCAACTAAGGGGTGAAACGGGCGGAATCAAAGTGAACTTTGATTCCGCCCCTTACAGTGAGGTGTCGGCTGTAGCATGCTCCATATTTCCCCTTAACGGCTGCCACATACATGTACGTGGCATGCCCTTAAGGGGTTAAGTGCTTATTTTTATGCACCTTGTGCTATTTTCATGCAATGTCTGCGGATTAGTTTAGCGGGACCATTTGAAATGATCTGCTCAACATTTATATGTCCCAGACATATGCAACTGTATGTCTATACAATCGCATGTGCCTGCCATCGAATCCCTATTTTTGCATTTAGTTATATTTGAAAGCATTTCCGAATACACTTTTCCCTTCACAGTTGAGGCAACGGTTTACTTTCATTGTCATCCTAGTTATCATTTTTAGTGGTGAAGATTAAACAAATATATAGATTTTTTTATTTATTTAAAGGTAACTTGTCACCAGCATTTTAACTATTGAACTCTTCTCACCCCTCGTTGGCCGCTGCTGTCAAAAGTTCGTTGGCGTTATCCCATCTCCAAAACTCCTCCTCTGACCGTAAATAATGCCTTGCAAACAGTTCACGCCTATTATGGTAATAATCTGTCAGTCTCGTTCGTTCCTCTTCTTATGCCTGCCCACCGCCAAAAACTGGCCTGTCCTGAATGCCGAAACCTCGTCTGAGATAGAGTGCATGCGTCCATCATGTATGGTCCATCACCCTTCTCTGCTTCGTCCGTACCTCAAATTAAGTTACTGTGCATGCGCCGCTATGGTGTCCCATTGTGTGCACGCACCAGAACAGGACATCGATGCACAAGCATGGGATTTTATGTGTTGGGGGAGATGAGGAGGTGTCAATCAAAGGTAAGGAGGCGGGGTTAACTCAGAAAGGCTTGAGGAATGAAGATATAACTCTTTTCAAACAAAGATATAACGGTTTTATGCTCATCAGCATACGCGACACTAAAAAAATGAATACTAAAGGTACAGAGCCTTCTTAGAAGATAATTATAGGTTACATAAGAATTATTTTTCACCCACTTCCACCAGGTATTCCTGGTTTCATAAGTGAAATGCTGATGACAGGTTCCCTTTAAAGGTTTCTTCCGTCTCAGAGATTTATAGGCAAATTCACAGGAAATTGCATAAATGTCTGATAGATGCGGGTACCAGCACTTGGACTCGAACCAGAACCTATATTGAAAATGGGGGTCACCCCTCCCCGCAATTCCAGACGGAGACTATATGCAGAGGTGGTTACACATGTTTTATGGGAGTTACGGAAACAGCCGAGAAAGCACCATAAACATAAACTAAAGTTGATATCAGGAAAGTATCTACTGAATATATAATTCTATGGATATCTTGGTTTCCTCATGAAAATAAGCCTTGACAAACAGCTTTTCTAGTCTTCTGAATGATAACTCTGTCAAGTTATTCAGGGATACATGAAAAATTTACGAACCTAGGAAAGCTGGATGGCAACAAAAGACTAACTTCATTGTCACCCAGCTCTCCTATAAACAAATGAATCAAATTTTTAACAGTTTGACACATGATAAGAACAGTAGGATATATATTTACTTGTGATTTTTTATTTTATTTAATTTTTATTTATTTTATAGAGAAAAATAATTAAAACAGTAGTTTTTATGATGACGATGATGACTGTTATTTTTTTATACATTTTGTCCATATAAATAATTATTTAAAATATATTTGACTACATTGTTTATTTGGTTACATTCACATCGTCCACAAACATCTGTTTGGGTATGCTCCATTGTAAATGTAGTGCTGTATGCCGGCATATATTAATATATAAAAAGAAAGGGACAGACAACAATCTGACATAGAACTATCTTTTCCACACATAGTACATATGTTCTATGTGAGTCAATTAAACAAAAACATGCTATATAAAACCTATAGCAAGTTCTCATCCCTTCCCTGGTCATTTCTGATGGTGACAGATTTGGCCATTGTTTTCCAAAACACTAGTGTCTAAGCATACCGATATACTAATACCTATAAGAGTGGATATGTCAGTGTCACTGGGTCCCAGGGTCTCTGTATATATACACCAGACTGTGTGTACCAGTAAACATGTATACACATCACATTGTTTGATGACCATTGTGTATACAAATCTTCCTGAGCAAAATAGAAAAATACAATCTGAGGAAAAAGGATCAGAGAATCGGTCGGGTGAACAGCCAGGACAACAAGCTCACTGCAAGCCTGTGCTTGTGTGTCCCACAGAAACTCATCCAGCCCAAGATAACCCATCTGCTGGCTGACTCACAGACTCTGCCCTTCTCTATTGCATCAAACACAGAGTACAATTTATGGTCCCATACTACTTTTTAGCATTTCCCCTGCTTTACACACATTGTGCATCTGCTATAACATCATACAGACATGGTTTGGATCGTTGTTTTTAATTTTTTTTTAATTGAATTCAGATCTAAAGTGTGAAAGAGGTGTATTCCCTTCTGAATCTATTACCAGTTTGGACAAAAAATGCAATTGCAGAGTGTGAAACCACCCAATGGGCTCATGCACACAGCCCAGTGGCGGATTAAGTAGACCATAGGCCCTGGGCTGTTACCCAAACAGTGGGCACCCCTTCTCCACCGCCGCCCTGCCGCGCCGTAACTATTGTTAACACTACCTTTTTGTGCAAGCATTAACAAATCGGTGTTACAATTCCCCTTGTCAAAGGGCTGTATCCCTACATACTGACAGTATCACACTGTTCAGGGACAAATCCTCCTGACAAGGGGAATGGTAACACCAATTTTTCTATCAGTCCTGGACTGCACAAAGACTTTTTGTGAAATACCGTACAAGGACTTCCTATAATAAACGTGTCAGGACAGGTGACAGATTCTCTATAAATCATGTGACTCACAGGTGACCACTTCTCAGATTCTAGTAGTTTTTTTTCTCTTTTGTTCTCCATCCTGTCCAGACTTCATGACGACTTCTCCCAGCCATGACCCATTTCTGCAGAATTTGCTAGTCAGATGTCTTCGGCTCCTCACTTTTCCAACATTTCCACACCTATAAATGAAGATAAAATTACTGTGGTGCCACACACTGTGCCCTAAATATAATAGCACCATACACTGTGCCCCTGAATAAAACTGTGTCAAACACTGTAAAGCACCACATACACAGTGCCCATGTACATAGTGCCACACACAGCTCCTGTAGATAACATCATGCACAGCCACCTGTAGATAGCATCAGACAAAGCCCCCTGTAGATAGCGCCACACAGCCCCCTGTAAATAGTGCCACACAGCTCCCCTGTAGATAGCGCCACACACAAACCCCTGTAGATTGCGCCACAAGCAGCCCCCTGTAGATTGTGCCACACCACCCTCCCTGTCTTGTAAACAGTGCCACATAGCCCCCCTATATATAGTGCCACACAGCACCCCTTATATACTGTCACAGCCCCCCCTTGTATATAGTGCCACACAGCACCCTTGTATATAGTGCCACACAGCCCCATTGTAAATAGTGCCATACAGCCCCCTTCCCTTGCATATAGTGCCACACAGCTCCCCCTTGTATATAGTGCCACACAGCCCCCTCCCTTGTATATAGTGCCACACAGCTCCCCCATTGTATATAGTGCCACACAGTTCCCCCTTTTATATAGTAACACAAACCCAGCCTTGTAGATAGTGCCACACTGTCCCTCCTAGTATATAGTGCCACACAGCTACCCCCCTTTATATATAGTGCCATACAGCCCCCCTTGTAGATATTGCCACACAGTCTCCCTTGTAGGGAGTGCCACAAAGCCCCTCTTGTACAGTGTGCCACACAGCCCCCTTGTAAAGAGTGCCTAACAGCCCCCCTTGTAGAGAGTGCCACACAGCCCCCCTTGTAGAGAGTGCCACACAGCCTCCCCTTGTAGAGAGTGCCACACAGCCCCCCTTGTAGAAAGTGCCACAAAGCACCCCTTGTAATGAGTGCCACACAGCCCGCCTTGTAGAGATTGCCACATAGCCCCCCTACCGCTCTGCCTGACGTGACTCACATTATCAGGTCACTTACGCGGCGGCGGTCTGAGTCGGTGCCGGCCCAGGAGTGGACCAGTCCAGTCATCTGACCTGAGTCAGTCACCTTACCTCAAGTAAGGTGTGGACTGGTCCACTCCCGGCACTGACCACACTCAGAACACTTACTCACTCGGCCTCAGTCTGCATATTTTCAGATTCCGCAGAAGTCAAGTGTGTGGCACTATCTACAGGGGGCTTTGTGTGTGGCGCTATCTACAGGGGGCACAAACATTATTACTGTGTGGGGGCATGGTTGCTGATGGGGCACTTTTATAGTGTCGAGCACTAAAGGATCATTATTACCATCTGGGGCACTGTAGAATACGAGTTTGTTTAGATGATGGGGTATAGGTAGGGAGGGTGCTGGAAAAGCGAGAAACCAATATGTCTGTGTCTCAAGTTCTGCAGAAACTAGTTGTGGCTGGAATAAGACGTCACAGTGGTATGGGCCGGATGGAGAAAAAAAGGGAAAGTGAACCACTAATCAGAGAAAACATCACCTGTTATAGTCACTGGATATAAATGTGCTGTAATCACTTATATTGTCTGCAGAGCTCCTGTGTATAACTGGCATTTACCACTATATGGTCACTATGTGGGGATAATATTGGTCTTTGTGTAGTGGTTTGTATTCAGTAACAGTATGGAGGTATTATTCAGTCACTAGTATGGGGTATTATTTAGTCACTATCTGGTTATGGTGTGGCAGTGTTATTCAGTCACTAGTACGGGGTATTATTTAGTCACTATGTGGTTATGATGTGGTGGTAATATTCAGTAACAGTATAGGGTATTATTCAGTCACTATGTGGTTATGATGTGGTGGTATTATTCAGTAATAGTATGGGGGTATTATTCAGTCACTATGTGGTTATGGTGTGGCGGTATTATTCAGTAACAGTATGGGGGTATTATTCAGTCACTATGTGGTTATGGTGTGGTGGTATTATTCAGTATCAGTATGGGGGTATTATTCAGTCACTATGTGATTATGGTGTGGTGGTATTATTCAGTAACAGTATAGGGTATTATTCAGTCACTATGTGGTTATGATGTGGTGGTATTATTCAGTAATAGTATGGGGGTATTATTCAGTCACTATGTGGTTATGGTGTGGTAGTATTATTCAGTAACAGTACGGAGGTATTATTCAGTCACTATGTGGTTATGGTGTGGCGGTATTATTCAGTAACAATATGGGGGCTAAGTTAGGATGGGAAAGCTATAAGTAAGGCTGTGATTGGTGAGTCACTCCTAGCACGCTGCACAGTGCACAGGCAACGATTTTGTCTGTGATTTTTAGCTCAGTTGTCCAGAAATGACTGAAGTGGAGGTTGGCAACTGTCACGGTCACAGGGTATGTGGACCCACTAGGCCGCTCCGCCGTAGCGGAGAGGCAGCTGACAAGGTCACAGTCTATACGAAAGTCAATAGCAGATAGCAATGTTTGGGTACCTGAACTAGTCCAGACGGTGGCTGTGGCTTCAGCACGAATGGAGGTCGGTGCGGCAGGTAGCGCCAGACGTGGCGGGCAGTATCCGATGTAGCAGAAGACACTGGATGTGGCAGAATTCACTGGACGTGGCAGAAGACACTGGACGTGGCAGAAGACACTGGACGTGGCAAACGACAGCAGGTGCAGTAGACACGACTCCAACACTGGTAGGCACAGGAACAAGAACAATACGGAACACGGGAACGTGTAAAAGGGCACGGGTAACAACTGGAACAGGGAAACACTAAGGGACCATTTGCGAGACAGACTGGGAAAGACTAACAACGCTCAGGCAAGGATTAGAAGGCCTGGGGCCTTCTTATAGACCAGGAAATCGTGGCAGTTGATGATGATGACGACTTCCTATTTGCGCGCGCTGGACCTTTAAGGCTGGGCACGAGCGTGCGCGCGCACCCTACGGGGCACAGCAGAACGGAGCAGAAGTGAGCGCTGGCGTCTCCTAGGAAGGAGATGGGGACCAGCGCTCACGGATCTATGGCTGCGGGCGTCGGGAGGTGAGTAAACCCGACGGCCCGCGGCCATGGACGCTACAGCAACCCTGCATGTGGCTCCTGGACAGAGTTATAATATGGCCATGCTCGCAGTGCCGAAAGCAACAGATACAGATGTCCAGATGGATGGATAGTACATACGTTATAGGTGAACTGTTTTTTCTCTACCTACAAAATGCAATTTCTCTGTGATGAACGATCCCTGTGATATCTGCAACAGAATGCAAATACTAATAATACAGGTGATGTTTTCGGTGCATTAATATTTGCATTTGTGTTGCTTAAAAATTATTCTCTGTTGCAATTTATTGTCATTACATTCGTAGCTCTTGACAACAATCAGCCAAGAATTTTCTACACAAAAGTGCATTTTTTTTTTTGCTATGTTCATATCATGTTAATATTCTGTTCAATATTCATCTTTACAATAAAAATCCTACTTTCTATGTCAGTGATTCCCAATCTTTCTACCATGGGTTAGGCCCTGAATTGTTTTTCCCTTCAAGGAAACCATACTAAATATCTTTACCTAACCTACTTAAATGAAGCCTGGTGTGGGGACAGGCAGAGAATTATATAATTTGTTGACTACTTTGCTTGCCAAGCCTCACAGTAAATCACCCAATGATTGTATGGTTAGTAATCACAAAAATGTGTCAAGTACCATTTTTATGGGTAGTAGTTTTATAAGAAATTGAATTCATTTATCTTAATTTTACTCCTTATATGCCTTTGTACAGCAGTTATTAAAGGGGTACTTTTATGATCAGAAGTAATAGCATAAACGCAGTAACGCAACCCGACATTCCTCAGAATGCAGCGCCGGTTTATGTATTTCCCTGCTCAACGATGCTACCAGCCCCTTGCTATGCAATGAACTACAAAAAAACGCCCCATTTACTTGAAAGGGGCTATGTTGTAGTTCCCTGCACAAGGAGTAGTCGGGAGTGCTGTTGTGCATTGAATAAAGCAAAAGGACCCCGACTCCTTTGTTCTTTTGATAGGCAGGTACAGACCTCCACGGATCATAATGTTATGCCACATCCATAACATTATAAGATGGGAATATCCCTTTAAATCTGGACACGGACTTCAGATAACTTTCTTCACTCTTTCATAAACATGCAACATCAGACTAGCCAATTATCAATTATTGATTATTGATTATTTTAATTGGGACAGGCACCTCTGTCACTGCTTCTCTCCTGGGAGGAAAAGGGATTCAACGGGCTAAAACTAAGCGCATCTAATCCTTCCTTGCCCCAACAGCAGTGATGGGGGGGGGGGGGGGCATCAGGCAGGGATTATAGATATAACATTTTTGCTAGTATCTGCCAACAAGTCTATGACCAGTTTAAATAGAACCTGTCACCAGTTCAGTAAAGCCCAATCTTTACCTCATGTGATAGGCACTGTCACGCTGATGATGTTAATGTAAATTGTATCCCAATCTGTTTTTTTCTCTCCAAGTTCTGAGCTATTTTCTTATTATGCTGAGGTTTCAATGGCGGCGGTGTCTGTATTGGCTGTTCGTGATAGAAGCTGATATGAGGGAAGGGGAGAAGCTCTATGATGCTGATAGGACAGCGTCATACATTTAACACAGACACTCAGCCTTACCGCCCCCTTGGCTAGTATAGCTTAATTAGCATAATAAGAAAATGGATCAGAACTCGGAAAGTAAAAATGGTTTGGGATACAGATTACACTGGCATGATCAGCGCCAATGACAAAAGGTAGGAAATTGGCCTTTACTGAACTGGTGATAGGTCCCCTTTAAAGGATTTATTCTTCTTCTACACAGATTGAAAATAGAAGTGATTTATTTTTTTTACTGCTTATGACTTTTCAATCATCTTCTATATTGAACTCAATGATCACCATGTAAAAATGTCAGGATATAGGAACAGTTTCTCTCTTTTTGATGAAATCACATTATGGTAAAAATTCCACATTACTGGAGCTGCTATAGCTGTTGGATCATCCAGAAGTGTCATACGTATATACCTTGTAAAAAGGGAAACATTTAAAAAAAAAAATTAAAAATAATAAAGTGAACCTATCTATACCCCAAATAAAGTATGTTTCACATATATAAATTAAAAGTAAAGCTAAGACATTACAGAACCTATTTCAGTGGACAATTTTACGGACATTATACAATTGTCAGGAGCAATAACCCTAATAACTGTAAAAAGCAAAGATAGAAGTTCTAAAGATATAAAGACCTGGCTAGACCAATGAGTTAGTTATAGACATTACATTTTGGTATTAAGGGGTTAATGTACAGTCTGAATAAAGTTCAGCACCATTTTCTGCTTGCTCCAATTTTCTGGACTAAGAGACAATTTTATGGATAAAGGAACAAATTGGTCAGATGTAAATTTGTCGGCTTACGCTTCATGCTGGGCAGACAGACCACCTTAATGATGTCACAGCTAATCTACTTACAGGGGTCATTTACCATATAACAGTGCTAAGTGTCCTGCAATATAAAGAGTAGTTAAACAACTCACCAAGAAAGTACATAGTGTTTTTGTGTCCTTTCCACGATGAACTTTAGCAAACTTTTTTTCTGTGTATTTAGTAAAAATGAAATAAATTCTCAGCAAAAAATGACAAATGTAACCATACCCAAAAGAGCACTTTAAAATAAACAGAGGAGTGCTATTGGATCAACAGTTGGAGCACCATCTTATACACTATATGAACAAAAGTATTGGGACAAGCCTCTTAATCATTGAATTCGGGTGTTTTATTTAGTCCCATTATCACATGTGTATAAAATCAAGCACCTAGCCATGAAGTCTGCATTTACAAACATTTGTGGTAGAATGGGTCATTCTAAAGAGCTCACTGAATTCCAGCGTGGTACTGTAATAGGATGCCACCACTGCAACAAGTCAGTTCCTGAAATTTCTTCCCTCTAGATATTCCACGATCAACTGTGAGTAGTATTATTGTGAAAGGGAAGCATTATACCACTTTTGATTTGGCTTATTTTGAACCAGAATTATGTGCCAGTTTTTAGTTCGCTTTTGGCGCATTTGTTAATGCGCATTGGCACATTTAAGCCACACCCATTTTGACAAATACCCAGGACATGCTCTGCCAATCCCCCTCTTAGCTCTTAAAAAGTGTCTATCTAGTGAGGTGCAAACTTCAAAATGGCACCAGACTGTGCAAGTCTATGGCAAGATTTCTCTAGACACAGTAGTAAATCTACCCCACTGTGTTTATTTCGTTAATAATTTTGTAAAGTGTATTTCACATTTTCAGTTCTATAATAACAATAATATTTTTTTTTATTTATCCACAATGACCTGGAAGTGTTTCATTCGAGAGCAAGATACCTAGTGATCAAATTGAATCTCTAAGAATTGTATCTATGTACTCCATGTTATGTAATGGACGTATTCTATTATATACATACGTGTAATGTTCATAATAATATCACTATGGGAGAGAGAAGTAACACTAATATCGCTTACATCCTACCAGAGTCTGCTGTAAAAGAAATACCTCATAGATTAATAAAATTCATTTCTGGCCAGTATTTAGACCCCTGTGTTAGCATTTAGAATCCATGCCTGTTATTTTTGGTAAGCATTCATAGATCTCCAACTCAGAGAGTGAGAATTAAGCTGTTGCTAAATCTTTTTTATTATTCAACCACAAGCCTACAGCAAGCAACGACATGTCTGTAGTTTTGGTTAAGTTTCGCCTGAAGTCTGAGTTTCTTTAAGACTTTTTTTTTTCTACCTGTCTTGGGGGAGGTGTTTGCTTAGCTATGGTTCATTCATATGTGTATGCTGGCTTACGGAGAGTTAAGTACTGCACCTGCTGAGGTGTGCCTGTCTTAAGGCACCTGTTTCATCAGCCAATGAGATACATCGCTGTGCAAGAGCCCACCTGTCAGAGAAAATACCTGTACACAAATCCTCCAGCATAAACCCAACACTTCATTCTACAGGGGATGTCTGAGCTTAACCACAAATAGAAGATAAGAAGTCACAAGACGTTGTATCACAGTTACTGCTTAGTCTTGGGAGACAATGTCTAATGAACTTGAGTAAGTATTGACTCTCCTACTAATATAGTGAAATATAAATATATATATATATATATATATATAGATATATATATATATCTCAAAGTACCACAATGCGACCTGATAATAGATTGTGATCCATTTTGATCTGCAGACAAATTCATGATAGTTTATCATGATGACATTAGTAGTATAGTATGAGGTTTGTTATGTTGTTGTTTGTCTGTTAAGGTTTGGCCTATTGGGTATTTCAAGTATACACTATGAGAGTATTGAAAAATGTGGATGGGCAAAAAATATTTATTAGGAAATATTAGAACTTTAATGTGTTCCCTATGTTTCTATGTACCGGTTGCACTGAATAAATACGTTTTTTGTTTTATGGTTTTCTTAACATTTGTAGTAGATAGTATAATTATTACCAATGATTGGAATTACTAGTGATCAATATATACTCATATGCTGGAAATATCTTCAAAATGTATAGATTAGATAGATAGATAGATAGATAGATAGATAGATAGATAGATAGATAGATAGATAGATAGATAGATAGATAGATAGATAGATAGATAGATAGATAGATAGATAGATAGATAGATAGATTAGATAGATAGATAGATTAGATAGATAGATAGATAGATAGATAGATAGATAGATAGATAGATAGATAGATAGATGAGTGTACAACAATGACAAATATTGGTAATCTTGAAGGTGGGGTAGGCATCAATTATATTCTGTAAATTACAAAGAAATTCTTTAAGAATCATATATCATATTAAATAACTATCTGTAACTGTATTTATTTCCAAATGAGTTGAGCAATTTTTTCGTTCTACATAATGTATTCATGAATGATATTGCATTGTATAATACATATATGTAGTAAAGCTGAGATGTAGTAAAACGCAGTTTTCAATTTTTTTAATTATGTGATATCCCAAAGTACTATCTGTGAGTTTATAATAGACCAGCAAGTAAATCTACTATTCAAGGAACAAACAGGGCAGTGATATACAGTAAAATGTCAAAATCAGCACTGCTACATCTGTAGCTACCACTGAAGTGTTTTGTTGTGTCACCTGGAATAGTATCAGAGTGCAGGTGAATGAATAGATAGTGGAAAAGTTGGTTGAAGCTGGAGGTATTCAAGCCATGGAGGGCAGGAAAGTATTGGTGAAGTGATGTATATGGCTGAGACCTGGATTGCTCAAGGGATGACCTGGGTTTTAAAGAATTTTTATGTGGAGTTACTTGTACTCAACTGGAAATTTATTTGAATTCCAGCAATAAAACAAATCCCAATAAAATAAAGAGAGTATAATCCATCTAATTGGAGCCTCTTAAAAAGACGCATGCAACAATTAAACCCTTTGGTGTGGCACTTTTAGAGGGGTATTAACGTGTGTTTTTTCAATATTTTCTGAAGTACAAAAGACACAAAAGTGTTCAAGTGAGCAAGTGTGTATGTGTCCTTAATACAAAAGAGTTTAGTAGGCTTGAGACAAGCTGGCACCAGGAATACAAAAGTTTGGGTGTCTGCTGTAAGTTTCAGTCTTGCTGTACTTAAGTTTCACTCCAAACATCTTACAGAATCGTTTACTTTTATATTCATTACCTTAGAAATTGTGTTCATTTCCATAGACAGAGGTAAAGACAAAGCTATCTTGTGGTCGTATGCTAATACATGCAACTGCTTTACATGTCTGGAACCTCCTTAAGGGGCTTTAATGTGCTATGCATATCATTATTGCTGTAATTGGTTTTATTGTAATGTGACACAAATCCTTTATTAGATCAATGGTGCATTATAGGACTATGACTGAATCCCTGCTCATTTAGAGCCATAAATTGCCTCTATTCATTTTCTGCTTAGTGGTGACATTTGGTGTAATATGGGATATGTCCCATTTTTGCTATGTATGTTTGTATGTATATATGACTTTTGAGACTATAAACCGATCAATAATTTCTTGCTACCAAGCATCTGAATTCCAGTTCTAAATATTAAAATATGTTTTAGATAAGATTTATCCGGATTGGGTTATCAAAACCATTGCTTCTCAACTCCAGTCCCCAATTACCAACAACAAGTAATGATATGAGGATATCACAGAGGAAGGACACCTATTCTTGATGCAAATTATCATGTGTGCAATACCAAGGAAATCCTGAAAACATGACCTGTTGGAAGACCGGAGTTGAGAAACATGAATCTAAAATATGACTCAAGGTCTGTGCTATGTGATATAAAATTGGTCCATTTAAAAATATATAAGATAATAGTGTAGCACAGATTGTAGGTACTGCAAGCTCAATGGTTTCTTATGCAAGAACATGGAAATATTAAAATTTATCGGCTATGAATAGTCAGCTATTAAAAATTAATATGTGAAATTTGAATATATGTCTCTGTGTATAATATATATATATATATATATATATATATATATATATATATATATATATGGGCTAATCTGTGCTATTATAAATAAACACCACGAGTATATGAAAGACAAATGAGTTGGAGTTCCCCTATAGTTCTTGCTATAAAAAAGTATGTATTTATGCAAAGGTAAATGTCCAAGTATAAAGTTACACCTTCTATTGATACAACATAGGGTAAACTACATTTAAGATACCCTAAACAGTTATATACAATATGTATCATCAAGGCAAGCAATGCTCTACAAATACTCTAGGATTATTGACAAAGTCCTGTAAATATTTGCTGCTCAGATATTGTTAGTTTACATTATTCTACTTGTTTGGGTAGGTAATAAGCAAGAAATACATGCAAGAATTCGGATAGATGAATTTGCCATTTCGTGAGAACATTCATGTGGGCTGCAAATACGGAATCCCAATGAAGCATTATAATTGTCCTGTCACATCCCTGTGTTTATTATCCAGGTATTGTCACTTCATGCCTGTGCTACACATGGTGTCACCCTAATCCAGATAGTCACATGAAGCAACAGGTTAATGGACATAAGTTGTTTCCTTAGTAACAGATAATTCGACATAAGTAACTAGATAAAACTAGTATACACCATTGTCTCTTTAAAAGATATGGTTGATTTTTTTTATCACGTGTCACCAACTACTAAATATACCGTTTTAGATGTACTATAAGAATATTTATGCATGACTCAGCATATGATATGACATGACAAGGGCAAAGTAGTGTAGGCACCTGCATAACATAGCAGAATTAGGCTATGTTCACATCTGCATCAGGGCTCCGTTCCTACGTTCCGTCTGAGCTTTCCGTCGGAACGGAGCACTGACTGACACAAACTGGAACCAAAGGTTTCCGTTTCCATCACCATTGATTTCAATGGTGACGGATACGGTGCCAATGGTTTCAATTTGTCTCCGTTGTGCAAGCGTTCCGTCGTTTTGACGGGATGAATACCGTAGTCGACTGCACCATTGATTCCGTCAAAACAACGGAACCCTTGCACAACGGAGACAAACTGAAACCATTGCCACCGGATCCGTCACCATTGAAATCAATTGTGCTGGAAACGGAAACCTTTGGTTTCAGTTTCTGTCAGTCGGGGCTCCGTTCCCAACGGAAAGCTCAGTCGGAACGGGGCTCTGACGCAGATGTGAGCGAAGCCTAAGGCTGGGTTCACACGACCTATTTTCAGACGTAAACGAGGCGTATTATGCCTCGTTTTACGTCTGAAAATAGGGCTACAATATGTCGGCAAACATCTGCCCATTCATTTGAATGGGTTTGCCGACGTACTGTGCAGACGACCTGTTATTTACGCGTCGTCGTTTGACAGCTGTCAAACGACGACACGTAAAAATACAGCCTCGTCAAAAGAAGTGCAGGACACTTCTTTGGACGTTTTTGGAGCTGTTTTCTCATAGACTCCAATGAAAACAGCTCCAAAAACGGAAGTAAAAAACGCCGCGAAAACGGCGCGAAAAACGCCGCGAAAAATGCGAGTTGGTCAAAAAACTTCTGAAAAGCAGGGTCTGTTTTCCCTTGAAAACAGCTCTGGATTTTCAGACGTTTTTGGTCACTACGTGTGCACATACCCTTACATGGATTGGTGAGGCTCAATAAAACAGTGGTCATCCTCTTAGCGGTCTACAAGCTGTTCGGAACCTAAAGCATGATAACACCTTTCAAATGGCCAGAAGATGTTCACCTGTTCAATAGAAATAAGCTGAAGATTGACACTAAGCACTATAAGCCAAGAATAGCTTGCCTCTTCAGCAGGTGAGAAAAGAGGAGATACACCCAACAGTGCATGAACATTTCAGTAGTTTAGCCCACCTACACAATGTTCTTGAGGTAGCACACACCCTCCGCTCTCAGCCCACACCTTCAGTTAGTCCATCAAACACGCAATGACTTCATTGCCTGCCTTTGTTGACACCAGACACAAGTGTGATTGTTAAATCCATGCGAAGTTGGTCCCATACAGTGACCTTTTGGTGTAAAGAAACAGTCACATGTTTTTTTTCTATTCAGTAATGACCATTTCATGAGAAATAGTATAATATTGCTCATAAGCCTAACCCAGTACATGTAGAACATATGTATTGAACTCGTAATACAAAGTATTGGTAAGAAGTCACATTGGTTGTACTTATTGTTTTAGAGTTTCTTCATGCTGCAAGTAATTGGATTATTATATTGGGAATTATATGTTCTTTGTTAATTTTATAAAACTGCAGTGTGCTCAGATCCTGTGGGCAACGCACTGACCAGGGGGAATTTTTATACTGTATAGTAAAGCTTATATTTTCTAAGTTGGTTGAACTATAGGCATATGTACAAAGTACATATTTATCTATTTCATAATGCTGGAGGGACTGAAAATAGTGTTTTCCTGGAAAACAAAGGGAGCAAGTTAGGTGTGGCAAAAAGTACAAAAATGACAGGCAAGAAAAATCTATAGAGTATATATGAAAGGAAAAATGATTGAAGATAGAAGCTAAGGCATTAAAATAACACAGGCAGGTGCCTTTCCACTTGATTTAACCTGTAACCTCCCTAAGCAGAGCTGGCAGCCCTGAGCAACCTATGTTTGCTTTAACATAAAGGTTTAGCTTGTGGTCCCATAGAAGGAGAATTAGTAACAATACAAGCCTGTCACCCTCATCAGCAAGTGTCTGAGGGTGTGTGGTAACCACACTCCCCTTCTAGGGATCATGTTTAGCACAGACATGGGGGCACAAAAGCCAGGGATCCATTGTGATAGAGAGTGCCGAATTATTACTATACGAAGTATACATTGCATACATTTTGTAAAACTAATTTTTTTAACTAATATAACCGTTTCTCTATTTTGCATATGTCTAAAAATATATATATATATCCATAATATTCTTCTTTTGTCCCCAGTTATCGGCCAGTCATGCTACTACAGAATGACAGCATAAACCTTCAGAAGTATCCCTACTCCAATGAAGACGAAGCTTGGTCTAAGTATTTGGACAACCCTATGACAGCAGCTACCAAAGCAATGATGAGAGCAAACGGGGATGATGATGGAGTTGCTGCACTGAGTCTTCTCTATGATTATTACAGGGTAATTCATTGTTCATTTATTCTCAATAATAACAATACCTGTTATGCCCTGACTAGACTGAAAGGACATCCATGATTGAGCTAACATTAATGCTGAATTCTTTCTATTTAGAAGTCTCAGACAAGTCTAATCCATCTCTTGTTTTATAGCGTTACTGATGCGTTTTGTTGTTTTTTGTTCCATTTTTTTTTCCTAACACTGTAATATCTAAAAGCCAATATGAGGGTGGAATATATTTTACCTAAAGATATTGATATTTTATGCTAATGATTATGATATTTCTTAGGTACCAAGAGAAAAAAGAATAATTTCACCCAGTTCAACAGAACGCTGTGAACAAGTGAAAAGGTGAGGCTCGATATTTCGTTTTAGAGTATTAGGGCATGACCACACATGGCGGAATTCCTCCGCAACTGTCCGCATCAATGCCGCACAGAATCTGCGTTGCAGATTCTGCAGCGGATCTGCACAAAATGTGCAGAAAATTGATGCGGACTGGCCGCTGCGGACTGCAGGAAAAGTGCTTCTCTTCTCCCTATTCAGTGCAGGATAGAGAGAAGGGACAGCACTTTCCCTAGTGAAAGTCAAAGAAATTCATACTTACCGCCCGTTGTCTTGGTGACGCGTCCCTCTTTCGGCATCCGGCCCGACCTCCCTGGATGACGCTCCAGTCCATGTGACCGCTGCAGCCTGTGCTTGGCCTGTGATTGGCTGCAGCCGTCACTTACACTGAAACGTCATCCTGGGAGGCCGGACTGTAGACAGACGCAGGGAGTTCTCGGTAAGTATGAACTTATATTTTTTTTTACAGATACATGTATATTGAGATCGGTAGTCACTGTCCCGGGTGCAGAAACAGTTACTGCCGATCGCGTAACTCTTTCAGCACCCTGGACAGTGACTATTTACAGACGTCTCCTAGCAACGCTCCCGTCATTACGGGAGCCCCATTGACTTCCTCAGTCTGGCTGTAGACCTAGAAATACATAGGTCCAGCCAGAATGAAGAAATGTCATGGTAGTAAAAACAATACGCTCCGCAGCACACATAAGATCTGCGGACTTCATTGCGGAATTTTGACTCTCCATTGTCAATGGAGAAATTCCGCCATGAGTCCGCAACCAGTCCGCCACTGCTCCGCAACAGACAGAGCATGCTGCGGACACCAAATTCCGCTCCGCAGCCTATGCTCCGCAGCGGAATTGTACGCATCGTGTAAACGAACACTGCTAAATTAAAGTGAAAGTCAATGGAGAAACGGCTCCGCTGCGGATTAACGCTGCGGAGTGTCCGCAGCGGAATTTAAGTGAAATTCCGCTATGTGTGAACCCGCCCTTAGAAATTGCATATATTTATGTTAATACTGAGCATTAGTGACTCCTATTTGTCTGTCTCTGAATCATAGAACAGTCTTTACAAACTCTGTTTCGAGAACAAATTTATAGTAATACTTATTTCATAGTAATAGTATATGTAGTATAGTAGCTTATTTAGGCATACATGTAACTGTGATAGAACTTTATTTTATATATTTTTTTTATTATTCATAGGAACTGCATTGAATATGATTCAGACATTTCATCCTTTGAAAATTCTACCCAGCTTCTAAAGTTGTTCACTGATAGTTCATCCTCTGCTCAAGAATATACAGAAACACATAAAAAGAACAGTTATCTAACATTGGACTGCCTCGTTAACCCGAACAAACTGACTTTACCGGCAAGTAACAGCAAACTAAACAACGACACACACGAAGATTTCATGATAACATCATGTGATGTGTATGAAAAGAATCCACTCAACACTCTCTTCGAACCACTACATGTACCACAAACTCAGCAGAGATGGCAGCCAGACAGTACCTTCAAAGAGGACTCACCAGAGGTACATATATTACCCTCATTTTAGCTCTGTGTACTGTACGTAAGACTACATTTTCTTTGTATTAAAGCATCTTTTTGTTTTGTAGCCCCTTATATTCAGTGACATACTTAGGAGTCAAGCAGAGTCTACCTGCCCTGAAGACTACCTACCTGGGAAAGCAAATCGGTAAGTCTCTTTCAAAGTTTATTAGAATAATTTTTTACTCTAAGTAATCTCTAAACTGCGTTTTCTAAGAACTATTAATGTTGCAGACATATGAGCCACATTGTGTTCCAAACTATTTCCTAAGATCCGTTGGAAAATGGCCACCACTTATCTGTAAATAAAAGAGATAATTCGATTACTGGTATTCTGTAAAATGGACTTTCTGTTTAATCCTAATTTCTACATCATGCGTAAGAAATGGACATCTTGATTGAAAGTATAAAAGCTTGTGTTATTTCTGCAGTGACTTTGAGTACACACTGGAATCCCCCAAAGCTATTCATGTGAAGTCTGGAGATTCTCCAATGGCATATCTCAACAAAGGTCAATTTTACCCTGTCAACCTGAGGATGACAGACACCAGAAAATGTTTGCAGTTGTCTTCTAATAAAGTCAAGGTATGTCTCAGGATTACCAATTGTTCTAGCAATGAAACTTAGACCCATTGGCTGTTATTAATTCTGTATTTAACAAACAACACAATCATAGACGTTACACACAGATTTTACTATCATTTGAGAACATGGTAGATGGTAGACTATGCTTCTCAACAGTTAAAAAAAACGTATTTAACTGCATTGAAGGTATAATAATCGGGTAGAAACATAGCAGACATTGATAAATAGGACCACACAATAAACAAACTGAGGGACAAAAAAACATTATGGAATGGAACAAATGCATCTATTTCTGAAAGTCTAGTAAAATGACATGAGTCATTGAGAATACAAGCTTCATTCTCCAAGGCAAACAGAATGAGTCCACAAGTGGCGTTTACATACAGAGATGTGTCTCCACTGACAAACTACCCGCTTTTCAGCCTTTGTAAATGCCCCTTTTAGATGTTAAGACAATCTATAAAGAAAGACTAATGAATATCAATAGCCGCTCATGTGTACTGAGCAAACTATGCATGTTGTCCTAGTGGGATATGACTATGCATTTGGAATCTTAACTCATGATAAACCTAGTCTCCCATAAAGGAACATTTTTTTGCACCAACCTGTCCATGGAAGCCAGAAAAGCTATGGAAAGCTCACAAGGGTTATACTAAGCTATATATACACACCTTACATTAATTTCACAAACATAGTTTAATACAGTATATATATATATATAGTACTTGTCTATATATATATTTGTCTACATATATATATATATATATATATATATATATATATATATATATATATAAAACACTACGAAAATCCAAAGACGCACTGTAAATTAGTCGAAGCTTATCCCTTCACTGGTCAAGAAGGTTGGTTAGTCAGACAAATAACATGAGGATTTTTTTTTAGATCACATGGTTCATTGTGTATCTAACAAAATATATATTCCTTATTAGAGCGTTGTAATGGTAGTCTTTGACAATGAGAAGAACCCAGAAGAACAGCTAAAACGTTGGAAGCATTGGCATTCCAGGCAACCAACAGCTAAGCAGAGGGTCATAGATGTCGGTAAGTTGACCTAACTTCGAATGTATTAAATGATGGTAATTTTTTTACTTTGAATGTTTGGGATTCAGATCATTAGACTTATATATATCAAATGTTACTCCTCTCAGCTGACTACAAAGAAAACTGCAACACTGTAGAGAGTATTGAAGAAGTAGCATACAATGCTCTGTCCTTTATGTGGAACATCAATGAAGAAGCTAAGGTAGAGTAACATGTATGCTTTTTATGCTTCTTTATAGTGATACCATTAGTAATCTACAAGCGTTTGAATGTACGAACTAAAGTATAAATTTTTCTGTACAGTAAGTACCTAGTAACCTAATGACAGGCCCAAGTTGGAAGGGGTTTTCTCACTTAAAGGGAATGTGTTGCTAGCAAAAAATGTATTTTTTTTTTTAGTTAAACAATTAG
This sequence comes from Rhinoderma darwinii, assembly GCF_050947455.1. Lineage (NCBI taxonomy): Eukaryota > Metazoa > Chordata > Amphibia > Anura > Rhinodermatidae > Rhinoderma > Rhinoderma darwinii. The sequence goes on from NC_134688.1 coordinate 261,293,745, forward strand.
TGTGTAGGTGATTAAACATTGTTCTAATTATTTTTTATTTTTTCACGAGTCAGGAAATATTATAAATTAGATTCTAATTTATAATATTTCCCAGCACTGGTCACTAGATGGAGCAATTCCCAAAATTGCAGCATTGTATGTGGTAAAGCAACCACATTGCTTTATGCTGCAAAATTGGAAAATCCCTCGCTCTAGTGAGCTCTCAGAATCCCCCCCTCCTTTATCCTGGCTAGTGCCGGGAGAAACGAGGGGATTGAACGGTCAAACCTCCTACACTGTGTGTCGCCATTTTTTGAGCTAACACACAGTGTAGAAGGTTTACATACACTAGTAAACACACAAGTCCGGAAGCCGCAACCGGAAGTAGTAATCTTACTGTCCGGCCGCGACTTCCGGTCTACAGGAAAATGGTGCCGGACGGCGCTCAGTTCAACTTGGACTGTGTGGGAGCGGCGCATGCGCCGTTCCCACACAGACGGCGTACACCATAGTGGATGGAACGGGCCCCGTTCGCATTCACTATGGGACTGGAGCTGCCGTATTCCATGTCTGTATGTGTCGTTAATGTATGTGTCGTTAATACAGAAATGGAAAAAAAATGGCAGCCCCCATAGGGAAGAAAAAGTAAAAGAATATAAAAAAGTAACACACAAACACACAAATAAATACAAAAGTTTTTAATAAAAACACTAACATCAAACTGATATAAAAAAAATTTTTTGGGTGACACTGTTCTTTTAAGACTTTGATACTATGTATCGCTAGAATATGTCATAAATGTTTGTTCAGTGGGGTTTGGTTATTGACTATAATGGGCTGACCATGAGGCCTCCAAAAAAATCTAGTGAGTTGCTATCAATGCATTAAGTGAGAAAACCTATTTAAATGCTATATAGAGACTAAAATAAATATTTATTATTTTATAATGATAAACTCAGCAATCATATATCACTGGATTGAAACTATAAACAAAAAGATAGATGTGGTTGATGCCATCTCTCTGAAGACGAAGTAGAGAGACAGTTACTTGGCAAAGTAAAAAAAAAATCTGTAAAACCGTTTTTGATACAATCTTTGTTCCCACGGTGAGAAGAGGTTCTCTCTGGGTGGGTTTGGTGCCTCAGGCAAGTGTGAATTGTTAGGATTTGTGGGGATTATCTCTAAGGGAGGAAACAGTTGGAAACATTGGCATAAGGTCAGGTGAATTGACTGTGTTTAACGTTTATTTTTAGTTAGCAACAAGACAGGAGTAATTCCTGACCGATCATGCTGGGTATAGTAATGCAGCACTACATGTTTGGCTACCAAATATCTAAAAATGATGAACAAATTAGGATATTAATATAATAATAATATAAATTATTATTCCATTGAATTAAAGTGTCGTTTCATGCTCGCTTTCAGATATTCATTGGCATCAATTGTCTAAGTACAGACTTCTCATCTCAGAAGGGAGTCAAGGGTGTGCCTCTAAACCTCCAGATTGACACTTATGACTACGACACTGGAGTGAAGAGACTCATTCACCGGGCCGTCTGCCAGATCAAAATATTCTGTGATAAGGTATGACTAGTAGCAAATGAAGCATGTAGTGGTTATGTTCAGATGAATGGTATGCAAATAGCATGACTAGTATGATGACCTACCTAACAGAACTAGCAATCTAATTTGGTAACCTCTACGAAGACGAATGCTTACATTTTACTATACCTACTTCTTGATTTTTCAGGGCGCGGAACGTAAGATGCGGGATGAGGAACGGAAGCAGTTCAGAAGGAAAGGAAAGGTTGCAGAGCCAAGCAAAGGTATATATACTGAAGACTATACTCAACAGAAAGAAATTAAATGTGTTAAAAGCGTTTCATTTTTTATTTCTATTGTGATAAACACTAGTGCTGTTTTTTTTTAAGTTGTGATTTTATTGAGTTATAAATCTTACATAAACACAGTATTTACTCAGTGCTTACAATAACTTCAGAATATCTTAAAATATAAAACCATGACTAACCTCAGTGATATTGCTGAGGATTCTCTTTTCTTTCACACGTGCTTACAATAACTTCAGAATATCTTAAAATAAACTTTAAAAAAAAAGTCATTTCAAGATGTGTATAATATATCAGTTGTGCTATGAATACTGATCGATGCCTTCATTTTACAGATATTAAAACAAATGTTCTCCCAGGATACAGAGGAACAGATATTACATATTTCAGACCAGTGACGGATATGGAAAGCCAACCAGTCTTGTTCATCCCAAATATTCACTTTTCCAATCTTCAAAGATGTGGAGTTGTAAGTATCTATTTCTATGAAAACATACAGGAATATTTTTTTTTGTTCAAAAAATTGTTATTGCGAAGAGTTCAGGGGCATAGCTACAGAGGGTGCACCCAGGCCTTGTTGCCTGAGGGGGCCAAAGGCCCATCTTCCGCATGAGAAGACATCAGAATTATAAATGGCGCATGCTGCGCCTTCAAGTTAAACCTCTGATAGCAATTATACAAAAGTTGCTGTTATAATAATAATATAATATATAATATCTGTGTCATGTATGTAGCTAAGATAGGAGCAGGTCTTGTTAATTGTATCAGTTTCGGTTAGTTCTTCTATCTTTTGTTTAGAATGTCGACAACTTGTGTTCAACCATCGTTTGAGTCAATAGCAGCCACAGGAATTCAACAAGACAAACACATCTTTCAATGTAGGATTTAGCTAGGAGAGTTATGGACAAAATACAATGGCTGCCCTTTTAAACACAGACTGCATGGAAACACTAGAGAATGTGTTATAAATCTCAAATTATTTCAGCATTTCCATGACTGTGACATAACACATTTCCTTTTGTATTGATTGTAGGTACTTCCAGTTATTACAGATAATAATGACAGGTAAGGAATTCTTCATGTTATGCCACCGTTTCTCTAAATTTCCAATTCTAAGACTCTGTATAAATTTTAAAGTGTATTTAATGACATTCAAGGTCATGCAACGAGTTTCATGAGTATAATTTGCAATGATTTGCCGTTTGCAGGTTAGCATTGAAGAGAAGTTGTCCATCATTCACAGATGCTTTTGATGTGCCACCTTCCAAACAACATCCAAAAGGCAGCTCTCAAAGAGGTATACATTTTTCTAAAACGTATAATAATGTTATGTTAAAGAACTACATGTTAGATAATTTTATGAAATCTATAACCAATATATAAATGTAATAATTCTGATATATTATTACAATGGAAGCATATACTCAGCATATATGGAAAACAACATATTTTCAGAAACCTGCTTTTCATGAATACATCTATTTAAAGCCAAATATTAACCATTAACCCCTTCGCACACCTGGACGTGCCATTACGTCTGGGTGTGGGGGTGATGTTTGGAGCGCGCTCCATGTGCAGCGGGTGTCAACTGTGTTTTACAGTTGACACCCGGGACTAACAGCCAGGAGCAGAGATCACGCTGTTCCTGGCTGTTTAACTCCTCAAATACTGTCAATCGCGACTGCAGCATCTGAGGCGTTGAAAAGAGGGGGCGGCCCCCTCTGACAGCTCATCGCCCTCCCCAAAATGAGATCGGAGAGTGACGACGGTTGTCATGGAAGCCCAGGGGCCTAATGAAGGCCCACAGGACTGCTTCATTCTGCCTCTGTTAAGCTCTGCCTGTGGCCTATGGCAGGGCTTAACAGAAGCCTGTAAAAATGACAATGTACTGCAATACATTAGTATTGCAGTGTATTGTACCAGCGATCTAACGATCGCTGGTTCAAGTCCCCTAGGGGGGCTAATAAACGGTTTAAAACAAATTTAAAAAATTTTTTAGTAGTGTAAAAAAAAAAAATATTAAAAGTTAATAAGAAACAACTTTTCCCCTAAAGTAATGTAGAAAATAAAAAAATCAAACAAAATTGGCATTGCTGCATTCATAAAAGTCTGAACTATTACAATATAGTATTATTTAATGTGCGCCCTTAACGCCGTAAAAAATAAAACATGTACGTCGAAATTGCTGTTTTTTCGTCAACTTGGCTCTAAAAAAAATGTCATAAAAAGTGATCAAAAAGTTGTGCATACCAAAAAATGGTACCGATAAAAACTACAGCTCGTCTCGCAAAAAATAAGCCCTCACACCACTCAATTTATGAAAAAATAAAAATGTTATGGCTGTCAGAATGTGGCGACACAAAACATTTTTTCTTTAACAAAAAGTTCTTTATCAGTAAAAGTAGTAAAATATAAAAAAAAAAACGTATAAATTTGGTATCACCGTAATCCTATTGAGCTACAGAATAAAGATAAATTGTCGTTTTTACAGCACGGTGAAATCCGTGAAAACGAAACAAAAAAACAATTGAGGAATCGCAGTTTTTTCCAACTTCAGACTGCAAAGATTTTTTTTTCCGTTTCCCAGTACATTAGATGGAACTATAAATGCTACTAATAGAAACAACAACCCTTCCCACAAAAAATAAGCCCTCACACCACTCTTTAGATGGAAAAATAAAAAAGTTATGGCTCGCCGAATGCGGGGAGTGAAAACCGAAAATGAAAAAAATCAAAAAATGGCTCAGTCCTGAAGGGGTTCATCTAGAAATGGAAAAAATAAAGGGGTTTTCTTGGAATATACATTGACGGCCTATTCTTAGGAACTAAACCTCCCACTGATCAGCAGAACGAAGGGCTATTCTGTGGTTGCTTCATTGTTTATATAGGCACAGCAGCTTTGCCATATGCTTGGGTGTGCCTGGTACTGGTGGGGACCATTAACACATTTACAGGCCATATTCCATTTAATATCCTTCATCATCCTTGAGGAATATGTGTTGTCTGGCAGCACATTACAATATTCATAACTGCAATAAAGTAAGGCTCCTTTCACACTAGCATTAAGCTCCGCTTAGCTCTCCTCCGTCAGAGGAAGACATGAACGAGAGTCCAAACAGAAAGAATCGCTTCTGTTAGAATTACCAATGATTTCAATGGTAATTGCTTCGTTTCAGATTAATTCCGTTTGTCTCCGTTCGCTAGGTTTAAGTTTTTTTAACGGAAACGAAAGTGCTGCAGACTGCACCTTTGCTTCTATTAAAAAAATTGAAACCTAGCGAACGGATGCAAACGGAATGAATCTGAAACAAAGCAATTACCATTGTAATCATTGGTAATTCTAACAGAAGCGATGCTTTCTGTTTGGACTCTCGTTCATGTCTTCCTCTAACAGAGTGCTAAGTGGAGCTTAACGCTAGTGTGAACTAAGCCTAATATAAAGACAACAAAAGTCCTTATTTCATAGCTTATTGAAATCCTTTTTAAATCTTTTATCCATAGTGTTATTGTATGTACGAAGGGAAACCGAAGAAGTTTTCGATGCCCTGATGTTGAAAACACCAGATCTCCCGGGTTTACGGAAAGCGGTAAGTGTAATTGTTAACTTACAATAAACAGAGATCTTCAAAAGGACTTCAGTAGCACAGGTTACCTCTTGAAGGTCAAATACACTGTTACTACCACTTTATTAAGTAAATAAGTTAAATAGTGTCCCTATGTTATCTATAGATCATTGTAACGCTTCAAAAAGGCAATGTCACAAATGTTAGCTGTAAACTAAAATACTAGACCTCTTTTATAGATCTCAGAAAAGTATGGCGTACCAGAAGAAAGGATCTGCAGAGTTTACAAGGAATGTAAACGAGGGTAAGATCTTGTTCTTTCATCATATCCGTCTTTTTTGTAACTTGTACAGACATATTGGCTTTCTACTAGAAAGCTTTTTTTTTCCTCGTTGGAACTACTCTGTAATTTTCAGACTAGACCTTCCCAACAGATAAGGGCAGGTAGAAACAGGAAAACTTTAATAAGGTAAATTTATATAAACTGAAATACTGTATTCTCAGTATCTTTGGCAGATGAGATATGTGTGTTTGAAAATCAAAGGTTATGTTTGAGTCAGGTGGAGGTTTAAGAATGTTTAACCCATAAAAAGCCTATATCATGCTGGCAAGTAAAGTACTGTCTCTGGGAATGTCATTCCTTCTGCAATATATTAACTTAGTGGTTTCTTGTAAATGTGCACTAAAAAGGGAAAATACATTTACATTTCTGTGCGGTTATTATATATGAAGTAAACAAATGCAAATATTATATGTTTGCATGATATATTAACGTGTTTGTTCCAAAGTATAGTCTATTACATTTTCCTATGCCACAAAGAAAGATGTAGAAAAACGCAAATATCCAGAAAACCAAAGGTTAACTACCAAAACTGTATATACCAGGAAGTACAGAATTCTAAAAAATATGAATGTTTGTTGAACACAGAAAGATATAATCAGGTTGCAAGCCCCGCTGACTTTGTTAGAATAGCTAAGGTAATGTTGTTCCTGGCCACCAGCCAGAAGTTTGCTTCCCAATAGTATGAAACTGAAGAATGAAATAAGTAGTTAGATCCTTGTGTTACACAATCGGCTTCACATGAAAAGTCACGTACCCTAAATACATCTTGAAGACATGGAATTATTATATGGGGTCTGAGTTGTAACTTGAATATGATAGAAATTCCTATTGGTTTTACCTGGAATCTTTTCAAAATCAATGACACTGCTTAGTTTCCACTGATGTAGGGCAAACTTTGACATAGTTAGTACTATTGTTATTGAAATGATTCATTATATAATTTGTTTTATGTTTTGTCTTCTTCAGGATCCTGGTGAATATAGATAACAACATCATCCAGCATTATAGCAACCATATGGCTTTCCAGTTTGACTTGACAGACATAGATGGGAATATTCAAGTTACACTTAAAGAATTATAACATTCCTTTTGGACACTCATAAAAGACTAGAGCCGAGGGATGAGACCCCAGAATAAGAGACCTCAAAACATTGCTCAATGCTTGCACTTGACCCAAGTGAACAGAGCATCATACCACCAAGTATTGTGAAGCCAGTGCTTCTTGGGAAAACGGACATGGGACTTCCGTGTCACAAAAGTCTGTCATATGAAAGAGACTTTGTAAAATATGGAATTATTGTTTTATGGTATCCATAACTCTGGTGGATTCAAGGTTTGAGAAGACAATTGAGTGGACATTAGCAGCGCGTATATCCAGCCTGAGCAGGAAGATGAATGCTTCCAAAAAGTTTAGTTGATGTTTCGACAAGAGTTGCCCTTAAATATGCACCAAGAAAAGAAAGTTTTATGAAACCTCAAAGTCTACAGTACTATTGTGGTGTAGTCTTAAAACTCTATACAACATAGCCTGCTTAGGTAGAAAATGACCATATCGCATAAGCTATGTGTTGCTTTCATGCTAGCTAGCCATCTGTGCATATCCAATGCTGTTCAATCAGCGGCAATCCCATGGGGTCACATGCTAATTTGACATACCACACAAATAACGCTGCTTATATCAATACAGAAGTCTGGAAGCTCATCAAAGTATGTTACATCACTGTACATGTTTGCGTGCTGCTGATATTAATGTTATTACATTTTTAACCCTTTTTTTGATAAATAGCTGCCAGTTTTGCCTTGAATGCCCTTCTGATTTTTTTTTTTTTTAAAGTATACTGTTTTATACATTTCTCATTGCTGGTTTATAATGTTTTTACAAGAATATATATATATATATATATATATATATATATATATATATATATATTTGCTCTTTTATGTTATTTGTATTTTTAACATGCAGAAATGCATTTTTGCCATTTCAACAATGTCTTATCACATTTCTCTGTCTTTGTATATTTTGTTCTGGTTATTTTATAACTTAGATTAAGATAAAAGGGCAAATAAATATGCCTTGAAAGTATAAAAGTGTCACTTAAAATATATGTCTATAAACCACATACAAATGCATAAAATAGTCTGAAAAGTTGAAAGGAACTGTGGGGGAAACCTGTATGACAGATCTCCTATACTGTCCATACACTAGGTGATAAGACTGGTGTAATACGATATTACATAGGCTGAAAGTATGCAACTGCTTAGATATCCTCCTTAAAGGGGTTATTCCACTATTAACATTTATCACCTATCTACATATTTGACCACTGAGACACCCACCATTCCTTTGAACAGCCGCAGTAGGAAAGAGTCATAGGGAGCGACTATTGAGAATTAATATGGCCCACGTCACGCAAGTGCATGGGTTATTCGTAAACAGCTGAGTGAGAAACTACATCATTAGAAAATTATTGGGGAATAGGCCTATGGGTCATGAAAATTACGCGGAGAAGTAAACAAACACCAGACCCTTCTGTCCTGGGTAGCAAAACCCAGAGCCATAATGGGGGGGGGGGGGGCTCAGTTTGATCTCTGTTATGGGGCTTCTCTCTATGCACACCACTTCTGTAAACATTATTGTGTGCTCTCTCTGGTAACAATCAGTGAGTCTCTGTCAGTTAGATATAATCTGGACAGGTTTTCAGCCTCTAGATGTAAAACAAAACCATTTTCATTCATTGAGAGTAAGCAGGGATCTTAAAAATGAATTACATGAGAAAGAAATGTTCTGAATGGCAAAATGTAAGGTATTTTTGCTTTTCTACCTCAGGATCTTCAGATTCAGTAGAGTATTAAAGGTCTGGTTACATCCAGTTGTAAGCTTTTAAGAATGACTCTTAAAAGGCTTTGTACATTTCACATTGCAGAATGTAAACCAATAATTTGACTTAACATCAACATATCTCATCAGCTTCTATTCTATTAATGTTTTTTAAACATATAAAAGGGAACTGTTATTGCTGCTAAAGTTAAGGCGTTGCCTTATGTTGCTGAAATATCTCACAATGTCATATTTTCTCGAGATCAAGCCAGAATAAAAAATATTGAAATGTGATGGGGAATTCAGAGCATTTCCCTTACAGCAAAAAAAAAAAAAAGAAGAAAAATAAAAGGAATTCACGTGTTTTACTTGAAGATCGACTGACAAAGATAAAGAGGGTACAATATCAGTAAATAGGTACAATTTGTCAGCATACTGTTTTGGGTGAATTCCATTGTCAGGTGGGGTACATTTTCTAGGTTCAGAGGACAAGAGTTAATACCTAGATTTATATACATCCAACAATTAATACTACAATAGTAAAAGAACAGTACAGCATTTAAAAATGTAACTCTACAGAAGATATATGATTGGTTTGCCAACAGTCATGCGAAAAAGTAAGGACTCCCCATGTAAAGTTTTTTTTTTAATGTGAACATCGATATTTGTCATTCAAACAGTGTGTAAACATATTTAAAGGTGCAGAATATAAAGATGACTTTTCACTAATTCCCAGAAAAATAATAGTAATCTTCTCAACTTAGTTGCATCTCAGTTGCTGTGTCATGTGCTCTCATTCTGACCACCAGAATAGACCATGCTCACATGTGTAGACAGGAGGTCATTTCTCCTGTGTGGCTGACTTCCTGTGTACTACAAGATTACATTATCATCTATCACATTCCCCCTGGTAGCACTGAGACCCCTCCCCACCCAGTTCCCCCCTCCTTATGTTTTTGTATGTCCCCCATACATATAGTGCTGCTGAAGATATTATTTCTGCTCTATCTGAGGGAGCAGGAGTGTAGTGACATAACAGGTCCATACAATGATTAGCTGCAGCTATATAACTCCCCTGACTTACACTGACTGTCTATACTATCTGTGAGTGCTTTGTATAGAATCTCCTGTATATTCCTATGTGATGCAGCTTCACACTGCTCTCCCCTGTCTCCTGCTTGTGAGGGTTGACATGGAGAAATCTATCACCAGCAGGAGGCAGAGGAGACAGGCTGGAACTGCATCACATAGAATTTACTGGGACTTCTGTGTGAGTACAGAACTTCTATGTCATTAGTATATCAATTGGTGCACTCAGATAGGATTAAATGCAGAGCAGGTGCAATGTGATGAGACTCTGCCCCGTCTGCCTCTGAAAAGCCAGAAGCATCATGGAAAATGTAGGCTGCATTAGGGGAACCATATCAGAGGGGAAGAAGGAACCAAGATGGCAGACAAGCTGAAAATGGCACATAAACTAAAACAGGTATACACCAGGCATATACAAAAGCCCCTACAGTATTATTCATTAATAGCCTGTGTTGCACTATACAGGCAAAACAAATACATAGCTAGAGTGCTTTCCCACTCCTACATGTTTTAAGCTCTGCAATGTTTGAGGGGTTTATTGCATGCACAAATCCACCTACAGCATCTCAATGTGATCTAGTTTTGGGATTCGACTTACAATAATTGAATGTGAGCGGTATTAGTAAATGTTCACCAGCTGCACACCAAGCACCATAGTAAAAGATGTCTCCTGCAACACACAATAGTCAAAACAAAGATATACCTCCACCTGCTCTCACGTTTGAGAAATGTTCATCCATGTACCTGTGCAGCCTGAGAGCATCTTGGGCTAAGTCACTGCTGCATCTATCTGAGTGTTTTTTTTAACTGTTATGCTCGTATTAGGTCCACAGAATGGATATTGATTGATGCTTCTGAATGAATAATAAGTGTTTACCAGGCCTTGGCTTGACCATTTAAGAACCCTCCATTGCCATGCTTTACAGTTGGTATAAGATTCTTCTCGTGAAATGCGATCTTTGGTTTTCCCCAACATGTCTTCTGGTACTATGGCCAAATAACTCTATCTTTTCCCTGTCTATCCGAAGAACATTGTTCCAGAAGTGCAGGTGTTTGCTTAGAGGTTCAAGGAAAAACGTTTGTCTTGCCCTAATGATCTTTCTGAACAGCGAAAGTTTCCTCCTGGCACAACTTTTATGTTAATCTAATTTGTGAAGTTTTTTCTAATGGTAGACTCATGCACTTTGACCTCAACAGCTATATGCCATGTGATATAATTCTGGGGTTTTTAGAGACCGCATCTTGTGCTCTGCTCTCCGGCTGAACTTGCTGGGACTACCAAGACTGGGCAAGTTGGCAGCCATTTGAAATCTTCCCTTCTAGATGATTTTCGTGATAGTGAAATGATTGATGTCCAGTTGTTTGGTGCTTTATCAATCCTTTGCCAATCTCATAGACTTGTAAAGTCTTCTTTCTAAGGGCCTCAGAGAGCTCGTTGGATCTAAACATGGTGATAGCACACATGTCTACAGTACTTTTGGCATAAGTGTGCAGTATGGAAGTCTATGGATACTGTACGGTATACATCCAGATAACATTTTTTGTTCTAGTCATATACATCAAACTGTATGGAAAAACGTGGTGTAAATTTAAGACATGTTGTATTTATAAAACACACATATCTACCTGTAGTACTTAGCTGTTTATCTAATATGTGTACAAATTCAGGGCTTATAAAAAGTACTTGACACTTTCTATGTGCACCCCTTTATTTCATATTTGTCACACCAAACAGTAACCTGAGTGGGTATATAACATAATTTTTGTTGTCCAATACCCATATAGCCTTTATACACAAGAAACTGCCTCCTTAATATAACTGTTTGCTCCAACTTTAGCAATTATGTATTCTGGATGCACACACAGGGTGTAGACCCATTACGGTGGTGTTTTTTGCATAGTAGTGAATGGCAGTTACGGAAGCAGTATAGCATGTGAGCTACGCTGTTTCCGTAACTACCATTCAGTTCTATGGGACTTACAGAATCAGCGTAGCTCAGTGAGCTACGCTGTTTTCTTCTTGATGGTCGGAAATCACATGCTTCAGCCACAACACAATGTGGTAGAACGGGGGTAGGGGGTCCAGTTCTAGAGATAGGTGCGGGTCCCATAGGTGGGACCCGCATCGACATTTATGACATATCCTGTGGATATGTCATAAATGTCCCTAATGGGAAAACCCCTTTCAGTATCATGGGATTGACAGCAAAGCAGAGAGGAAGAGAAAGCTGGGGAAATCTAAGAATCAAGATGTGGTATACAGTCAGGTGGGGAATGCAGACATGGAATGTCGTGTTTCTACTGGAGGTCTCCTTTAAAAAGTAAATGAATGAGCTTTACTTACATCAAATTAGAAAACAGAAAATTAGAAACATTTAATTTCTCCAGTCTCAAGATCTGAAGGTGGAACTGCCTGAGTCTTTGTTTTTATGTACTGTTATATATGGATCAGTTAATATTAAATTTTTGTTGCTCCAGAAATTATACATTTTTTAGGGAACATTTTTCTACTGTGTAATCATCACAGATTATTGCATATAGACCAGTAATTAGTTGATGATTATAACTTTGGAAGGATTAATCAACATATCATATGCAATCCAAAGTGGCACAATAGGGATAATAAAATGTTTATGAGACTGCTTGTTTGTATTTTGCAGTAGACATCAGCTGTTGTACTAAAAATTAACCTTTTATCTGCTAACAAACCACAAACGCAGTGCACCAACAGTTGAGATATTGCTAACTTGGGGATGATATCAGGAAATACAAGTGAGATTTCATGAGATCTGGATGTAATGCAGACAGTTTGGTGCAGTGGTCTCAGCCTGTGGCTTTACAGCTGATAAAAAAATAAAATTCCCAGAATTCCCTTGTTCCAGGGGATGCTGGGAGTTGTAGTTTTGCAAAACATGACGAGTCACAGGTTGGACACCATTAGTGTAATAAACAATTAATAATATGTTAGCCTTGGCCGTATAATTTAGAAAGCATTTCATGAACACTTAGGGGGGCACTTATTAAGACTTGCTGTTCATACGCCAGTATTAATAGAACGAAAGTTGGAGTAAGTTGGTATACATTAGGCGCCTCCTTGGCCGACAATGCAACAAAAAGTCAAATCTACTCCAGCTAGAAGTAGACATAGATTTGCGGCATAATTTACACCAGCTTCTGGCGTAAATCATGGTAAATTTAAACCGCAGTGGGCGTGGCAAAGCCAAATTTTAAAAAAAGTCGGGGAGGACGAAAAAGTGAAAACATTTCGCAGATTTTTGCGCAAAACAGACATGCGACAACATTTTAAGACTTATTTACACCACTTAAGTGGCGTAAACCTGATACTAAGTTCCTCTCTGAAACATTTGACAATGTATGGTATATATAGATGTAGCAGACCATCTGTTTTTACCAACAATTAATTGATGTTTAGGTTTCTGAGGCTGCTACAATATTTTAATACAGGGTCAGTTTATTGCTGCATCATGAAAAACAAAGTGTTTCCAGTTTCTCATGATAAATTTATCATTTCAATATTGGGCAAACTATATATTTTTTTTCAGTAATGATTTTAAGTGAGATGTAAATGTGCAGGAGAATAATCACTATAGAGCAGGGGAAGGCAATCCTAGCAAGGTGGATTTCCACTGTTGTAACTTCGGAGCGTCTTGAGATCTACTTGTTACTGAGTTATGACCGAACCATGGGTCCCAGGATGGATATTGCTTTTTAAATTGAATTTAGCGCTACAAAACAAACAGGAGAATACAGCACTGATCAGACGCAGTTACAGGCAAAAAAGACAACAATTGCATCCAGTGACTCAGAGGTGACGTCTTCTCTGATGTAGATGTTTTTTTTCCACTTCTTCTCCACACGACTCAGACCGCGATGAACACTTTTATCAGCCATGACTTATCTCTGCAGAGTTTGCTGTCCAGATATCTTAGGTTCCTCACTTTTCAATCATCCTCGACACCTTCTCAACATAAATGCCCCTGTTGCTGTGTCTGCTGTACTGCCCAGTGCCCCCAAATACTGTGCTACAGAAATACTAGTGCCGTACAGATAGTACGCCTGAAAACACTAGTGCCACACAGATAGTGCCCCTACTGTAATTACTGCCACACAGTGCCTTAAAAAAATAATTCTGCTTAGCATCTGACATTAATAATGCCACAGACATAGTATCCTCAAAAAATTGTGCCCCATGATAATGATGCTTCCCCACAGTGCCGCCATTATTTATAGTGGTCCCCCACACTGCTCCTATTAGTAATAATGCTCTCTTACAGTGCCCCCGTTAGTAACACTGCCCGCCGTAATTCCCTTAATTGTAATAGTGCTTCCCAGTGTACACACATTAGTAATAGTGCTCCGCAACAGTGCCTCATTAGAAATAGTGCTCCCCTACAGTGCCCTATTAGTAACAGTGCCGCCCATAGTTCCCTCAATTGTAGTAATGCTCCCGCCGGAGTGCCCCCATTAGTAATAGTGGCCTCCAATAGTAATAGTGCACCAAATTAGTAACAGTACCCCATAGTACCCACAAAAGTAATAGTACTCCCTCATAGTAATAATGCTCGCCCACAGTGCCCCCACTAGTTACAGTGCCCTAATAGTGCCCTAAATTGTAATAATGCACCCCGGAGCGCACACATTAGTAACAGTGCTCCCCCACAGTGAACCCATTAGTAATAGTGCCCCCCATAGTGCTATTAATTATAATAATGCTCCTCCATAGTGCCCCCGTTAGTAATAATGTTCCCCAGAGTATCCCCATTAGTAATAGTGGCCCCCAATAGTAATAATGCTAGCCCAGAGTGCCTTATTAGTAACAGTGCCCCATAGGCCCTCAATAGTATTAGTACTCCCCCATAGCAATAATGCTCTCCCACAGTGCCCCCATTAGTAATAGTGTTCCTATACAGTGCCCCCATTAGTTATAGTGCCTCCCCATAGTGTTCCTATAGTATCAGTGCACAACCTCAGTGCCCATATTATTACCAGGGCCCCATAGTGCCCTTAATTTAATAATGTTCCCTAAGAGTGCCTCCATTATTAATAGTAAATCCCCCACAGTGCCACCATTAGTAATAGTGCTCCTCCTTTATGCCCCTATTATTACCAGGTCACCCATTAGTAATAGTGCTCCCCATAGTGCTCTCTTAGTAACAGTGTCCCTAAAGTGCCTTGAATTCTAATAATGCACTGGCTGGCGATCTATGTTTTTCCGACCCCTGCAGAATAGTGAAGAGTCAGAAAAGCAATACCAAAAATTAGTGGCATTAAGTAAAGGCATTTGTCATTTTTCTATTCAATTGTGGCTGCCATTGTTTCAAAACGGAAAGCAACAAAAGCAGCCATATTGGACACATTTGAATTTAACTCATGGTAAACTGTCATTCTGTCATAAGATTCTATTAATAACTAAGTGATAGCACCTGTCTGTGCTTGATATTCCAAAAACATACAGGTCAGTTAACCTCCTATGAAACTGGCCCTGGTGCATAGGTATTTGTGTGCTTGTGAGTCTGACACAAAAGATATTCGATTGCGAGCCCTAGCTCATGCCCAACCATTTAGTGCTGAATGGCAGGGCAGAATGACTTGCCCTGCCAATCGGCGCCTTTCAACAATGCAAGCTGCGCGACAACGTCATTGCGCTGCTTTTGTCGTTCAATCCTAGCGGACATGCTCAGAAGAGAGCAGGCCTGCATTAACACAGGACGGTGCGGGGACGGGATTAAGGTGAGTATGTAAAATTGTTGTTTTTTTTACTTAAAAGTGTGAGTGGCATTATCTACAGGGAGGAGCTATATGTGGGGCACAATCTACAGGGGAGGCTATATGTGGGACACTATCTACAGGGGGACTATATGTAGGGCACTATCTACAGGGCCACTATATGTGGGGCACTATCAAAAGGGGGGCTATATGTAGAGCGTTATCTACAGGGGGCTTGATATGTAGAGCGCTATCTACAGGGGTCTATATGTGAGGCACTATCTACAGGGGGGCTGTATGTGGGGCATTATCTACAGGGGGGCTGTGTGTGGGGCACTATCTACAGGCGGCTATATGGCGGATACTATCTACAGGGGGCACTATGGGGGCCCTACCTACAGAGGGCTCTATCTATACGAAGTTGGGGGCTGTGTGTGTGTGTGTGTGTGTGTGTGTGTATGTGTGTGTGTGTGTGTGTGTGTGTGTGTGGGACACAGTGTATGCTGCTATTATAATCAGGGACACAGTGTATGGTGCTATTATAATCAGGGACACAGTGTATGGTGCTATTATAATCAGGGACATAGTGTATGGCGCTATTATAATTAGAGGTGCAGTGTATGGAACTATTATATATAGGGGGTAGTGTGTGGCACCATTAGAATTTTATCTCCGCTTATAGGTGCAGAAATGTTTGAAAAATGAGAAGCTGAAAACATCTGAGCGGCAAACTGCAGAAATGGACTGTGGCCGGGAGAAGTCATCATAGAGGTCTGGACCGGATGGAGAAGAAAAGAGAAAAAGAACAACTAGAATCTGAAATGACGTCACCGGTGAGTCACTTAATGTAAATGTTTATTTTGCAACTAATCAGCACATTAGTCACTGTATGATCTGCAGCGAGATGTTGGGTGGTATGATTTTTTTTTGTGAAACAGCAACTCCCAGCATATCCTTACCATTGTTCGGGTCATGCTGGGAGCTGTAGTGTTATGTCGTACAAACCTATACGGCAGGGGTTGTACTAAATTGAGCTGTATTTGTGCTGTTGTTTTATTTATGTGCTGAGCTTGGTTCTGATGCTATATATATATATATATATGTACTGAGCTTGGTTCTGGAGCTGTATATATGTACTGAGCTGGGTTCTGGTGCTGTATTTATGTACTGAGTTTGGTTCTGGGGCTGTACATATGTACTAAGTTTGGTTATGGTGTTGGATATATGTATGAGCTTTGTTCTAGAGCTGTATATATGTACTGAGCTTTGTTCCAGTATGTACAGTATTTATGTACTGAGCTTTGTTCTGGTGTTGTATATATGTATTGAGCTGGGTTCTGGTGCTGTATATATGTACTGAGTGTAACGTCCACGGTCACAGACCGCAGACTCCTATCATCCTGCAGACGTCTTCCCCCCACAGAGATGCAAGCACATGCGGCCGTCCTGTCCTGCAGTGACCACTAGGGTGCATGCTCAAGCTCATTCCCGGCCTTAATGAGTCAGAGCACACACATATTTTAGATTGACTGAGTGCTCTCATGATCACCCTAGACTATAAGAAGGACCCTGCTCCGACCTTCATTGCCTGACCTTTGTTGTGTTACACGTGTTAGTTTTTGCAAATGGTCCCTTGGTGTTTTCCCGTTCCCAGTTTTCCCGTTCCTGCTACCTGTATCCTATGCAACCTTGTTCCTGTGCCATTGAGAGTTGGAGTCGTGTTGTGTCGTATACTACGCCTGCTGTATTTCACCACGCCTGGTGTCTGCCTGCTACCAAGGTCCCATCCGAGCCTGCCATCGTTACTGTCTATATTGCCAAAGGTACCCATATTCGAACTATTGACTTTGCCTTGGTATCCTGTTTGGCCAGCTGCTATCCCGCTACGGCGGTACAGCCCAGTGGGTCTACACACCCATCGTGACACTGAGATTTGTTCTGGTGCTGTATATATGTACTGAGCTTGGTTCTTGTGCTATATTTATGTACTGAGCTTTGTTCTGGAGCTGTATATATTATATGTATGAGCTTTGCTCTGGTGCTGTATATATGTATGAGCTTTGTTCTGGTGCTGCATATATATATATATATATATATACTGAGGTTGGTTCTGTTGTTGTATCTATGTACTGAGGTTGGTTCTGGTGCTGTATATATTTATTGAGCTGGGTTCTGGAGCCATATATGTCAGAGTTTGGTTCTGATGCAGTAATTATGTAAGATATATTTATAATAACAATATTGCAGGGCAGTTGGAATTGTTTTCAATTCATTGTATATGTATTGGGAACCTGTCAGGTAATTTTTATCCCCTTGAACCACCACCATGCAGTAATACGTAACCTGACAATATTTCCAAACATTCCCCAGTGTGTTTTTTTCAGATGCAGCAAAATCTATATAATCAACTTTTAAAGTGGCACACGCTATATGCTAATTACTCATCAAAGGGTCATGGAGCGGTGCCGCTATCCTGAAGAGTCACATAGTCATGCCTCCAAACCCACCTTTCCATGCTTGTTTGACATCCCCTGGCTGTTATAAATCACAGCCAGTATCCTCTAACTTTCTCGGTTGCGCCATTGCCTTGTACTACTTGGGCACGCATTGTGCAGCGAGGTGTACTCTGCCCAGCTGCACCGTGCATCCCAGTACAAGGCAATGGCACATCTGCAAGAGTTGGAGGAGGCTGCTAGTGATGAAGAACAGCCAGGGGGATGTTAATCAAAATCTGGGGGGCGCCATTTCAATTTTCGCCTCAGGCAGCAGAAAAGCTAGAATCGGCCCTGTTAGTAGATACGCTCGGCGTACAGAGCAGAGGAATACTTATTTCATGAGGAGAGCATATTTTCCCCAATGAAAGTTTAAGTCTATGCAATACCCCACCAGAAAGCTTGATTATATCCTGAATCTTTATTTTAAGTAGTTGTATGCTACTACTATCAATACTTTTATCCCTCATCTATCCGTCCTAGGCTCTGTTCACACTTGCGTCAATGTTTTCATTTATAATCGAAACCTCAAAGCATTGCCAAATCCATCTTATTATGGTATGTTCACACAGAGTTTTTTGCAGGCAGAAAACTCTGCCTCAAAATTCTGTTTGGAATTTTGAGGCAGATTTTGATCTGCCTGCACGCCGTTTGCAGTGTTTTTCGCATCGTTTTCCGCCCGCGGTCATTGAGCGCCGATGGGCATAAATGCCGCGAAATACGCTTTCTCTGCCTCACATTGATGTCAATGGGAGATCAGAGACGTAAACGCCCGAAGATAGGGCATGTCGCTTCTTATTCCCGCAAGACGGTTTTTCCGTTCGCGGGAAAAAAAACGCCTTCACCTCCCATTGAAATCAATGGGAGGCATTTTTTGCGTTTTTTTGGCACATTTTCCGCGTAAAAAACTTGTCAAAAAACTCTGTGTGAACTGACCCTAATGGGGTCTGTAGTGTTTAGTCTTGCCGCGATATTCTTCCTGTCAAATCAGCTTTGAAAGAGCCTCATTATTGCATATTGTTCTGTTGAAAATTATTATTATATGATAAGTATTTAGCGCTGTCAGGTTCATTATCTGGCTGTACTTGTGTAGAAAGAGTAGAATAGTGTAGATTGTATTCTTACTATTCCTACTTAAAGGGGTTTTCCCATCAGAGACATTTATAACATATCCACAGAATATGTCATAAATGTCAGATAGATGCGGGTCCCACCTCTGGGACCTGCAGCTATCTGTAGAATGGATATCTACAGAGGGGGCTGTTTGGCGTTATCTACAGGGGGGCAGTATGGCGTTCTCTACAGGGGGGGCTGTATGGCATTATCTACAGTGGGGCTGTATGGCGTTATCTACAGAGGGTGCTGTATGGCGTTATCTACAGAGGGGTCTGTATGGTGTTATCTACAGAGGGGGCTGTATGGCGTTATCTACAGAGGGGGCTGTATGGCGTTCCCTACAGGGGGGCTGTATGGCGTTATCTACAGGGGGGCTGTATGGCGTTCTCTACAGGGGGGCTGTATGGCGTTATCTACAGAGGGGGCTGTATGGCGCTAACGCCATACAGCCCCCTTGTAGAGAACGCCATACAGCCCCCCCTGTAGAGAACGCCATACAGCCCCCCCTGTAGGGAACGCCATACAGCCCCCCCCCTGTAGGGACCGCCGTACAGCCCCCCCCTGTAGGGAACGCCATACAGCCCCCCTGTAGGGAACGCCATACAGCCCCCCCTGTAGGGAACGCCGTACAGCCCCCCGCCTGTGGGGAACGCCATACAGCGTCCCCCCTCCCAAAAAAATGCGACCTTCAGTGTGTCCTACAAAAGACATGTATCCCCTATCCACAGGATAGGGGATACATGTGTGATCACTGGCAGCGATAGGGAGAACGGTGGGCCGAAAGTCCCCCGAAGTTCTCCATGACTAACCTCTGACTTCCGGCGTCTGCGCAGCTCAATAAAAATGAAAGGAGCGCTGGTCACGCATGCGCACAAGCGCGACCAGCGCTCCATTCATTTCTACTGAGCTGCCGACACAGACCCCGGAAGTCCGAGGTTTGTGATGGAGTACTTCAGGGGACTTTCAGTCCCCCGTTCTCCCTATCGCTGCCAGCGATCACACATGTATCACCTATCCTGTGGATAGGGGATACATGTCTTTTATTTAATGGCAGAGCGGGGAGATACCTTCCTGCTCTGCCGTAGTGTTCAGTGGCGTCCTGCTGTAGCAGCCATAGCGGCTGCTAGCGGAGCTTCCGGCCATGGTGGGGGCCCGTGCCGGCGGGCGGCACGGGCCCCGTCATGCCGCGGGCCCCGTAGCAGCCGCTATGGCTGCTACGGCGGTAGTTACGCCACTGGCTCACATGCTATGCTGCTTCTGTAACTGCCATTCACTACTATGGGAGCTACGGAAACAGTAATTCATGGTCGAAAATCACACGCTAGAACAGGGTTTATGGGGCCCTGTTCTACAAATAGGTGCGGGTCCCAGATGTGGGACCCACATCAAACTGACATTTATGACATATCCTGTGGATATGTCATAAATGTCTCTGTTGGGAAAACCCCTTTAAGTGACTAAGTGGAATTTAATAAACCTGCTGAATTCCTTAGCTATAGGTTTAATTTTATGTTAAGCAGAAGGAGTAGGTGCGGTTATATATTTTTGTACAACAGCTTCCAAGAATGTCAGCTCAATTACTCTCCTTGTTTCAAGTCACTAGATGTAAGTAGTGAAAATGAGTCATACATCTATCACAATACCTTTCTGAAAATGCTAGAGGAAATAATTCTAATAAGGCAAAAAAACAATGTAAAAAATAAATAAATAAATAAAAATGCATTTTAGCTCCATAACTTTCTGTAACTTGGGAGAGTCTTGAGATCTACTTGCTACCCAGTTCTGACAGGACCATGGGAGGAATGGTGTATATGTTTCCACAAGTTTCTATATGAAGGCATAGGCAACAGGAAAGCAGGATAGCGATCCCAAACTATCACTTTTTTTTACAAAGTAAATGATATTATTTTTTAATATATTTTAGTTGTTATTTTTAGAATTTTTTATGATCAGTTTGAGACCAAGAAGAAGAATAAATGAATGAGGAAGACAATAACAATGTAATTTTTAAAATGTTATTTTTAAAATGTTTGGAATTTGTTAGTGATCAGTTTTAGTCTAATAATAATAATAATAATAATCTTTATTTATATAGCGCCAACATATTACGCAGAACTTTACAATTTAGAGGGAACATAAACAGACAATATCAGACATTACATAGTGACAAAGCTAATTTACAATTCAGACAGGAGGATTGAGGACCTGCTCGCAAGAGCTTACAATTTATGAGGAAATAAGGGAGACAGAAAGTGTAAAAGTGTTTGTTCAGTACAATGGTCCAACCATCTTTTATACACATGTGGTGGTAACATAAAGCTGCATGAGCCGGTCACCAGCCAGTATCCGTGTATGACGGACATGAAGTGCATTAGGATGCAAGGAGTGTAAGGAAATCTTATTCTGATGACTAATGGGGCCAAGGAAAGGAGTCAGATTAGGGAATGTTATAGGCCTGTCTAAAAATATGTGTTTTCATGGCACGTTTAAAACTATGGATATTGGGAATTAATCGGATTGTCTGGGGTAGCGCATTCCAGAGGACAGGTGCAGCATGAGAAAAATCTTGGAGACGGGAGTGGGAGGTTCGGATTATGGAGGATTTTAATCTAAGTTCGTTGGCAGAACATATGGCGCGAGTAGGCTGGTAGACAGAGATAAGGGAGGAGATGTAAGAAGGTGCAGCACTGTGGAGAGCTTTGTGGTTGAGAGTAATAAGTTTGAATTTAATTCTGAAGGGGACGGGCAACCAGTGTAGTGCTTGGCGCAGGTTAGAGGCGTTCATGTAGCGGTTGGTCAGAAAGATGAGCCTGGCTGCTGCATTGAGAATAGATTGGAGAGGGGAGAGTTTAGTGAGGGGAAGACCGACTAATAATGAGTTACAGTAGTCAAGACGAGAGTGAATCAAAGCAGCAATGAGAGTTTTGGCTGTTTCCTCAGTAAGAAAAGGGTGGATTCTGGAGATGTTTTTGAGGTGAAAATGACAGGTGCGTGTAAGTGATTGAATGTGAGGAGTAAAGGTAAGATTGGATTCAAAAATAACCCCCGAGACAGCGGGCGTGTTGCTTAGGAGTTATGGTTTAGGTAGGTTAGTAGATGGCGGGAACACAAGGAGCTCAGTTTTAGAAAGATTCAGTTTCAGATAGAGAGAGGACATGATGTTAGAGACAGCGGACAGACAATCACTGGTGTTTTGTATTAGAGCAGGGGTGATGTCATGGGAAGAGGCATATGATTGAGTGTCATCAGCGTAGAGACGGTACTGGAAGCCAAATCTGCTGAAAGTTTCTCTAATAGGCACTGTGTAGAGAGAAAAGAGGAACGTACCTGGGACTGATCCCTAAGGATAGCAAGTGGAAGAGGAGAAGAAGTAGAACCAGCGAATGGAACACTGATCGAGTGGTTAGAGAGGTAGGAGGAAAACCAAGAGAGAGCAGTGTCTTTAAGGCCAATAGAGTGGAGCATGTTAAGTAGGAGTTTGTGGTCAACAGTGTCAAAGGCTGCAGAGAGATCAAGAAAAATCAGGAGAGAGTATTTACTGTCCTATTTAGCCGCCAAGAGATCATTTGAGACTTTAGTAAGGGCAGTCTTTGTGGAGTGTAGAGTGCGGAAACCAGATTGTAAGGGGTCTAGAATGGAATTAGCAGAGAGATAGAGTGAATAAGGCGAGAGTAGACCAAGCGTTCCAGGAGTTTGGAGATGAAGGGCAGATTAGAGACTGGTCGGTAGTTAGCAGCGCTGGATGGGTCAAGAGTTTGTTTTTTCAGTAATGGGTTTATAATGGCATGTTTAAAAGAGGAGGGAAAGATACCAGAAGATAGAGAGAGGTTAAATATTTTAGTCAGGTGACTAGTGACAGCTGGGGAGAGGGACTGGAGCAGGTGTGAGGGGATAGGATCACTAGGACAGGTAGTGGGACGAGAAGAAGAGAGGAGCTTAGTGACTTATTCTGTTATTGTGTCAAATGCTGAAAGTGAAGAGGGAGTGCGGGAGGGAAGGGGATCGATGATACTAGGGGACTACGAGATAATAGCATCCCAGATGTTGTAAAATTGAACTTTAACCTCTTTACGCGCTGCGCAGCAACTGTACGTCCTGCAGGATGCATCCCGCATCAGGAAGTACAGTTGCGGAGTAGTTCCCGGCGCACACTGTCTTAACGGACAGTGTCCGGGAACCGGGAGGTCAGCTGTCCCCGACAGCTGACACTCCAGACTTGCCGGTCAGCGGACCATCGCCGCTGATTTAGGCAATTAACCCCATAGATGCGGCGACAGATTGCGTTTTCCGCATTTAAGGGGTTTGAAGCACATCGGCTGCCAAAGCTTGTAGTGGCAATCGGAGGCCAGACAATGACCTTCGGGTTGCCATGTACGGAAGCCTCAGAGGAGAAGCCTCAGGTCAAACCTTCGAGGCTTCCTGTTAGTGTGACTGTCACGTCACAATGACAGTTAGAAGACATTACACTATGTAGGTAGTATAATGTACTCTAGCAGCGATCAAAGCTGCAAGTCCAAATGTCCCCTAGTGGGACAAGTAAAAAAAGTAAAAAAAAATAATCAAAATGTTTTAAAAAAAAAGTGTAAAAATAAAAGTTATAAGTTATATAAACAAAAAATGCTTTTTTCCTATAATAAAATTTTCATTGTAGGAAAAAAATGAACACATTAAAAAAAGTACACATATTTGGTACCGTCGCGTTCATAACGACCCAAACTATAAAATCATAATGTTATTTTTCCCGCACGAGGAATACCCAGAAAAAAATCAATAAAAAACTACACCAGAATCGCTATTTTTTGGTCACCACCCCTCCCAAAATAGAGAATAAAAAGTGATCAAAAAGTCGCATGTACCCGAAAATAGTACCGATAAAAACTACAACCCGTCCTGCAAAAAACAAGCCCTTACACAGCGTTTTTGACTAAAAATGAAAAAAGTTATGGCTCTCAGAATATGGTGACACAGAAAATAAATAATATTATAAAAAAGTGATTTTATTGCGCAAATGCTGCAAAAAAATAAAAAACCTATATTCATATGGTATCGCCGTAATCATATCGACCCGCAGAAAAAAGTAAAACTGGCATTTATAGCACACGGTGAACGCTGCAAAAAATATTGTCAGAAGTGCTTGTTTTTGGTCACCCGCAACAAATAAGCCCTCACACAGCTCCGGTGGTGAAAAAATAAAAAAGTTCTGCCTTTCAGAATATGGCGATGCAAAATGTGCAGAGTGTTCCAAAATCGGATAAGATCAGGCGCCATTTATCAGTGTGACACAGGCCACATATCTATGAATTATTATTTATTTACCGCATTATTATACCCTCTTATTATGCCCTGATATATCCCGCACAGCCTACATATGCCCCCACATTATAAACTGAAATACCAGCAAAACCCCAAACAGAACTACTACCAAGCAAAATCTGCGCTCAAAAAGCAAAATGGCGTCCCTCCCTTCTGAGCCCTGCAGCATGCCCAAACAGCAGTTTGCGCCCACATATATGGCATCGCCATACCTGAGAGAACCCGCTTAACGTTTTATGAGGTATTTGTCTTCAGTGGCACAAACTGGGCACGACATATTATGCACTAAAATGGCATACCAGTGGAAAATTGCAATATTCACTCCATCCGCTGTGCATTAACCCCTTTGCGCACTATGACTTAATAGCACATCATGGTGCGGGGGTTGATGTATGGAGTGGGCTCACATGCTGTGTTTCAGTCCATTAGCGCACTAGTGCCACATGTGGGATATTTCTAAAAACTGCAGAATCTGGGCAATAAAATATTGAGTTGCATTTCTCGGGTAAAACCTTCTGTGTTAGAAATTTTGGCAAAAAAAAATAAAATTTGTACATTTCACCTCTACCTTGCTTTAATTCCTGTGAAACGTCTAAAGGGTTAAAACACTTTGTGAATGCTGATTCGAATACCTTGAGGGGTGCAGTTTTCAAAATATGGTGACTTCTGTGGATTTTCTAATATATAAGGCCCTCAAAGCCACTTCAGAACTGAACTGGACCCTGAAAAAATGGCCTATTACAATTTTCTTTAAAATATGAGAAATTGCTGCTAAAGTTCTAAGCCTTGTAACGTCCTAGAAAAATAAAAGAACGTTCAAAAAATGATGCAAACATAAAGTAGACATATGGGAAATGTTAACTAGTAACTATTTTGCATGGTATTACTATCTGTTTTACAAGCAGCGTTTAAATTTAGAAAAATGCACATTTTTTAAAAAAAAAATCGACATTTTGGTATTTTTCAGAAATAAATACCGAAATTATCGACCACATTTTTTTACTAACATAAAGTACAACATGTCATGAGAAAACAATCTCAGAATCGCTTGGATAGGTAAAAGCATTCTGATGTTATTACCACATAAAGTAACACATGTCCGATTTGAAAAAATCGGCTGCATCCTGAAGACCAAAACAGGCTGAGTCCTGAAGGGGTTAAAATAAGTGGCCAGGTCTTCAGCACTGAGATCTGTGATCGGTGTCTGCACTTTAGGACTAAGGAGTGAGTGAAAAGTATCAAAGAGGCGTTTTGGATTATTAGATAGTGCGGAGATGAGAGAGGTGAAATAGACTTGTTTGGCGCGGTGAAGGGCAGAGTTGTAAGTTTTGAGAATACATTTTTAATGGAGGAAATCTGCAGCCAAATGCGATTTTCGATATAAGAAACTGAGGAGGAGAAGAAGAAGAAGAAGAAGAAGAAGAAGAAGAAGAAGAAGAAGAAGAAGAAGAAGAAGAAGAAGAAGAAGAAGAAGAAGAAGAAGAAGAAGAAGAAGAAGAAGAAGAAGAAGAAGAAGAAGAAGAAGAAGAAGAAGAAGAAGAAGAAGAAGAAGAAGAAGAAGAAGAAGAAGAAGAAGAAGAAGAAGAAGAAGAAGAAGAAGAAGAAGAAGAAGAAGAAGAAGAAGAAGAAGAAGAAGAAGAAGAAGAAGAAGAAGAAGAAGAAGAAGAAGAAGAAGAAGAAGAAGAAGAAGAAGAAGAAGAAGAAGAAGAAGAAGAAGAAGAAGAAGAAGAAGAAGAAGAAGAAGAAGAAGAAGAAGAAATAACCTAAAAAGACAATCAAAATGTAATTTTTCAAATAGAATTGTTTACATTTCTGGAATGTGTGATCAGTTGGAATTTGTATGGACTTTTAGTGGGAAGCTTGGCATTCACTTGCATCGACTAATTTCCTGATGTTTGGTCTTCTGCAGTAGTCCAAATGGGTCAATATGCTTTTGTATTTATTTTAGGCGACGGTCAAATTTAAAAATGATGACTCACGTAAGTATGTTAAGTAACAAAAAAGATTTCCCTCGATTACCTAATGGGTGTACGCAGGAGCGGACATATCATTGGTGCAACTTGTGCAGCAGCACAGGGACCCAGTAGGTAAGGAGTCCACCGTCACCTCAAAGCAGCCTTCCTATGTCTATTAGATTGCATGTAAATGCCTGAGCTAATTAATTTTCTGGCTAACAATTACTGGTGGCTTGTTAGACAGACATAAGAGGGTGATTCTTGATGAGATTTTGTAAAGTAAGGGGCCCATATACGGTTCTTAAAGTGGGCCCTCAGCTGTCCTTGTCCACCACTGGGGGTACATTTGTTGAGGAAACACAGGCCAGATATTATTTAGATCAGCAACACTTTTCAGGACCAAGTAATTCCGTAAGTAAATAAGTTCTCGTTCTAATGAATGGCCATCTTCATGGAATTCTCTAACTATTGTAGTTGACAACTCTTCAGCATTGTGAGTTTATCAGACAGATAAAAATGTGGGTATAACTTGAGTTAGTTGCGCCAACCTTGCAATGTTGTCCATGGAGGCACAACATCTCGTAATCACTTTATTATGTATCCCCTTTATGAAGCTGCCAGCAGTTGGTCCTTCCTGGTGTTTCCATCTGGGGCCAGGGTAGAAAAGTGTTTGTCGATAACGATGAAATTATATGAAAGGTACATTGTTTTTATTTTAGGAGCGGTTTGGTTCCGAAACACGTTATCTTGTAAACACTGATAATAATAAAATATTTACACATAAAGAGGATAAATATCGGAAAATGTTTTTTTCTGTTAGAAATCATACCTACAATAGATTTCTCTTTACCCTGGAGCGGCAAATTTAAATAATTAACTTTTTCAGTGATATCCTCCAAAAAGGCCAAATTTAGCAGTCTTTGAGAATCCTCCAGGATTTCCACAAATGTTTTCTCACCTCGTTCTTTGAAAACTATTTCTATTGCTTGCAGAAGCTGCTTGAAGCAAGAAAAATGCTTCCTTTGCTGAGCCAACGAACCTCTTTATGCAGGAGTAGTTCTCCATACTCCATGCCTAAATCCTCATTCAACTGTTAGAACAGCCTTCTAGAAAGGGAACAGGCCTGAATTTTGTTAACAATCTTGATAACACTTAGGGCATGACAAGACGTGGCGGAATTGCTCTGCAATTCCGCTGCGGACAGTCCGCAGCGGAAATCCGCAGCGTACACGTTTCTCCATTGCCTTCCACAGCTTTTTAGTAGGGTTCGTTTACACGTTGCGGACAATTCCACTGCGGAGCATAGGCTGCGGTGCAGAATTTAGTGTCCGCAGCATACACTGGTTTTTGCGGACGTGTATCGGACTTGTTGAGGACTCATTGCGGAATTTCTCCATTGACTTCAATGGAGAGTCAAATTCTGCAGATGTTATGTGTGCTGCGGAGCGTATTGGTTTTACGAACATGACATTTCTTCATTCTGGCTGGACCTATGTATTTCTAGGTCTACAGTCAGACTGAGGAAGTCAATGGGACTCCCGTAATTACGGGTGACTATGTGTGTGCACCCGTAATTACGGGTGACTACGTGTGTGCACCCGTATTTACGGGTGACTACGTGTGTGCACCCGTAATTACGGGTGACTACGTGTGTGCACCCGTCATTACGGGAGCGTTGCTAGGCGACGTCAGTAAATAGTCACTGTCCAGGGTGCTGAAAGAGTTAAGCGATCGCCAGTAACTGTTTCAGCACCCTGGACAGTGACTTCCGATCATAATATTCATCAATCTGTAAAAAAAATAGAAGTTCATACTTACCGAGAACTCCCTGCTTCTTCCTCCAGTCCGGCCTCCCGGGATGACGTTTCAGTCCAAGTGACGGCTGCAGCCAATCACAGGCTGCAGCGGTCACATGGACTGCCGCGTCATCCAGGGAGGTCAGGCTGGATGGCGAAAGAGGGACACGTCACCAAGACAACGGTCGGGTAAGTATGAATTTCTTTTTACTAGGGAAAGGGCTGTCCCTTCTCTCTATCCTGCACTGATAGAGAGAAGGGAAGCCCTCTTCCCCTCAATACGCAACGGCTAGTCCGCATCAATTTAATGCCCATTTTAGGCAAAGCCGCAACAGAATCTGCAACGCAGATTCTGTGCGGCATTGATGCGGACAGTGGCGGAAGAACTCCGCCACGTCTGGGCATGCCCTTACATGACTTCAATTTTACGCAAAGGGCAGGGCCAGATTAGCCCCTTAATGACACGGCCAATTTTAGTTTTTCTAATTTTAGTTTTTTCTTCCCTGCCTTCCAAAAGCTAGAACGATTAAATTTTTTCGTCGACATAGCCATATGATGGCTTGTTTTTCACAGGACAAGTTGTAGTATTTCATGGCACCATTTAATGTACCATATAATGTACAGGGAGATAAAAAAAAAAAAAATTATGTTGTGAAATTGGCAAAAAACGGCGATTGTGACAATTCTTTTGGGTTCCGTTTGTACGACGTTCATTGCGCAGAATTTAGTGTAATGAGGGCGTGAAAATGAAAATCTAATTTTTTTCCAATAAAATGTAGAAAAATTACCTCAACATTTTAATAGCAATTTCTTTCAATTACGGCATTACCCCATATTTGGTAATAAACTGCTGTTTAGACACATGGCAGAGCTCAGAAAGGAAGGAGCTCAAGTTTTGCTGCAATGGTTTTCGGGTGCCATGTCGCATTTACAAAACTCCTGAGGTTGAAAACCCCCAAAAGTTACCCCATTTTGGAAACTACACCACTCAAGGAATTTATCGAGTGGTATAGTGAGCATTTTAACCCCACAGGTTTTTTGTTGACTTTAGTGGAATTAGGCCGTGAAAATGAAAAACTACATTTTTTCCAATAAAATGTAGTTTTAGCTCAGTCTTTTTCATTTTCACAATAAATAAAGGAGAAAAAGCACCCCAACATTTGTAACACAACCGCTTCTGAGCACAGCAATACCCCATATGTGGTAATAAAGTGCTGTTTGGACCCACGGCACGGTTTAGAAGGGAAGAAGCACCATTGGGCTTTTGGAGCTCAAATTTTGCTGGATTGGTTTGCGGCACCATGTGACATTTGCAAAAGTCCTGCGGGACCAAATAGGTGGAAGCCCCCACAAGTGACCAATTTGGGAAACTACGCCCCTGGAGGAATTTATCGAGGGGTATAGTGATCACTTTGACCACAGAGGTGTTTTGCTGATTTTAGTGGAATTAGGCCATGAAATTGAAAAGCTAATTTTTTTCTGATAAAACGTGGACATTTTCAATTTTTACAAGGAATAAAAAAGAAGAAACCCTCCAACATTTGAAAAGCAATTTATCCCGATTATGGCAATACCCCACAAATTGGTCATAAACTGCTGTTTGGACACATGGCAGGGCTCAAAAGGGAAGGAGCACCATTTTGTTGACTTTAGTGGAATTAGCCCGTGAAAATGAAAAGCTACGTTTTTTCCAATAAAATGTAGTTTTAGCTTAGTCTTTTCCATTTTCACAATAAATAAAGGAGAAAAAGCACCCCAAAATTTGTAACACATCATCTACTCTGAGCACAGCAATACCCCATATGTGGTAATAAACTGCTGTTTGGACCGCGGCACGGTTTAGAAGGGAAGAAGCACCATTGGGCTTTTGGAGCTCAAATTTTTCTGGAATGGTTTGCGGCACCATGTGACATTTGCAAAAGTCCTGCGGGACCAAATAGGTGGAAGCCCCCACAAGTGACCAATTTGGGAAACTACACCCCTGGAGGAATTTATCGAGGGGTATAGTGATCACTTTGACCACAGAGGTTTTTTGCTGATTTTAGTGGAATTAGGCCATGAAATTGAAAAGCTAAATTTTTTCTGATAAAACGTGGACATTTTCAATCTTTACAAGGAATGAAAAAGAAGAAACCCTCCAACATTTGAAAAGCAATTTATCCCGATTATGGTAATACCCCATAATTGGTCATAAACTGCTGTTTGGACACATGGCAGGGCTCAAAAGGGAAGCACCATTTGGAGCTTAAATTTAGGTGGAATGGTTTTCGGTTGCCATGTCACATTTGCAAAGCCCCTGCAGGGCCAAAACAGTAGGATCCCCCCAAAAGTGACAACATTTTGGAAACTATACCCCTTAAGGAATCTATCTAGGGGTATGGTGAGCATTTAGACCCCACTGGTCTTTTTCAGAATCTATTTGAATTAGGCGGTAAAAATTAATATCAACATTTTTTCCAGTCAAAAGTTGCATTTTTTTCATTTTCACAAGGGATAAAGGAGAAAAAGCACGCCAACATTTGAAAAGCAATTTCTCCAGAGTACAGAAATATCCCTGCTGTTTGGATATATGGCAGGGCTCAGAAAGGCAGGTGCGCTATTTCGCATGCAGAGTTTGCTGGATTGGTTTTTGGGCGCCATATCGCATTTGCAAAACCCTGAGGTACCAGAGTACAGTGGAAGCACCCAAGAAGTGACCCCATTTTGGAAACTACACCCCTCAAGGCATTTATCATTTGCCTGGACATATGATAGGGCACAGAATTGAAGAGCAACATGCGCATTTGAGGTCTATTTTGGTGATTTTCACAGCATTGGCCCAACATTGCAGGGCTCTGAGGTCAAATAGTAAAACAAACCCCTTAGACGTGACCCTTATCTTGGAAACTACACCCCTTACAACATTTTAAGGGGGTAGTGAGTATTTTTCTCCCACAGGTGTTTTTTCATTAGTAATTAATACACAGCGGATGGTGCAAAGTGAAAAATGCAATTTTACACTGATATGCCATTTTAGTGCACAATATGTTGTGCCCAGTTTGTGCCACCGAAGACACACACCTCGTAAACTGCTAAACGGGTTCTTCCGGGTATGGTGATGCCATATATGTGAACATAAACTGCTGTTTGGGCACACTGTAGGGTTCAGAAGTGAGAGAGTGCCATTTGGCTTTTGGAGCGCAGTTTTAGCTTGGCAGTTGTTCTGTTTGGGGTTTTACTTGTATTTCAGTTTATAATGTGGGGGCATATGTAGGTTGGACAAAGTACATCAGGGCATAATAAGAGGATATAATAATGTGGTATATAAATTATATTTCACAGATGTGTGGCCAGTGTCGCACTGATAAATGGTGCCCAATCTTATCCGCTTTTGGACATTCTGCACATTTTGCATCGCCATATTCTGAGAGCCAGAATTTTTTTATTTTTTCTCCACCGGAGCTGTGTGTGGGCTTATTTGTTGCGGGATAATCTGTAGTTTTCATTGGTACCATTTTGGGGTACATGAGATTTTTTTGATCACTTTTTATTCCATTTTTTAGCAAGCAAGGTGACCAAGAACCAGCAATTCTGACAATGTTTTCTATTCTTTTCTTTTTTTTTATATAGTGTTTACGGTGGGCTATAAATGACAATTTTACTTTATTCTGCGGGTCGATACATTTACGGCAATACCATATGTATATATATTCTTATTTTTTTTGGTCAATTCTTTATTTTGATTTACACAAAAAGAAATTGTTGGGATGGGGTACAGAAAGGAAGGGAAGGAGTTTTGCAGCGTATGCACAATAAAATCACTTTTTTTTATGTCACCTTGTTCTGAGAGCCATAATTATTTTATTTTTCAGTCAAAAAAGCTGTCAAGGCTTATTGCTACTGTTTTGGGGTACATGCGACTTTTTTGATCACTTTTTATTCTATGTTTTGGAAGGGGAGATGACCAAAAAATAGTGATTCTGGCATTGTTTTTTTTCATTATTTTTGCAGTGTTCACCATGCGGGAAAAACAATACTGTAGTTTTAGCGTTTGGGTCGTTAGGACGCGGTCATACCAAATATGTGTACTTTTTTTTTTAACGTTTTCATTTTTTTCCTATAATAAAAGACTTATTATAGGAAAAAACATTTTTATTAACTTTTTTAAACTTTATTTTTTTGTCCGACTAGGGGACTTGAAGGCCTGCACCTCTAATCTTTATTCTAATGCATTGCACTACCCCTGCGGCTAATGGCGCAGGCTCAGCTTCTGAGCCTGCGCCATCTTCTTTTTGCAATTGTAAAGCCTCTGGTTGCCAAAGCAGCCATCAGAACCCCGCGATTGTATCGCAGGGTTCTGATATGCTAGTAACCCCATAGATGCAGTGCTCACTTTTGAGCGCCGCATCTAAGGGATTAATCGGCCTGATCGGTGGCTATCTCCGGTCCTGGCCTTGCAGCAGTGATAGCGTCTGCAGACACAGTGGCCTGTTAACGAGATGATGTAATAGCACATCAATTTGCGTTAACAGGCCAACGCCCGTGATGTAATAGTACGACATAAGGTCTTCCTTTATATATTTCTTCTGTTTAGGTTCCGTTCCTGGGTTTGGCTTAAAAATGAATGCAAAATCTGCAGTAAATTTGCACTGTGGGAAGAAGGCCTTAGATGTTCTTAAGAGATTGATTATATTATATCAAAATCAAGTGAAACCAGCTCAATGACCTAATGACAAGTTTAGAGAAATATAGTCCCCAATGATGGAGCGGAGTTTCTCACCAAGAGAATATACAATGTTAATAGATTCCTCTTGATAGATATGCAAAAAAACCTCCTGATGGTTGAAGGAGGAGAGGGTTGGTGGGGAGAGAGAGTAGGGGTTCTAATTAGAGATGAGTAAATCAATTGTAAACAAATCGAATTCGGTCCAAATTTTCCAAAGCTTCGGATTAGTCGAAATCGAAAACTTTTGGGGTGTGCACAGCACGAATAAGCAAAATGCCGGCTGCCGGCAGTTATTTTACAGATTAGAAAAAGGAAGAGTGGTCTCCTGGGAAAATGTTTATGTGATCGCTGCAGCCAATGCATTATAACATATATTTGCGCCTCAAACTTACATGCAAGCAGAGGAATACACACATAACAATGTAAAAGTAAAAGACCAAAATGTGCAAAATTCATATATATCACATAAGTCTACAACAACAATGGCTTGCGCTGAAACAAAGAGCCATGCATGGCCGTCATCCACAAATACGTTAAAAATATAAACTACAAACGGCAAACAGCTACAATGCTACCAAAATTAAAAAAAATTTGAGAGCATACCCTTATAAAAATACAATTTAACTATTTATACAAACAACTACCTTTAACCCCTTCCCACTTTGGCCACTTTTGACCTTCCTGACAGAGCCTCATTTTGCAAATCTGTCATGTTTCATTTTATGTGGTAATAACTTTGGAATGCTTTTACCTATCCAAACGATTCTGAGATTGTTTCCTCGTGACACATTGGACTTTATGTTACTGTAAAAATTTGCTCGATACATTCAGTACTTATTTGTGAAAAACACCAAAAATTTAGAGAAAAATTGAATTTTTCAAAATTTTAATATATCTGCTTGTAAGACAGGCAGTTATACCACATAAAATTGTTGCTAATTAAAATCCTCCATATGTGTACTTTAGATTGGCATAGTTTTTTTTAACATTCTCTTATTTTTCTGGGACGTTACAAGGCTTAGAACTTTAGTAGCAATTTCTTAAATTTTCAAGAAAATTTCAAAAGGCTATTTTTACAGGGGCCAGTTCAGTTGTGAAGTGGCTTTGAGGGCCTTATATATTAGAAACCCCCAATAAGTCACCCCATTTTAAAAACATCACCCTCAAAATATTCAAAACAGCATTTAGAAAGTTTTTTAACCCTTTAGACATTTCACAGGAATTAAAGCAAAGTAGAGGTGAAATGTACCAATTTAATTTATTTTTTTTTGCAGAAATTCATTTTTAATCCATTTTTTTTGTAACACAGAAAGTTTTACCAGAGAAACACAACTCAATATTTATTGCCCAGGTTCTGCAGTTTTAGGAAATATCCCACATGTGGTCCTCGTGTGCTAAATCAAATTATCTCGAGTACGGCAATACCGCATATGTGGCTATAAACTGCTGTTTGGGTACACGGTAGGGCTCAGAAGGAAAGGAGCACCATTTGGCTTTTGGAGTGCAGATTTTGCTGTATTGGTTTCTGGGCGCTATGTCGCTTTTGCAAAGCCCCTGTCGGACCAAAACAGGGGAAACCCCCAGAAGTGACCACCTTTTTGGAAACTACAGCCCTCAAGGTATTCAACTAGGTGTGTAGTGAGCATGTTAACCCCACAGGTGTTTTGCACAAACTGGTGTGCACTTGATGTTGCAGAGTGATAATGGGATTTTTTGCATAGATTGTGCCACCATAACAAGACAGCTCTCTAATTATTATGCTGTGTTTCCCGGTTTTAGAAACACCCTACATGTGGCCCTAATCTTTTGCCTGGACATTCGACAGGGCTCAGGAGTGAAAGAGTACCATGCGAAATTGAGGCCTAATTTGGCGATTTACAAAGTATTTGTAATGGCAGGGGGTAGGGAGACGGACAAGTGAGCCCTAATCTACCCGCCACTCTGTCCCTGCCTACTTGCAACGACCTGCCCTAGGCGACGGGGTACAACTGGGCGGCGGTCCCTGCGCTCAGTAAGTGCACGACAAACACGACAAACATACAAAGGAACACAAGCAAGGAAAAGGGGCCGTTGCCCACGGCAACACCGTGAGCAACCAGAGTGGTGAACGAGCCGAGTCAAGCCAGGAGGTGTGCGAGGTACAAAACGAAAAGCAGAAGAGTAGTTGGTAAGCCAGGGTCTGTATGGAGCAGGATCAAAAATAGCAGGAGCTGTAGTTGGGCCAGGAAACCACAAGGAAAGAATCACAAGCACCGAGGGACAGGAAGTGCAGGCTTAAATAGACCGAGGGTGGGAGCTAGCTGAGTCTGGCCAGGTTACGATAGGCTCTCCCACTCCTAAGCCTGCCAGCCTGAATGGTGGAAGCAGGAGTCAGTCTCAGGGATGTATTCTCAGGTGCTGACTGATTAGTTCTGGGAGTTAACGCCGAAGCTGTGCCTGGCAGATCCTTTACAGTACCCCCCCTTTTATGAGGGGCCACCGGACCCTTTCTAAGTGGACCTGGCTTACTGGGGAAACGCAGGTGGAACCTCCTGACCAATACCCCAGCGTGAACATCCCGGGCGGGTACCCAAGTCCTCTCCTCGGGCCCATATCCTCTCCAATGGACCAGGTACTGGAGGGAGCCTTGGACCATCTTGCTGTCCACAATCCTGGCCACCTCGAATTCCACCCCCTCAGGGGTGAGGATGGGAACAGGAGGTCTCCTCGAGGGAGCCAAGGACGGGGAGCAGCGTTTGAGGAGGGAGGCATGAAACACGTCGTGTATCCGAAAAGACGGGGGTAACTCCAGCCGGAAGGAGACAGGATTGAGGACCTCAATGACCTTATACGGCCCAATAAACCGGGGAGCAAACTTCTTGTACGGAACCTTGAGACGCAAGTTCCTAGACGACAACCACACCAGATCCCCGACCATAAACAGGGGCTTATCAGAACGTTTTTTATCAGCCTGAGTTTTTTGTACGCTCTGGGACACCTCTAGGTTTTTCTGAACCTGGGCCCAGACTGTGCACAGTTCCCGATGAACGACCTCTACCTCGGGATTGTTGGAACTACCAGGTGAAACGGAGGAGAACCATGGATTAAACCCAAAATTACAAAAAAAAGGAGACCCCTGACGAGTTACTGACCCGGTTATTAAGGGAAAATTCAGCGAGGGGAATGAAAGAGACCCAATCAAATTGACAGTCAGAGACAAAACACCTTAAGTATTGTTCTAGAGATTGATTAGTCCTCTCCGTTTAGCCATTGGTTTCAGGATGGAAGGCAGAGGAGAAGGACAGATCAATCCCCAACTTCATACAGAAGGCTCTCCAAAACAATGAAACAAATTGTACCCCTCTGTCCGAAACAATATTGACAGGGACCCCATGGAGACGCAGGATGTGTTTGACAAACAAGGTAGCCAACGTTTTGGCGTTGGGTAGTTTCTTGAGGGGCACAAAGTGGCACATCTTACTGAAGCGGTCCACCACCACCCACACCACCGACTTGCCTTGGGATGGAGGCAAATCGGTGATAAAATCCATGGAGATATGTGTCCAAGGTCTCTGGGGAATGGGCAACGAACGCAGTAAGCCCGCTGGTCGGGACCTGGGAGTCTTGGACCTAGCACAAACCTCACAAGCGGCGACGTAGGCCTTAACGTCTTTAGGCAACCCAGGCCACCAATAATTTCTGGAAAGGCTCTCCCACTCCTAAGCCTGCCAGCCTGAATGGTGGAACCAGGAGTCAGTCTCAGGGATGTATTCTCAGGTGCTGACTGATTAGTTCTGGGAGTTAACCCCGAAGCTGTGCCTGGCAGATCCTTTACAGTATTGGTGCACAATTGCAGAGGCTCTGATGTGAAATAATAAAATAAACCCCTGAGAAGTGTCCCCATTATTGAAACTACATCCTTCTAGGCATTTATTAAGGGGTGTAATGAGCATTTTCACCCCACAGGTCTTTTCCATAAATGATTGCGCTGTGGATAGTGCAAAGTAAACACATTTTTTTTCCCCCCTACATATGCCATTTCAGTGGCAAATATGTCATGCCTAGCTTGTGCCACTAAAGACACACACCCCAAAAAAATTTAAAATGGGTTCTCCCAGGTATGGCAATGCCATATATATAGAAGTAAACAGCTGTTTGTGCATGCTGTAGGGTTCAGAAGGGAGGTAGCACCTTTTGGTTTTTGGAGCATGGATTTTGCTTGGTAGTAGTTTTGTTTGGAGTTTTACTGGTATTTCAGTTTATAATGTGGGAGTACATGTAAGCTGGGCAGAGTACATCAGGGGCATAGTCAGGTGGTATAATAATGGGGTAAAAAAAACAACAAAATAATCCATAGATGTGTGTTACGCTGTGAAGAATCCTTTCTGCATAGGCCGGTGTCGAACTGATAACTGGCGTTCTTTCTTATCTTTTTTTGGTCCACACCCCGCACATTTGCAGTTTGGGGAATTCTGCTGAGAAAGTGTTGTCCTGGTATAATGCAGGCACCCTCGCTTACAGTAGATATGTTTAAGTCCTCCCCTTCCTGGTTCCCTAATTTTAGGGCCTCGATTAATCGCCTTTTGAAACAGAAGAAATGTTCCCCTCGGGCCGGCACAACTGCATATTTTTCTTTCCTGACATATTGGGGCCTTAACTAATTTATTTTTTCATAGATGTTGGACAAGCTGTAGTTACTATTGGTACCATTTTGGGGTACATGCGACTTTTTAATCACTTTTTATCTTATTTTTTTTGAGGCAAGGTGAACAAAAAACGTTATATTTTTTTAGTTATTTTTATACAGCGTTCAGCACGCGTCATAAATTACATGTTAACTTTATTCTGTGGGTCAGTACAATGAGCGTCCGGACCGGGTAAGTGGAGCTCGTGACGAGCAGCTGATGAGGGAGGGTGCCGGAACCGGAGCGGAGGCCGTGGGAACGGCGGGGAACGGCGCGGCCGCCGTTACATCTGTCTTATTTGAGTTGACAGCTCATTGATTTTACAGGTGTGTAACCTCATATTTATTTATGAGGATATGGTCATAGCCAACAATAGCGTTGGACTAGAAGCAATAAAAATAAATTGTAGGGGACTTACTTAACTAAATGCGCAAGAATTCTGTCTCAATATGTGACCAAAAATGGCATACATGTATTGCAAGTGTCTTCTCTGAAAAAAGCCTGCATAACTTTGCTGTCATTGTTTATTTTGAACTAAATAAAGTCAAGTTTGGAACCTGAAGCCTGTGAAGTGTCATTGCCAACCATGTCCTCATATGCAAGAATCCCAGCAATATATAAATATATACACTCCTCAACATTGAAATTGCAACACCAAGTAGGAAAAGTCTTGGTATTGTGGAAATCACAAGATTGATAGACATGTTAATGATATGCAAACGATATGCAAATGTTAAAAACATGGAAACAAAATATTCCAAACATCTTGATTTATTCAGTAACGAGTATGAGCGCTATTTTAACAACAAATTGCCAAATGGCAAAGGAAGTCCGTTTTTTCACCAACTAATTAATTAAGTAGGAATATATACCACTTTACTTTAATCTTTATTCAGAAAAAAAAAAAGGGAAATAAACCACACATAAGTAAAAATACAATGCAGTCTGGCAGATAGAGTGCGAACACAACACAACTGTGTCTCAATGTGGCTGAGTTTGTCAGACAGATTGCGTCTAAACAGATAGTTTATGATTAATATCAGCCACTGCAGTACATTGTTTCTGTCTATTATAACTGCCAGAAAATTGCATTGTGCTAAAAATGAGAAACCTCCCACCCCCAATGTATGGGATGTGACGTCCAATTTCACTTACAGAACAGAAAGGATCACTACACACCCAGGGGCATAGCTAAAGGCTCATGGGCCCTGATGCAAAAGTTCTTATTGGGCAAACTCCTCATGGCCGACGGTCCGCAGTTTCATCTGCATCGCTGGGTCTCCTAAGTGACCCAACAATGCAGCACTAGCAGCCGAGGCGTCAGTAAGGCTGGGTTCACACACCCTATTTACGGACGTAATTCGGGCGTTTTAGCATTGAATTACGTCCGAAAATGCGGCTCAAAAGCGTTGGCAAACATCTGCCCATTCATTTGAATGGGTTTTACGATGTTCTGTGCCGACGGTATTTTTTTTTACGCGGCGCTGTCAAAAGGCGGCGCGTAAAAAAGACGCCCACGTCAAAGAAGTGCCTGTCACTTCTTCAGACGTAAATGGAGCCGTTTTCCATGGAAAAACAGCTCCAATTACGTCCGTAATGGACGCAGCGAAAGACGCCTGCACATGTCATTACGTCTGAAATTCCGGAGCTGTTTTCTCCTGAAAACAGCACCGTAATTTCAGCCGTAACGGACGCTGCTGTGTGAACATATCCTCAGGGCTTAAAATGTCAGGGGAAATAGCCCCAATACATATGTGTCCGCCCCCAAAAAAATGTGTGTATAGGAGACAGCATAGCATATCTATAGCACTACGACCCTATAAACTATGGATAGGATTAGATACATTGGCTCAGCAGACAGTATCACACATGATAGGATTAGATACAGTGACTGAGCAGACAGTATCACACATGATAGGATTAGATACAGTGGCTGAGCAGACAGTATCACACATGATAGGATTAGATGCAGTGGCCCAGCAGACAGTATCACACATGATAGGATTAGATACAGTGGCTCAGCAGACAGTATCACACATGATAGGATTAGATACAGTGGCTCAGAAGGCAGTATCACACATGATAGGATTAGATACAGTGGCTCAGCAGACAGTATCACACATGATAGGATTAGATACAGTGGCTGAGCAGACAGTATCACACATGATCGGATTAGATACAGTGGCTCAGAAGGCAGTATCACACATGATAGGATTAGATACAACGGCTCAGCAGACAGTATCACACATGATAGGATTAGAGATAGGGCCCAGCAGAAAGTATCACACATGATAGGATTAGATACAGTGGCTCAGCAGACAGTATCACACATGATTGGATTAGATATAGGGCCCAGCAGACAGTATCACACATGATAGGCTTAGATACAGTGGCTCAGCAGACAGTATCACACATGATAGGATTAGATATAGGGCCCAGCAGACAGTATCACACATGATACGATTAGATACAGGGCCCAGCAGACAGTATCACACATGATTGGATTAGATACAGGGCTCAGCTCGCTGACATTGCGGCTCCAGCGCTGGACCCAGGAAAGGTAAGAATAATAATTATGCTTCTTTATGTGTTACTGATTATTTTTGTGTGTTTGTGTTTTTTTTAAAGGTTCGGTTGTTGGACTTCGGATTCGAGGACTTCAATGACGGCGTTTTTTTTATTCTCAATAAAATGGTTAATGAGGGTTGTGTTTTTTTATTTCAATAAAATATTTTTTCTATGTGCTTGTATCTTTTTAAACTTTATTATCACCGCCTTAGTAATGGCCGCTGGCTGATTGACAACCTCCATTACTAAGGCGGGGCTTAATGCTAGCAGGTGCAGAGGCCAACACTAACCCCCATTATTACCCCGGTACCCACCGCCACCTGGGGTACTGGGAAGAGCCGGGTACGAACCAGTACCCGTCCATCTGTAGTGACGTGCAGGCACCGGGGTGGGTGCAGGCTGGTTGTATTAGGCTGGGGAAGGCCAAATTGGGGGGGACCCGACATCGTTCTTTCCAATAATTTTTTTTTTATTTAAATGACGTGGGGTCCCCCCATTTTTCATAACCAGCCAGAAACAATAAAGCAGCAGCAGCCTAGCATTACCAGGGTGGGAAGGGCCACTGTATCTGGCCTTTCCCCTCCTGATAATACCAGCCTGCGGCCACCCCAGTGTCCGACCATCACTACAGATGGTCAGGTACTGGATCGTACCCGGCTCTTCCCAGCACCCCTGGTGGCGGTGGGTACCGGGGTAATAATGGGGGTTAGTGTTAGCCTCTGCACCGGCTAATACTAAGCCCCGCCTTAGCAATGGATACTGTCAATCAGCCGGCGGCCATTACTAAGGCGGTAGTAATATAGTTTAAAAAAAACACAAAGACATAGAAAAAATATTTTATTGAAATAAAAAAAAAAACACACAACCCACATTAACCATTTTATTGATAATAAAAAAAAAAGCCATCATCGAAGTAGTCCTGGAATCCGACGTAGTCCAACGGCCGAACCTGTAAGAAAACACACAAAAAATGATTAGTAACACATGTGTTAGGCTTAGATACAGGGCCCATGTGTGATACTGTCTGTGGGACCCTGTATCTAAGCTTAACACAACGTAGGCTTAGATACAGGGTCCAGCAGACAGTAATCTTATACAGTATAAGATTACTGTGTGCTGGGGCCCTGTATCTAAACCTACAGTGTGGTAGGCTTATATACAGGGCCCATCAGACAGGATCACACATGGGCCATGTATCTAAGCCTACCATGTGATTGGCTTAGATACAGGTCCCAGCAGACAGCATCACACAATCTGTGATCCTGTCTCATGGGCCCCCTAAGCCTGCTACATCGTAGGCTTAGGGGTTGTGCAGACCCTAAACATTGATGGCCTATCCAAAAACAGCTGATTGGCGGGTCCCGGGAGTCGTAGCCCCGCCAGTCAGAGCTAATCTTACCTTCCTCTTCAGCCGCGGCGGTAGTTCTGTTGTCTCGATGCTGTGCGCGGCGCATAGCGCTGTGACGTCATGCGCTGCGCACAGCGCTTGATGTCAGGACCTTCGTTGCGATCCGGAACCAGGAAGGTAAGAAAAGTCTGTTACTATAGTAACAGGGGCCCGCGGCCCGAGTTACTATAGTAACTTTTTATTGATGTGGTGCGGGGGGCTGTGGGCCCCACTGGCTTCGGTGCCTGGTCGCAATTGCGACCGCTGCGACCCCTATAGCTACGCCAGTGTACACACCATTCTTCCAATCAGACGATCTGTTCGTGCAGATGTTCACCTCCGCGCACCTCTTGCTGTCATTCCCGTTCGTTGTTGTTCTCCCAACCTCCGGGACACACAACGTTCAACAGTGCTGACATCTCAGCCTAGGTGCTTAGCGATCTGCCGGAGTAATGAACCAAGGTGTCTCAGTTCAAGGATTCTGTCCCTCACAGTTTGCAACAAGTGGCCATAACTGGCACAATGATGAACAGGAGGCATCGCACAATCATCCCACACAACTTGATCCAAGTTTTGAGGTTTCATTTGGCTGAAAAACTTTGCTTTCAATCTGACTTTTATGTCTCTCCCACATGCCACAGATTGGAGCAAGATGGTTGAAAATTTGATCATTTGCAGATCTTGGCAACACCTACTACTTTCTCGAATTACATAACCTTACTGCTTGCCCTTCTTGGTTTTGTAATTTCAATGTTGAGGAGTGTATATATACGAGTGTGAGTCACAAAATATGTGATGCATATGGGGGGCTTCGAAGAATATTATCTAGTATATAAAGAGGGTGGCCCTATTAAACCTAGAAATTGAGCCCTGCCAAACAATTTTGACTGCCAAACGTTATTTAGTTTGTAAGCAATGGGACGCGACTGAAATTGGGGGTACTCTAAAAAAATATAACAGTTTTGGTCACAGGGTCATCTTTAGTGATTGAACTCTACCCAGCCGGAAGATGTAACATCTCCCCAGTCCTCCAACAGCCGCTGAGGTTTCTAAGAAGATTGAGAGGGCAGGTAATTATGCTCGTAGATGGAAGTATAGGAGTTTGTAATCTTAACCCCCAAATAATAAAGATGAGCTGGTGACCAGGAAAAATGGAAGAAGGATTGAAGAAGACCAATCAAAGCAGATTCAGATAATTAGGTTATCCAGGGCAAGGATAAAAAGAAAGTAAGGGGGAAAAAAGGCATCCTTACCAGGTACCTCTTTGGAATGGAAAATGAGATGAAAAAAAATCATGCTTACAGGGGCTGGCTGACAAATTTTAGCCTAGGGGGCAAGTTAATAGCACTGGCCTATGAGTAGTGGCCTACCCTTAAGGGTTGTCCTG
The DNA here is from genome assembly GCF_050947455.1 of Rhinoderma darwinii. Classification (NCBI taxonomy): domain Eukaryota; kingdom Metazoa; phylum Chordata; class Amphibia; order Anura; family Rhinodermatidae; genus Rhinoderma; species Rhinoderma darwinii. Next base: position 261,336,497 of record NC_134688.1, read on the forward strand.
GATTAGGAAAAATATTCTTTTTTTTTTTGCAGAAACAGTGCCACGTCTGTCCATGGGCTGTGTTTGGTATTGCAGGACAGCCCCTTTCAAGTAAATGAGGTGGATCTGCAATTGCAGGCACAACCCATGATGTGGCGCTGTTTCTGGTAAAAAAAGATCAGTTATTCTAATCCTGGACAACCCCGTTAACCTGTCTACCTCCGCCTGCCGTATAAAAGTGGCAGAGGTAACTGGGTTTTAAATTCAGGCCCCTTTAAATGATGGCGGCTGGTGGTGTTGTTGAGCTGTTTGCAACAGATGGACCATGAACTAGAAACTATTGATTTCTGATCTTGTGATTGATGTAATAACAATTCCTCCTTACTAGATATTGCTTATAGAAAAATGTACAAAAGAAGAAAAACGGCTCTCCTCTAAGGTAATAACGTTTGGGGATAAATGCAAGTTTAGTGTAATGAATCAAGGTCGACTCACTGGTGGAGTTGTGCAGTATAATCGGCACAACTGAACTTAGGAGCGTGTTGGGTCAATCTGACCCGAGTGTCAACGTAGTCCGCACGCCTTCGGAGTTGACTCTGGGTGTGTAGCTCCTAAAATGGAGATCCTCCCATCGTTTGATTGGCATTGGCAAGGTAGATGAAGAAAACTCCTTTCTGGGGCGCTCCTGTGTATAAATTCGCAGACGGTTTCCAAAGAAAATAAATAAATAAACTGAGGAGTAAAACCAAATCATAGCGAGCGATATAGTCCCTAATCACATCTACAGATCGCAAACACAAACCATTTACAAATAAATATAATATAATAAATAAAATGAACATTACTCCTTTTTAAATAAAAACCGCTACAAAATAAAAAAATTAGTCCAATACAAACAAAACTTTATAAACACACCCACATTGAACTTTTACCTGTTACACTTGAACTAGGCGTTAATTCAATCAAGCAAGGGTATTTATTAAGATGTGATTTTAAATTATGTTTTATGCCTGACGAAGACCTCAGTATGAGGTCGAAAAGCGTTGCACAGTATTTGATTTTATATGTGTGTATGAATAAACACTTGTTCTTTGGAAACTGACAATGTATACAAGCACAGGAGAAAGGCGTTCTCTTTATCTACCTTGCCAATCTTGACTATATATTATATGCAGACTAGATACCACCCATTACTAACTATTATATGCACCCTCCTTCCTTACTGTATATTATATTCAGGCTAAATACCCCCCTTTGCCAATACTATTTATAATATGCAGGCTAGAGATCCCCAATTACTATGTATTATATGCAGGCTAGATACCCCCCTTCCCATAACTATATATAATATGCAGTCTAGTGACCCCTCTGGGCAAAATTAAAAGTGGGTCCCCAATTTGACAAGTGCCAAATTGTGATGGCTAGGTGATTGGTTTAGAGCATCTACAAAATGGTAGGTCTTGTGGAGTGTTTACGATATGCAGTGGTTAGTACAGGAGCGGATCCGGGATTGAAATCTGAGGGGAAAGCAATTTCCCTTTATTTGGTTACGCCCCTCACTTAAATATGCAAACCAAACCATCAACTTAAGAAGGAAAATAAAATTGGAACACAGAAACATCTGATCCCATGGTTAAAGAGTTACTGACATTCATATTTTCTTCCATGAATCAATAGTACAAGCAAATATAAGAAATGTTGTGATATATCTAACTAGAGAAAGTCTTAATCCACTAATCAGACTCCTATCCTTGCCTCTCCTTTTCTTGTACTAATCATCTACTCTCAATTCACTGCTTAAATCCGTATTCAGTGTGGCAGAGATGGAGACAGCTCACTGAGGGATCAAGTTACAGCTGTTGCCCACAGAAGTCTATGGAGAGGAGAGGGGAAAGCAGGAGGAGGAAGCAGCTGGAGGGAGACCCCTATCAGGATGTAGTGGAGAAATTAGTCTCAGAAGACATGCAGGCTGTGGTAATATCTAAATGCCTTAGTCTTCTTATCCGTGGAATTGAACCCCTAAACATTGTGGGAAACTAATTTAAAGGACATGAAGACAATAAGAGGTTAACTATGGTTAAAAGAATCAACCACGGCTAAGATAGAAGGGAAGCCCTGGCTGATAAACAAGGGGAGGTGGGTGAGAACGAAGGAGGAACAGAAAAGGAGAGCAAGGACGACAGGAAGAAGAGGACAGTGAAACAATGAAAATAACTTGGCAACTAAGAGTCCTTTAACACCGGCCAATTTGTGTCGTATAAACGAGCGCCGATCAATGAGACAGCTTATTCATAGGTGGTCATTTGATACTTTCACAAGGAGCTATGATCAGAAATGTATGGGGACGAGCGAGCGTTACTACGGTTTCTCGTCTCCATGCATTTCCATCATGCCAGCAGTGTAAACAGGGAGATGTGCTGCCGACAAAGATAATATTTTGTGCTGCATAAATGATACGATCAGCCTATGAAGGAGCGTTTACTCATTCATCGGCTGATCGTTGCCCTGTTTACACAGGGCAATGATCGGGGACCAACATTTCATATGAACGCTCGTTTGCCAGATCATTGGTCCATGTAAAAAGGACTTAACTTGACAAGTGTCTGGGAACTGAAAAAGATAAACAATGTAAATACAGGGTATAGTCCCGAGGTGCTGGTCACTTAGATGGCTGAGGTGCTAGTTCTCAGCTGGCATGCCATAGACACTAAGGGGGACATAACAACTTAAGGGTGCAAAGTAGGTATAAAAGTTAGGTAGGTAATATAAATAACATTAGCCTTAACAACTGCAGTGGCAAAATAAAGAATAATAGATCACGTGCACAGTGATATGACAAACAATTTAAAAAATCAAGAAAAAGGACAGTATAAACAATGGTTAGATTTGTTGGCGTAGGAGGTAGCATAGTTTGCAACATATTGCCGAGAGGGCCGTGGAGATATACAATCTTATCCCGTGGAGGTTTCAAGTCAGTCCAGTCGTGGATGTCGAGTAGCGAGCTATTCATGTAGGAGTTTCTGGAGAGGCCTTTGTAGAGGACTGACTGTGTGAATGACAAGGGGAAGATTCTGTGTCGTAATAAGCTATTTTTAATGAAAGAATACATGTTTAGCAGAAAATACGGAAACACTGGTTGGCTTAGAAGCCAAAAATTGCTCTACCTATGATCATCTTCAGGCTGGTTTTACACACATATATTTGGTCTCCCAATCACACTAATAACAATATTAATATGGATTATTAGATGGTTAATTACATAATAAGATATTTGATTAGTTTTTTAGAAAAATGTTTCCCATGTAAGTAAATAATTAAAAGCCTTCCATTCCTTATAATAAGCACTTTTCTGGCATCATCATTTAGACTGATTTGATTCTAACTGATTATCTATTTAGACTGATAGTGGTGTAAATGGAGGCTGAACTGTGAATGTAAAGCAATCCTTAGGCCCCATGCACACAACCGTACCCGTAATCACGGGCCGCGATTGCGGGCAGGCCAGCCGCCGACGGCCCGGACTGCCGCCCGCATTTTCGGCACGTGCTACCATACAAAGTATGGGAGCACGTTCCGTAAAAAGCAAAAAGATAGGACTTGTCCTATTTTTGCAGTACACTTCTACAGCCCGGACACCTTCCCATAAATAAACGGGAAGGGGTCTGTCATTGCGGACCGTAATTGCGGTGCGCAATTACGAACGATTTTTACAGTCGCGTGCATGTGGCCTTATCCTGTACTTCACTGTACTGAATACACCAGAACATAATGATCTCACACAAATTGCCAAGCTTGAACATTATTAGTTGAAGCGTGATTTATGCAGTAGAAGCATAAAATTAGCATTAGATTTAATCCTCGCCCTTGATAATCTGCCAGGTAGGAACAATCATGAGTTTGATGACGGGGTAAGAATTACTAGAGTTACTATAAATCTGATGATAAAAACATGGATTCCCATGTTGCAAATACTGTGCAAAGTTGGAACTATGCTTTAGGCCACCCATATACAGCAGTATTCTGGGCAGTATTTATAAGCCAAGACCAGGAGTGGGTCCAAAACATGCAAGATGTACAAATCTTTCCATTATACCATTTCTCTGTTTATTTTCCACTCTTGGTTTTGGCTTCCAAATACTGATGCAAAATACTGACCGAAATACTGCAGTGAGTCCTTATATATAAAGAAGGTTTTACACACTTCCCCTGCCGTTTTGACACTTTTTGTGCTGCATTTTTTTTTTGTCAACGTGGCCAGACGTTTGTTTATTGTCTATAGTGAAATTTGACAAAGCCTACATAGCATTTTGTTTTTGTGGCATTTTGGTATGGTATTTTTTCTGATGTTTCTCTATTTAAGAAATGCCAGGAAAAACGTGTACAAATTGACACTAAATATGCTCTTAAAACACAATAACTTTATTCAGCGGGTTGTTACGATTGCAACGATACCAAATTTATATAGATTTTGTATGTTTTACAACTTTTAGGCCTTATTCACACGAACGTGTGCGTTTTGCGGGCGCAAAAAATGCAGCATTTTGCGCGCATTGCAGTTCCGTGTGTCATCAGTGAATGGTGCGTGGCTGCGTGATTTTCACGCATATGCCATCCTTATGACACGTGGTTTTGATGTTTAGAAAAAGAAATGAAGAAAGTGCTTTTATTTTTCCTTCATTTCTTTATCTACTGTTGCGCGAATCACGCGTGACACACGGAAGTGCTTCCGTGTGCTGCACGTGATTTTAATGCACCCATGACTTCAATAGGTGCGTGATGCACGAAAAGCGCCCAAGTATAGGACATGTTGTGAGTTTTACGCAGCGTACACACTCTGCGTGAAAATCACGGAATGTCGATCGGCCCCATTGACTAACATAGGTCCGTGCCACGCACGTGATTTTCACGCGCGCCTCATGAACGTTAAACACGTTCGTGTGAATAAGGCCTTACGCAGTGAAAACACTTTTTTTTCAAAATTTTTGGTTTTTGTGTCACAATATTTGAAGAGCCATAACTTTTTTATTTTTTCGCCGATGCAGTTGTATGAGGGCTTTTGTTTTTCGGGACGACTTGTAGTTTTTATCGGTACCATTTTGGAGTAGATGTGACTTTTTGATCACTTTTATCACATATTTTTTAAGGCTGGATTAAAAGAAAACAGCAAGGAACATAAGATGCAAGTCCAACTTTATTAAAATGAAGGTTCACCTTTGCTGAAACATTGCTTACCTATTAGGGTATGTTCACACGCCGAGTTTTCAGGCGTAATTCGGGCGATTTATTCCTCGAAAAACGCCCCTAATACATCTACAAAGATCTGCCCATTGCTTTCAATGGGAATTACGATGTTCTGTTCCCTACGCGTCGCTGTCAAAATACGGCGCATAAAATGACGGCTCGTCAAAAGAAGTGCAGGACACTTCTTGGGACGGTTTTGGAGGCGTTTTTCATTGACTACATTGAAAAACAGCTCCAAAAATGGGCGTAAAAAACGCAGCGAAAAACGCGAGTTGCTACAAAAACATCTGAAAATCAGGAGCTGTTTTCGTCTGAAAACAGCTCCGTATTTTGAGACTTTTTTGGTCACTGCATCTGAACATACCTTTAGGGGACATATTAGGCTAGATTTACACGAGCATGTTCGGTCCGTAAAGGACGGAACGTATTTCGGCCGCAAGTCCCGGACCGAACACACCGCAGGGAGCCGGTCTCCTAGCATCATAGTTATGTAGGATGATGTAACTATGATGCTAGGAGACCGGCTCCCTGCAGTGTGTTCGGTCCGGGACTTGCGGCCGAAAATACGTTCCGTCCATTATGGACTGAACATGGTTGTGTGAATCCAGCCTTATCCACACATTTCTGATGCAGTTTCCCAAAAGGAAGGAAAGGTATATAGAAAAGACTGATGAATCACTTTTCTTTTGTGCCCATGTCTGTGTTTAGCTAAAAAAAAACGAGCCAAAAACTGCATCAAAATTTAGTTTGGGATCCTGGCATTAAAGGGATTGTCTGCTACCGGACAACTGATGACCTATCCACCGGATAGTTCATCAGTACATGATCTATGGGTATCCGACACCCGGAGGTCCGGGGGTCCGATCAGCCCCTACAGGGGCCTCCAGGCACCGGACGTCCATGCCGGAAGCAGTTGGCTCCAGCCACAGGGTAGCGGCCGAGCTGCAGTACTGTTCAAGTGCATAGGAGCAGAGCTGCAGTACAGAGTGCCAACTGCTTCCGGCTCCGTACATCGCTTAGTGGGTAATCACATCAGTTGTCCGGTAGTGGACAACCCCTTTAAACCACCTATAAATGACACCTTAACAAAATTGTCATTACATGATTTGCAGCTTTTTTTTCCTAACTCAACAGCCAATGTAAGGTGTAGGAAATTAGTGAAATAAGATTACTATATCTCTTACTCAGGGTGTCTAACTATTTGTAAACTCATGGACAGTCTTTAATAATAGAGGAGCTTGCATGATACATGCATGATTTTTTTAGGATGCAGGAGATTGTGAAGATTATTGTGATTCTAATTATTATCATTCTACGGAGTAACAATCGCTTGTCCCCATACATTACTGATCATAGCTACTTGTGAAAGGAGCAAACGAGAGCCAATCAACGAGTGTTTAATTTCCCTGCAGTGCCATCAAAGGGAAACTTAAAGAGGCTCTGTCACCAGATTTTGCAACCCCTATCTCCTATTACAGCAGATAGGCGCTGCAATGGAGATAAGAGTAACGTGTTTTTTTTTTAAAAAACGAGCATGTTTGGCCAAGTTATGACCATTTTTATATTTATGTAAATGAGGCTTTCTAAAGTACAACTGGGCGTGTTTACAGTAAAAGTACAAGTGGGCGTGTATTATGTGCGTACATCTGGGCGTTTTTACTTCTTTTACTAGCTGGGCGTTGTGTATAGAAGTATCAGCCACTTCTCTTCACAACGCCCAGCTTCTGGCAGTGCAGACACAGCGTGTTCTCGAGAGATCACGCTGTGACGTCACTCACTTCCTGCCCCAGGTCCTGCATCGTGTCGGACGAGCGAGGACACATCGGCACCAGAGGCTACAGTTGATTCTGCAGCAGCATCAGCGTTTGCAGGTAAGTAGCTACATCGACTTACCTGCAAACACCGATGCTGCTGCAGAATCAAATGTAGCCTCTGGTGCCGATGTGGCCGACACGATGCAGGACCTGGGGCAGGAAGTGAGTGACGTCACAGCGTGATCTCTCGAGAACACGCTGTGTCTTTGCATTGCCAGAAGCTGGGCATTGTGAAGAGAAGTGGGTAAAACTTCTATACACAACGCCCAGCTAGTAAAAGAAGTAAAAACGCCCCGATGTAACGAACACAATACACGCCCAGTTGTACTTTTACTTTAAACACGCCCAGTTGTACTTTAGAAAGCCTCATTTACATAAATATAAAAATGGTCATAACTTGGCCAAAAATGCTCATTTTAAAAAAGAAACGTTACTCTTTTCTCCATTGCAGCGCCGATCTGCTGCAATAGGAGATAGGGGTTGCAAAATCTGGTGACAGTGCCTCTTTAAGCATTATACAGTGCTCATTCAAATTAATGGGTTGGCTGTGTAATGCAGAACAGGAGAGCTGAAAGAGAATTACTCTTCATAACCGATCTTCACTCTGGCCCAAAAAAGATGAAGATCCTGAGCAGAGGACCCCCACACTAATAACTCTGAAAATAGATTATCTAAACTAGACCACCCCTTTAATGCTATTAATGTGTTCATGTTAGTATCTGACCAATTGTCATGCCCATTGCCACGGGCCGTAAGGCTCACTCACCTCCTGACGCCGGCAGCCATGGATCTGCGAGTGCTGGCCCCAGTCTCCTCCTCAGTAGACGCCAGCGCTCACTTCGCTCACATCGGCCGGGTCCCGTAGGATGCGCGTGCACGCTCATGCCCGCTCTTAAAGGGGCAGCGCGCGCACCGGTCTTTTATGTTTAATTAGCCCATAGCAGCCTGGAATATAAGAAGGGCCCAGCACCTTCCTCCAACGCCTGAGCGTTGTTGTCGTACCCTAAGTTTGTCTATGCAAATGGTCTATTAGTGTCTTCCAGTTCCCAGTGTTTCCTGTACCTGTATCCCGTACTATCTTGGTCAAGTGCCGTGCTGAGCTGAAGTCGTGCTGTGCTGTATACCACGCCTGTCCTGCTACACCCGGCTTGACGTCTACCTGCTGCCTAGTCCCAGCCGAGCCTGCCTTGCTACTGTCCGAGCTGCCACAGGTGCCCTATACGAACTATAGACTGTAACCTGCGCCCTGTTGGCCAACTGCCATACCGCCAAGGCGGTACGGCCCAGTGGGTCCACGAACCCAACATGACAGTATGCTCAGGCCATGGACCCCGCTGGCGGATCCAAGACCAAAATGACGTCAAAAGAGATGCGGACGGATATACTGGACCTCCGTTCTCAACAGGACCAACTCCTCCAGGCCTTGAACATTCTCGCACGTCGGCGGGAGGCTACCGTTGCTTCTACTACACCTCCTGGCAGTGTTGATCCCCATTTTTCTTTGCCACTTCGTGATCGCTATGATGGAGACGCAGGTACCTGTCTTGGATTTTTTAACCAGTGCCAGATCCACTTCAGCCTGTATGCGAGAACATTTTCGTCTGATGGCGCAAGGGTCGCTTTCATCATCTCTCTCCTCACTGGCAAGGCTCTTGCATGGGCGAATCCTAACTGGGAGAGACAAGGACCAGAGACCCATGACTTCCAGGGCTTCCTCCGGAATTTTCGCATGCTGTTTGAGGATCCTGGACGAGTCTCATCTGCAGCGGCTTCCTTGCTAAACCTACACCAAGGAGACACCTCCGTGAGCGAGTACTCCATCCACATCCGCACCCTGGCGGGAGAACTGTTGTGGTACAATGGGGCCCTGGTGGCTAGATTCTGTCAGGGTCTGTCTCCTAAAAACAAGGATGAACTTGCCGCTCGAGATCTACCGTCTACCCTGGATGACCTCATCCTTCTGTCCGCCCGGATTGATATGAGGATACGAGAACGGCTCCAAGAGGCTCATCGGGAGGGAGGCCTTCCTAGTCCACTCCCATCCTTGCAGCAACCTCTGCTGTCCTAAGGTGCCGATCCTCCTAAGGAGTCTGTGAGGATGGACCAGTGTAAGCTATCCACTCAGGAGAAACAACGCAGACGCACTTCAGGACTCTGTCTATATTGCGGCCTCGGAGGCCATCTTGTGCGTCTGTGTCCCCAAAAGTCCCAAAGCCTAGGGTTGCTAGGAGAGACAACCTTGGATAAAAAAGGACTTCCGTCTAAATTGTCCATACCCGTGACCATAGTGTCCGGCGAGAATACGCATCAGGTCTCTGCGTCTCTGGACTCTGGATCCGCTGCTAATTTCATTTGTAGAGACCTGGTGGATCTTCTTCAATTACCCACTACCCCTCTTGAGAGGCCGTTGATGGTTGCATCGGTAATGGACTACCTCTGCCAGATCCAGTTATTGCTGTGACCAAGCCGCTGAGGCTCCAAGTGGGAGCTCTCCACTCCAAGCTGTTATCATTCTTTGTCTTGTCCAAGGCCGTTGTCACGAAGGGTCTGTGGACCCACTGGGCTGTAGTGCCTTGGCGGTAAGGCAGCTGGCTAACAGGGAGCAGGTGATTGTCTATAGGTACCTGTGGCAGCTCAGATAGCAGCAGGGCAGGCTCGGCTAGGACCTAACAGGCGGATGTCAGGCGAGGTTAAGCAGGTCAGACATGGATGTAGCGCAGCATGACTTTGGCACAGCTCCATGCTAGACCAGGAAGGTATGGATTGCTAGGAACAGGAACTGGAAACAAGTATAGGTACAGGGACAGGGACTGGAAAAGGAAACACACTAGGAGGCCATCACATAGACAAACTATAGGGAACACAACAACGCTCAGGCATAGAACAAGCGGGCTGGACCCCTCTTATAGCAAAACCTACAAAGCACCTCAAAAACAGAGTACAGCAAAAAGGGGAAGAACCCCAATATGACTCAGAAACAACCTACAAGGCGCAAAAGCGCAAGGGACATAACGTCCCGATATGATATGCAAATATGAAAATAACTACCATGAGTGGTAAAAATTATACATCTTTATTATTAAATAACAATTCATGGTATGGTAATAATACATACAGCAATAATACTAGATCATATATCAGGAGGAATAGCAGTCAGGTACAGATGACAATATACCATAAGGGAAAACAGGAAAAAACCAAGCTCAAAGCACGTTCCAGTGCTAACAAGCCATGCACACAAGTATAATATAAATACCAATTGAATATGGAAGAAATATATATTAAGCTAGATCTGTGACAGGAAAGCTGTCTAATGCAGAGATATGCATAGCAAAAAAACTGGTCGCTACAGATAAGCAGCACATATGCAGACCAATACATAGATCTACGCAAAACAAATACATGTAAGAGCAAATATACCTGTGGACATGATGGAAGCACGGGACGTGGAGAGATGGCACAAGGACGCCTCAACGCGCGTTTCGCCTGCGACCGGCTTCGTCAGGAGGCTAATCACCATTAAAAACTAGGGGGTTTATATGTTAGTGGCAATGACCGATTCATTGGTGGCACCTGTGGAATGCACGTCCAGGGCGGCGCTCAAAAACCATGATGCAGACACTGCATCACCAGAAAAGCGCCAGAGTCTCCACGTCGTGACGATGTGTCTCATATACTGGAACGCACGTCACCATATATATAAGTGCAATTGCACTTATATTATATTTATCACGCCCGTGTCTACATATTTATTTATTATTGTGTCACATTTTGCATACATTTAAATTTTGTGTTTTTATTCTATATTTATGTTTTTAATGGTGATTAGCCTCCTGACGAAGCCGGTCGCAGGCGAAATGCGCGTTGAGGCGTCCTTGTGCCATCTCTCCACGTCCCGTGCTTCCATCATGTCCACAGGTATATTTGCTCTTATATGTATTTGTTTTGCGTAGATCTGTGTATTGGTCTGCATATGTGCTGCTTATCTTTAGCGACCAGTTTTTTTGCTATGCATATCTCTGCATTAGACAGCTTTCCTGTCACAGATCTAGCTTAATATATATTTCTTCCATATTCAATTGGTATTTATATTATACTTGTGTGCATGGCTTGTTAGCACTGGAACGTGCTTTGAGCTTGGTTTTTTCCTGTTTTCCCTTATGGTATATTGTCATCTGTACCTGACTGCTATTCCCCCTGATATATGATCTAGTATTATTGCTGTATGTATTATTACCATACCATGAATTGTTATTTAATAATAAAGGTGTATACTTTTTACCACTCATGGTATTTATTTTTATATTTGCATATCATATCGAGACGTTATGTCCCTTGCGCTTTTGCACCTTGTAGGTTGTTTTTGGACCCCTCTTATAGTCCAGGGTACTCACGGGTCAAAGTTCGTCCATGAGGTCTGGTGCGCACGCTGCCCCTTTATGAGCGGGCACGAGCGTGCGCGTGCGCCCTACGGGATCCGGCAGATGTGAGTGGACGTGAGCGCTGGCGTCTCCTGAGGAGGAGGCTGGGGCCAGCGCTTGCCGACTCATGGCTGCGGCTGTCAGGGGGAGGTTGGCGCTGACAGCCCGCAGCCACGGACATTACAGCCGTAAACGCCGTGCTGCTGGGCCTGCCGTGGCTCAGATTACATGCCCCAGTTCTGGACTGGAACTCTGGAGAGGTACTCCAGTGGGGCCCCGAGTGTCACAACCGTTGCTTGGGACAGATTCATTCGGCTCAGCCTCCTCTGCCTCCGTCTTTGCCAGAATTGCCTGGTCATTATGCTGTATTTTCGGATGTCTTCAGCAAGAGGGAGGAGGAGACGCTGCCCCCACATGGGGCATATGACTGCCCTATCGAGCTGCTTGGGGCTTACAACCTAATCCGGATTCGCCGGGGTGACGAATGGAAGACTGCATTTAACACCCGTGGTGGACACTATGAATATCTAGTAATTCCCTTCGGCCTATGTAATGCTCCCGCGGTCTTCCAGGAGTTTGTTAATGACATCTTTCGTGACCTCCTCTATGTTTGTGTTGTGGTCTATGTTGATGACATCTTGATTTTTTTTCTCCAGATCCTATGACTCATCAGAGACATGTCCGTCAAGTTTTGCTGCGGTTAAGGGAGAATCGTCTGTACGCTAAGTTGGAGAAGTGCGTGTTTGAGAAAGATGCTCAACCCTTCCTGGGCTACATCGTCTCGAATCGAGGCCTCGAGATGGATCCTGAAAAGGTAAAGTCTGTCCTGGAATGGCCACACCCTCAAGTCTTGAGGGCCATACAGCGCTTTCTGGGATTCGCCAATTTTTACAGAGAGTTCATCCCAAACTTCTCCTCCCTGACTTCTCCTATCTCTAACCTCACCAAGAAGGGCATGAACGCCAAGGTGTGGACTCCTGAGGCAGAGTCCGCATTCAATAGCCTGAAGAATGCCTTCACATCAGCTTCTATCCTCCATCATCCAGACGTCTCTCTACAGTTCTCGTTGGAGGTGGAAGCCTCCTCTGTCGGTGCTGGTGCACTCCTGTTCCAGAGAGGTTCCAAGGGCAAGTCAATGGTATGTGGATATTTCTCTAAGCTCTTCTCTTCTGCAGAACGCAACTACTAGATTGGGGATCGGGAATTACTGGCCATCAAATTGCCTTTGGAGGAGTGGAGACATCTACTAGAGGGTGCAGCTCATCCTATCCTAACTTTTACGGACCACAAGAAACTCACCTATCTCCAGACGGCCCAACGGCTGAATCCTCATCAGGCCAGGTGGTCGACGTTCTTTACCAGGTTCCAGTTTGAGCTCCATTATCGCCTGGCTGACAAAAAGGTGAGGGCCGATGCCTTGTCCTGGTCTTTCGAGACAGAAGACACCATGGAGATTCCACAGAACATTATTGATCCGTCTTGCATTGTCTCTGTAAACCCCCTGAAAGTTGGGAACATTTCTCCAGGGAGGACTTTTGTGCGCCTGGCTGACAGAGGGAGAATCATCCGCTGGGGACACTCCTCTAGACTGGCAAGTCACGCGGGTACTCGTAAGACCCGAGATCTGATTACCCGTCATTTCTGGTGGCCCACGCTGTCGAAAGACATTATGGACTTTGTGTCTTCCTGTTCAGTGTCTGCAGCTAACAAGGTCGCTCACTCCAGACCTGCTGGCCTGCTCCAGCCATTGCCTGTGCTCCCTGGCAGCATATAGCTATGGACTTTATCACTGACCAGCCTCTCTCTGCGGGATGCAGTACTGTTTGGATGGTGGTAGACCGATTTTCGAAGATGGCCTAATTTGTTCCTCTGACCGGTCTTCCTTCTGACCCTCAACTGGCCAAGCTTTTCATCCAACACTTCTTCCGCCTGCACGGCTTGCCGCAACATATTGTGTTTGATCGGGGGGTTCAGTTCACCTCGAAGTTCTGGAGAGCCCTCTGTGGACTCCTCAGTTTAAAGTTGGACTTTTCCTCAGTCTACCATCCTCGGTCCAATGGTCAGGTCGAGAGGATCAATCAGATCTTGGAGATCTACCTATGTCATTTCATCTCCAAGCAGCATGATGACTGGGTGCAGTTGCTCCCGTGGGCTGAATTTTCATACAATAATCACACCAGCGAGTCCACAAGGAAGACACCGTTCTTTATGGTCTATGGCCAACACCCACAAATTCCTCTCCCGGTGCCGGATACGTCCGAGGTACCAGTTGCTGACACTGCTTTTAGGGACTTTTTGCAGATCGGGCAGCAGACTCGATCCTCCATCGTGCTGGCGGTCGACCACATGAAACGGAAGGCGGACACAAGGAGAAGAGAACCCCCTCAGTTTCTCCCTGGCACAAAGGTCTGGCTGTCCTCTCGGAATATCCAACTGAGGGTGCCATCTTACAAATTTGCTCCCAGGTTCCTCGGACCCTTCGAGATCCTGCAGCTGATGAACCCTGTTGCCTACAAGCTTCGGCTGCCTCCTACCCTCAAGATTCCCAACTCCTTCCATGTCTCCCTCCTGAAACCGGTGGTTCTGAACCGCTTTACCAAGACTCTTAGCCCTGCGGTTGCCTCCAGCGGTAATTCAGACACCTTCAAAGTTAAGGAGATCTTGGACACCAAGAAAGTAAGAGGAAAGACTTTTTATTTGGTGGATTGAAGGGGGTTTGATCCTGAAGAGAGGTCCTGGGAGCCAGAGGAGAACCTCAATGCCCCTACTCCTCTGAAGAATTTTCTCCCTCGCTCTGGTCCCAAGAAGAGGGGGCGTAAGAGGGGGGATACTGTCATGCCCATGGTCGCGGGCCGTCAGGCTCACTCACCTCCTGACGCCCGCAGCCATGGATCGAGCGCTGGCCCCAGTCTCCTCCCCAGGAGACGCCAGCGCTCACTTCGGCTCACCTCGGCCGGGTCCCGTAGGATGCGCGTGCATGCTCGTGCTTGCTCTTAAAGGGGCAGCGCGCACACCAGACTTTTATGTTTAATTAGCCCATAGCACCCTGGAATATAAGAAGGGCCCAACCCCTTCCTCCAACGCCTGAGTGTCGTTGTCGTATCCTAAGTTTGTCTATGCAAATGGTCTCCTAGTGTCTTCCAGTTCCCAGTGTTTCCTGTACCTGTATCCTGTATCCCGTACTATCCTGGTCAAGTGCCTTGCTAATCTGAAGTCATGCTGTGCTGTATACCACGCCTGTCCTGCTATACCACACCTGATGTCTACCTGCTGCCTAGTCCCAGTCGAGCCTGCCTTGATACTGTCCGAGTTGTCACAGGTATCCTATACGAACTATAGACTGTAACCTGCGCCCTGTTTAACAGCTGCCATACCGCCAAGGAAGTACGGCCCAGTGGGTCCAAGAACACAACGTGACACCTATAGACATATATTACTTATCATCTTTATGATTGAGTTTGGTCTTCCAATTTGTCCATAAAATTATTGGCTGTCGATGATTTTTAGATAAAAATGTCAAAAAAAAAAAGGAGGTTGGAAGCCCTGCTGTGATCACCAAGGATCCTTTTCTAAATATGTTTATCTATTTCCTGCCATTACCTCATGGTCTGCAGCTTGACTGGCTGAGGTTAGACTATCAATAAATAATGTAAATAGACAAAACCCTATATGAAGGGAGGATCAAGACAGGATACAAAGCCAATAACTGGGGTGATCCAATCTTTCATCAAACCAGCAACAAGTAATAGCTGCAACATCAAAATGTTCAAAGAAGCAATTCTTCTTTATTAACCATATATGCAACATTTCGTTTATTAAGTCATAATTGAGCTGCAGAAATGAGTGACTCTCCTGATAATGATCTTACATTTGGATCAGGTTTCTTACTAAATATTTCATATTCATAATATGAATATATCTCTTATGTCATGTAACTGCAAAATGGACAGGGTGCATATCTCCACATGGTAGAAGGAACAATATAGAAATTGTTGATGTAAATAACCACAGTAAGGCCTCATTCACACGGCAGGGTTTCCCGGCCGGGTGCCGGCCGTTCATAAATCTTCCGGCACCCGGCTGCATTAGGAATAATAGACCCCTAATGGGGCTATTCACACGACCGATTTTTTGACGGCCGGGAAAACCGGCCGTCAAAAAATAGGACATGCTCTATCTTCGCCCGGGTACCCGGCCGCCCGGCTCCCATAGAAGTCTATGGGGCCGGGTAATACACGGCCATCACCGGGATGTGTCCCGACTCCCGAGTGATGGCCGGGTTTTCCGGCGCTTGCGCTCTATCTCCTCCTCCTCACAGCGCAGAGTGCATGTGAGGAGGAGGAGTTGATGCCATTCTGACAAATGGCTGTGCGCTGTACACGGTGTGGCAGGGCCGGGGTGTACAGCAGGTGGAAGGGAGCGCTGCACTGGCTCCCTTCCCCTGCTTGTTTTAAAAGCACCCTGGCCCGGCGACACCTTCGATGGCGCCGCTAGCAGCTGCAGCTGCTGCGGCTGCTACTACTGTAGCGACGCCACTATAGCAGAGCGGGGAGGTATCTCCCCGCTCTGCTATGTGCTAGCCGCACTTTAGCTCCTTGAAGGAGCGGATTCCCCGTGTTTTCGGGGATTCCGCTCCTGGACAGAGCGCTTGATGTCTCTGTCCATATCTGGGCAGTGACATCAGGGGAAACTCCTGAAGCGGAATCCCCGAACACATGGGGATTCCCCTTCAGGAGTTGCCGCTGATGTCACTGTCCGGATCTGACCGGCCCGACACGGATGCAAAACTTAATGCAAACCGGCCGGGCAAAATGGCCGATTTTACCGGCCCACACTCGGGCTCGGGAATGACCCGGTCGTGTGAATCCCGCCTCAGAGGAGTAATTAATAACTGAGACACCACACTCACACAGCTTTTAACCCCTTAAAGGGAATGTGTCGCTAGAATTTTTTTTTTTTCAGTTAAACAATTAGTATTTAAGTGATTACACATTGTTTTAAATTTTTTTTATTTTTTCACAAGTCAGTTAAAGGGGTTTTCCGGAAGTAAAGAATTACATTCATTTAAATTAAACAATGAAAAATATACAACTTTACAATGTACTTACGTTTCATCAGATGGCTGTAGCGTCGTATATCCTCTTCCGTCACCGCCCCCTTAGTAAAGCAAAATCTGCACTTCCTGTGCAGACCCGTCCATTTGGGCTACTACCTTACTTCCGGTTTCCGGCTTTCACACTGTACGGTTACGTCACAAATGACGTAACCGTACCACGTGCTTCTTTATCTGATTAGAGCATGCGTGGTTAACAAACTCCACCGCACATGCTCTGTGAAATTAGCAATGGAATATGAAGTTGCGGGAATAACGGCCGTTTCGGCCGTCTTCCCGACAGATGCAGGAGCTGTGACAGCTGCTGTCTCGTACAGCAGCTGCCGCAGCTCCTACAGCGGGGACCAATCGCTGTGTCCCCGCTGTTTAACCCCTTAAAAGCCGCGTTCAATAGAGATCGCGGCTTTTTAGGGGTTAAGTTACCATCGCCGGCCTGCTACACGATAGCGGGCGGCGATGGTTACTATGGCAACCGGACACCAAACAATGGCGTCCGGCTATGCCATAGACGGAAGCCTAGTGGGTCCTGACAACGTCAGGACCCACTATGCTTGCTGTCAGTGAGTAGCTGACAGTTCTAATACACTGCACTACGCATGTAGTGCAGTGTATTAGAATAGCGATCAGGGCCTCCTGTCCTCAAGTCCCCTAGTGGGACAAAGTAATAAAGTTAAAAAAAAGTTTAACAAAAAGGTGTCAAAATAAGAAAATAAAAGTTTTAAAAGTGAAAAAAATCCCCTTTTTTTCCCCTTATCAGTCATTTATTATTAATAAAAATATATAAATAAATAAACTATACATAATTGGTATCCCGCGCGGTGAACGCCGTATAAGAAAATAATAATAAACCATACCAAAATCACAATTGTTTGGTCACTTCACCTCCCCAAAAATGTATTAAAAATAGATCAAAAAGTCGCATCTACCTAAAAATGGTAATGATGGAACAGTTCGTTACGCAAAAAATAAGTCCTCGCACGGCTTTATTGATGGAAAAATAATAAAGTTCTGGCTCTTAGAATAAGGTAAAACAAAAAGTAAATTATTTTTTACAAAACTTATTTTATTGTGCAAACGCCATAAGACATAAAAAAAACCTATAAACATCTGGTGTCACCGTAAGGCCGGGTTTACACGAGCATGTGCGTTTTGCGCAAGCAAAAAACGCGGCGTTTTGCGTGCGCAAAAGGCACTTAACAGCTCCGTGTGTCAGCCAATTATGATGCGCGGCTGTGTGGTTTTCGCGCAGCCGCCATCATTATGACACTCCGTTTGGATGTTTGTAAACAGAAAAGAACGTGGTGCTTTTCTGTTTTCATTCATCCTTTACAGTGCTGTTGCGCGAACCACGCTTGTCCCACGGAATTGCTTCCGTGTGACATGCGTGGTTTTCACACACCCATTGACTTCAATGGGTGCGTGATGCACGAACAGCGCACAAATTTAGGACATCGTGCGTTTCACGGAGCGGACATACGCTGCGTGAAAATCACGCACCTGTCTGCACGGCCCCATAGACTAACATAGGTCCCTGCGACGCACGTTGCACGGACGTATAACACGCTCGTGTAAATGAGCCCTAATCGTATCGCCCCGCAAAATAAAGTGAATATGTAATTTATAGCGCACGGTGAACGCTGTAACAAAAATAGAATAAAAAAACAATAGTAGAATTGCTGTTTTTTAGTCACCGCGCCACTTAAAAATATAATAAAAACTGATCAAAAAGCCGCATGCACCCCATGAAAACTACAATGAATTCCTCAAGGGGTCTAGTTTAAAAAATGGGGTCACCTTTTGGGGGTTTCCACTGTTTTGGTACCACAAGACCTCTTCAAACCGTTTAACCCCTTAATGACCAGGCCATTTTGCGCGTTAATGACCTTTGGATTATTTTTTGTTTCTTCACGGTCACATTCCAAGAGTCGTAACTTTTTTTTTATTCCGTCGACATAGCCGTATAAGGGCTTGTTTTTTGCGGGACGAGTTGTATTTTGTAATTGTACCATTTTTAGATGCTTATAATATATTGATTAACTTTTATTAACTTTATTTTCGGAGAGTATTGAAAATAAGCAGCTATTCCAGCATTGATTTTCACGTTATAAGTTTACGCCGTTTACTATGCAGCGTAAATAACATGTTAACTTTATTCTATGGGTCGGCACGATTACGGGGATACCAAATATGTAAAGGTTTTATGTTTTACTACGTTTGCACAATAAAAAGCCTTTTAGAAATAAATTACTTGTTTTTGCATCGCCGCATTCCAGGAGCCGTAACGTTTTTATTTTTCCGTCGATGTGGCCGTATGTGGGCTTGATTTTTGCAGGACAATGTGTAGTTTTCATTACTACTATTTTGGGGTACATAGGACTTATAGATTAATTTTTATTTAATTTTTTTATGGGGGGAATGGGAGAAAAGAGCGAATTTTGCCGTTGTTTTTTTGCGTTTTTTTTGGACGCCGTTCATTCGGCGGTTTAATTAATGTGTTCATTTTATTGTTCAAGTTGTTACGATCGCGGGGATACCATATATGTGTATGTGTGATTTGTTTTGACACTTTTACTAAATAAAACCAGTTTTATTTGATTTTCACTGTGATTTTTTATTTTTTTTCACCAACTTTATTTAACGGATTGCCATTTTTTTTTTAGTCCCACCAGGGGACTTCACTATGCGATGTGCTGATCGCATATATAATGCTTTGGTATACTTAGTATACCAAAGCATTATTGCCTGTCAGTGTAAAACCGACAGGCAACCTGTTAGGTCATGATGCTGAAGACAGACCTGTGGGTCTTTGTTAGACCCCCGCTGCCATGGAAACCCGACGGCGACCAGCGATTTCTTTGCGGGGGCGCCGATGGGGTGACAGAGGGAGCTCCCACCCTCTGTCAAACACATTAGATGCCGCTGTCACTATTGACAGCGGCATTTAATGGGTTAAACTGCCGGAATCGGAGCGCGCTTCGATTCCGGCAGTTGCAGCAGGAGCCAGGCTGTGTATAACAGCCGTGCTCCTGCCGCTGATCGCGTGGGTACAGTGACAGTACCCGCACGATTACAGGACGGATATATCCGTCCTCCTGCGCGAACTAGCAGCTGCTGAGGACGGATATATCCGCCCTTCGGCGTTAAGAGGTTAAAAATGCAGATATCCAGTGATTTCAGCTTGTGCTATCAGTAATAGAATGAGAGCACCAAAATGAAGACTGAGATTGCAGAAGTTAGTAGAGCTGGGTGTAGTAGGCGGAGCAAGTGCACTGCTGCATGCACATTGCATGCTGGGACTAGAGCAGTGCATGCAGGGAGGAGAAACACAGGAAGAGAAGAGGAATGAACTTACTGAGCAAAACAAACCTCTCAAGGTAAACAATAGGGAGTAGTGTTACTAAAACCATTTATTATCAAGAAAAAGATAGTCAGAGTGCACTAATATATTAATAGAGGAACATTGCATTGATTTAAAAAAAAAAAAAAAAAAGGATTGGAAAACCCCTTTAATATTATAAATTAGATTCTAATTTATAATATTTCCATATGCTGGCCAGTAGAGGGAGCAGTTCCCAAAATTGCAGCATGGTCACTGTGATAAAGCAACCTCATTGATGTATGCTGCAAATTTGGGGTCCACACACTCTCCTCTAGTGTCCTCACACAATCCCCCTCCCTTCTTCTGGCTAGTGCCAGGAGAAGGAAGGGTTTGAATGTCTTCAAACCTCCTACACTGTGTGCCACCATTTTCTGAGCGAATGCACAGTGCTAGGAGGATTAGATACAGGGCTCAGCAGACAGTATCACACGAACATACACAAACATAATACACACGAACATAATACACAGGACAAGTTGTAGTTTTTCATAGCACCATTTATTGTACCGCATAATATACTGGCAAGCTGAAAATCTTTTTATTTGTGGGGTGATATGGGCAAAAAACAGATTACGCAATTTTTGGGGGGTTTTGTTTTTACAGCGTCCATCAGGCGGTAAAAACTACATATTCACCTTATTCTACAGGTTGATACGATTACGGCGATACCAAATTTATATGTTTTTTTTGTTTTACCACTTTTCAAAATATAAAACTATTTGCTAAAAAAAAAAATGTTTTGTGTCGCCATATTCTGAGAGCCATAACTTTTTTATTTTTCCATCAATTTAGCGGTGTGAGGGCTTAAATTTTGCAGGCGAGCTGTAGTTTTCAACTGTACCATTTTGGGGTAAATGTGACTTTTTGATCACTTTTTAATCCATTTTTTTTGGAGAGCGAAGGTGACCAAAAAACAGCAATTTGAATGTTTTATATAATTATTTTTTTTACGGCGTTTCCCGAGCGGTTTAAACAATGCTATATTGTGATATATAGATTTGGACTTTTATGGATGTGGCGATATCAGTTATGTTAACTTTTATTTTTTTTAACATTGCTTTAGGGGAAAAATGGGAAAAGTTTTTTTTTAACTTTTGATACAATTTTTTGGGTTCATAAAAAAAACCTTTATTTATCTGTTTTTTACTTTTTTTATTAGTCCACTTAGGGGACTTGAACCAGCAATGGATCGCTTGAATGATATACTGTTAAAAATCAAATTGATCTTTGATTCCGCCCATTGCATTGAGGTGTCAGCTGTATAACACAGCCGTCACCCGCTACGTACTTCCGCTTAACGGCTGTCACGTACTAGTAAGTGACATGTCGTTAAGGGGTTAACCACCATTAAATTTGTACACCTTTATAATTTGTGCATAAAGCCATTTGTTCTGGATATTTAGAAAAAAATATTTGAGATACCCCATAGTACATATTTTATTTTATAGGAGGGATAATGCGTATACAGCAAGAAATTGTGGGCTATTTAATGGATTTCCATTTTAGTAGAAAAACTTTCCTAGCATAATACATAAGAAGGCATATAAATTCTTTGGATGCATATACAAGGGGTTGTCTGGACATTGGGCTGTTTTTTATACTGATAACATATCCACAGGATATATGATTCGACACCCGGACCATGCACTGAACAGCTGTTCCAGCTGCCACCGGCACAAGAAGTGATGCAGTGGTCGTGCCGGAAGCAGATGGCTCCAACCACTCCATAGAGGCCGTGCTGCAACACTGCAGCTCTACTCCTTTTCAAGTGAATAGGAGCAGAGCTGCAGTACTGCAGCACGGCCACCAAACAGCGCACGGTGCTGGAGGCAGCCGGAACAGCTGATCGGTGAGGGGTCTGGATGTGGATAGGTCATAGTATGAAAAACCGTCCCATGCCTGGACAACCACTTTAAGTACTAAGTGGTACCAGACCTGTGAGGCTAACCTCAGATAAACAGGCACTCGGTTAGCCATTGGACATTTTTTTAGGGATCATGCACTAAGGAAGGAAGGTCCCCTAACATTATCAGAAATAACTTCTCCTGGAGAGGGCCATTTCACTCCTCTATAGCTTTGTTCCCATTGCTTGGTGCTCCCAGGTCTTTCCTCCTGAGTTCCAACAGAGCTGCAGATCTAGCGAAAAGGGATTTGTGACAGTGGTTTTCCCTGCATATAAATCAGGTATATACCACTCTACTCCCCTGCAGTTTGCTTTTTAGGCACCATAAACAGGGGTGGGATTCATATTTATAACAACAGGTTCTCTGTTTTGTGGACAAAGACATACACGCCGCGGGGGGGGGGGGGTGGGGGGTGGGTTAACGGTGTTTTGCGGTGTATCGCTCCATTGAAAATGATTCTAATAATAAAATAAAACAATTACGATATGCCAAATAACCCCTACATTAAAGTGGACTATAAATAAAGAAATTCCCTGTCCAGAATGTTTTAGTGTGGATTGCCACACTATGTATACAATTACATAAGCGCGTATACCTACCCACACATTATATTAAACTCACCCATTACGTGTAGACCTATATGCGCACATTCAATATCCTAAGCGTGCTCAGCCCATTTAGTTAGGCTGTGTACATGAGAAGGGAGGAGCCACGACGGATCTGGCAGCTAGTGCATAGGTATGGTGCCAGGACCAAGCTCAATACATATATCCTGCACCAGAACCAAGCTCAGTACATATATACGACACCAGAACAAAGCTCAGTACATGTATACAACACCAGAACCAAGCTCAGTACATATATACAGCACCAGAACCATTCTCAGTACATATACACAGCCCCAGAACCAAGCTTTGTACATAAATACAACACTAGAACCAAGCTCAATACATATATACATCCCCAGAACCAAGCTCAGTACATACATACAACAACAAAAACAAGCTTAGTACCTAAATACAACACCAGAACCAAGCTCAGTACATACATACAGGACTAGAACCAAGCTCAGTACATATATACAGCACCAGAACAAAGTGCAGTACATATATACAGCACCAGAACAAAGCTCAGTACATATATACAAAACCAGAACCAAGCTCAGTACATATATACAGCACCAGAACAAAGCTCAGTACATATATACAGCACCAGAACAGCACTCAGTACATATATACAGTACCAAAACAAAGTGAAGTACATATATACAGTACCCGAACAAAGCTCAGTACATGTATACAAAACCAGAACCAAGCTCAGTACATATATACAGCACTAGAACAAAGCTCAGTACAATATATACAACACCAGAAACAAGCTCAGTACATATATACAGCACCAGAACCAAGGTCAGTACATATATACAGCACCAGAACAAGCTCAGTATATATATATGTTTTGAGCTTGGTTGTTCTGATATATATGTACTGAGCTTTATTCTCTTGCTGTATATATGTACTGAGCTTGGTTCTGGGCCTGTATTTATGTACTGAGCTTTGTAGTGGTGCTGTATATATGTACTAAGCTTTCTTGTGGTGCTGTATATATGTACTGAGCTTGGTTCTGGTGCAGTATTTATATGCAGAGCTTAGTTCTGGAGTTGTATATATGTTTTGAGCTTCTCTTTGGTGCTGTATATATGTATTGAGCTTGGTTGTTATGATGAATATAACTCCAGAACCAAGCTCAGTACATATATATACAGCACCAGAACCAAGCTCAGTACATACATACAGCACCAGTACAAATACAGCTCAGTACAGAGATAATTAGCAAATTTAGTTTAACCCCTGCCATATAAGTTTGTACGACATAAAACTACAGCTCCCAGTATAGCCAGAACGATGGTAAGGATATGCTAGGAGTTGCTGTTTCACAACAAATAATGATACACACATCATCTCGCTGCAGATCATACAGTGACTACAGTACTGAGCAGTCACAGGGAGAATAAACATTTACATTTAGTGACCCACCAGTGACGACTTCTCAGATTCTAGTCATTCTCTTTACTTTTCCCTCTGGTCCAGAACTCTATGATGCCTCCTGGTCATGACCCATTTCTGCGGAAATGGGTCAATTTGCTGCTCAGATGTCTTTGGAAGCTCACTTTTTCAACATTTCTGCACCTATAAACGAAGAGCAAATTCTTATGGTACCACGCTCTATGCCCCCAAATATAATAGTATTGTACATGTGCCCCCGAATATAATAGCGCTACACACTGTGTCCCTGAATATAATAGTAACATACACTGTGCGCCTGAATAAAATTGTGTCAAACACTGTAAAGTAATGCACTACACACAGTGCCCCCTATAGATAGTGTCCCTCATAGAGCCCTCTGTAGATAGTGCTTCAAGTAGAGCCCTCTGTAGATAGTGCTCTCAGTTGAGCCCTCTATAGATAGTTCTCCCCATAGAGCCATCTGTAGGTAGTAGTGTTCCCTGTAGATAGTGCCCCCTGTAGCTTTTCCTGCAGACAGGGCCCCCTGTAGCGTGCCCTGTAGATAGTGCCGCCTGTGGCATTCACTGTAGCGTTCCCTGTATAGTGCCCCCGGTTGTGTTCCCTGTATAGTGCCCCCTCTAGATAGGCCCCCCTGTGGTGTTCCCTGTGGATAGAGCAGCCTGTGGCATTCCCTGTAGATAGAGCAGCCTGTGGCGTTTCCGGTAAATAGAGCTCCTTGTGGCGTTCCCTGTACATAGAGCCCCCTGTGGTGGTCCCTGTAGATAGGGCCCCATGTGGTGTTCCCTGTAGATGGGGCCCTATCTACAGGGAATGCCACAGGGGGCTCTATCTACAGGGAATGCCACAAGGTGCTCTATCTACAGGAAACACCACAGGGGGCCCTATCTACAGGGAATGCCACATGGGGCCTTATGTGGCGTTACCCTGTAGATAGGGTCCCCTGTGGCGTTCCCTGTAGATAGGGGCCCCTATATAATGCCCTGTAGTTAGTGTTCCCTATATAGTCCCACGTAGTTACTGTTCCCTATATAGTCCCCTGTAGTTACTGTTCTCTATATAGTCCCCTGTAGTTACAGTTCCCTATATAGTCCCCTGTAATTAGTCCCCTATATAGTCCCCTGTAGTTACTATCCCCTATATAGTCCCCTGTAGTTACTGTTCTATATATAGTCCTCTGTAGTTAGTGTTCCCTATATAGTCCCCTGTAATTACTGTTCCCTATATAGTCATCATGTGCCTCGCCAGGGCAGCGCTCGTCAACTCAATTGTATCCGCGTCCTAAGGACGTGGATACAATTGAATGCAGAGGACCGGTTCCGGCTTCCCGCTTCACCCAGTTCTGTAAACCGGCTGTCATTTGAACATCCGGTTTGGGAGAGCCAGGGCGAAGCGGCCGGATCCCACCCCTGACCATAAACATATGCACGACCACCTGTCATGTAATTTTATCTCTTGTAACAACATATGGAAATTCCTGCAACCATAAATCCCTCATGAGAAAGACCATAATGGTCTTTATTATGGGACCAGAGAGTAGATAAATAAAGCTTATATGGCAACCATGAGTATACAGATGGTATCAAATCCAGTCACAAATTCTCATTGAATTGTGAACGGAGGTCAAGACTGAAACTCGACCACTCCAAGATTTTTCTGCTTTTAAGCCATTCCAGTTTAATGAAACTGAATTTTCTTACAGCTCTCTTGCAGACCGCAGCAGGTTTTCTCCATAATTGTCACGTGTTTTGATCAATTCATTTCAGCCTCTACTTCCAGAAAAGCATCCGCACAGTATGATGCTGCTACCACTGCTATAGACTTTTTCAGTTTGGTTAAAAATACCTCTTGGAAAATTGTAATCAAGATGTCATATACTTTTTTCTTTACCACAGCTGAGACTGAATGAGTAACGAGAAACATTTGCAATATACATAGAAACTTTTTAGTACTTCATCATTGAATTGTAAATGAACTTTGTCACTATGTAATGTCTGATATTGTTTGTTTCATGTTCCCTCTAAATTGTAAAGTGCTGCGTAATATGTTGGCGCTATATAAAGATTATTATTATATTATTATTGTCATAGGTCTCTTGGCGGCTTCCCTCAATAGAGCCCCAGCTTGCATGGTCACACAGTTATTGAAGATGGCCTGCTGTAAATGTACATATTTCTGTTTTTGTAATGACTGACTTAATAGAGGGATATTCAGTGACTTGGACATTTTCTTGTATCCATCTTCTGACGTACTTTCCCTAACATATAAAAGTTAAAGAGTATATATAGTAAAAAAAAATTGCACAATTTCAACAGAAATGTAGTTCATCAACAGTTGGACCTTCCAGATAACAGTATTCTACTTATAGTGTAATGCAATCACTTGGAAAATTTTGACTGAACAGATGTGGTCTTCATTTAACTAGTCATGTGACCAGTTGGCTGTTTCATTGATTATTTGGACATGTCATAGTACTGGAGGTAAATAGTTACGTATTCAGTAGTTTCATAATGAATGTAAATACCTTTGTAGAGATTTATTTTCATTTCAACATAATATATGTAAGGCACTAAGGCGTCCTGCACACGGCTGTTTGTACGGTCTGTGATTACGGCACGGATGGGCCGTGCAGTGTCATCTGCGGGCAATCCGCTATCACAGACTATGCACACAGAAGATGTGCATTAATTTCAATGAGCCTGGACTGCAAATGCAGACCGTATAATGACATGTCCTATTTTTTTTGCGGTCCGGGTTCCGGGAAATGCACAGAACGTGGAAACCACGCATTGTCCCATAGGAAAGCATGCATTCTATATTTGAGGATAGTATACGGCCGCAAAACTGCAGTCGTGCGCACGACGCCTTAGAAGTGGAGTTTTAATATAAAGACCGTACTTAAAAATACTGACTTTACAAAGTGCATAGTCTAACGATTTTACAAATATTATTGACAAGGGCTTTTACATTATCTGTAGATTATGAACTATTCAATTCTGAGAATGGTAACAATTTTAAAGTCCAAGCCATATCAACATGGCTCACAAAATATGATATTAGAGTGGTTACAATGAAATAATAGTTGCTTTCCAGTTACACGATGATGATGATATTACGTATATTGCCTTATGTTATCTTTTGGTCATACCTAGAGACCCTGCAAAAAAACATGAAGATCTAGAAGAGCTAGAAAAACTAGTATTAGGACTGACTAAAGCTCCTACACCATTCAATCAGCACCTAAGGAGCAAGAGCACTGGGAGGCTTCTTGTCCCTCATTAGCTTTACCTTCAGGAAATCTCTTGTTGACTGTCTGTCTCCAAAGTCCCCTAAGGGGGTGGTTTGACATTAGTCACCTCTGCTAGTTTTTGACATATTTATTGTTCCTTTGAGAGCCAGGAATGTGGTTTTATTGTAACTCATTTTCAAAGATTGAATGCATGACCCTGATAATTTACTGAAGCACCTGTATTATCTAGGTACACTTTAAAAATCACCCGAGTATGTTTGTAGAAGCCATAATTCCTATCGGTAACAGATCTGAAGAAGACGCCAGTAGCTAAGGCATGTGTCTAAGGCTACATTCAGATGAATGTAGCCAACCTCAAACATGAAAAACGGTAGTTTTTCACGTCCGAGGTGTACCCGTGCGGAACGCGTTATCATGCATCCCCTTTAGACTAGAGTCTATGGAGGGATGCATGAAGTGCATAAAAATAGGACACCCTTTAGGGCTCATTCAGACGAGCGTATATGTAGTCTATGTGACGGCCGTTAAAACAATACGGACTGCGTTTGACTTGGTATCCGTAAAGAAAAAAGCGAATCATTGTTAAGAAATCCCAATGTCAAAAAGCAGAGACATACATAGGTGTAGAGAATGCACTCACATTGGCTGGTTGTGCGACATACAGGCACAACCCTGGTTTGGTGCATGAAGATGAGGATTATGAAATTGTAGCTGCTTCCTGGCTGGTAGGTTTGCAGGACACCACCACGCTGTAGTAGAATTGATAGAAGAAAAAAACGGAAGTTGAATAGCGCTACTTCATCAAAGAAGTCTAGAGATCAAGCGTTGTAAGCAATAATCCAGTTTGATTTAGTGACACGTTTCGACACCGGACAATGCGAAACGCGTCACCAAATAAAACAGGATTATTCCTTACAACGCTTGACCTCTAAACTCCTTTGATGAAGTAGCGCTATTCAGCTTCCATTTTTTACTCCTTTGGTGTGTTTGAGACAGGGAAGTTACATTGTGAGCTCCATTGCAGACAAGGACTTATGTATGTGATGACAGTCTACAGCGCTGCGAAATGTGTTTTTATTATATAAAAAAGAAAATGTGGCTATATGACCGTATATAACCAGCCTTAGATTTGACATGTTCAGAAACCATATGAGCATAGCGGAGTCTCCATTAAAACAGCAGTCATGTCTCAGGGAAAATAACATGTTAATGTTATGCTTCAAAGCTTAGCTATAAATTACAAAAGCAAATAAAAATATTTTCATGAAAATCCTATTATCTGAACTGTTTAAGAAAATACACAGAGTGGAATGCAGAATGTTTCCCCCCCAACAGATAGTAGGCCTTCTTGTTTGTTGAACAAGTTCTCTTCAGTACTGAAGGAAGAATCCTCAGAAGAAGTCATACTATACATTACAATTGCATATACAGCAGTGGTAACATTAGCATAACTGTGGATGAAACAACGTATTGTTTCATAACTACATAAAATGGTGGCAAATTTTACCGGGTTTCACCACAATATTTGTCGGAAGCATCTGTCTGCCGTTTTGAGAGGATTTGGGCAGCAGAATCTTGGGAATCACTAAAGCTTTAAGATATGTGTTTCTGCAAATATGGGCCTGGAACCCATGCTAAATTAAACCTTTCATGACCAAGGGTCATTGATGAACATGTCAAGGTCAATTTTCCATTTCTGATATGCACTTCTTTAAACGATAAAATCTTTGCAACCGCTTTGAATATCACAACTATTTTTACTTTGTTTTTTTTTTAACAAGACTTGTGAGGCTTTCATTTTCTAGATTAGTTTAATAAATTTCATGTTTTTAATTTTTAGTATGAGCAGATAAATCTTTTTCTCTTTTTTGGAATTGTTTAGATATATTTATCTATATTATATGTATATAGATATATAAACACTGTACAGCTCTGTAACAATTAGTCGTCTTCTCCCTCCATCACCCTGAATCGCTGTGAGCGGATAAGAGGGCTATATTCACACGACAGTGAAAAAAAGGGCAGTTAAAAATGCATCAACAGTCAGTTTTTCACGTTTGTTTTGCATCAATGTGTCTCAAAATTTGAATCAATTTCCCCGCCGGCCATTTTTAATCACGATTTGCCATCCGTTTTTCATGTACGTGAAAAATAAATCGATTCATTTTATTCGTTAGGGTTTTTTTTTGTCCCAGCCACGTGAAAACACCACAGTGCCCATGTAGATAGTGACGCAATACCACTGTTGATAGTGCCACATTGTCAACTGTAGATAGTGCCAGTGCCCACATAGTGCCCACTGTAAATAGTGCCACAGTGCCCACACAATACCACAGTTCCCACTGTAGATAGTGCCCACACAGTGCCCATGTAGATAGCACCACAGTGTCCCCTGTAAATGGTGCCCATATAATGTCACAGTGCCCATATAGATAGTGCTACACCCCCTGTATATAGCACCCACCTGTAGATAGCACCACACCCCCTGTAGATAGTGGCACCAACTGCAGATAGCGCCACCCCCTGCAAATAGCGCCACCCCCCCACCCACGGTAAATGGCACCCCCACCTGTATATAACACCACTGTAGCTCCCGGTAGGAGTGGAATCCCTGTCGCCGGGGATTCCACTCCTAGATGGAGTCCCTGATGTTTCTGTCCATATATAGACAGTGACATCAGGGGCTAACTCTAAATGTGAAATCCCCTACCAGAGCATTAGCAGCGCTCTGGCTGAGGATTCTGCTCCTCGAGTAGCCGCTGACATCACTGTCCATATATGGATAGTGATGCCAGGGGCTTCCCCAGTAGCGGAATCCTCGGCCAGAGTGTCGGCAGGGGATTCTGGTCCTAGAGAGAGCCACTGACGTCACTGTCCAAATGGACAGTGACGTCAGGGGCTCTCTCTAGGAGCGGAATTCTCGGCCAGATCGATCTGACCGGGGATTCCATTCCAGGAGTAGCCCCTGACTCTCTCTAGTAGCGGAATCGATCTGACTGGGAATTCCGCTCCTTAAGCTCCTTAGGTGGTGCTATCTACAGGAAGAGGGGTGACGCTAGCAACAGTAGGGGGGTTGCTATCTACAGGGAGGGTTGCGCTATCTTATATACGTGACAACTGCACGGGGCATCTGCAATTTGAACCTATATAGCCGTATGGCAGTCATGAAGGAGTTAAAGTTAAGTACAAATTAAAGTGGCCCTCTTGTCCAAGAAAAACTTTGACTATACATTGGAAGTATAGTCAACTTAGCTGCTGCCCCGCTCCTGAATGATCTGGCCTCCGTTCCACTAACCGTTTACCAGTCTCCAAGATGGCCATCTCAGTCTCAGACTTTGCTATGAAGTTTCTTAAGAAGTCGCTCCCCCCCCCCCCCACTGCTCTGTGATGGACCAGCACTGATGACGTCAGCCCCTGTGTCGATTCTGTGGCCAGCAGTGCCACTGTCATCAGTGCTCATTCAGCGGAGGGTAGTGGTGCTGGTGAGGCCTCAGATTTGTAAAGTAGTTCTCCAAAACGAAGTCTGAGACTGTGGCAGCCATCTTGGAGAGCAGGAAACGGAGACGGAAACTCAGGAACGGAGGATGAATCATTCAGGTGTGGGGCAGCAGGTAAGTTGACTGTACAATTCCAATGTATAGTCACACTTTTGTTTTGGACTGGAGGGTCGCTTAAATATTTGTACAAATGTTTCTGGATTGCTGTCTGTTCATATCCGGTTGCAGAACAAGGTGGTTGGAGAGGAGAAATTTTGGGCCTGTTCAAAATTGTGGCTGCAAAACAACTTTTGTATTTCTGGGGTGAATTTTACATCTTATATTATTTTTTACTTTTAAATAGGCCATAAAAACCTATAGGTTATGTTCACACTGAGTTTTTTTACGAGTTTTTTTACGCGGAAACCGCGCCCCAAAACTCATCAAAAACAGGCCGAAAATGCCTCCCATTGATTTCAATGGGACGCGGAGGCGGTTTTCTCCCGCGAGCGGTAAAACCGTCTCGCGGGAGAAAGAAGGGACATGCCCTATCTTCAGGCGTTTACGCCTCTGACCTCCCATTGACATCAATGGGAAGCAGAGAAAGCGTATTCCGCAGAGTTTTATGCCTGCGGCGCTAATGGCCGCGGGCGAAAAATGCAGCGAAAATCGGCGTGCAGGCAGAGGAAAATCTGCCTCAAACTTCCAAATGGAAATTTGAGGCAGATTTTCCGCCTGCAAAAAACTCTGTGTGAACCCAGCGGAAAATCCGCAGCGCATTACAGTAGCAGCAAAATGGATGAGATTTGAACAAATGTCATTCACATGCTGCGTAAAAACACCCGCCAAAAAAAACATTCATAAATTGACCTGCGGTGCGGTTGTTCAATCTGCAGCATGTCAATTTATGCTTCAGAATCACTGGTTTTCTGTTGCAGGTTTTCCCCATTAAATTCAATGGGGAGGTCAAACCCGAAACAAATAGCAGATGTTGCAATATTTGCGGCGGAAAAGCTGCGATTCCACAGCGGAAATTCCGTCCGAAAGACTGCACCACCGGTTTGTCCCAAGGAATATGCGGTGGGCTTTTGGTCAGATACGCTGCATAGTTTTACGCAGTTATATCCTACCCATCTGAACCCGGCCTCATAGGGCTGGAGTTTTGTTTTTCAGTTGCAAAACTGCTAAAATTCTCTAATAATTTTTTTTTAAATAAATCTAGCTGCCTGGAGCCACCACTACTTGGAGGAGCTTAGGACCTTGAGTTAATGAGAGCTGTATAAAACAATCTCCAGTGAGCTCCCCTAAGGGGCGGCCATAGGCAGCCAGAAGTTTATCATTTAACTCTATGTGCGAAGGGAAGGAGGAGATTTGGGATTTTGAATCAGAGAAATGAGCACCACCCCATATAAAGATATATGATGAAATTAAACAAAACATAATTTTGGACTATATTAAATGCTATCTCTTGTTTCCCCTTTGACATATTCCAGCAGTCACTTTACTGTACTATTTAGGTTACCAGATAATAAAGTGACAAAATAATAATCTTCAATTATAGTATAGTAAAAATAGTACAACATTCCCCCCATTATATCTAATGAAATTTATATCTTTCTTCAATGCAAATTCCAACCAGTGCATTAAATAAGACATAACTACTTTCACAAACCTTTTACTAATACTGTATATTGACATCTGT
Organism: Rhinoderma darwinii; assembly: GCF_050947455.1. Taxonomy (NCBI): domain Eukaryota; kingdom Metazoa; phylum Chordata; class Amphibia; order Anura; family Rhinodermatidae; genus Rhinoderma; species Rhinoderma darwinii. Next base: position 261,368,800 of record NC_134688.1, read on the forward strand.
TTTTTTACTAGGGTTTTTTTCTTTTTTGTGCCTATTGCAGGTTAAAAGTTATAGTAACTTATCAAACATTTTCATTTTGTGAATTAATCCCAAAATGATCCATAGTCACTTTCTAAACAGAGAAACATTGTTTAGCAAAGATGTATAAGAAGTATTTTCGCATATATAAGGTCTTATAGTCAATGATCCAATGTAAAGGTTTTCCCAATACTGTCAACTTGGTGAGGATCTGGAAGCTTGGACTCATTCTTGAGATTGCCCCATTCTTGAAAAGGCAGTGTGGAAAGAGGGAGAGGGTGGCTGAGGAGATTGTTAATACATTGTCAGAACCACCATTTGCATCATTGCTGTAGTACTATGAACAATTTGTGACATCTAGTAACATTAGCTCTAATCTAAAGTCTTAAAGGAACAGTGTCACGAAAAAAAATTTTTTTACATCAGTTTGATTTTAGTGTTTTATTAAAAACTTTTATATTTATTTGTGTGTTTGTGTTTTACTTTTTTTTATTTTTGAACTTTTTCTTCCCTTTGGGGGCTGCCATTTTTTTTTCCATTTCTGTATGTGTCGATTAACGACACATACAGACATGGAATACGGCAGCTACAGTCCCATAGTGAATGCGAACGGGGCCTGTTCTATCCACTATGCTGTACGCCGTCTGTGTGGGAACGGCACATGCGCCGCTCCCACACAGTCCAAGTTGAACTGTGCGCCGTCCGGCGCCATTTTCCTGTAGACCGGAAGTCGCGGCCGGACAGTAAGATTACTACTTCCGGTCGCGGCTTCCAGACTTGTGCACTTGGAGCGGCGGTAGCAGACGGAGCGGACGGACCGGAGGGAGCGGCGGCGACTGGAGCAGGTAAGTTATTTCTGTGTATGTAAGTGTTTTACTGTGTGTTTACTAGTGTATGTAAACCTTCTACACTGTGTGTTAGCTCAAAAAATGGCGACACACAGTGTAGGAGGTTTGACCGTTCAATCCCCTCATTTCTCCCGGCAATGATAAAGGTTAAAGGAGGGGGGGATTCTGAGAGCTCACTAGAGCGAGTGAGTTTTCTCAAATTTTGCAGCATAAAGCAATGTGGTTGCTTTACCACATGCAATGCTGCAATTTTGGGAATTGCTCCATCTAGTGATCAGCACTGGGAAATATTATAAATTAGAATCTAATTTATAATATTTCCTGACTCGTGAAAAAAAGTAAAAAAATTAGAACAATGTTTAACTAAAAAAAAACAAAATTTTTTTCTAGCGTCACATTCCCTTTAAGTCTAAATCATATATCAAAGTGACAAGTATTTCAACAATTTGCCGCAGTACAGGGACAATACATACAAGTCAAGCTAGCCTACTAAAAGAATAAAGTAAAAGTACAAACATTGCCTTGTCCCCAAATATGCTATAACATTATCTACTGAGAACCATGCCTGTTAGCCATAACCTTAAAATGACTGCATTGTTCTTCTACTTGATATGTTCTGATTGTGATGTAAACTGAGATCACATTACATGTGAAAATGGACTACGTACATACCCTGCGAAGTAGAAATAAGGGTTACTGTGGTCACAGCTGCATCCTTTACCCTCGTGCCTATATGCCTCACCGGCCCTACGGTCATTTCAGCTAACTTGGACACCAGCATGAAGAATCTCTTTTTTTAATCACTTAAAATGCAATGAGCGTAATAGTTCTACACATTTCCCATGTATAGGCTTTCAATGATGTCTCTTTGACATACAGCTTTTGAAGAACATGGATCTTTTTAGACCATGGGTCTCTAGGTATCCATATACAATCCATTACAACAAAAGTAAGGTCCGTGGTAAATAGAGAAATATTAGTCATTGCTTATCTGTTATCCAAACATTCCATCAATCGCCTAAATCTGGGACTAAATAGACCACACTTAACCAGCAGCATGGCGGATCAGGGGTTAGTACTGTTGCCCTGCAGCACTGGGGTCCTCGGTTTGAATCCAGCCAACATGTGCATTGAGTTTGTATGTTCTCCCCATGTTTGCAAAAGTTTCCTCCGACACTTCTTAATCATACAGATAGGTCTAATGACTTCCTATGAAATAGGCCCTAGTATGTATGTCTATGATAAAAAAAATTAGATTATAAGCCCCATTGGGACTGATGCGAATGATGATGATCTCTGTACAGCGCTTCAAAATATATTGATGCTAGATAAGCAACAAAAATAAATAATTAAACTGTTCTATTTTTGCTGAAAGGTTCCTGCAACAAACTTCAATAATATCTTCTGTCAAAATGTCAGGGGAGCAGCCAGTAAATACATCTCAATCCCGGACAGAAATGACTTTTATGCTTTTTATGTGAACCATTATTCATTGTAAGGTCAGCATAGAGCATAGATATGAGTAAAATAACAAAAGAACATAAGACATATAAAGATGTAATATTCGAGACAGGTTGACTGCTGTTAACAAGATTATATTTGGTGCATTAGCAGGAAATAATAGAGTTTAATAGAGTCAATAAAATATAGCGAGTTTAAGAGACATAAAGGAATGAAGGAAATCACGAGGCAGGACAAGTACCATGACAATGTCACTCATAAACATTGAACATACATAGTTCTAAGAGCAAATATCTCTGCCAAATTGGTGTGTCGGATATAAAGAGAAATTGTTCAGAAAACGGGCAAAGCCTCCTAAAAAGGTAACGACTGTCCTGGGAAAGTAAGAGGTCAGATAGTATGGAAAATTGAGGATGTAAATGATGCTGAGCCAGAGTTGCCAAATTCGGATGAGTTCAGGTCGGATAACCCTGAGGGTGTTCTCTACTCCTGGGCTACGAAAATTTAAATAGCCATTATATGTTATTGATGTGAATAGTAGGAGCAAAAAAAAAAATAATTCAGGGTCCCAGAAACATGCACATGCTATTTGTATAAACATTAACCCCTTATGGACCAAGACAATTTGAGGCTTATGGACCACAGGAATTTTTCAGTTTTTGCCTCCCTGTATTCTTTTAGCCATAACTTTTCTATTTTAAAGATTATTTTGATATGGGAGGACTTGCTTTTTGTAGGATGAGTTAGGTCTGTTGGGCCTCAGACTGTCCATAACAAACCATCAGACCTGGCAACCTTAAAGTGTAACTAAAGTTTTAAAAACCTTTTGAGATGTCACAGTGACAAGTCCAAAGTTTTTTAAAAGTTTAGTTACCCTTTAAAGGGATGGTGTCACGAAAAAATTTTTTTTTTATATATGTTATTGCTTTTAGTATGTCATTAAAATTTATTTTATTTATTTGTGTTTTTGTGTTGTACTTTTTTATTTTTTCTTTCTTTTACTTCTCTATGGGGGCTGCTATTTCTTTTTTCATATCTGTATGTGTCAATTAACGACACATACAAAGATGGAATACGGCACATACATCCCCATAGAGAATGCGAACGGGAGCCGTTCCATTCACTATAGCGTACGCCGTCTGTGTGGGAACGGTGCATGTGCCGCTCCCACACAGACCAAAAGGAAGGTTTTCGGCAGAGCGAAATCCGGCGCCATTTTCATGTGGACCAGAAGCCGCGGCCGGACATTAAGACGACTACTTCCGGTCGCGTCTTCCGGCCATATGTTCAGACTAGGAGCGGAGGCAGCAGCGGCGGCGACAGCGGCGGCAGGAGCAGGTAAGTTATGTTTGTGTATGCGATGTGTGTGTATGTTCGTGTTATACTGTGTGATTACCACTATCTAATCCTCCTACACTGTGCATTCGCTCAAAAAAATGGCGGCACACAGTGTAGGAGGTTTGACCGTTCATTCCCCTCCTTTCTCCTGGCACTAGCCAGGAGAAAGGAGGGGGGATTGTTTGAGGATACTAGAACGAGTGTGTCTTCTCCAATTTTGCAGCATAAAGCAATGAGGTTGCTTTACCACATGCCAATGCTGCAATTTTGGGAATTGCTCCCTCCTGACCAGCACATGGAAATGTTATAAATTAGAATCTAATTTATAATATTTCCGGACTTGTGAAAAAATTAAAAAAATTAGAACAATGTGTAATCATTTATATACTAACTGTTTAACTAAGAAATTTTATTTTTTTTTCCTAGCAACACATTCCGTTTAATGCTGGTGATGGCGGGCAATTTACAGCTGGAAGCCCTCTTAGTTTGATCATCGTTGAAGGGATTCATGATGGTGATCATATGTCAGTAACCAAGTCTATTGGCTTGGGTACTGCATGGAGTTTGTATGTTCTCCCTGTGTTTGCGTGGGTTTCCTCCGGGTACTCCGGTTTCCTCCCACACCCCGAAAAACATACCAATAGGGAATTTAGATTGTGAGCCCTAATGGGGACAGTAAAAGAGGACCTCTGTACAGCGCTGCGTAATATGTTGGCGCTATATAAGTAACTGAAATAAATAAATAAAATATTAATAGGTAAGTGCCAAGGCGGATATCGGCAGCAAGAAGACAGGGAGAACGATATGAGAGGAGGTACAGGTAGACGGTTATTCAAGTTTTTGTGGAAAGTTGTACAGTCTGTTAGGACATGAATAGTCAGAGATGTGACGGGAAGCAGCTAATGTTTTATGTATAAATGAGGCTTGAAGATGTATTAAGGACATAAATGACAACGGCAGCAGTCTAAAACAACACCAGGCAGGTGTTCCATTATTCTTGTTCATCAGCAAGTGGTCATGTGGATCTCTGCACAGGGCATTTCAAAGAAATATGAACAGTTTCACAAAATGCATATTTAACAGTATAGAATTATTTACAGTAAATAAATATGTCTTTATTTTGTTGCTAGAATACACAAAATTCCAGGCCAACCTTTTATGCCATTTCTATTTGAGATCCTAAAACAGGAATGAAAAAAATATGTATATATCCAAAAAGTGGCAACTTGATCTAGGAAACTAAAGGTCAGGACACTATAAATTTGGATTTGTCAATAAGATGTAATTCCATATAATTCTAATTCAATTACTGTCTGTTACTACTGTCACGTCTGTTAGAGCTGTGCTCGCTTAGATTTGTCATGTTGTATAGTGTATTGTTTTGTCACTGAGACAAACTATAGGCGAAATATATAGTAAAAGAAATTCTGAACAAAAAAGATTCAATAAACCTACAAATGTATATGATGGTGAAAATATATCTTTAATGTAGTTTTTTAAGGCTCTCTGCCGCTCAGTATGCCAAATAGAATTGTCCCATTTAGGCTTCGTTCACATCTGCTTCAGGGCTCTATTCTGACGTTCTGTCTGAGTTTTCAGTCAGAATGGAGCCCTCACTGAAACAAATGGAAACCATAGTCGACTACGGTATTGATTCCATCAAAACGACAAAACCCTTGCACAACTGAGACAAACGGAAACCATTGGCACCGGATCAGTCACCATTAAAATCTATGGTGATCCAAACGGAAACCTATGGTTTCTGTTTGTTTCAGTCAGCGTTCCATTCTGGCAGGAAGCTCCGACGGAACGTCAGAACGGAACCCTGACGCAGATGTGAATGAAGCCATATCTGTGTATGGGATGCTTTAACTGACACCAGATACAGTAGCTTTAAGGATGGTTCTACAAGTTCACGACGGAGCAAATTAATAAACAAACAGAAGCTTTTAGCCTATTGTTTGCAGCCAAACATTGAAGCGTGAATTAGATTTAAATTGCATGTGTGTGTAGGTTTAAGACAGGGCCCCAACTATATTTATGTAGCACTTATAAAAGCTTAGACATGAAATAACAAAATCTCATAGCATAAAAATGTACCAAACCTTCAGGGATGGGATGAGTGTCTGTCAGATAACTTCAAAAACAAGATAAATACAAGGGAATGAGGAAGAAGTCTTGTGACATATAATCGCATTAGAATAGTCTCCTTATTTTCAGGTGTTTGGTTACACATGGATGAAACAGATGCATGATTTACTGCTACCATGCTGCACCCATGGCTGTCCCAATTTTCATGAGGGCTACTTGTAAATAAATAAATGGTTATAGCTAGGAAGTGGGTGAAGGTCACCATGAGAAAGCCATACACTTTAACGAAAAATAGAATGTCCCATGACTGTTCGAGGGTCGGTACTATATGGAGAGCAGAGTTAGCAGTCGCGTGCAGGCCCTGGTGCCTGAGGGGACCTAAAGGACTCACTGCCACATAAGAAGACTGTAATGTCCACAGCCGCGGACCGTCGTGCTTACCTTCCCCCCGACGGCCACAGCCAAGTGACTGCCGGGCGGCATTTCCCTCCTGAGAGACACTGGCACTCACTTCCGCGTTGCTGCACTAGTTCCTGTAGGGTGCACACGTGCGCTCGCACCCGGCCTTAAAGGGCCAGTGCACATACATGAGGAAAATATGTAATTAGCCCATGATCACCCTGGACTATAAAAAGGGCTCTGCCCTTTCATTCATTGCCTGAGCATTGTTGTGTTTACCCGTGTTAGTCTTGCAAACGGTCCCTTAGTGTTTTCCTGTTCCCAGTATTTCCTGTACCCTGCTACCTGTATCCTATGCGACCTTTGTTCCTGTGCCTGAGAAAGTTGGAGTCGTGTTGTGCCACTGGTCACGCCTGCTGCATTACAATACGCCTGGTGTCTGCTGCCAAGGTCCCATCTGAACCTAGCCGTTGTACTGTCTGAACTACTACAGGTACCCTTGTGCTTGGACTATATATACACATTGACTTTGTACTCTGTTTGGTCAGCTGCTATCCCGCTACGGGCGGTACGGCTCAGTGGGTCCACATACCCACAGATCGTGACAGTACGCTCAGGCCATGGACCACGCTGGTCAACCCAAGACCATGACGACATCACAAGCCATGCAGGCAGACATACAAGACCTTCGGTCACGACAAGACCAACTCCACTGCAAAGCGACTGGATGCGCAAGCTGCATCCATCACGGCACCTGTTCCTGTTGCTCCGGCTGTTCTTCCTACTACTCCTCCTGTCAGTACCGGTGCCGATTCCTGATTCTCGCTGCCACTGCCTCCTCGCTTCGACGGAGACACGAGTGCCTGCAGGGGATTTCTGAACCAGTGCCAGATCCACTTCAGGCTACATGCCAGAGCATTTCCGTCTGATGGCGCAAGGATCGCTTTCATCATCTCGCTCCTTACTGGCAAGGCCCTAGCATGGGTGAATACTATCTGGGAACATCAGGGACCAGAAATCCATGACTACCAATGTTTCCTACAGACTTTTCGCATGGTATTTGAGGAACCTGGGCGAGTCTCGTTTGTAGCTGCATCTATGCTGGCTCTTCGCCAGGGAAACATCTCCATGGGTGAGTATGCCATTCAGTTTCGCACCCTGGCAGTAGGACGGTCCTGGAACAATGAGGCCTTGGTGGCTACATTCTGGCAGGGACTGTCATCCGAGATTAAAGACAAGCTTGTCGCTCGTGATCTGCCACCTACCCTGGATGACCTCATTCTTCTTGCCACCCTGATTGACATGAGGGTCCAGGAGCGATCCTAAGAGGTTCGTCGGGAGAGAAGATTCCCGAGGATGGCTCCTACTTTCGAACAATCTCTGTCGCCATCACCAGTTGTTCCACCAGGGTAGCCTATGCAGGTGGACCGGCTCAAATTGTCAGTCCAGGATAAACAACACAGACACTTCGGGACTTTGTCTGTATTGCAGCCTTGGAGGCCCTGTGGTGCGTTTGTGCCCTCAGAAGCCAAAAAACTCCAATGTATAGGATTGGGTGGAGAGACAACCCTCCGGGAAGGACTTTTGTGCGCTTGGCAGACAGGAGGAGAATCCTTCGCTGGGGGCACAGCTCCAAACTGGCTGGGCACGCCGGTGCTCGTAAAACACGAGATCTGATTTCCCGTCATTTCTGGTGGCCCACACGGCACAAAGATTTTGTGGACTTTGTCTCGTCCTGCACTGTGCACTTCCAACAAAGTTGCTCACTCCAAACCTGCTGGTCTGTTCTAACCTCTGCCTGTGCCCAATGCTCCCTGGCAGCATATAGCAGTGGACTTTGTCACAGACCACCCTTCCTCTGCAGGATGCAATACGGTCTGGGTGGTGTTGGACCGGTTCTCAAAGATGGCTCATTTTGTTCCGCTGACCGTCCTAGCTTCTGCCTCTCGACTGGCTAACCTCTTGATCCTACACATCTTCCTCTTGCATGGCTTGCCCTTTCATATCGTGCCTGATTGGGGGTTCAGTTCACCTCAAAGTTCTGGAGAGCCCTCTGTAAACTCCTAGACGTAAAGTTGAACGTTTATTCAGCCTACCATCCCCAGTCCAATGGCCAAGTCGAGAGGATTAACCAAATCATGGAGAATTACCTTCGCCATTTAATCTCCATGCGGCATGATGACTGGGTACAGCTTCCTCCATGTGCCGAGTTCTCATACAACAACTACACAAGTGAGTCCACTGCTTCTACTCCATTCTATATTGTGTACGGCTACATCCCAGGTACCCACAACTGACTCTGCATTTGGAGATTTTCTACAGGACTGGCAAAAAACCCGGTCCTCTATTCTGCAGGCAGTCAATCGCATGGAGCGAAAGGAGGTTACTAGGAGAAGGGAGCCGCCTCAGTATCTGCCAGGTACCAAAGTCTGGCTGTCCTCTAGGAATATCCGTCTAATGGTGCCTTCCTACAAGTTTGCTCCCAGGTTCCTCGGACCCTTTGAGATACTACAACAAATAAACCCTGTCTGCTATAAGCTTCGGCTGCCTCCTACCCTCAGAATCCCCAACTCCTTTCATGTGTCCCTCCTGAAGCATGTGGTCCAGAACTGCTATAGTAAGACTCGTGGTCCCGTAGTGGCCCCCAGCGGTTCATCTGATGTGTTCGAGGTTAAGGTGATCCTGGACTATCAAAAAGTTGGAGAAAGAACTTTTTATTTGCTGGATTGGAAGGGGTTTGGGCCAGAGGAGAGGTCCTGGGTGACAGAAGAGAACCTCAATGCTCCTACCCTCATTAAGAAGTTCCTCTCTCACTCTAGTCCCAAGAAGAGGGGGCGTAAGAGGGGGGATACTGTAATGTCCCCAGTCACATGCAGGCCCTGGTGCCTGAGGGGACCTAAAGGACTCACTGCCACATAAGAAGACTGTAATGTCCACAGCCGCGGACCGTCATGCTTATCTTCCCCCCGACGGCCACAGCCATGGACAAGTGACTGCCGGGTGGTAACTCCCTCCTGAGAAACGCCGGCACTCACTTCTGCATCGCTGCACTAGTTCCCGTAGGGTGCTAGTGCCCAGCCTAAAAGGGCCAGTGCACACACATGAGGAAAATCTGTCATTAGCCCTTGATCACCCTGGACTATAAAAAGGGCTCAGCCTGTGTTAGTTTTGCAAATGGTCCCTTAGTGTTTTCCTGTTCCCAGTGTTTCCCGTACCCTACCTGTATCCTGTGCTACATTTGTTCCTGTGCCTAAGACAGTTGGAGTCGTCTTGTGCCACCGGTCACGCCTGCTGTGTTACACCATGCCTGGTGACTGCTGCCAAGGTCCCATCTGTACTGTCTGAACTACTACAGGTACCCTTGTGCTTGGACTATATATACACATTGACTTGGTACTCTGTTTGGCCAGCTGCTATCCCGCTACGTAAGTACGGCCCAGTGGGTCCACATACCCACACATCTTGACAAAGACACCAGTATTATAAATGACACACAGTAGGTAGATGGCCTATTACCGATTTTGCACTGGGGTCCAAGAGCTTCAAGTAACGCCTCTGAATATTATTATAAACATGATCCATTCTTTTATGGATTGCTTTCTTATTTCATCTACTACTACTATAATCCATTATTTTTTCATTACTGCCTCCTGTTTATTAAGTATGTTTCTTGTCTTCTCACTGCTTACCTATGAACCACACCAAAGTTATTCTTATTTTTATAATTGCTCACAAAAACTGGTTTGTTTTCCAGTATTGTTCTTCCCATATTAGTGTTGTGCCTTACAGGTCAGAGCTTGACAAATAATGATCATTGTGTTTCAAATTGTTAAATGATATTTCTGGATGAACATCATATAATAGTCTGATGACAATGTCTAAATGTTCAGAAGTAATAAAAGACAAGCAGTACTGTAACATTAGTTATATGTTACATGTCCAGAAGTGATAATAATCTAAAATTTAATAACACAAGGGACGATAACGCCACATAGAGAAAATCAGTTATGAGATTCTTCTGATTAAAAAACTCAAACTGATAATAGCAAATTTTATTCCACTCCCCTGCAGCGCTACCACAGAGAAAATAATGCGTTACATGTTTCCTACTAAGAGGTTATGCCAGAATTGACAATTATCACCTATCCACAGGACCGCCGCTCCAGTCAATGTCCAATATCCTGCAGTCGAGCAGTGAGGAGTATCTAAAGGTTTGGGACCACGGTTCTTGTGGTCGATGAGGGTGCCCCTAGTAAGGCCCTCAGTGACCAGACAATTAGGACCTATCCTGTGGATAGGTGATAATTGTCGATTCTGGTACAACCCCATTAAAACTTATGGGTAGGGATTCCATTCCTGAATGCAAAAGTCCCAACTCTGGAGATATACAGTGAAGGAAATAAGTATTTGATCCCGTGCTGATTTTGTAAGTTTGCCCACTGTCAAAGACATGAACAGTCTAGAATTTTTAGGCTAGGTTAATTTTACCAGTGAGAGATAGATTATATATAAAAAAAAAAAACTGAAAATCACATTGTCAAAATTATATATATTTATTTGCATTGTGCACAGAGAAATAAGTATTTGATCCCTTTGGCAAACAAGACTTAATTGTAATGGCAGGAAGGAGGTGAAGGGAAAGTGAGCCCTAATCTACCCACCGCCCTGTCCCTGCCTACTTGCAACGACCCGCCCTAGGCGACGAGGTACAACTGGGCGGCGGTCCCTACGCTGTCTAAGTGCACAGGAAAACAAACAGGGAACATGCAAGGGAAGGGGCAGTAGCCACGGAACGCCACGAGGAAACGGAGCGGCGAACGGACAGTCAGGACCAGGACGAAGTGAGTACACCCAAGCGGGCAAGGAGACAGAAGCAAGCCAGGGGCAAAGCAAAGCAGGTCAAGCAGAACTGCAGCAAGGCAGAAGCACGGCAGAAGCAGGCTGGAGCAAGCAGCAGTGGGGCCAGGAATCCAAAAGAATTACAAGCACTGAGGGAGAGAACAGGGCAGGTAATAAAGGACAGGGGGCGGAGCTAACTCCGACAGACCAGGCCGCGATAGGCTCTCCCACTCCTGAGCCTGCCACCCTGGTTGGTGGGAGATGGTGTCAGTCGAACAGGTCTGGCCTCAGGTGTGGATTGATTAATCCCAGGAGTATACCTAGATGAAGTACCTGGCAGATCCCTAACAGTACTCCCCCTTTTATGAGGGGCCACCGGACCCTTACTAAGGGGACCCGGTTTAGTGGGGAAGAGAAGGTGGAACCTCCTGATCAATACCCCAGCGTGAACATCACGGGCAGGTACCCAAGTCCTCTCCTCCGGCCCGTATCCTCTCCAATGGACCAGGTACTGGAGGGAGCCCTGGACCATCCTACTGTCCATAATCTTGGCCACCTCGAATTCCACCCCCTCAGGGGTGAGAACGGGAACAGGAGGTATCCTCGAGGGGGACCAGGACGGGGAGCAGCGTTTAAGGAGGGAGGCATGGAAGACGTCATGTATGCGAAATGATGGGGGGAGCTCCAGACGGAAGGATACAGGGTTGAGGACTTCACTGATCTTATAAGGTCCAATAAATCGGGGAGCAAACTTCCTGGACGGGACCTTAAGGCGCAAGTTCCTGGACGACAACCAGACCAAATCCCCGACGACAAACCGGGGGTTAGCAGAACGTCTACTATCCACCTGAATCTTTTGTGCGCTCTGGGACGCCTCTAGGTTCTTCTGAACCTGGGCCCAGACAGTGCACAGTTCCCGATGAACATCCTCTACCTCAGGATTATTGGAACAACCAGGGGAGACGGAGGAGAATCTTGGGTTAAACCCGAAATTACAGAAAAACGGGGAGACCCCTGACGAGTTACTGACCCGGTTATTCAAGGAAAATTCAGCAAGGGGAAGGAATGAGACCCAATCGAATTGACAGTCAGAGATGAAACACCTTAAATATTGTTCCAGGGATTGGTTGGTCCTTTCCGTTTGGCCATTAGTTTCGGGATGGAAGGCGGAGGAGAAGGACAGATCAATCTCCAACTTTTTACAAAAAGCTCTCCAAAATAAGGAAACAAATTGTACCCCTCTGTCAGAAACGATATTGACTGGGGCCCCATGGAGACGCAGGATGTGTTTCACAAACAAAGAAGCTAACGTCTTGGCGTTAGGTAGCTTCTTAAGGGGCACAAAGTGGCAAATCTTGCTGAAGCGGTCGACTACCACCCACACCACCGACTTGCCCTGAGATGGAGGCAAATCGGTGATAAAATCCATGGAGATATGGGTCCAAGGTCTCTGGGGAATGGGCAAGGAACGTAGTAGGCCCGCAGGTCGGGACCTAAGGGTTTTGGACCTAGCGCAAACCTCACAAGCGGCGACGTAAGCCCTAACGTCTTTAGGCAACCCAGGCCACCAATAGTTTCTGGTAATGAGGTGTTTGGTGCCCAAGATGCCAGGATGACCAGATAGAGCGGAGTCATGGTTTTCCCTGAGTACCCTCAGCCGGTATTGCAGGGGAACAAACAGTTTGTCCCCAGGGACGTTCCCGGGAGCTGCACCCTGATCAGCCGCGATATCAGAAGCTAAATCAGAATCCGTGGCAGAGACGATTATACCAGGGGGTAAAATACAAGCAGGATCCTTCTCAGAAGGAGGATTGGCCATGAAACTATGTGACAGAGCATCAGCCTTAATATTCTTGGACCCAGCCCTATAGGTAACCAAGAAATTAAATCTGGTAAAGAATAGTGCCCACCGAGCTTGTCTAGGATTAAGCCTCCGGGCCGATTCTAGGAAAACCAGATTCTTGTGATCCGTAAGGACCGTTACCTGGTGTCTGGCCCCCTCCAGGAAGTGCCACCACTCCTCAAAAGCCCATTTAATGGCTAGAAGTTCGCGGTTGCCAATATCATAGTTACTCTCCGTGGGCGAAAACTTCCTAGAGAAGTAAGCACAGGGGCGGAGATGGGTGAGGGAGCTGGTACCCTGGGACAAGACAGCCCCCACTCCCACCTCGGAAGCGTCAACCTCCACAATAAATGGCTCCTCTTGGTTGGGCTGAATCAGCACGGGGGCCGAGATAAAGCACTTCTTGAGGGTCTCAAAGGCCTGGACGGCCTCAGGGGGCCAATGGAGGACATCAGCACCCTTGCGGGTAAGGTCCGTAAGAGGCTTAGCGACGACCGAGAAGTTGGCAATAAATCTCCTGTAATAGTTGGCGAACCCTAAAAAACACTGTAACGCCTTAAGGGAGGCAGGTTGGACCCATTCCGCCACAGCCTGAACCTTGGCAGGGTCCATGCGGAATTCATGAGGAGTGAGGATTTGCCCTAAAAATGGTATCTCCTGTACCCCAAAGACACATTTTTCAGTCTTAGCAAACAGATTATTCTCCCGAAGGACCTGGAGCACCTTCCTGACATGCTCCACGTGGGAGGACCAGTCCTTGGAAAACACCAGTATGTCATCAAGGTACACAACAAGAAAATTACCCAGGTACTCTCTCAGGATTTCATTAATAAAATTCTGGAAGACAGCAGGGGCATTACACAACCCAAAGGGCATGACCAGGTATTCGAAATGACCCTCGGGTGTGTTGAACGCAGTTTTCCACTCATCCCCCTCTTTGATGCGGATAAGGTTATATGCCCCCCGTAGATCGAACTTAGAAAACCATTGGGCTCCCTGAACCTGATTAAAAAGATCCGGAATCAAAGGAAGTGGGTACTGGTTCCTTACGGTGACCTTATTCAGGTTACGATAATCAATGCACGGCCTAAGACCACCATCCTTCTTCCCCACGAAGAAGAAGCCAGCACCTACAGGAGAAGTCGAGGGGCGAATGAAACCCTTGGCCAGGCATTCTTGGATATACACCCTCATGGCTTCACGTTCAGGACATGAAAGATTAAATATCCTACCCTTAGGAAGCTTGGCACCAGGCACCAAATCGATAGCGCAATCGTAATCTCTATGGGGGGGCAACACCTCGGAGGCCTCCTTAGAAAACACATCGGCGAAGTCCTGAACAAACTCAGGAAGCGTGTTTACCTCCTCCCGGGGAGAAATAGAGTTAACAGAAAGACATGACATAAGACATTCATTACCCCATTTGGTGAGATCCCCAGTATTCCAATCAAACGTGGGATTATGCAACTGCAACCAGGGAAGGCCTAAAACCAGATCAGACGATAATCCCTGCATCACCAGTACAGAGCACTGCTCCAAATGCATGGAGCCAACCAGGAATTCAAAAACAGGAGTATGCTGAGTAAAATAACCATTAGCAAGGGGAGTTGAGTCGATTCCTACTACAGGGATAGGATAAGGTAAATCAATACAAGGCATCTTTAGAGACATATCAAATTCCACAGACATGATATTAGCAGATGACCCTGAATCCACGAAAGCACTGCCCGTGGCAGCCCGGCCAGCAAACGAGACCTGAAAGGGAAGCAAAATTTTATTGCGTTTCACATTAACGGGAAATACCTGTGCGCCCAAGTGACCTCCCCGATGATCACTTAGGCGCGGAAGTTTTCCGGCTTCTTATTCTTGCGCCTGGGACAGGTGTTCAGTAGATGCTTGTCGTCCCCACAGTAGAAGCAGAGACCATTCATTCTGCGAAACTCCCTACGTTGTCGAGGGGACATGGAGGCCCCGAGTTGCATAGGTACCTCCGAGTGCTCCGTGGAGGGGCGAGGAGACGGGACCTCGGGGGGGATCGCAGAAAAGTCAGAGGGGAGCACACTGAAGTGTTCTAGCTGACGTTCCCTGAGACGTCGGTCAAGTCGTACTGCTAGGGCCATAACCTGGTCAAGGGAGTCAGACGAGGGGTAGCTAACCAGCAGATCCTTCAGGGCGTCAGATAATCCTAACCTAAACTGGCACCTTAGGGCCGGATCGTTCCACTGAGAAGCTACGCACCACTTCCTAAAATCAGAACAGTATTCCTCAACCGGTCTCCTACCCTGACGTAAGGTCACCAGCTGACTCTCGGCTAAAGCAGTCCTGTCAGTCTCGTCGTAAATGAGTCCGAGGGCAGAGAAAAAACGATCAACAGAGGAAAGTTCAGGGGCGTCAGGAGCCAAGGAGAAGGCCCACTCTTGGGGCCCTTCCTGGAGTCGGGATATGATGATACCCACCCGCTGGTTCTCGGAACCTGAGGAGTGGGGCTTTAGGCGGAAATACAGTCTGCAACTCTCCCGGAAGGAGAGAAACGTCTTACGGTCCCCTGAGAACCGGTCAGGTAACTTGAGGTCGGGTTCTAGAGGTGAAGTGAGGGGTACTACTAAAGCAGCGTCACCCTGATTGACCCTTTGGGCCAGGGCCTGGACCTGTAGGGAGAGGCCCTGCATCTGCTGGGTCAGGGTCTCAAGGGGGTCCATGATAGCGTCAGCGTAGGAGAAATGGTAGACTAGGTAAGGGCTTGTAATTATGTAATGGCAGGAAGGAGGTGAAGGGAAAGTGAGCCCTAATCTACCCACCGCCCTGTCCCTGCCTACTTGCAACGACCCGCCCTAGGCGACGAGGTACAACTGGGCGGCGGTCCCTACGCTGTCTAAGTGCACAGGAAAACAAACAGGGAACATGCAAGGGAAGGGGCAGTAGCCACGGAACGCCACGAGGAAACGGAGCGGCGAACGGACAGTCAGGACCAGGACGAAGTGAGTACACCCAAGCGGGCAAGGAGACAGAAGCAAGCCAGGGGCAAAGCAAAGCAGGTCAAGCAGAACTGCAGCAAGGCAGAAGCACGGCAGAAGCAGGCTGGAGCAAGCAGCAGTGGGGCCAGGAATCCAAAAGAATTACAAGCACTGAGGGAGAGAACAGGGCAGGTAATAAAGGACAGGGGGCGGAGCTAACTCCGACAGACCAGGCCGCGATAGGCTCTCCCACTCCTGAGCCTGCCACCCTGGTTGGTGGGAGATGGTGTCAGTCGAACAGGTCTGGCCTCAGGTGTGGATTGATTAATCCCAGGAGTATACCTAGATGAAGTACCTGGCAGATCCCTAACACTTAATACTTGGTGGCAAAACCCTTGTTGGCAAGCACAGCAGTCAGACGTTTTTTGTAGTTGATGATGAGGTTTGCACGCATGTTAGATGGAATTTTGGCCCACTCCTCTTTGCAGATCATCTATAAATCATTAAGATTTAGAGGCTGTCGCTTGGCAACTCGGATCTTCAGTTCCCTCCATAAGTTTTCGATGGGATTAAGGCCTGGAGACTGGCTAGGCCACTCCATGACCTTAATGTGCTTCTTTTTGAGCCACTCCTTTGTTGCCTTGGCTGTATGTTTCGGGTCATTGTCGTGCTGGAAGACCCAGCCACGAGCCATTTTTAATGTCCTGGTGGAGGGAAGGAGGTTGTCACTCAGGATTTGATGGTACTTGGCTCCATCCATTCTCCCATTGATTCGGTGAAGTAGTCCTGTGCCCTTAGCAGAGAAACACCCCCAAAACATAATGTTTCCACCTCCATGCTTGACAGTGGGGACGGTGTTCTTTGGGTCATAGGCAGCATTTCTCTTCCTCCAAACACGGCGAGTTGAGTTAATGCCAAAGAGCTCAATTTTAGTCTCATCTGACCATAGCACCTTCTCCCAATCACTCTCAGAATCATCCAGATGTTCATTTGCAAACTTCAGATGGGCCTATACATGTGCCTTCTTGAGCAGGGGGACCTTGCGGGCACTGCAGGATTTTAATCCATTACGGCGTAATGTGTTACCAATGGTTTTCTTGGTGACTGTGGTCCCAGCTGCCTAGAAATCATTAAGAAGTTCCCCCCATGTAGTTTTCGGCTGAGCTCTCACCTTCCTCAGGATCAAGGATACCCCACGAGGTGAGATTTTGCATGGAGCCCCAGATCGATGTCGATTGACAGTCATTTTGTATGTCTTCCATTTTCTTACTATTGCACCAACAGTTGTCTCCTTCTCACCCAGCGTCTTACTTATGGTTTTGCAGCCCATTCCAGCCTTGTGCAGGTCTATGATCTTGTCCCTGACATCCTTAGAAAGCTCTTTGGTCTTTCCCATGTTGTAGAGGTTAGAGTCAGACTGATTAATTGAGTCTGTGGACAGGAGTCTTTTATACAGGTGACCATTTAAGACAGCTGTCTTTAATGCAGGCACCAAGTTGATTTGGAGCGTGTAACTGGTCTGGAGGAGGCTGAACTCTTAATGGTTGGTAGGGGATCAAATACTTATTTCTCTGTGCACAATGCAAATAAATATATATAATTTTGACCATGTGATTTTCTTTTTTTATTTTTTTTTATATATAATCTATCTCTCACTGGTAAAATTAACCTAGCCTAAAAATTCTAGACTGTTCATGTCTTTGACAGTGGGAAAACTTACAAAATCAGCAAGGGATCAAATACTTATTTCCTTCACTGTACATACAGGAAATGTTGAGATTTTTGTAATGAATGTAGACAATAAGTTCCAGTATGTAGACAAGAGAGGGCATTCCCAGAATACATGTAACAATGTCCCTAGCTGTCCACAACCTCTCCAACATCTAGGGCTTTCTGTTGGGAACAAATGGAAATCTGTTGATGTACCAATAATATTGGAAATTACAAAGATAATTAACACAAATTATAAATAGGAGTACATGATCGCAAGAAACAAACAGGTAGTACACAAATTCATTAATTATTGGGCTCTTTGGACTGATTTAAAATTAGCAGATCCGTTATGAGAGGTTTTGGTTCTAAAGGAAATACTCAGATTGGCTTAATAATATCTTCCATTGCACAAATGAGAAACAACCTCTGTTAAATTTGTTTACTGTAGATTGTAGATTTGTTTAATTTACACTCGAGACGACAGATTCTGCATGTTCTTTGAAAATGTATCTATGCTCTAGATCAACAGATAAATCATATGACATAAGAATACTCATTATTGATACTGTCTTTTGTATAATGTTTTACATTAATAACTAGCTCTGAATTGTTTGTATAGTTATATGTAAACAATTTTTGCACTGAATTTTCAGGAGATGTGATTCTATGTTTGTATAAAAGAATCAATACTTGTTATAACAATTTGTTATGTCAAACATTCAATAAAATGTAAAAACATTGTTTAAAAAACATAAAGACAGAGAGAGGGAGAGAGAGAGACACTCTTGGCACGGGTCCTGAATGATGCACTCCACTATATCAACTCACAATGCCCTGTTTTGTTTTTTTAAACCAGACAATCCCTTTAAGTCCTAGGAAAAGATTGATCATGCTTTTTTTCCCCTAAAGAACAATGAAGGCCAGGTTCCCCCACTAATAAGAGATTATACATAATAGACAACCCCTTTAAATGTTTGTCTTTGATTCTTGTAAAATGTAAGCTGAGCCTTTTCTATTTGCTTTTGATTTTTTTCAAAATAATTAATATAAACGTAATCGTCAATCTATCTCTCTATATCAGAGTTTACCAACCTTTTTGGGCTCGAGGCACCCCTAGAATTTTTTTTTTCCTCAGGCACCTCTACCAAAAATTGTTTACAAAAAGACAAAAAATGGCTAAAAACAAGCAGTACACTATTAGGGTAAGTTCACACGGCATTGTTTTTAAGGCAGAAGGAATTTTGAGGCATTTTTTAACTGCCAGCATTGTTTGACACTTGATTATTCCAATGGGAGGTCAGAGGTGGAAGCCGCTTGAAGAAAGAACCTGCCATTTTTTTTCTGCCAACAGCCAAAAGCCCACCGGTTAAGATAACGCCTCTGCATCCCATTGAAAGCTGATTCCAGCGCGTCAAAATTAGCACCAAGAAATGCCATGTGAACTGACCCTTATGAGCCCTGGAGAGAGGTCCTTTGCATCTGAGGTATCACATGGACAGATATTTGTGGTAGGTGAAAGAAATGTATGGCAGATTTACCGAGGTTGGCCAGCAAGCTTTGTCTGTAAAATAAGATGCACTTTATACTTTGCTACATTTTTCCATTACACCACACCCCCAAACAAAACACTTTCAGTAATGAGAAAATGACCATCAGCCCCCCTCAGAGTAAAATGATCATCAACCTCCCCAGTAAAATAACCATCACTATCCCCCCACCCTGCCTCAGAGCATCTGGGTAGGCCCAAAAAAATGTCCTCACCGGCGGCTCACCCTCCGTGCTTCACGCTGTCCACAGGCAAAGACAGAAGTTAATTCCTTATCCAGCAGGAAGCACACTATAACACCGCTGCAATCAAATCATAGAGATGTAATTGTAACGGCACAAAAGTGTGCTTACTGCAGAAGGAACTTACACTGCCCAGGATCACAGCGTTAATGCCTCCTTTCCGTCAGACTGTTCTTGCGGGAAGCGGTGTGCAGTACTTGAAGCAGATGTGCGTGCGTCACATCTGCTACAAGCACAAGCATTTTAAATTTTTTTGGTGCCAGTGGATTAGAAGAGTGTCGCAGCATCCCTGGATTGATTTTAACAGCACCGCAGGGTGCTACGGCACCCCGGTTGGGAACCACTACTCTATAGGTATATATAATAAAAAAGAAAACCGATACTTTCTCAGATTGTCTCAGATTTATTTCTTAAAAACAGTTAACCCCTTCCCGCTCCTGGACGTACTATTAGGTCATGGTAGCTGTATCGTTCGCGCTCCATGACCTAATAGTACGCCTCGGGAATAACGGCCATTTCGGCCGTCCTCCCGACACATACAGGAGCTGTGACAGCTGCTGTCTTGTACAGCAGCTGCCGCAGCTCCTACAGCGGGGACCGATCGCTGTGTCCCCGCTGATTAACCCCTTAAAAGCCGCGTTCAGTAGAGATCACGGCTTTTTAGGGGTTAAGCTGACATCGCCGGCCTGCTACACGATAGCGGCCGGCGATGGTGACTATGGCAACCGGACACCAAACAATGGCGTCTGGCTATGCCATCGACGGAAGCCTAGTGGGTCCTGACAAAGTCAGGACCCACTATGCTTGCTGTCAGTGAGTAGCTGACAGTTCTAATACACTGCACTACGCATGTAGTGCTGTGTATTAGAATAGCGATCAGGGCCTCCTGCCCTCAAGTCCCCTAGTGGGACAAAGTAAAAAAAAAAAAGATGTGTAAAAATAAGAAAATAAAAGTTTTAAAAGTATTAAAAGTAAAAATCCCCCTTTTTCCCTTATCAGTCCTTTATTATAAATAAAAATAAACAAATAAACTATACATAATTGGTATCGCCGCGTCCGTAACGGCCTGAACTACAAAATTATTTCGTTATTTATCCCGCACGGTGAACGCCGTAAAAGAAAATAATAATAAACCGTACCAGAATCACAATTGTTTGGTCACTTCACCTCCCAAAAAATTGAATAAAAAGAGATCAAAAAGTCGCATGCACCGAAAAAATTTCCTGATCGAAACTACAGTTCGTTACGCAAAAAATAAGTCCTCGCACGGCTTTATTGATGGAAAAATAAAAAAGTTATGGCTCTTAGAATAAGGTAACACCAAAAGTGAGTGATTTATTACAAAACGTATTTTATTGTGCAAACGCCATAAGACATAAAAAAAACTATAAACATATGGTATCGCCGTAATCGTATCGCTCCGCAGAATAAAGTGAATATGTCATTTATAGCGCACGGTGAACGCTGTAAAAAATATAGAATAGAAAAACAATAGCAGAATTGCTGTTTTTTAGTCACCACGCCACCTAAAAATAGAATAAAAACTGATCAAAAAGCTGCATGCACCCCAAGAAAACTACAATGAATTCCTCAAGGGGTCTAGTTTCCAAAATGGGGTCATTTTTGGGGGGTTTCCATTGTTTTGGCACCACAAGACCTCTTCAAACCGGACATGGTGCCTAATAAAAAAGAGGCCTCAAAATCCTCTTGGTGCTCCTTTGCTTCGGAGGCCGGTGCTTCAGTCCATTACCGCACTAGGGCCACATGTGGGATATTTCTCAAAACTGCAGAATCTGGGCAATAAGTATTGAGTTGCGTTTCTCTGGTAAATCCTTTTGTGTTATAGAAAAAAATGGTATGAAAAGGATTTTCTGACAAAAATAAATATGTAAATTTCACCTCTACTTTGCTCTAAATTCCTGTGAAACATCTAAAGAGTTCATAAACTTTCTAAATGCTGTTGTGAATACTTTGAGGGGTCTAGTTTCTAAAATGGGGTGTTTCATAGGGGTTTCTAATATATGGGCCCCTCAAAGCAACTTCAGAACTGGAACCTAAAAAAAACCCAAAAAACTAGGCAATACTTCGCTTCTCCTAATGAGCATTGACTACTCCAAGACGACCCCAGTTTTGACCGTTTGTATAAACGGAGACCCCTATTAGACCGTTTCAGTGCCCGATTTTCCCAAGCATACACCCCCGAGACGTGTATTTCTATTGATGAGTCCTTGGTACATTTTAAAGGGAGGCTTCAATTCCGCCAGTACCTGCCGGGTAGAAGCAAGGTATGGTGTGAAGATGTATAAGCTGTGCGAGAGTGCATCAGTACCTACAAATTTAGGATATATTAAGGGAAGGACACCACTATTCAGCCCCCAGAATGCCCCCCCCTTACTGGGAGTTAATGCAAAAATTGTGTGGGATTTGATGCACCCACTGCTGGACCAGGTTTACCAACTCTACCTGGATAATTTTTATACCACTCTTCAAATGCCTCGCTGCCAGAAGTACTGCGGCATGCGGCACTGCTAGAAGAAATCTGAGAGGCCTCCCTAAGACTCTGCTTGGGCAAACACTCAGAAGGGGTGGGAGCAGGGCACAATCCAGCAGCAACATATTGTGTGTCTCGTACAAGAGAAGAGAGATGCCACACCAGTACCCATGTACCTGTACGAGGTACCAGTACAGAGACCCCCAAACCAGACTGCATCCTGGACTACAATAGGTACATGGGAGGGGTGGACTTGTCAGATCAAGTCCTGAATCCCTACAGCGCCATGCGGTGTGGTATAAGAAGCTGGCCGTGCACATCATACAGATGACATTGTACAACGCATACGTGCTACATCGATGTGCAGGCCAGAGGGGAACTTTCCTGGAATTTCAAGAGGTGGTTATCAAGAAACTAATTTTTAGGGACCAAGAAGGGGGAGCACCCAGTACTTCTGGGAGCGGGGCCACAAGCATCGTACCAGGGCAACATTTTCCAGGAGAAGCTCCCCAAACTGGCAAGAAAGGAAAATGTCAAAAGAGGTACAAAGTCTGCTATAAGAGGGGGATAAGGGAGGACACAAAATATGAATGTGACACGTGTCCCGAAAAACGAAGGCTCCGTATGAAAGAGTGCTTCAAAATGTATCATACATCCCTTGATTTTTAATCTATGCCAGTTTTACTTACCCTGATGCACTCCGCACATCTTATCCCCCTCATCTTTCCCTTCGGAGTCCTGCCGTGTGCCCAGGCAGCTGATAACAGCCACATTGAGGGTATTGCCATACTCGTGAGAACCCACATTACAGTTTATGGGGTGTATGTCTCCAGTAAAAATGCTCACTACACCTCTAGATAAATGCCTTAAGGGGTGTAGTTTTTAAAACGGGGTCACTTCTTGCGGGTTTCAACTGTACTGGTACCTCAGGGGCTTCTGCATACATGACTTTGCACCAGAAAATCCCCAGTAGGCCAAATGGTGGTCCTTTCCTTCTGAGCCCTCCCATGGGCCCAAACGTCAGTTTATCACCACAAATTGGGCATTGCCGCACTCAGGACAAATTGGGCAACAAAATGGGGGTATTTTATTTCTTGTGAAAATAAGACATTTTCAGCCCAAACTACATATTATTGGAAAAAAATTATTTTGTTTGAATTCCCAGCCCAATTCAAATAAGTTATGTGAAAAAACTGTGGGGTCAAAATGGTCACAACACCAATAAATGAATCGCTTGAGGGGTGTCGTTTCCAAAATGGGGTCACTTCTGGTGGGATTCCATTGCTTTGATACCTCTGGGGCTCTGCAAATGCGACATGGCACCCGAAAACCAATCCAGCAAAATCTGGACTCCAAAGAACAAATAGCGCTCTTTTCCTTCTGAGCCCTCCCATGGGCCCAAACGGCAGTTTATCACCACAAATGGGGTATTGCTGCACTCAGGACAAATTGGGCAACAAAATGGAGTATTTTATTTCTTGTGAAAATAAGAAATTTTGAGCTAAAACTACATATTATTGGAAAAATATGTCATTTTTTTAATTTCACAGCCCAATTCAAATACGTGCTGTGTAAAAACTGTGGGGTCTAAATGGTAACAACAACCATAAATTAATTCCTTGAGGGGTGTACTTTCCGAAATGGGGTCACTTTTGTGGGATTCCTACTGTTTTGGCACCTCAACACCTCTTCAAACCTGGCATGCTGCCTAAAATATATTCTAATAAAAAAGAGGCCTCAAAATGTACTAGGTCCTTCTTTGCTTCTGAGTCTTGTGTTTTAGTGCACGTGCACACTAGGGCCACATGTGGGATATTTCTAAAAACGACAGAATCTGGACAATACATATTCAGTTGTGTTTCTCTGGTAAAACCTTCTGTGTTACAGAAAAAATTGAATACAATTGAAATTCAGCAAGAAAAATTAAATTTGCAAATTTCACCTCTACTTTGCTTTCATTTCTGTGAAATGCCTGAAGGGTTAAATAAACTTTCTAAATGCTGTTTTGAATACTTTGAGGGGTCTAGTTTTCAAAATGGGGCGTTTTATGGGGGTTTCTAATACATAGGTCCCTCAAAGCAACTTCGAAACTGAACAGGTACTTTAAAAAAAAAAGCCTTTTGAAATTTTCTTAAAAATATGAGAAATTGCTGTTTATGTTCTAAGCCTTGTAACGTCCAAGAAAAATAAAAGAATGTTCAAAAAATTAAGCCAATCTAAAGTAGACATATGGGAAATGTGAACTAGTAACTATTTTGGGTGGTATAACCGTCTGTTTTACAAGCAGATGCATTTAAATTCTGAAAAATGCTATTTTTTTATAAATTTTCTCTAAATTTTGCAATTTTTCACCAATAAACACTGAATATATCGTCCAAATTTTACCACTAAACATAAAGCCCAATGTGTCACGAGAAAACAATCTCAGAATCGCTTGGATAGGTTTAAGCATTCCGACGTTATTACCACATAAAGTGAAATACGTCAGATTTGAAAAATGAGCTTAGAGCCTTAAGGCCAAAACAAGGCTGCGTCCTTAAGGGGTTAAAGAGACTCTGTTACCACATTATAAGTGCCCTATCTCCTACATAAGGAGATCAGCGCTATAATGTTACATAGTTACATAGTTAGTACGGCTGAAAAAAGACACATGTCCATCAAGTTCAACCAAGGGAAGGGAAAAGGGAAGGAAAAATTTCTACACATAGGAGCTAATATTTTTTTGTTCTAGGAAATTATCTAACCCTTTTTTAAAGCCATCTACTGTCCCTGCTGTGACCAGCTCCTGCGGTAGACTATTCCATAAATTCACCGTTCTTACTGTAAAGAAGCCTTGTCGCCTCTGCAGCTTGAACCTTTTTTTCTCCAGACGGAGGGAGTGCCCCCTTGTTTTTTGAGCGGGTTTTACAAGGAACAGGATATCACCATATTTTTTGTATGTGCCATTAATATATTTATATAAGTTAATCATGTCCCCCCTTAGTCGTCTTTTTTCAAGGCTAAATAGGTTTAATTCTTTCAATCTTTCCTCATAACTTAAATTCTCCATGCCCCTTATTAGCTTCGTTGCTCTTCTTTGTATTTTTTCCAACTCCAGGGCATCCTTTCTATGAACTGGAGCCCAGAACTGAACTGCATATTCTAGATGAGGCCTCACTAATGCTTTGTAAAGTGGCATTATTACATCCCTGTCCCGCGAGTCCATGCCTCTTTTAATACACGACAATATCCTGCTGGCCTTTGAAGCAGCTGATTGACACTGCATGCTGTTATTGAGTTTATGATTTACAAGTACACCCAGATCCTTCTCAACAAGTGAATCCGCCAGTGTAGCGCCCCCTAGGACATATGATGCATGCAGGTTGTTGGTACCCAGATGCATAACTTTACATTTATCTACATTAAACTTCATTTGCCAAGTGGACGCCCAAACACTTAGTTTGTTTAAATCTGCCTGTAATTCATGAACATCTTCCATAGTCTGAACTATATTACATAGCTTGGTGTCATCTGCAAAAATAGAAATAGTGCTATTAATCCCATCCTCTATATCATTAATAAATAAGTTGAATAATAGTGGTCCCAGCACTGAACCCTGGGGTACACCACTTATAACCGGGGACCATTCAGAGTAGGAGTCATTGACCACAACTCTCTGGATACGGTCCTTGAGCCAATTCTCAATCCAATTACAAACTATATTTTCTAAACCTATAGTCCTTAATTTACCCATTAGGCGTCTATGGGGGACAGTGTCAAATGCCTTTGCAAAGTCCAAAAACACTAAATCCACAGCGGCCCCTCTGTCTAGACTTCTGCTCACCTCTTCATAAAAACAGATTAGGTTAGTTTGACAACTTCTGTCCTTAGTAAAACCGTGCTGGCTGTCACTTATAATGCTATTTATTGTCACATAATCCTGTATATAGTCCCTCAATAGCCCCTCAAACATTTTCCCCACGATGGATGTTAAGCTTACTGGTCTATAATTACCCGGGGAAGACCTAGAGCCCTTTTTGAAAATAGGCACCACATTTGCCCTGCGCCAGTCCCTTGGCACTATACCAGTCACTAGAGATTCTCTGAATATTATGAAAAGGGGGACAGAAATAACTGAACTAAGCTCTTTAAGAATTCTAGGGTGTAACCCATCTGGTCCTGGGGCCTTGTGCACATTTATTTTATTTAATTTAGCTTGGACCATCTCTACATTCATCCAATTCAGTATATCAACTGATATATTAACAGCACTGGCACCGGCTACATCAGCTGCTCCTTCTTCTGTTGTATATACAGAGCTAAAGAACCCATTTAGTAACTCTGCCTTCTCTTGATCCCCTGTGATCAACTCCCCATTACCATTATCTAGGGGTCCTACATGTTCAGACCTTGGCTTTTTTGCATTTATATGCTTGAAGAATTTTTTAGGATTTGTTTTACTATCCTTGGCCACCTGCCTTTCATTTTGTATTTTTGCTAATTTTATTACATTTTTACAGATTTTATTAAGCTCTTTATATTTTACAAAGGCTACAGCTGTACCCTCAGATTTGTATTTTTTAAATGCCCTTTTTTTGTCATGTATTGCCCCTTTCACAGAAGGTGTAAGCCATGTGGGGTTTAATTTGAGTCGTTTATACTTATTACCTGTAGGAATAAATTTTGCACTATAATAACTCAAAGTAGATTTGAAAATCTCCCATTTATCATTTGTTCCATTATTTGACATTAGTTCTTCCCAGTCTATATCCTGAATTGCAGCCCTCATCCTGGGGAAATTGGCTTTCTTAAAATTAAATGTTTTTGCCCTCCCAGCCTGCGTTTGTTTTTTACAGTATAGGTAAAATGTAACTATATTGTGATCACTGTTACCGAGGTTTTCACGAACATTGACATTCCCAACAAGCTCTGCATTATTAGAAATGACCAGATCCAACAGAGCTTCACCTCTAGTCGGGTCTTCCACAAACTGGCCCATAAAATTTTCCTGCATTTTATGGGCCAGTTTGTAGATGACAGTAATGCTTTTTATTTAGAAAAACGATCTATTTTAAACCACTTTATGAGCGATTTTTAGCTTTATGCTAATGAGTTTCGATGTAACCTGTCATTTCAAACGAGATTACGCTTGCCTCGCTGGAATCTCACAGAAAAGATTCAGAAGTGTCAGGATTCTGGTAGTGATGTATATTCATTATCAGGACACTACAGTAATGTTAGTGTTTGTGTATGTAGCTGCAGATAGCGATATAGCTATATCGCTAGTGCAGTGTAAATGAATGGAGAGGTGTATGACGCTGATTGGTCACTGATTGGTCAGCGTCATACACTCCTCTGTACAACGCCCACTTGGTCTAAAGTAAAACACGCCCACTTGGGCATTAAGAAACTCATTAGCATAAAGCTAAAAATCCCTCATAAAGTGGTTTAAAATAGATAATTTTTCTAAATAAAAAGCATTACTGTCACCTACATTATAGCGCTGATCTCATTATGTAGGACATAGGGCACTTATAAGGTGGTGACAGAGTCTCTATAAGTTAGGTATAAATGTAATCAATGCAACAGAAATGGAAACATTACATGGCACCCAGGGAAATCAGTCGAAGCGTGCAGTCTTCCAGAGCGGAACTGGACATGGCTCTCCATTTTAACTAAGAGTAGGTTCACAATTCGATGACCACTTTATTAGCTAACAATGACATAATACGGGTCTGATCACAATAGCGTTATGGCTTTTGGCATTATGACAAATCCGTTGTGTAACGGATTTTGACGGATCCCAATAAATTATAATAGGTCCTTCAAGCTTCTGTTTTTTTGTTGTTTTTTTTTACAGGAAAGAGTATGCTATTTTTGACCATCAAAAAGCAATGGAAACCTGTTGGAAATGACCTTAACAACAGAACCTTTTGCATATAACAAGGGGTTGTATAAATCATTTGCATTTTTAGAAACTAATTTAAGATGGAACTCACAAAATTTGAGATTCTTAGCAGATCAGGCACAAGAATAAGTTCATTAATGTTTATATTCATGATGCTTTAGAGTTGACAGAAGAGTCCGTTTTGCCAGATGTGCTTTTTAGATGCAGTTCATTAGATCTAGGCTTTGTGTGTGGTCTATGCTGGAACCCACTTCTTGTCACTGTTGTAAAGAAAGGACTGTTTGCCTGGGACTTCAGGACGGTAAGCACCTGTGGTTGACAGAAGAGAAAAGAAAAACAGACCATGGTTAAATATTTTGCTCACCTGCTCATAGGCAGTGCCAGTATGATAAAATATTGAAACATGTAAAATAGTTAAACATTTTTTTTTTCTTACTATAGCTAATGTTCCTTTCCTACTATTACACTATTGGCTCAGAATAAAAGCACATAAAAATGTAGCAAAGTTGTTTGAACTTGAAATAGACTTGGATTATAAAAGCTTGCATCCTCTTATTAAACCTTGCCCTCTCTGACCATACAGTAATAGTGTAGCAATCAATCAATATAAAATACTACAATATTTCCTGTTTTTTCATCAAGACATCCTCCTAACCATTCTCCATACTACTCCCCCCCAATTGTATAACCGTAATGTAACAAACGGAGAAAGAGAACAGAAGCAGAGCCTTTCTGTTCCGTAATTGCAGATAAAAATACGGAGACATTCATTTATATGGCCCACGGACACCTTCCCAAATATATACAGGTAAGTGTCTGGGCGATAGAAATGACCCACAAAAAATAGGACATGTCCTAATTTTTGAATTTGCAGACCTAGCTCCTATAGTTTATAATGGGAGCACGGCCCGCAAATGCAGGTGACAGTCCGCGGCCATAAGTAATGGTTGCTCTGTATGCCACACTTTACTTCTACTGTACTAAGTATAGTGTTGTAAAAGAATAAATACAAGCTAAAGTTAATTTCTGATATTTTGTGGTACATAAATCAGAAGAAGTTTGAGAAAAAGTAAAAATAAAAAATCTTAATGTGTATAATGGGGTGATGTTTGCCTTTGTCAGCTAAATTCCCTAGAAACTGGACTGAATACAATGAAAACTTAAAGTCCAGTTAACCCTTTAAAGTGGATCTGTCACATATTTAAATAGTCACATAAAACAATGATACGATGATTTTAGTGGTCTGTCACTTATTAAGTGAATTGCCATAGTTTGGGAGAATTTTTCGTTTATACTTGCAGTGAGCGTCCGGCGATTCAGGGCTTGAGTCTAATGATATTCATATATACACACTCCCCGTGCCCTCCAGCCGCTGATTACTGTGCATAGGAATAAATGTGTCAACCAGCACGTGTTGGGTAATTTGATGCGGAAAATCCGCACCAAAACCGAAGGTGTACGCATTTAATTCCGCAGCTAAAAGCGCCCTTGATGCATTTTTAGTTGTGGTATTTACATTTTGATGCGGAAATAGGTGGGGTTTTATGCTGCATATTTTGGTGCGTTTGTCTGTAAAACTAGTCAGATAAAATTCGCAGGCGGAAACGCAGGATAAATTGACATGCTGCGGATTTTAAAATACGCACCGCAGATCAATTTACACGCAGAAAAAAATCTGAACCGTGTAGATGAGATTTCTTGAAATCTCATTTACTTTGCTGGTACTATATTACACTGCATGAAAATATGCGTGGCAAACCCGCACGTAATATTACTGAATAAGTAAAAAGACCGCTGAAATCAGCGTATATGTCACCACTTTATGCGGTCTTCAGACAGGGCAGTTTAAATACCTTGACTTTTAACGCATTAAATACACACTGGTTAGATCCATTATCTTGAGTTTTTCAATGACTTTTGTTGTGTGATATCACGCTGCAGCAAGTTATCATAGTCAAGATACAGATGGCTACATCCATCTCTTTAAGGACATATCATTTCCGCTTATATGATTAAATACACCACACAGGGTTGCCCAGAACTAGATGTACTTTGGAGTACATGACATCTATTAGCGGGCAAACTCTCTGTTCCTTCATGTATAGAAACTGTTCTAACAAAAAGTGCCTGTGTTGATTAGAACTATAAAACTGGGTTCTCGCAATTCGCAACAAAAACAGTCTTTTTACCGCGACGTGACATCGCAGTCTAATGCGATTTCGGGTTTCTTTTTTTATGGACATGTTTGAAAATGGAAGAAGGGATCTGATTGATTGATATGGGCGACACTGGGACTTTATTAGGAAAAGTTTATACACATGAGGAATAACCCATGTGTGAAAGAACACCTTATAGTAGAATAATCCATTGCAGACCCTTTTCTTTATATGAAAAATGTCAGAACTGCTTTAACATCTTACTTTTTTTGCTGAGTTATCAACTAGAAAGTACAGTATAGACAAGTCAGCAGAATCTCATAAGAATGTCCTCATTACAGCACTTCTTCTCTGCCCTAGCCTGTTTATATATGGTCATTACATTGTGTGGATCTAAATCACCATCCACATCAATGTGCACATCTATCTATCTATCTATACACACACACACACACACACACACACACACACACACACACACACGTCTTTTATCAAATTTATTTTGGTAGTATTCCCTATATTGTCAAAATGTGTAATGATTTGCTTACAATAAGCATCTGGCACCCCATAACAGCCACACAGAAACTTATTAAAAGGTTAAGCTTTGCCTCTTTTATCCTTAAAGGATATGTAAACTTTTGTAATCCCGTTTTTTTTTTTTTATGGCTTCAACACATTAAAATAAAAAAGTAACTTTGCAAATAGTCTTTAAAAAAATCCTATCATTTTGTGCCCCTATGCAAACCAATGTTTATCCATGGTTCAGACTACAGACAAATCCTGTATGTAGCATGATCCTGCAGTCATGTGATCACAGTTTATTATATATGGTCAGTAGTGTAACTATAGGGGTCGCAGAGGTCACGATTGCGACCAGGCCCCTGAAGCACATCTATAAAAAGTTATTATAGTAACTGGGGCCTATGTAATAAATTAAACAGGCCCCTGTTACTATAGTAACTGAGACTACTTACCCTCCTCGCTCCAAAGTGCAGCGGAGGTCCTGACGTCACAACGCTGTACGCGCACAACATCCCGACGCTGGATGGAGCCAGCAACTCCGCTGCGGCCGAAGAGGAGGGTAAATTTAATATCACTGTCTGCTGGAGCGGATAGGTCGGGTTCCGATTCCCGGGACCTCCGCCGATCAGATCTTTTCAAGGGGCCGCAGCTGATTGGCGGGGATCCCGGTAGTCGGAACCCGACCAATCAGATATTGATGGCCTATTCTCAGGATAGGCCATTATGTTTATGGACTGGACAACCCCTTTAAGTCTACCATTGAGACAGGATCACAGGATTGTGTTATTTTGTCTGCTGGGCCATGTATCTAAGCCAACCACATGGTAGGCTTAGATACATGGCTCATGTGTGATCCTGTCTGATGGACCCTGAATCTAAGCCTACCTTGTGATAGGCTTCGATACAGGGTCCAACAGACCGTATCACACATGCACATGGGCCCTGTATCTAAACCTACCACATGTGTTACTAATGTTATTATGTTCATGTTTTTATACAGGTTTGTTCATTGGACTACAACAGATTCGAGAACTACATCGATGACGGCCTTTGTTTTATCAATAAAATGGTTAACGAGGGTTGTGTGGGTTTTTTTTATTTCAATAAAATATTTTTTCTATGTCTGTATTTTTTTTAAACGTTATTACTACCTCCTTAGTAATGGCCGCTGGCTGATTGACAGCGTCCATTACTAAGACGGGGCTTAGTTTTATCCAGTGCAGAGGCTAACCCTAATCCTCCATTATTACCCTGGTACCCACCACCACCAGGGGTGCCGAGAAGAGCCGGGTACAATCCAGTACCCGACCATCTGTAGCAACTGGGCGGCCGCAGGCTGGTTTTATCAGGCTGGGAAAGGCCAATCACTGTGGGCAGTCCCACCCTGGTAATCCTAGCCTGCTGCTACTGTGTTGTATATGGATGGTTATGAAAAATGGGGCAGACACCACCTCATTAAAAAAAAAAAAGAGAACGATGTGGGGTTCCCCATTTTTCATAACCAGCCAGATACAACACAGCAGCAGCAGGCTGGAATTACCAGAATGTCTCTGGCCTTTGCCAGCCTAATAATACTAGTCTGTAGCCGCCCCAGTACCTGACCATCACTACAGATGGTCGGGTACTGGATCGTACCTGACTCTTCCTGGTACCCCTGGTGGCGGTGGGTAGCGGGGTTAGTGTTAGCCTCTGCACGGCTAAAACGAAGCCCCGCCTTAGTAATGGATGCGGTCAATCAGCCAGCGGCCATTAAAATACAAGGACGTGGAAAAAATATTTTATTGAAATAAGAAACCCCAACACAATCCTCGTTAGCCATTTTATGAAGAATAAAAAAAAAAACGCTGTCATTGAAGTAGTCCTCGAATCCAACAATCAAACCTGTAAAAAAACACAAACACAAAAAAAATAAGTAACACATAAAAAAGCAAACCAATTATTATACTTACCTTTCTTGGGTCCAGCGCTGGACCCGCAATGTCAGCGAGCTGGGACCTATATCTAAGCTTATCATATGTGATAGTCTGCTGAGACAATGTATCTAATCCTATACATAGCTATAGGGTCGTAGTGCTACAGATTTGCGGTCTTTATATATACATATATGTATACACACATATACAAACACACACATATATATATATATATATATATATATATATACACACACACATATAATTTTTTTTGCGGGGGACATATTTATGGGGCTATTTCCCCTGACATTTTAAGACTTTAGTGATGCCCCTGGCTGCTAGTGCTGCATTGTTGGGTCACTTAGGAGACCCAGCGATGCAGCTGACAGCTGCGGCCCGTCGGCCATGAGAAGTTTTTTGGGGGGGGGCCCAAGAAGAACTTTTTCATCGGGGCCCATGAGCCTTTAGCTACGCCCCTGTACATGGTAAATAAGTTTAGCTGTTCCTTCTAACTCTTTCTATATGGAATTTGATAAGGCTAAGATCCACTTCCTAGATGTTCTAATTGAGATAAATGATAATAGGTTGACCTGTGACATTTACAAGAAACCCACTGACAAAACAGTCTTTTATATTATGACAGCTGGCATTCACCATGCCTGATTGTCATTTTCACAATTACTACAGGTAAAAAGAATAGTGAGTAATCAGACTAAAAGCACAGTGACACTTGAGAAGATAGCAAACAAATGTAAAACATGGAGCTTCCCAAACAGCATCCTGAACAAAAAACGGTCAAGAAAAACACACCTGCCAAGGGAGGACTTATTACAACCTAAAAAAAAAAACAACCTATTCAGAATACCATTTATAACAACATACTCACCTGACACACATTACATCATAGGGATCATCAATAAGCACTGGCACATCTTAAAAAACAGGTTTTCCTAACCTGTTTTTGGAAAACATTAAATGGAGTCCTTCAGTCGACGACGAAACATACAAGACATTCTCATACACTCGGACTTTGTGACGCTGCCCAATTTGGGAAAGTTTAAAGAGGGGCTACATTTACACATACACATACCAGTAAAGGATTCAAGATTCAGGGACATTTCTGTTGTGACTCAAGGTTTTGCCATATATTTAATCAATTGCCCCTGTGGCCTTGAGCACGTCAGAGAGAACCATCACTTAAAGGGTAACTAAACGTTCAACAAACTTATGACATGTTATAGTGACATGTCAGAAGTTTTGATTGGTGGGGGTTTGAGCACTGAGTCCCCCACCAATTGCTACAATGAAGCAGCAGAAACGCTTGTGTGAGCGCTCAGTTGCTTTGTTTCTGTTCGGCTTTTTCCGTAAAGCCGACGTATCGGAGTGCAGGCTCATAGACGTTCTATTGAGCCCGTACTCCGATACATTGATTTCCGGAAAAGGCCAAACAGAAACAAAGCGGCTGAGCGCTCACCCGAGCGCTTCTGCTGCTTCGTTTTAGCGATTGGTGGGGGTCTCAGTGCTTGGACCCCCACCAATCAGAACTTTTGACATGTCACTATGACATAACAGAAGTTTGTCGAACGTTTAGTTACACTTTAACGTAAATCGTCTATCTGAAATAGGTATAATTACTTACCCATACCGGTATACAGATAATCAATCTGGACACCATAGGAATATAGGTCTGAAAGGCTGCTTGAATATAATCCCCTTTTTGTCTTAAAGATTTGTCTAGTAATGGATGGGGAACCATAAATGAAGCAGCGATTACAATCCACTCAACTCATAACTAAATTCATAATTGTTATACAGTTGCAAGAAAAAGTAAGTTGGATTACCTGGATTGCTGCATTGATTACTAATAATATATGCTCTGATTGTTCTCTAAATCACAATTGTAGACAAACACAAAACTAAAACTAAAAGTTTTACTGTTCATGTCTTTTATTGAGCACATTAAGTAAGCATTCACAGAGCAGGGAGAAAAAGTATGTGAACCTCCGTTTTAATTTTTCTGAGAGCTAATTGGCAAAATGGGTTTCAATTAGAGGGGAGATTGCAAGTGTGGGTTTCACAGGTTTTTTGCTTATTAAATAAAGGCACACCTGCTCTTCTTA
This sequence comes from Rhinoderma darwinii, assembly GCF_050947455.1. Taxonomy (NCBI): domain Eukaryota; kingdom Metazoa; phylum Chordata; class Amphibia; order Anura; family Rhinodermatidae; genus Rhinoderma; species Rhinoderma darwinii. The sequence goes on from NC_134688.1 coordinate 261,403,181, forward strand.
GGAAAGATGGGTTAGTGTGAACCATGCCTCGAGGCATAGAACTTTTAGAAGACGCGTAAAAATGGATTCATACGGGATGGAAATGCTAAAGATTATTAGTGCGGAAATTCCGCAGCAGATTAGAGTCCCGGAGATGTGGATGAGAATTGAACAAATCTCTTCCACACGCTGCTGAACATTTTTCGGATGGAAATACATAGCATGGTCATTCTGTTCTGCATGTTCACTGCGAAATTCACTCTTTTCAATGTAGAAAGGGTGAAATCTACTGAAAAATCTGCAGGTAAAACGTGCAGATTTTGCTGCAGAAACATCCGCAGCATTTCGGTGCTTAGTAAATCCAGCCTTATTAAGACGCATGGAGCTGGAAAAGGCTACAAAAGCATTGCTAAAGACTTGGATGTACATCGATCAACAGTTAGACAAAATTGTCTAGATATGGGGAAAATTCAGGACTGTTGCTACTCTCCCTAGGAATAGGCGACCTGTTAGGATCACTCCAAGATCACAACGGGAAATCCTGAAAGTGGTGACAACAGCAAAAGCCCCACTAAAGACTCTTACAAACGGCAACATCCTCTGTTCATGTGTCCATTATTAGAAAAAACACTCTGGACAAGAATGGTGATAATGGAAGAATGCCACGAAGGAATCCACTGTTGTCCAAGTTCGATGTGTCTCAAGTTTTCCTGAGACCACCTGGATGTTCTATGGAGACAAAAAAATTACCTTTTTAATACACATGCACAACGCTATGTTTGGAGGGAAAAGAACAATGCACTCAAACACAAAAACCTAATCCCAACTGTAAAACATGAGGGAGGGAGCATCATGGTTTGGGGATGCTCTGCTGCCTGAGGATGTAAGGGCCTAGTGGTCATAGAGGGAATAATAAAATTAAAGGTGTATCAAAACATTTTACAGGACAATGTAAGGGCAGTAGTAGATGACTTCAAGATGAAGAGATGTTGTGTGATTTCGGTCACTGTCTTTTTTTTTTTTTAAAACATCATTTTTTATTAACAGTTTTCACATTTTCTTATAAACATTTCACGCAAAGGTTGCATCATCAGTGCACAGCACTCAACTGTCATTAAATTAATATTGAATTAAACACAACATAACATAACATACAAACATGGCATAAGTGTTGATCTTCATATAAAACAGAAAACATGACTTCCCCCATCCCCGACACGACTTAGGTTATCAATGAGTAGCTACGTTTCATTTATCCCCTGACTAGATCAAAGTTGCAGACCCCCTAAAGTGCCTGCCAAGAGCTGCGTATAATACCACGCTGTGTGCCGGAAAGGCGTAACAATTTCCACTACCTCGGCCGCTGTGCACTGTGATTCTATGAATATTTGCCATTTAGCGAATAGCTTCTTGGTTCCCGTTTCCTTACGTCTTTCCACCTCCACTCTCTCAAGAACTAATAACTGTTTCAGGCGAGACACTATCATGTCTAACCCAGGCGTGTCTGTTTCCAGCCATTTACTCAGGAGGCATCTCAAGGCCACCAGTAAAATCGTGTGCACCAGCAGGGGAGGAGATCTCACCCCTCGAGCACCCTCCTCCTCCGGCGATCGCGCCTGATGGAACAGCAGCGCTTGAGGCATCATTGGGAGTTTCGTTTTCCAATGATCCGAAATATATTTGTGTACCATCACCCAAAATCGCTTAGTATGAACACACCCCCATACTCCATGCCACAAATTCGTCAGGGGGGTGTTGCATTTGGGACAACACGTAATGCGGTCGGGGAAGGATTGTGAAGGCAAAATATGAAAGCCATATATAGCCGAATGCATTAATTTAAAATAGGGTTCCCTCCAGCTATCGTTTATAACACTCTTCTGTACCGTCTCCCAAACCCCCAGTATGATCTCACCTATACCTGGATCTTGAGTCCATCGTTCCCAGACTTTGGATCTAACCCTTGATTGCGGACGAACAAAACCATCCCCCAGTGCTTGATACAACCCTGAAATAGTCGTACGCACAGTAGTTGGACCTATGACCTCATCTAGAGTGTGAGAGGTGGCTTCCTTATTCAAATCCCTGAGCCTAGAGGTGCAAAATGATTGTGCCTGAAGAATTAGTAAAAAATTAACCCTACCCTCTAGGGGTCTAAGTTTAGCGGTGATTTCCGCCCCGGTACACCATCTCCTTTCCTCTATATGCATAAGATCCCCTGCGTTATTAATGCCTACAGTCCCCCAAGAGGCAAAACTGTCTCCCTTGCCTACTCCCGGTAGAAATTCCGGGTGTCCGCCCAACGGCATATGTTTCGATAGCAGGTGAGGTAGGTCAAAGTGCTTACGTACCGCTTTCCAAGCTAGGACTGTATCTATCAATACAATGGAGGTTTTGAGACGGCACGGAAGAGAAGCAACTCTACAATGTAGCAAAGCTTTCAGGTTCCAGGGTGAGGCATACTCCCCCTCCAGATCGAAGTTGGAATAATGGCTCGTTTCGTGAAGCCAATCCACTACATGACGAAAGAGACATGCCACGTTATAGCCCCTGATATTCGGGAAGTTCAAACCCCCTTCTTGTTTGCCCATCATGAGCTTGGTGAGTGCAATGCGAGGCCTTTTTCCTGCCCATATAAATTTTGTGAATGAGGAAGTCAGTTTAGAGACATCCACATGTTTCAATAGGAGAGGGAGTGTTTGAAAGGGGTATAGCAATCTGGGGAAACTAACCATCTTAATCAGGTGGCACCTCCCCAGAAGGGATAACGGCAATTGGCACCATCGGGTGAGTTCCGCTTGTGTTTTTTTAAATAACGGGGGATAATTTAGGCCATACAGGGTGTCTGGCACCTTCCCTATCTTAATGCCCAGATAAGTAATGCAGTGTTCAACCGGGGATATCCCACATCCCAAGGATTGCCAAAAGGTCTTAGGCAATGGTTTGCCCAACTCCAGCAGTTCGCTTTTAGCTAGGTTGACTTTATATCCCGAGCATTGCCCAAATTCCTGTAAAAAATGAAAAACCGGCATTAAATGCTCTTGAGGATTTGACATGAAAAGTATAACGTCATCAGCAAACAGGGCTAACTTAACTGCCAGTGATCCCACCTGAATACCTCTGAACATAGCGGATTCCTCCAGGACTCTAGCCATAGGTTCCAGTGCTAGATTGAATAACAGTGGCGACAGGGGACATCCCTGCCAGGTTCCTTTATGCAATTGAAAGGGATCCGACAGAAATCCTGAGGAATGAACGCGGGCCTGGTGATTATTGTAAACACCCCTCAAGAAGACCCGGAAGGCTCCCTGGACATTCATTTTGTCCAGCACCATCCCCAGCCATTCCCACTGTATGTTATCAAAAGCTTTCTCTGCATCTAGCGCTAAGAGTGCCGGCCGGGTACCTGGCTGGGGATCGTGCTTGACTGTTTCTAGCACCATCAACACCTTACGTAAATTAGTCACTGCTGCCCTGCCCTTTACAAAGCCTACTTGGGATTTTCCCACCAGTGTGGGTAGATACGTAGCCAGACGATTGGCCAAAACTTTTGTGAGTAATTTCTGGTCTTGGTCTATCAGTGATATAGGACGGTACGCCCCCGGGTCAAGAGGATCTTTCCCCTTCTTGGGTAATACCTTTATATGCGCTATTTTGGCCTCTGCTGGGAGAGTACCAGTCCTTAGTAAAATATTATAGTATGCCACCAAGATAGGGCTAATTTCTTCTCTCAGGGACTTAAAAAACTCTCCTGTAAATCCATCTGGAACATTGGGCGTTTCCGTTGGATAAGGTCTTAATGGTGCTCTGGATTTCCTCTAAGGTAATCTCTGCGCTCAAGTAGTCCTTTTGCTCCTGAGTGAGCCCTGGCAGCTTTACCTTCTCAAAAAATTCCCTACCTTTTTGGGGGTCTATGGGCGTGTCTGAGTAAAGGGCTTGATAGTATTTACTTAATATAGTACAGGAAAAATATGAAAGAAATCCTCCAGCTCACCTTGTCACAAGAAGGGTATAGGAATCAGCACACGGATCCTCGTGTCGGCACACGCAAAAGATACATCAGAAACAGGGGAGTTGGAACCAGCGCTGAAAGTGTAGTTTCTTGTTAAAACGGAAATCTATTTCCAAGTTTTATTGGTCTTGGTTAAAATCGATGCACAAGGGCTACGAACAAAAATATAGTGACTAAGGACCTAGCGAAGGTCTGAAACACGTAGGCTACCGCCTATCCTCTCCTTCTCTCTGTACTCTGGACTATACCTACCTGTCACTATATTTTTGTTCGTAGCCCTTGTGCTTCGATTTTAACCAAGACCAATAAAACTTGGAAATAGATTTCCGTTTTAACAAGAAACTACACTTTCAGCGCTGGTTCCAACTCCCCTGTTTCTGATGTACTTAATATAGTGTTAATTTTTTTGGGGTCTGATGTAGGATTTCCGTTGGAGTCGTTAACTGTTGAAATGTGTGACGGTGTAAACCTCCCCTTCGCTAGTCGTGCTAATAATTTGCCCGCTTTATTGCCGAAACGCATTAGATCAGCATCAAATTGGGACCGATAAATACTTTCTCTCTTATCTAACCACTGATCAAATTGCCGCTTAGCTTCCCTCCATTTCTCCCCCAAAGATGTTGATAGAGAGTGTAGAAATGCTGTGTATGCACACCGTAATCGGTCACTCGCTGCCTTGTACCCTTCGGTAGTCTTGCATTTAAGATTAGACATAAATTGCATAATTTTCCCTCGTATTACCACTTTGGCTGTACGCCAATACAGTGACGGGTCCGAACGATGTGATGCATTATCCCCATCATATTCCGTCCACCACCCCTTTAGCTTCTGTAGAAAACCCTCATCCTTTGCCAGAAAGGAGGGGAACCTCCAAATAAAATCCGTTCCCATAGCTGTGTCGGCCAAAGTAATGGAAACCGGGGCATGGTCCGAAATAACGAGATCCTCAATCGCCGCTTCATGTAACCGTCGAGATAAGGCGTCATTAACTAGCAAATAATCAATACGCGACCATGGCTGATGGACATGAGAGAAATGCGTGTATTCCCGCGCATCAGGGTGTAGACTCCTCCAAGCATCTGTTAGGGCAGTGTGTCTTAAAAAGTCTGGCAAGATCTTATCCCTATTTCTCTGCGAACTAGTCCCTGCACTCCTATCTTCCCTGGAGGACCTTACAGTGTTATGGTCTCCTCCTAGAATTAAAAGCCTAGTACGATCCTGCTGGAGTTGGGCTTCCAAGTGACCAAAAAAACCTGTGTTGACCGCATTTGGGCCATACACATTATGAATACTGATAGTTTCCCCTGCATGTTCCACCAATAGATGGATCCAACAGCCCTCATCATCACGCTCCTGGGACACCAGCGTAAAAAGTAAAATTTTTGTGTACCAAGATTATAACTCCCACCTTACCATCCCTTGCCGGCGAGCCAAAAACCTGACCCACCCAGAATTTTTGCAAATACTTAAATTCTGGCTCGGTAAGGTGAGTTTCCTGTAATAGGGCTACATCTGGGTGTAATCGTTTCATGTGACGCAAAAGTTTGGTCCGTTTCTGTGGGGACCTAAGCCCCTTAACGTTCCATGAGATTATTTTCATGTTATTGGGCAGTGCATAAGATGAGCTAAAATGTCTAAAAGTCGTGATAGGTTCAGGGAGTCAGATCCATCTTTTCCCAAAAGCCATGCGTAAACATTAAGAACGTAGCCAAAACCCGGCTTGGAAACCAAAACTAAACTCCATATCAAGGCCTTCAGGCCATTACCTAAAAAAAAACGAAAAATCACCTGCAGCAAGGGTCATCAGCCCCTTAATACCCATTGGCGTAAGAGACTTCACTTTTTTCTGTTGTGCCAAAACACGTCCCTCCCTCCCCCTCCCCCCAGACCTGCATATATATCACGTTCAATGAGTAAGCTGCACCTGCCCTTACCACCTCATTAACCCTTTGCCGCCGATACACAAATTTATACAATCTTATACCATCGGTCTAACATCTTAGAGTCCGTTTGGACTATAACATAATGTGTCAAAATGAACCCTGCTCCACCGCTAGACTTCCATGCCTCATTTTCCAGAATCCCCTACCGAACCTTCCCCAAGTATGCGACCTGTGGCAGATATAACTAATCCCTTGCGTAGGGGAGGCCTTGTATCCTTCCCGGTCGAGCGCGCCCACAATTAGAGATCTCAGAGCATGCCCTAACTCACTCTCTAATCCCCTGCAGTGGAAATGCGGGAAAATATCAAAATGCATACATTTTAACATTGTAACATTAGGTCAGTTGCTGACCGAAACAAGGTGCCTTATAAGACCGCCAAATGCAGCCATCAGAACTTTAAGATTATCTGCAAACTTATCTGCAGACGATCGGAGCCTGCGATTGATCTACAGCGTCCACATGACCATTACATCAGATAAAATGGTGCTGAGAAAACTTTGCCCATCAATCAGGAGACGTGGATCGGGTGCGGTCCCGCGGTCGCCTCTGCGGCTTCGGAGAGTCCCCTCCATTTCCGGCTCGACCTCCCCGGGATCTTCCTGGTGTGGGCATTAAAGCTTCTGCCCAGGTTCGCTCCATGTCTAGTCGATTCCGTTTGACTTCTCTTGACTTGCGATGTGGACTGTGTGCTGGACTGCGATGCTCCTCGTGCTGGGGTCTGTGTCTGCAGAGCTCTGCAAGTGCATCCTCCGCTTCCTTCGGTGTGGTGAAAATCTTGGTCCGCCCGTTTTCTTGAAACATCCGTAAGATGGCTGGGTACTGCAGGTTAAAACGTACTTTCGCTTGGAACAGCGCGGTACAGATCTTGCTGAAAGAACGCCTGCATTTTGCGACCTCCGTAGAATAGTCCTCGAAAAGTAGCACTTTCATGCCCATTATTTCTAAAGGACGCGATCTGCTGCGGAATGCCTTCATAAGTGCCACCTTATCATTGTAATCCAACAGCTTAAAGATTACTTGTCTGGGACGAAGCAAACTGTTGTCATCCGCTGCAGGGAAATTTCTGGGGTCCGGCCCCACCCTGTGTGCCCTCTCCACCCGGCAGGGACGTGGAAGACCTAAATCTGCTGGCAATGTCCTCTCACATAGTCGCTGTAAATCAGAAGGGATCACCGCTTCTTTCAAACCCACCAGTCGTAGGTTGCTCCTCCTGGAGCGGTTTTCCAGATCCTCCACCTTGTCCCCCAACTGCGTAGTAGCAGACAGCACCACTTTAAGTTTGGATTGCAGGCACTCGTTTTCATCCTCCAGCAGCGTCATACGCTGTTCTAATTCATCAGTCCTGGAAGTGACTTGTGCCAGCTCCGCATGCATGTGGTTCAGGGAATCTTGCACCGTTTTTTCCAGTGCCTTTTGCAGGTCTGGCGTTATCTGCTTGGCCACTTCACGGGCCAGGGCTATATAATCAATAGGTGCAGGATGAGAAGAGGCTATGGGTTCTGCAGGGCTTGAAAGCTGGGACTGAGGCTGCTGCAGCTCATCATCCTGTGTCTATAGCAGGGGAGCAGTGGCGGGAAGCGCCGCCATCTTACTTCCCTTTTCCACGGCCGCGGCTGAGTCTTCCATGGCTGGCTTATGCGAACTTCTGAGGAGGTACCTGTCCATACAGGCACCACCGGGTATGTTCCTGTGTGCAGGGCTGGTGGCTTCACAGCTGATTGTCGCCACCGGAGCGACTGTTGCGGGCAAGCAGGCTAGACGGGAGCGGGAGCTCAGTCACTCACGTCCTGCATCGCCAGCGCCGGAACCGGAAGTCTCGGTCATTGTCTTATTGCATCACTCAAGTAAATCTACTAAAGAATTGTTTAAAAAGATATATATTTGGGAATGGCCAAGTCGAAGTCATGACATTAACCCTATCGAGATGCTGCGGCATAACCTGAGGAGGGCTGTTCACACAAGACTTCGAAGAAAGATTTAACAGAAACACATTACAGGGAGGAATGGTCCAAAATTCATCCTCAATGTTGTGCAAATCTTATCAACAGCTACTGGAAACCTTTGGTGGAGGTAATTGCTACTTGCTCTCCCTGCACTGTGGATATTTACTCAATGTGCTCAATAACAAACATGAGCAGTACAACGGTTTGTGTTATTAGTTTAGTTACATTGTGTTTTTCACACGACGGGGTTTCCCGGCCGGGTGCCGGCCATTCATAAATCGGCCATCACCCGGCTGCATTAGGAATAAGAGACCCCTAATGGGGCTATTCACACGACCGACCGTCAAACCGGCCGTCAAAAAATGGGACATGCCCTATTTTTGGCCGGGTACCCGGCGGCCCGGCTCCCATAGAAGTCTATGGGGCCAGGTAATACACGGCCATCACCGGAATGTGTCCCGAGTGACGGCCATGTATTCCGTCGCTCGGGCGCTCTCTCTCCTCCTCCTCCTCACAGTGCAGAGTGCATGTGAGGAGGAGGAGGAGGGTCTTTTTTTGCTCCCTGTAGGAGTCGGAATCCCCAATCCCTACACTGTCCATATATGGACACAGCGATGTCACTCACTTCTGCAGCGGAATCCCCGACTCTATGGCCGGGGATTCCGCTACAGGAGAAGTGAGTGACTACACTGCCCATATATGGACACAGTGACGTCACTCACTTCAGAAGCGGAATCCCCGACCCTGTGGCCGGGGATTCCTCTCCAGGAGAAGTCAGTGACTAAACTGTCCATATATGGACATTGAAGTCAGTGACTTCTCCTGGAAGGGGGGGATGGGTGCAACCTACAGGGGGCTGTGTGGCATTACCTACAGGGGTCTTGGTGGCATCACCTACAGGGGGCTGGGTGGCATCACCTACAGGGGGCAGGGTGGCATCACCTACAGGGGGCTGGGTGGAATCACCTACAGGGGGCTGGGTGGCATCACCTACAGGGGGCTGGGTGGCATTACCTGCAGGGGACTTGGTGGCATTACCTGCAGGGAGCAGGGTGGCATTACCTGCAGGGGCAGGATGGCATTACCTACAGGGGGCTGGGTGACATTACCGGCAGGGGCAGGATGGAATTACCTACAGGCGGCTGGGTGGCATTACCTGTAGGGGCAGGGTGGCATTACCTACAGGGGGCAGGGTGGCATCACCTACAAGGGGGCTGGGTGGCATCACCTACAGGGGGGCTGGGTGGCATCACCTACAGGGGGCTGGGTGGCATCACCTACAGGGGACTGGGTGGCATTCTGCCACCCTGCCCCCTGTAGGTAATGCCACCCAGCCCCCTGTAGGTAATGCCACCAAGTCCCCTGTAGGGGTTGCCACCAAGTCCCTTGTAGGTGATGCCACCAAGTCCCCTGTAGGTGATGCCACACAGCCCCCTGTAGGTTGCACCCCCCCCCCCCACATTCCAGGAGAAGTCACTGACTTCAATGTCCCCACAGGTCGGGAATTCCGCTTCAGAAGTGAGTGACGTCACTGTGTCCATATATGGACAGTGTAGTCACTCACTTCTCCTGTAGCGGAATCCCCGGCCATAGCGTCGGGGGTTCCGCTGCAGAAGTGAGTGACATCGCTGTGTCCATATATGGACAGTGTAGTCACTCACTTCTCCTGTAGCGGAATCCCCGGCCATAGAGTCGGGGATTCCGCTGCAGAAGTGAGTGACATCGCTGTGTCCATATATGGACAGTGTAGTCACTCACTTCTCCTGTAGCGGAATCCCCGGCCATAGAGTCGGGGATTCCGCTGCAGAAGTGAGTGACTTCGCTGTGTCCATATATGGACAGTGTAGTCACTCACTTCTCCTGTAGCGGAATCCCCGGCCATAGAGTCGGGGATTCCGCTGCAGAAGTGAGTGACTTCGCTGTGTCCATATATGGACAGTGTAGTCACGCACTTCTCCTGTAGCGGAATCCCCAATCCCCGGCCGGGGATAGGGGATTCCGACTCCTACAGGGAGCAAAAAAAGACTCTCCGCCTCCTCACATGCACTCAGAGAGTGCGCGAGCGACGGTAGACCCGGCCATCACTCGGGACACATTCCGGTGATGGCCGTGTATTACCCGGCCCCATAGACTTCTATGGGAGCCGGGCACCCGGCCGAAAATAGGGCATGTCCCATTTTTTGACGGCCGGTTTTCCTGGCCCGTCAAAAAAATCGGTCGTGTGAATAGCCCTATTAGGGGTCTATTGTTCCTAATGCAGCCGGGTGCCGGCCGATTTATGAACGGCCGGCACCCGGCCGGGAAACCCTGTCGTGTGAATTCCGCCTTAGAGAACAATCAGATCACATATTATTAGTAACCAATGCACAAATCCATCTAATTCCAAAGAGTTTACTTACTTTTTCTTGCAACAGTATGTTATATACTAAGTCGACTATTTTTTTTGCACTAGCCACATTATTCATGAGATAACCAATTCTACTTGTGTTACAAATAAAACTGATATTTTCTACAACAGTCGAGAGAGGTCAATAAAGTCAATCTCAAAGATTTTATTATGAAGCTACAAATAAATATAAATAGTTGTACATCAGACACAAACAGCTTTTATTAGTCTCATAAATCATCACATTTTCCGAGAAACCACTGAAGTTACTCAGGACTAAAAGTTTATCTTCTGTTTTGAATTCTCAGCCACCACAAACTTGTAGATGTGGGAAGGAATGCTGGTAGGACAGATTTTCTTCAGAACATTACACGGTTTAAAATATGTTGTAGAGATTTATTATGAGTCACCGAGACTGCTTCAGATATTCTTTATACATTGCCAAGAATTCCTTTATTTTTTATGCTTTTTTGTGTAACATTTGACTAGAAATTGGGCCCTGGTAGTCTTTTATGCAATTGGTGGCCAGGTGCCTCCGCCTGGAGCTGAAGGCATGGAGCTGAATGCTGTCACTGATTGCATCTAACTCCATTTCTGCAAGGAGAAAGCAGTCACAGAATTGAGGGGACTACTGGTTAAATGATGGAGACACATTTTGGATATATTCCAATGTAGCGGATTTGTGGGCAGAAAATCTGCAGCGTATTAAAGTAGCAGCTAAGTGAATTTACGCTGCAGAATGGTTGCACATTTGTTGCAGATTTTCCGCATTGAGTTCAATGGGGACGGGAAAATCTGCAATATATAGCTGCATTACAATAGCGAAAATCACAACCACAAGAAAGAAACTAACATTTTTTAAATTTCAAATAAAATACTCAGTTCCCTGGGTGCTCCTGTAGTAACATGTCTCTGCTCCCTCGGCTCGTCTGTATTTATCCGTATTTTTGGGGTGACTTTTTGTCCCATGTTACCTCTGCAGCCAATCACAGGTTGCTGCTTCACATGGGAATATACGACAATCTCTCAAAATGCTCACTGAAACAGAGTAATTAACCCTACTACAAAAAGGTCTCTCCTTCTGCCCAAACACCTAAGCAAAAGGGTTTGACCTCTTTGTAGACTTACATAAATATACAAGGAAATTCATTTAAAAAGGCATTTTCAAAAATCCACATCCAAAATCCAAAACTCCAGCCACACTGATCTCAACCCTACTGATCTGTTCACAGACACTAACTTAAAACCCCCCTCAAAATTTTACCCAATAGTAAACCAAGGCACCTTCATCTCAACTTTCCACCACTTAGTAGCCATAAACCTAGATCAAATTGAAACAACGCTCATTACAACCAAGGACAATTTGAACAAAAAAGAACGCCGGGCCATGAAAAGCCTCAGAAATAATTGTGACATTGTAATTCGTTTGGCAGATAAAGGGGTGGGGGGGCAGTCATACAGGACATCACTGATTATGAAAATGAAGCTCTCCATATCCGATTACACATATTATGCTCCACTTAGCAGTGCCACTATAAAATTGAGGATCTCAAAACCATCATCATTCTAGCTAATACACAATCTATTCTAAATAAGAACGAGAGAAACTACCTTTTTCCTAAAAATACACAAACACCTTTTTCCTACCATCTCCCTAAAATCCATAAATCCACCTCTAACCCCCCCAGGCCAACCGATCATCTCTGGCTTTCCCCAACCGGTCACATTTCCCACTAATTGGATCTTCTATTACAAAAATATGTCATCACCCTCCCCAGTTTAGTGAGCTAAAAATGGTAGAACACAATACAGACTTACTTTAGCACTTTGGACGTCAGTGCCTTCTATAGCAACATTGACCACAAACTAACCAGCCTTAAGAAATACTTAACAAAAGATAAAGACATGACTCCACTACAAACTCATTTTCTGATAAAATGTATGGAATTTTTTCTTAAAAATAATATTTTTACTTTCAAACAATTCCTTTTTTTATCAAATCAAAGGTACAGCGATGGGGGACCCATGTGGCCCCGAGCTATGCTAATCTCTTCATCGGGGATTTAGAATAAACCCAGATTTGGAACCACCCCTGGGCCCAAACCCATATATTGATGTACAAAAGTTACATTGTCGACCTTCTCTTTCTGTGGAAAGGCGACAGAGAGAAAGCTACCCTGTTCTGCAACTCCCTGAACACAACTCCTGGGGCCTCACATTCACCAGCACCCTGAACAACACAGCCATTGAATACCTGGACCTTGTCATCTCATTCCAAAATCATACTTTCACAACAAAAACTTTCTTCAAAAAGGTGGACACAAACAGCTATTTGGAATACAAAATTGGGTCATTTCTCCAAATGGATAAATAATACCCCATTCAGCCAATATAAAAGGATAAGGAAAAACTGCACACTCGATAAAGATTTTCGCACCCAATCCAGAATCCTAAATACCGGTTTCAGTGAAAAAGGCTACCCCAAACAAGAATTTAGAAAATCATCCCAACTGTCCCAAGAAGCTTGCTTAGCTCCGAAAAATCCAACTGTATCCCATAAAAATGAAATTTCAGCCTCTTACAACCTCAACTTCATCACTACCTACAACACTGCACACAAAAAAAATTGTGAGTCTCAAAAAACACTGGCATATTAGAACTCGACCCATATCTCAAACCAACATTAACATATACATGTGCACCCAACCTCCACGACTTGGTGCAGATTTTCATCCGGAATTCACTGCGGAATTTGGGTTGGGTTTCCGACCATGTGAACATAACCTTAATATTACAGGAGAGAGATGGGTACCGTTATGACATCCAAGAGGACCTCTGAGGGGTTATCAAAATCTCAAGTGATGTTATAGGTCAGCTTTAGACTTTGCGATTGTACAGTCAATGATCTCAGCATTGAAAATATTAAAAGATGGTTTTCACATTTTTGCTGTACACTAAACATGTACATAACATGTGAACATGTTAATATTTTACTGGTAGATCTCCTTTAACTATTCACCACACTCACAAGTCAGTATATAATGGAGCATTTACAACCTAGTGTGCATAGTTTTCAATCAGCTTTGTAGACACTAAACATGTGGCACTGCAATATATTTCTCTATTCTTAGGGTATGTTCACACGCAGTGACCAAAAACGTCTGAAAACAGCTCCTGATTTTCTGACGTTTTTGTAGAAACTTGCGTTTTTCACGGCGTATTTTACGGCCGTTTTTTGAGCTGTTTTTCAATGGAGTAAATTAAAAACACCTCCAAAAACGTCCCAAGAAGTGCCTTGCACTTCTTTATCGCGGGCGTCTTTTTACGCGCTGTATTTTGACAGCGCCGCGTAAAACTAAGCCTCGTGGGAACAGAACACCGTAAATCCCATTGCAAGCAATGGGCAGATGTTTGTAGGCATATTAGGGGCGTTTTTCAGGCATCATTTGAGGCGTAAAACGTCCGAATTACGTCTGAAAACACTGCGTGTGAACATACCCTTACATGTAAAATGTTAAGGCCCATACGGAATGTGAGCAAAAAAGTGTTTTCTAGTATAGCCAAATTGTCAAATGGATTGAGGTCTGGATTTGGAAACATCAGAACATTCCCAATACAGATAGCCTATTATATATATAGTGTGTTTTTGGATGAATCACACATGCTTGTCTGTATTATTTAAAGCAGGCAATATACAAAGATTTTCCCTCTGATGTAATGAGCATTGCATATGTTTCAGAATGCTTGTCAGCAAAAGGATATACGCAAAAATATATTTTCCACAATATTAACCATTTTTTTCCAACGAAAATCATTTGTATTATTGTATCATGGCTGCAGGATGGAATATATTGGGAATATTTTGGTTCCTGGAAAACTAGGCTCATTTCTCTGTCGGCTACAGACCCTACAGTAGAGAAGGGCTGCCACTAAATGGGGAGGGTGCAGCTATGCTGGGGGAAAGAATGGCTGTAGGAGCTTTTAAACTAGGAATGGGGGAGGGAGGTTGGGGATACAAAAACGGAGTTAGATAGAGTAGATAGGGAGTGGGATACAACAAGGGTTACTGGGGATTTAGTGGGGGCTGGGATTAGCAAACCAAGTAGTTACGTGACTGGGAATAAATATGGACCTAAGAAAAAGATGTAATTGGTAACCTTAAATGGATGCTGCAAATACAAGAAGTCTTGAAAATAAAATGGATGAGTTTTAGATTCCAATGACCAACGTGATGTAGTGGGCATAATAGAAACCTGACTGGATGAGTGCCATGACTGGGTAACTAATGTGGAGGGCTACACCGTATTTAAAAAGGACAGAAAAGATAAAAAAAGGTGGAGGGGTTTGTCTGTTTGTCAAATCCAGTCTAAGACCAGTGCTAAATAAAAAGATTGGGGGGGGGGGGGCTGTGACAGTCTAGAGTCATTATGAGTAAATATCCATGAAGCAGACAATAACAGAAAAACTACTGATTGGAGTTTGTCATAAGCCACCAAACATAGCGGAACAGGCTCAGGATGAAATGTTACAACAAATAGAAAAAGCAGCAAATAATAATGGGGTCCTTATTATGGGGGATTTTAACTATCCTGACATTAATTGGGACATAGATGCCGCTAGATGTGCTAAAAGCTGGAAGTTTTTATACACAATTCAAGACAATTACTTCGCTCAGTTGGTTCATAAACCAACCAGAGAGGATAATGTGCTGGATCTGGTCTTTAGAATAGCGCCGAATAATCTAATAACTGATAATCAGCATGGATTCATGATAAACAGGTTGTGCCGAAAAAACATGCTCGGTTTCTAGGGTGGTGTGCACAAATCTGGATGTTGTTCATGTGGTAGATGAGATATATCTCGATTTTGCAAAAGCATTTGGAACTGTACCACACAACAGTCTTGTTCTGAAGCTACAGGGACTGAGGGACCACGTATGCACATGGGTAAAGAATTGGTTAATGGACAGAAAACATAGTCGTAAATGGTACATAGTAAAAGGATCTGTGTTAGGCCCAATTATTTTTAATCGCTTTATTAATGACCTTGTGAATGGGATTGATAATAAAGTGTCAGCTTATGCTGAAAAAACTTTGTAGAATACTTAAAACTCAGCTTGATTGTAAATTGTAAAATATCACAGAAAGACCTAGATATATTGGCAGTATGGAAAAAAAAAAAAATGGAAGATTAATTTTATTATTGATAAATGTAATGAAACTAGGCCGCAGTAATAGTATTAATTCATATACATTAAATGGAATAAAAGTGGGCATAACATAACAAGGGAGGGACTTGGTTAATCTGGTTACAAGTAAGCTACATAGCAGCACTCAATGTCAAGCAGCAGCTGAAAAAGCAAATAGGATTTTAGGGTGTATACAAAGAGAGATAAAAACCTGTGATTCAAATGTAATATTACCCCTCTATAAATTCCTGGTAAGACCACATTTTTAATATGGAATTCAGTTTTGGGCTCCACATTGTAAAAAAGGATATAGTAGAGCTGGGAGAGCTTAAGGTTGGGCGACTAGATTATTAAATGAGATAATGAGATGGGAGGTGTCTCTTATAAATGAGAGACCAGAAAAATCGGGATTGTTCAGATTGGAAAAAAGAAGACTTAGAGATAATCTAATTTCCATGTATTTAATATAAGTTTGGTCAATGCAAAGAACTGACACACAATTTATTCTTTCCAATGACTAGGGGAGGAAAGGCATTTCAAACATCAATATGGGAAATGGTTCTTTACAGTTAAGAGTAGTCAAACTATGGAATGTCCCACCCAAGAGGTAGTAAAGGCAGATATAATGTCAGCATTTCAAAATAGGCTAGATGCTTATAAATAATCTAGCAGTTAATGATATAGAATTGATTAAAGAGGCTCTTGTCACCAGATTCTCAAATCCCTATCTCCTATTGCATGGGATCGGCGCTGCAATGTAGATAACAGTAACGTTTTTTGTTTTTTTAAAAACGTTCATTTTTGGCCAAGTTATGAGCTATTTTATATATATATATGTAAATGAGGTTTGAAATGGACAACTGGGCGTTTTTTTTTTCGTTATGTCCAACTGGGCGTGTATTGTGTTTTTTAACTGGGCGTGTTTACGTGTATGACGCTGACCAATCAGTGACCAGTCAGCGTCATACACTCCTCTCCATTGATTTACACAGCAGCGATGTGCAGCCACATAAACAGAGATTAACATTAATCAAGTGTCCTGATAATGAATACACAGGATCATCCAGCCTGGACGTCATGTGTATTCAGAATCCTGACACTTCTGAATCTTTTCTGTGAGACTCCGGCAAGGGAAGCGAAATCTCGCGAGATTACGGAGGTAAACGAGATTTCGTTTCATTTGCTAGAAATCTCAAAGAAAAGAGTCAGAAGTGTCAGGATTCTGAATACACATGACGTTCAGGCTGGATGGTCATGTGTGTTCATTATCAAGACACTTGATTAATGTTAATCTCTGTTTATGTGGCTGCACATCGCTGCTGTGTAAATCAATGGAGATGAGTGTATGATG
Organism: Rhinoderma darwinii; assembly: GCF_050947455.1. Taxonomy (NCBI): domain Eukaryota; kingdom Metazoa; phylum Chordata; class Amphibia; order Anura; family Rhinodermatidae; genus Rhinoderma; species Rhinoderma darwinii. The sequence continues at coordinate 261,419,984 of NC_134688.1, forward strand.
CTGACTGGTCACTGATTGGTCAGCGTCATACACGTAAACACGCCCAGTTAAAAAACACAATACACGCCCAGTTGGACATAACGAAAAAAAAACGCCCAGTTGTCCATTTCAAACCTCATTTGCATATATATAAAATAGCTCATAACTTGGCCAAAAATGAACGTTTTAAAAAATAAATAAAAAAATGTTACTGTTATCTACATTGCAGCGCCGATCACATGCAATAGAAGATAGGGATTTGAGAATCTGGTGACAGAGCCTCTTTAAGTGGACCTGTGTCTTTTTTCAACCTATGTTACTAGGTAACTATGGGAAATATTGTGGTCTTGCATTGCACCAAATATATTTTTACTCGGACAATAGTGAAGATATCCATTGGTGGGATAATAGTTACGTCTGAGGCCAGCCTAAAGGTGGTTGTCCAAGATTAGAAAAACAGATCTGCTTTCTTCCAGAAACAGGGGCACACCTGTCTATGGGTTAGGTCTGGTATTGCAGCTCAGGATTATTGAAGTAGATGGTGCTGACCTGCAATACCACATACAACCTGTGGACAGGTGCGTCACTGTTTTTGGAAGCAGACATTTATTTATCTTTTTAAATGCAGCATGCCATATTTGGGGTGTTTTTTACCTTGTCCCCCTCCTCCCACTGCCTATGGAAGAATGCTTGTAAAAACCATGGCACAGCGACAACAGTTTTCAATAGAAACAGTCTAGGAAAATTTCTTAAAACTGTTTAAGTAGAACCACAACCGTGATCACATCAAAACTGCAACAAAAATGTTGCAAAAATGTACTAAAATGCAGTTTGGCTAATTTTTTTTTTCTTTTTTGCTGTGATTTTCACTCAGCAGTTGTGGTGCTGCTTTGAGCAATGACACCATGCTAGGTGTGAACACGGCATGTAGCCCTATGTTTAAAATCTCATTGAAATAAATGTTGTTTTAAGGGACATTCAAAGAGAATCTTTCACCTGCCCATACATGTGCAGCTGAGTGCAGCATGTAATGGGCAGGGCTGCACAAACCCTGGGGCACTTTACATTTTTTCTACCCTCCTCTGTTATTTAGATATCGGTACTGTTATATTTGGCGCCAGATATTTAAATAACCCCCTGAATGGTCAATTGGGCGTATAATGGCAAGGGGGCGTGTTACTATGGCTGTGACACTGTCCAATCAGCTATGGACAGTGTTACAGCAAGAGCTGGAGAGAGGCAAGCGTGTGCACGCACACGCTCTTACACTTCAGCTGTTGGCAGAAAAGGACAAGACTGATCTCTCGCGAGAGATCATAGTCTTGTACTTGTCTGCCGAACTGGCAAGGGGGTGTGTAATGGCAAGGGGGCGTGTCACTGCTGCGGACAGTGCAAGAGCTGGAGAGAGCGCACGCTCTCACTCTTCAACTCTCGGCAAACAAGGACAAGATGGTGATCTCTTGTGAGAGATCAGTCTTGTACGCCGAACTGGCAAGGGGGCGTGGCTCTGCTATGGACAGTTGCGCTCTCCTCTCCCTAGCTCTTACACTGTCCATAGCAGTGACACGCCCCCTTGCCAGTTCGGCAGACAAGTACAAGATCGTGATCTCTCGTGAGAGATCAGTCTTGTCCTTGTCTGCCGACAGCTGAAGAGTGAGAGTGTGAGCGTGCACATGCTCTCCTCTCTCCAGATCTTGCTGTAACACTGTCCGTACCTGATCGGACAGTGTAACAGCCATAGTAACACGTCCCCTTGCCATTACACTCCCCATTGACAGTTCAGGGGGTTATTTAAATATCGGGCGGCAAATATAACGGCAACCAATATCTAAATAACGGAGGAGGTTATAAAAAATAAAAAATGTAAAGTGCCCCAGGGTTTGAGCAGCCCTGCCAATTACATGCTGCACATGTATCGGCAGGTGAAATCTTTTCTTTAAAGAGACCCTGTCACCAGTTTATCAATTCCCTATCTCCTAACTAAACTAATAGGTGCTATGAGGCTGATAACTACAGTGTGATTTTATTTCTAAAACCTTTATTATTTGCAAAGTTATGTGCATTTGTCTAAATATGCTAATTTGGCCATACTTGCCAAAAAGGGGGTGACTTTTTCTTTTCACTCTGGGTAGTGTAATGTTTTCTGTATGACGCTGTCCAATCAGCATACAGCTTCTCCTCTTCCCTGCCCAGCAACACAGCGTGATCATATAGTATACAGTTTCCATTCCTGACAGTTTTTTCAACTGGCGATATCTCCGGTTTTGTCACAGCTAAAATCTCCTCTTTCATATGCCACCAGAACCGCTGTTCTAGGTGGTCCACAGCCCGAGATATGGCTGTTTGAAGTGATCCCCCTTCCCTGCTGCCTCCGTCTCTCACAGTGTGAGAAGCAGCTTCATGCTGATAGGACGGCGTCAGAGGCTGTGACGTAGCTCCACCTCAGGAGAATCACTGCGGTTACCTCTCAGTTGTCTAAAAAAGGCTAATTTACATATTTAGAAAAAAAGCTTATAACTTTTAAAATAATAAAATAGTTTTGGGACACAATTTTCACTAGCATTATCAGTGTGACAGCACCTATCAGATTATCTAGGAGATTGGGTATTACTAAACTAGTGACAGATCCTCTTTAATCTAAATCCAAGCCATGGAAATATATTATTTCAAATGTTACTCGCATTTCAGAAAGCTACGGAACGATAAATCATCTAGTTCAACCTTAGCCTAGACTTTAACCCCTTCAGGACTGAGCCTGTTTTGGCCTTCAGGACGAAGCCGATTTTTCAAATCGGACATGTGTCACTTTATGTGGTAATAACTCCGGAATGCTTTTGCCTATCCAAGCGATTCTGAGATTGTTTTCTCGTGACATATTGTACTTTATGTTTGGGAAAAAGTTTGTTCGATAAATTCAATATTTATTTCTAAAAAACACCAAGATTTAGAGAAAATTAGCAAAAATTTGCATTTTTCTAAATTTAAATGCATCTACTTGTAAAACAGATAGTAATACCACACAAAATACTTACTATTTTATATTTCCCATATGTCTACTTTATGTTTGCATCGTTTTTTGAACATTCTTTTATTTTTCTAGGACGTTACAAGGCTTAGAACTTTAGTAGCAATTTCTCATATTTTCAAGAAAATTTCAAAAGCCTATTTTTTCAGGGACCAGTTCAGTTCTGAAGTGGCTTTGAGGGCCTTATATAATAGAAAGTCCCCATAAATCACCCCATTTTGAAAACTGCACCCCTCAAAGTATTCAAAACAGCATTCAGAAAGTGTTTTAACCCTTTAGGCGTTTCACAGGAATTAAAGCAACGTAGAGGTGAAATTTACAAATTTCATTTTTTTTTTCGAAAATTAATTTGTAATACATTTTTTATGTACCACAGAAGGTTTTACCAGAGAAACGCAACTCAATATTTATTGCAATAAATATTTAAGGGGCGCTATCCTATACCGCTGGGTCAGACTCAACCTCCCATACATGGGTAAGTGCACACATTGGATTTAAATTTGGCTTTTTGCCATTTTTCCAGGCACTAATTACTTACTTTTTAGTCACTATAGGCCTTTTTAGAGTTAGGCACATTGTCTTTCCTTCACACAATTTATACTTTGAAATTATTCCTATTTCGATGCACCCCATGTTGGAGCTACATTGAGTTATAGTAACTGTGTATACTATTAGTGTATTAAAAACATATATAGACTCAATGTATACATTTGTGATCCGTACAAGGATTTATTTTTAGATTCTCTGTCTTTGTCATTTAATGTATTTTATTTTATCAATAAAGATGTTTCGTTTTTTCATACATTGATATATATGGACTTTTTTTCTCTGGTTTATCATATATTGTTAGAGTCCTTATCTCTAATTTTCTATATGGGTGGTTGAGTGTTTTTCCCACCTTTGAACCCACAGTTTTTTTGCTAAATTTATTTGAATTAGTATGTGAAGATGAAAATCGACTTTTTTTGTGAAAAAACGTAAACATTTTAAATATTTACAAGGAATAAAGTAGAAAAACACCCCAACATATGTAAAGCAATTTCTTACGATTATAGCAATACCCCATATGTGGTAATAAACTGCTGTTTGGACCCACAGCAGGCCTCAGAAGGGTAGGAGCACCATTTGGATTTTGGATTTCTGATTTTGCTATAATAGTTTTCAGTGCCGTGTCACGTTTGCAATGCACTGGAGGGATGAAAACCGTGGAAACCCCCCAATAGTGACCCCATTTTGGAAACTACACCCCTCAAGGAATTTTTCTAGGGGTAAAGTTAGCATTTTGACCCCACAGTTGTTTTGCTGAAGTCATTGGAATTAGTCTGTAAAGGTAAAAATCAACTTTTTTTCTGTCATTTTTACAAGGAATAAAGGAGAAAAAGCACCCCAACATTTGTAAAACAATTTCTCCTGATTACGTAAATACCCCACATGTGGTAATAAACTGCTGTTTGGACCCACACCGGGGCTTAGAAGGGAAGGGGCACCATTTGGCTTTTGGAGCTCAAATTTAGCTGGAATAGTTTTTGGGTGTCATGTCGAATTTGCAAAGCCCCCGAGAGACCGAAACACTGGAAGCCCCTCAAAAGTAACCCCATTTGGGAAACGACACCACTTAAGGAATCTATCTAGGGGTATAGTGAGCATTTAGGCCCCACACGTCTTTTGCTGAATTTATTAGAATTAGGCCATGAAAATTAATATCAACATTATTTCCACTAAAATGTTGAATTTTTTCAATTTCACAAAGGATAAAGGAGAAAATGCACCCCAACATTTGTAAAGCAATTTCTCCCAAGTACGGCAATACCCCACATGTGGTCATAAATGTTTTTTTCATTAGAAAATAAATTAACCCTTTCCGGACTGATCCATGATTTGCTTTTTCTTTTTCGTTTTTCCCCCCCGCTTTCCGAGAGCCACAACGTCTTTATTTTTCCGTCAATAGAGCGGTATGAGGGCTTATTTTTTGCAGGACGAGCTGTAGTTTTTATTGGTACCATTTTTGGGTACATAAGACTTTTTCAGCACTTTTTATAACATTTTTTGGTAGAGCGAAGGTGACCAAAAAACAGCGATTTTGCCATTTAAAATTCTTTATTTTTCACGGCGTTCACCGTGCGAGTTCAATAATGGTATATTGTAATAGCTTGGACTTTTACAGACGCAGCAATACCAATTTTGTGTATCTTTTTAATTTTTTTACATTACTTAGAAAAAATATGAAAAGAGTTTATTTTTGGACTTTAAATATTTATTTCATTTTTTCCACTAATAAGAACTATTTACTTTTGTTTTTACATATTTTATTAGTCCCCATAGGAGACTTGAACCAGCAATCGTTAGATCACTGGTAGAATACGCTGCAATACTAATGTATTGCAGTTTATTGTGATTTTTACAGGCTCCTGTAACAGTGCGATCGCTGTTTCTGTCTGTTAGTCCCGGGTATCAGCTGTAATACACAGCTGACACCCGCAGCGTATGGCACGGGCTTAGTGCGTGAGACGCTCCATATATCACCCCCCACACCACGACATGCTATTAAGTCATGGTGCGCGAAGGGTTTAATTCGCAGCCGATGGTGGAAAGTGAAAATTAAAATTTTCCACTGATGTGCCATTTTAGTGCACTATATGTTGTGCCCAGTTTGTGCCACAAATAAAATATTAACAGGGTTCTCCCGGGTATGGCGATGCCATATCGGTGGACATAAACGGCTGTTTGGGCACGCTGTAGGGCTCAGAAGGGAGGGACGCTATTTGGCTTTTGGAGCGCAGATTTTGCTTGGTAGAATCTCTGGCGTTTTGCTGGTATTTCAGTTTATAATGTGGGGGCAAATGTAGGCTGGGCAGAGTATATCAGGGCATAATAAGAGGGTATAATAATGGGGTAAATAAATAATAATCCGCAGATATGTGGCCAGTGTTGCACTTATATTATAAATGGCGCCCGATCTTATCCGCTTTTGGAACGCTCTGCACATTTTGCATCGCCATAATCTGGAAGCCGGAACTTTTTTATTTTTTTCACCACCAGAGCTGTGTGAGGGCTTATTTGTTGCGGGACAATCTGTAATTTTCATTGGTACCATTTTGGGGTACACGCGATTTTGTTGATCACTTTTTATTCCATTTTTCGGCAAGCAAGGTGACCAAAAACCATCAATTCTGACAATGATTTTTATTTATTTTTCACAGCGTTCACCCTGGGCTATAAATGACCGTTATATTTTATTCTGCGGGTCGGTACGATTACGGCGATACCATATGTATCTAGATTTTTTTATGTTTTGCAGCGTTTGTGCAATAAAATAACTTATTTAGAAAATAATTTATTTTCTGTGTCACCATATTCTGAGAGCCGTAACTTTTTTATTTTTCAGTCAAAAAAGCTGTGTAAGGGCTTGTTTTTTGCGGGACGGGTTGTAGTTTGTATCGGTACATGCGTACATGCGACTTTTTGATCACTTTTTATTGCATATTTTGAGAGGGGTTGTGACCAAAAAATAGTGATTCTCGCTTTGTTTTTCATTTATTTTTTTTGCGGTGTTCACCGTGCGGGAAAAATAATATTATAGTTTTATAGTTGGGGTCGTTACGAACGCGGTGATACCAAATATGTGTACTTTACGTGTTCATTTTTTTTCCTATAATAAAAGACTTATTATAGGAAAAAAAGCAGTTCATGTTTATGTCACTTATAACTTTTATTTTTACACTTTTTTTAAAACATTTTTATTCTTTTTTCTACTTTTTTCACTTGTCCCACTAGGGGACACTTAGACTTGCAGCTCTTATCGCTGCTGGAATACATTACACTACCTACGTAGTGTAATGCATTCCAACTGTCATTGTGACGTGACAGTCCCACTGACAGGAAGCCTACGACGACCACCCTCCGGGTGGTCCTCATAGGCTTCTGTACATGGCAACCCGGAAGCCATTGTCTGGCGTCCGGTTGCCATGGGTACGATCGCCAGCCCCCGTGATTTCGCGAAACACCTCAATTGTGGCGTTCAAATCGAACGCCGCAATTAAGGGGTTAACTGCCGAAATCAGCGGCGATGGGCCGCTGATCGGCAACGGGGAATGCAGGGCAGACGCCCTGCACAGTTAACCACTGCTGCGGTGTAGCGCCGCACGGCGGTTAACTGTCAAAGCACAGACGTAACTACACGTCAAGGTGCACAAACTTACTGCACACCTCGACGTACAGTTACGTCAAGGTGCGGGAAGGGGTTAAGTAGAAAACAGTTACCCATCAGTTTTGTTTACCTATCTGTCATGATCTGATGGTGATATTTAGGCATCAGTTGTTACTCATTTCTGACCAATCTTTTGCAATTACCCAAAAAATATTTATTTTTTCAGTAGCAGTGATTCTTTTTCCTGTTTCTTATGTAAAAAATAGATCAGAAATAGATAGGCAAACTCACTAATCGATTCCTCATCCAACGCAATATGACATCAGGGACGTCAGCATGTTTAGTTTTTTGGGACTTCAAAAATACATAATGAAGACCTGATGGTCTCTCAAACGACTATTACAAGAAATTTACACATATATTAGCTCCTAGATTACTTACCACAACATTCCCAAAAGAAATGTTGTCGGCATTGATAATAACCATCCCTAAACCTGGGAAATCAACAGAGCAGACCTCAAACTATAGGCCAATATCTCTCCTGAATGGAGATGTTAAAATTTATGCAAAAATATTGGCCTCTAGACTGAAACTAGTTCTTCCATCACTGATAGTGAATGATCAGGCTGGTTTCATTCCAGGCAGACAAGCTCCAGATAATACCCGACGCATTATATCTCTGATGCAATACTGTGAACACAACAATATACCATCGACCTTCCTCACAACTGATGCAGAGAAGGCGTTTGACAGGATAAAGTGGAACTACGCTTTCGCTGTACTAGAAAAATTTGGCATACAAGGCTACATCTATTCGGCAATTAAAGCCTTATATTCACAACCGTCAGCTAAAGTTTACTCCAACAATACTCTGTCACAAGAATTTACTATAACTAATGGTACCAGACAGGGTTGCCCCCTATCCCCGATTTTCTTTATTCTATCTATTGAACCATTGCCAGAAACTATCAGACTTGATAATAATATACAAGGCATCACCATTAACAGAAGGGAACATAAAATAACCTTGTTTGCAGACGACATTATTTTATGTAATACCCTTCCTGAGGGCTCTTTAAACAGAATTTTTGAAGTGCTTAACACCTTCAGTTCCATCTCCTACTACAAGATTAATAGAACAAAATCCCAAATACTTCCGATAAATATTGAGATACAAACTCTTTCTGATTTGAAGGCCAGACATGATCTTGATTGGCAACCTTTAGAACTCAACTACTTGGGTATTAAACTCACATATCCTACTAAACAATTATATCATCAGAATTTCCCACATCTTTTAATGAAATTGACGAAAGAGATGCAGTGTTATTCCAAATCTATAATATCATGGTTTGGGAGAATAGCTACCTTTAAAATGATATTACTACCGCAGTTACTATATCTTTTCAGAACAATTCCAATTTCAATTCCCAGCTCATTCTTTACTGTACTCAACAGCCATTTACAAAGATTTATATGAAATGGGAAAAAATACTGTACAGCATATAAAATAATGACATTACATAGGAGAGCAGGGGGCCTGGGACTCCCCAATCTGAGAGATTATTACTCAGCATGTATCTTAGACCAATTTAGTCACTGGTGGTGTGACAACTCTGACAAAAGTTGGGTGGAGCTAGAGAGACACATAAGTGGATACAGCTCTCTGAAGGCTAGAATGATATCCTCGCTATGGAAGATACCTATTAAGAAAACATACTTGATATCTATACAAACCTCAGATAAAGTGTGGCAAAATTATATTAAGATATCAAGAAGCAACATGGTGTGCCCATACGACCAGATCTCGTTAGGCTGTCTTGAAGATAATATTCCAGGCCTAGATTTAGAAAGCTGGAAATTAAGCAACATCAATTCTGTTGCTGACATTGTAGCCCAGGAATTTTCACAGATCAGTGGAAAATATCAGATACCCCAAAACCAACATGTTAAGTTTTTACGGATTAGGAAGTTCCTACAGGTAAAACGACCAACGATCACTAACCAGAATTCTGATATAGTTTCGATGTTCAACACGAGCATTAAATTAAAAAGAGGAATATCCTTTTTTTATAATGATATTGGGAACAAATCTCTTTTGATTAAAAACCATTATATGGCTAAATGGGAAGAGGATTTGAAGGTTACTGTGTCTGAAATTGAATGGAAATCAGCACTTAACACTATATATAAAGTCTTTAGATGTGTATCACACCAAGAAGCGGCTTTCAAGACATATCTGAGATGGTACTACACACCCACAAGATTAAATAAAATATTCCCATCCTGTTCAAACACATGCTGGAGACTTTGTGGATACAAGGGCTCTCTATATCATATTTTGTGGGAATGTAAGAAGATACAACCCCTCTGGATGGCAACTAGACAGATAATCTCTATCCTCCTGAAAAAAGAGGTCCACATAAGCCCAAGAATGGCTTTATTATTTTTGGATCTTGATTCCTTCAACTCCTCTTCCAGATATATCATAGCACATCTACTTATGTCAACAAAGCTTATAATCATAAACAGATGTCTCACAGGGACAGGTAGCTGGTTGGGTACAAACCACATTGGTATGCAGTACCCCACAGTGTCATAAAATAGCAAACTCACTGATAGCATAGCATATATATGAGAAAGAAAGAGTCATAAGCTATATATAAAGTACAAAATACAATTTTATTAGATATAATTAACATAAATGATTTTAATAAAAAACATGGCGAGGTTTCTAAAAAGAAGAGATATGCCTGTGGGTCACATTTGGAGAGTATATACGACCATGGGTACATTTGTATAATAAACAATGAATGACACGAGAGCATGCAGGTATATATTGCTCAAATGCACCGTTAACAATTTAACCAGCACTGCTGATATTAAAGGGAAAAAGGACAACATAAAGTCTATGTCAAAGATAAGTGTGCCGTATGAGGAAATCCCTGTTACTGGAACAAAGTGCCATTCAATCTAAAAAAGTCCAAGGACTTATAGTAATAGCTGCACTCAATGTGCAAAGTATACACCATATGCATGGCTACTACTCCGGAATCACCGGATAGAGCTAGGAAGTATACACTCACCCATGGTTGAAAAAAAGTAAGATCGTGATCCACAGACAGTGAAAGGCCACCCCGTGTCATTCATTGTTTATTATACAAATGTACCCATGGTCGTATATACTCTCCAAATGTGACCCACAGGCATATCTCTTCTTTTTAGAAACCTCGCCATGTTTTTTATTAAAATCATTTATGTTAATTATATCTAATAAAATTGTATTTTGTACTTTATATATAGCTTATGACTCTTTCTTTCTCATATATATGCTAAAGCTTATAATCACCAGACACTGGAAACAAGCAACACAGCCCCATATACAAGAGGTTATAGCCCAAATAAACACCACATGTATGTATGAAAAAATGGTTGCCAATCAAAATCATAAATATGAACAATTTACTCAAAGATGGGGAATCTGGACCGACAGTTCATATTATAATACCTGAACGCAAACTTACCGAATGTTAATATTTCTGTTAATACAGTCAAACTCGGTTCAGATTAGTTACTTATTTCCGTTGTTCTGCATACGTGATACTAAAAGTACAAGCAGTACATATTATATTGAAACTTATCTGGTCTGATTGACTCCTTGAGCAAAGAGCCAAAAAGTACTGAAAATGGTTTAAAAAACTAATTTTATTGAACGTACCATGTTAAGCACTGTCATATCTAACTGAATAAGATGTATTTAAGTTCAATGTATGATTGTAATACAATGACGATTCCTTGCTTTTTTTTATTTTTTTATTTTTTTTTACACAATGAGCACAGTGAATACATCGATATGTACTATACCGTTAACCAAATGTTCGTAAACTATCTTCTATATCAAGAAATAATTCAATGCCTTGTTATGTACTTTTTCATGACTTGCGGATTCAATAAAAAACTTTTTGATTAAAAAAAAAATACATAATGAACAGATTAGATGGGTGCAACATAATGAACAGGTTATATAGCTGCTAAGAAAAGAAATAATTAAAAAAAATGTTAAATAAAATATCAGACAAAAATATTGAAGTAATACTAAATAATCATTCTATTGTTTTTATCATGTCTAAACTGACCTTGACAATTGAGGCAGCACTGTCGTTTGGGATGCTTCTAAAGCGCTCTTGGGTGCCAGGCCCTGGTTAACCTCCCTTCCAGTGGTGGAACTGTGCCGCACACTTCCTAGAGCTCACTAAGCCTGAAGAAGGGCCAGCGCGCGCGGGCCTCCAGGCTCACTCACCTCCTGACGCCCGCAGCCATGGAACTGTGAGTGCTGGTCCCCATCTCCTCCTCAGGAGACGCCAGCACTCACTTCCGTTTCTCCCGGCCAGGTCCAGTAGGGTGCGCGCGCACGCTCGCACCCGCTCTTAAAGGGCCAGCGCGCGCACCTGAAATTAAGTCAAAATTAGCCCATGAGCACCCTGGACTATAAGAGGGGCCCAGCCCCTTCCTGCCTTGCCTGAGCCTTGTTGTTGTTACACTAGTCTGTCTATGCAAATGGTCTCATAAGTGTTTTCCAGTTCCCAGTGTTTCCCAATCTTGCTACCTGTAACCTGTATCCCGTGCTATCCTGGTCAAGTGCCGTGTTGAGCTGAAGTCATGCTGTGCTGTATACACCTGTCTTGCTACACCACGCCTGGCGCCTGCCTGCTGCCAGCCTGCTGCCTAGTCCCAGCCGAGCCTGTCTTGCTACTGTCGGGTCAGGTACACTATACGAACTATAAACTGTGACCTGTGTCCTCTTGTCCAGCTGCCATACCGTCAAGGCAGTACGGTCCAGTGGGTCCATGTACCGAACGTGACAGTAGGCTCAGGCCATGGACCCCGCTGGTCAATCCAAGACCATGATGACATCACAAGAGATGCGGGCGGATATGCTAAGCCTCCGGTCTCAACAGGACCAACTCCTCCAGACCTTGAACATTATTGCAAGTCGGCTGGAGGTGCAAGCTGCCGTTCCTCCTACTACACCTCCTGGCAGTACTGATCCTCCGACTACACCTCCTGGCAGTGCTGATCCCCGATTTTCTTTGCCACTTCCTGACCGCTATGATGGAGACACAAGGACCTGCCATGGATTTTTGTACCAGTGCCAGATCCACTTTAGCCTTTATGCAGGGGCATTTTCGTCTGATGGCGCAAGGGTCGCTTTCATCGTCTCTCTCCTCACTGGCAGGGCCCTTGCATGGGTGAACCCTATCTGGGAGAGGCAAGGACCAGAGACCCGTGACTTCCAGGGGTTCCTACGGACATTTCGCACAATGTTTGAGGAGCCTGGACGAGTCTCGTCTGCAGCCGCCTCCTTGCTGAACCTACGCCAGGGAAACACTTCCGTGGGCGAGTACGCCATCCACTTCCGCATCCTGGGGGGAGAACTGTTATAGAACAATGAGGCCCTGGTGGCTACATTCTGGCAGGGACTGTCTCCTAAGATTAAGGACAAGCTTGCCGCCAGAGATCTACCGTCTACCCTGGATGACCTCATCCTTCTGGCCGCCCGCATTGATATAAGGATCCGAGAACGGCTCCAAGTAGCTCGTCGGGAGGGAGAACACCCTAGTCCGGTTCCTACTTTGCAGCAACCCCTGCTGTCCTCAGATGCTGATCCTCCTAAGGAGTCTGTGAGGACGGACCAGTTTAAGCGGTCTACCCAGGAGAGACAACGCAGACGCACCTCGGGACTATATTGCGGCTTCGGAGGCCATCTTGCGCGTCTGTGTCCCCAAAAGCCCCACTGCCTAGGGTTGGTGGGAGAGACAACCTTGGGTAAAGAAGGACTTTTGTCTAAATTGTGCATTCCCTTGACCATAGTGTCCGATGAGAAAACGCATCGGGTCTCTGCATATCTGGACTATGGATCCGTTGCTAATTTCATTCGTAGAGACCTGGTGGATCTTCTCCAATTGCCCACTGCCCCTCTGGAGAGGCCATTGATGGTTGCATCTTTGAATGGACTACCTCTGCCAGACCAAATTATAGCTGTGACCAAACCGCTGAGGCTCCAAGTGGGAGCCCTCTACTCCGAGCTCCTCTCGTTCTTTGTCCTGGCTAAAGCTGTCAATCCTGTGCTGCTGGGCCTGCCCTGGCTCCGACTACATGCTCCAGTCCTCGACTGGAATTCTGTAGAGGTTCTCCAGTGGGGCCCCGAGTGTCTCAACCGTTGCCTGGTACAGATTCATTTGGCTCAGCCTCCTCTGAATCGGTCCTTGGCAGGATTGCCTGGTCATTTTTATGCATCTTCAGAAAGAAAAAGGCAGAGACGCTGCCCCCAAACCGGGCGTATGACTGTCCTATCGACCTAGTCCCTGGTGTCTCCCTTCCCCGTGGTAGGGTATATCCTCTCTTCTTGCCAGAGACTCTGTCCATGTTCGCCTATGTTAAAGAGAACCTGGAGAGGGGCTTCATACAGAAGTCTTCCTCACCGGCAGGAGCCGGGTTCTTCTTTGTCAAGAAAAAGGATGGTTCTGTGTCCTTGCATCGACTACCGGGGTCTCAACCAGATCACGGTAAAAAATAGGTATCCGTTGCAATTGATCTCTGAACTGTTTGATCGCATACGTGGTGCCAAGATTTTCTCTAAACTAGACCTGCGTGGGGCTTACAATATAATCCGGATTCGCCGGTGTGACGAATGGAAGACGGCATTTAACACCCGTGAGGGACACTATGAATATCTAGTAATGCCCTTCGGCCTGTGTAATGCTCCCGGGGTGTTTCAGGAGTTCGTTAATGACATCTTCCGTGACCTCCTCTATGTTTGTGTTGTGGTCTATCTTGATGACATCTTGATTTTTTCTCCAGATCCAATGACTCATCAAAGACATGTCCGTCAAGTTTTTCTGCGGTTAAGGAAGAATCGCCTGTACGCCAAGTTGGAGAAGTGCTTGTTTGAGAAAGATGCTCTACCCTTCCTGGGCTACATCATCTCGAATCAAGGTCTCAAGATGGATCCTGAAAAGGTAAAGTCCGTCCTGAAGTGGCCACGCCCTCAAGGCTTGAGGGCCATACAGCGCTTCCTGGGATTCGCCAATTTCTACAGACAGTTCATTCCAAACTTCTCCACACTGACATCTCCTTTCTCTAACCTCACCAAGAAAGGCATGAAAGCCAAGGTGTGAACTCCAGAAGCAGAGACCGCATTTAATAGCCTGGAAAGTGCCTTCACGTCAGCCCCTATCCTCCATCATCCAGATGTTTCTCGATAGTGCTCGTTGGAGGTGGAAGCCTCCTCTGTCGGTGCTGGTGCACTCCTGTTCCAGAGAGTTTCGAAGGGCTAGACAATGGTATGTGGCTATTACTCTAAGCTCTTCTCTTCCGCAGAACGCAACTACTCGATTGGGGATCAGGAGTTACTGGCCATCAAATTGGCTCTGGAGGAGTGGAGACATCTATTAGAGGGTGCAGTTCATCCCATCTTGATATTTACGGACCACAAGAACCTCACTTATCTCCAGACGGCCCAACGACTGAATCCCCGTCAGGCCAGGTGGTCGCTGTTCTTTGCCTGGTTCCAGTTTGAGCTCCACTACCGTCCGGCCGACAAGAATGTGAGGGCGGATGCCTTGTCCAGGTCATTCGAGACAGAGGACACTATGGAGTCTCCACAGAGTATCATTAACCCCTCCTGCATCATCCCAGTCAACCCTCTGCAAGTTAGCGACATTCCCCCGGGGAGGACTTTTGTGCGTCTGGCTGACAGAACAAGAATCCTCCGCTGGGGACACCGTTTCAAATTGGCAGGTCACGCGGATGTCCGTAAGACCCTAGACCTGATTGCTCGTCAGTTCTGGTGGCCCACGCTGTCCAAAGACATCACGGACTTTGTCTCCTCCTGCTCGGTGTGCGCAGCAAATTAAGTGTCCCACTCCAAACCGTCGGGCCTGCTCCAGCCGCTGCCTGTGTCCGATGCCCCATGGCAACATATTGCTATGGACTTTGTTACGGACCTGCCGCTCTCTGCTGGTTGCAGTATGGTCTGGGTGGTGGTGGACCAATTCTCCAAGATGGCTCATTTCGTTCCACTGACCGGCCTACCGTCCGCTTCCTGACTGGTCAATCTCTTCGTCCAACACATCTTCCATCTGCATGGCTTGCCTCTACATATTGTGTCGGATAGGGGGGTTTAGCTCACCTCAAAGTTCTGGAGAGCCCTCTGCGTACTCCTCGGTGTGAAGTTGGACTTTTCCTCTGCCTACCATCCCCAATCCAATGGTAAAATTGAGAAAATAAACCAGATTATGGAGAACTATCTACGACACTTTATCTCCAGGCAGCATGATGACTGGGCACAGCTTCTTCCTTGGGCTCTCCTACAACAACCACACTAGTGAGTCCACCGCTAAGAGTCCATTCTTCATTGTCTATGGCCAATACCCTCGAATACCTCTTTGGGTATGTTCAGACACAAACTAAAAAATGTCTGAAAATATGGAGCTTTTTTCAAGGGAAAACAGCTCTTGATTTTCAGACGTTTTTTAAGCCACTCGCCATTTTCCTGGCGCTTTTTACGGCCATTTTTGGAGCTGTTTTCTATAGAGTCAATGAAAAACAGCTCCAAAAACTTCCCAAGAAGTGTCCTGTACTTTTTCGCGGCCGTTTTTTTACGCGGCAGTTTTTCAAAACGGCCGCATAAAAAAACGGCCCATCGGAACAGAACGTCGTTTTTCGCATTTAAATCAATGGGCAGATGTTTGGCGGTGTTCTGCTTCTGAGTTTTCGGGCATTTACGGCCCGAAAAACACTCTGTGTGAAAATACCCTTCCTGTTTACACTACGTCCCAGGTGCCTGCAGCTGACTCTGCATTCAGGGACTTTCTACAGATTTCGCAGCAGACTCCATCTTCTATTCTGCTGGCGGTCGACCGCATAAAGAGAAAGGCAGACACAAGAAGACGAGAGCCTCCCCAGTTCCTTCCAGGCACTAAGGTCTGGCTGTCCTCTAGGAATATCCAGCTGAGGGTACCATCATACAAGTTTGCTCCCAGGTTCCTTGGACCCTTCGAGATCTTGCAACAAATCAACCCTGTTTCCTACACGCTTCAGCTGCCTCCTACCCTCAAGATCCCCAACTCCTTCCATGTCTCCCTGCTGAAGCCGGTGATCTTGAACCGCTACTCCAAGACTTCCACTCCTGCAGTGGCTCCCAGCTGTTCATCAGAGACTTTTGAGGTTAAGGAGATCCTGAACACCAAGAGAGTCGGTGGAAGAACCTTTTATTTAGTGGATTGGAGCGGGTTTGGTCCTGAAGAGTGGTCCTGGGAGCCAGTAGAGAACCTCAATACCCCTACCCTCCTGAAGAAGTTTCTCTCTCGTTCTGGCCCCAAGAGCAGGGGGCGTAAGAGGGGGGATACTGTCATGCCCATGGCCGCGGCCCGTAAGGTTCGCTCACCTCCGCTTCTCCCGGCCGGGTCCCGTAGTATGCGCGCGCACGCTCGTGCCCACTCTTAAAGGCCCAGCACGCGCACCTGAAATTAAGTCAAAATTAACCCAAGAGCACCCTGGACTATAAGGGGGGCCCAGCCCCTTCCTGCCTTGCCTGAACCTTGTTGTCGTTACCCTAGTCTGTCTATGCAAATGGTCTAAGTGTTTTCCAGTTCCCAATGTTTCCCGTTCCTGCTACCTGTATGCCGTGCTATCCTGGTCAAGTGCCGTGTTGAGCTGAGGTCGTGCTGTGCTGTATACCACGCCTGTCCTGCTACACCACGCCTGGCGCCTGCCTGCTGCCTTCCTAGTTCCAGCTGAGCCTGTCTTGCTACTGTCTGAGCTACCACAGATACACTATACGAACTATAAACTGTGACCTGTGTCCTGTTAGCCAGCTGCCATACCGTCAAGGTGGTACAGTTCAGTGGGCCCACGTACCTAACGTGACAAAGGGCGCATGGATCAATAAGTATTATATCATGTAATTGTACCTGTAAATTGGAGTGCTGACCAATTTCTTTTCATTGGAAAATTTCAAAACAGGAGCGCTGTTACTGTGAAGTTGTAATGATGGGGGTAGGGAAACCGACAAGTCAGCCCTAATCTACCCGCCACTCAGTCCCTGCCTACTTGCAACGACCCGCCCTTGGTGACGGGGTACAACTGGGCGACGGTCCCTACACTCAATAAGTGCACGACAGACAAGGGAACACAGAACCTAAGGGAAAAGGGGCAGTTGCCCACGGCAACACCGTGAGCAACAACAGTAGTAAACGAGCCGAGTCAAACCAGGAGAGTACGAGGTGCCAAACGCAGAGCAGGAGAGTAGTGAACAAGCAGAGTCAAACCAGGAGAGCACGAGGTACCAAACGCAGAGCAGGAGAGTAGTCAGTAAGCCTGGGTCAATACGAAGCAGGGACAAATAGTACAAGAAGCTGCAGCAGGGCCAGGAAACCAACAGAGAAGAATCACAAGCAAGGAGGAACAGGAAAGGCAGGTATAAAAAGACAGAGGGCGGGAGCTAGCTCCGTCTGGCCAGGCTGCCATAGGCTCTCCCACTCCTAAGCCTGCCATCCTGAGTGGTGGAAGATGGAGTCAGTCTCACAGACCTAGAAGCAGGTGCAGACTGATTACCTATGGGCGTTGATAAAGAAGCTGTGCCTGGCAGATCCTTTACAGTACCCCCCCTTTTATGAGGGGCCACCGGACCCTTTCTAAGTGGACCTGGTTTATTGGGGAAACGAAGGTGGAATCTCCTGACCAATATCCCAGCGTGAACATCCCGGGCGGGTACCCACGTCCTCTCCTCAGGCCCGTATCCTCTCCAATGGACCAGGTACTAGAGGGAACCTTGGACCATCCTGCTGTCCACAATCTTGGCCACCTCGAATTCTACCCCCTCAGGGGTGAGAACAGGGACCGGAGGTTTCCTTGAGGGAGCCAAGGATGTGGAGCAGTGTTTAAGGAGGGAGGCATGAAACACGTCGTGTACTCGAAAAGATGGGGGCAACTCCAGTCGGAAGGAGACAGGATTGAGGACTTCAATGACCTTGTACGGCACTATAAACCGGGGAGCAAACTTCTTGGACGGGACTTTCAGGCGCAAATTTTTGGACGATAGCCACACCAGATCCCCGACCATAAACAAGGGGTTAGCAGAACGTCTTCTATCTGCCTGAGTTTTTTGTATGCTCTGGGACGCCTCTAGGTTCTTCTGAACCTGGGCCCAGACTGTGCACAGTTCCTGATGAACGACCTCTACCTCAGGATTGTTGGAACTACCAGGTGAAACGGAGGAAAACCGCGGATTAAACCCAAAATTACAGAAAAAGGGGGAGACCCTTGACGAGTTATTGACCCGGTTATTAAGGGAAAATTCGGCGAGGGGAATGAATGAGACCCAATCATATTGACAGTTAGAGATAAAACACCTTAAATATTGTTCTAGAGACTGATTAGTCCTCTCAGTTTGGCCATTAGTTTCAGGATGGAAGGCAGAGGAGAAGGACAGATCAATCTTCAACTTTTTACAGAAGGCTCTCCAAAACAATGAAACAAATTGTACCCCTCTGTCAGAAACAATATTGACAGGGACCCCATGGAGACGCAGGATGTGTTTGACAAACAAGGTAGCTAACGTCTTAGCATTTGGTAGTTTCTTGAGGGGCACAAAGTGGCACATCTTACTGAAACGGTCTACTACAACCCACACCACCGACTTGCGTTGAGATGGAGGCAAATCGGTGATAAAATCCATGGAGATATGGGTCCAAGGTCTCTGGGGAATGGGCAAAGAACGTAGTAAGCCCGCTGGTCGGGACCTGGGAGTCTTGGACCTAGCACAAACTTCACAAGCAGCGACGTAGGCCTTAACGTCTTTAGGCAACCCAGGCCACCAATAGTTTCTGGCAATGAGGTGCTTGGTACCCAGGATGTCTGGATGACCAGATAGTGCAGAGTCATGATTTTCCCTAAGTACCCTTTGCCGGAATTGCAGGGGAACAAACAGCTTGTTCTCAGGAAGGTTCCCGGGAGCTGAACCTTGATCAGCCGCAATCTCAGAGACTAAATCAGAATCAATAGAGGAAATGATTATACTTGGAGGCAAAATACAAGCAGGATCTTCCTCCGAAGGAGGGCTGGCCATGAAGCTACGCGACAGTGCATCAGCCTTAATATTTTTAGACCCAGCCCTATAAGTAACCAAAAAGTTGAATCTGGTAAAAAATAACACCCATCGAGCTTGTCTCGGGTTTAGCCTCCGGGCAGATTCTAGGAAAACCAGATTCTTGTGGTCGGTAAGGACCGTTACCTGGTGCCTAGCCCCCTCCAGGAAGTGGCGCCACTATTCAAATGCCCATTTAACGGCTAAGAGTTTGCGGTTGCAAATATCATAGTTACTCTCAGTGGGCGAAAACTTCCTGGAGTAGTAGGCACAGGGACAGAGATGGGTGAGGGACCTGGTACCCTGGGACAAGACAGCCCCCACTCCCACCTCGGACGCGTCAACCTCCACGATAAACGGCTCCATTTGGTTGGGCTGAACCAGCACCGGGGCCGAGATAAAGCACTTCTTAAGGACCTCAAAAGCCTGGACAGCCTCAGGAGGCCAGTGGAGGAGATCATCCCCTATGCGAGTAAGATCCGTAAGAGGCTTAGCGATGACCGAGAAGTTAGCAATAAATCTCCTGTAATAATTAGCGAACCCCAGGAAGCACTGTAACGCCTTCAGGGAGGCAGGTTGGACCCATTCCGCCACAGCCTGGACCTTGGCGGAGTCCATGCAGAATTCATGAGGAGTGAGGATTTGACCCAAAAATGGTATCTCCTGCACCCCAAACACACATTTTTCGGTCTTCGCAAACAGTTTGTTTTCCCGAAGGACCTGGAGCACCTTCCTGACATGCTCAATGTGGGAGGACCAGTCCTTGGAAAACAAAAGTATGTCATCAAGGTACACTACAAGAAATACCCCCAGGTAGTCTCTTAAAATCTCATTTATGAAATTCTGGAAGACCGCGGGAGCATTACACAACCCAAAGGGCATGACGAGGTATTCGAAATGACCTTCGGGCGTGTTAAACGCAGTCTTCCACTCATCCCCCTCTTTGATGCGGATAAGGTTATAAGCCCCCCGTAGATCAAACTTAGAGAACCATTGGGCCCCCTGAACCTGATTAAAGAGATCAGGAATCAAAGGAAGGGGATACTGGTTCCTTACAGTGACCTTATTCAAGTTACGGTAGTCAATGCATGGCCTAAGACCACCATCCTTCTTCCCTACGAAGAAGCCAGCGCCTACCGTAGAAGTAGAGGGGCGAATGTAACCCTTGGCCAGGCATTCCTGGATATACTCTCTCATGGCTTCACGTTCACGACAAGAGAGATTAAATATCCTACCCTTATGGAGCTTTCTCTATGAGGGGGTAACACTTCGGAGTCGTCCTTAGAGAAAACATCAGCGAAGTCCTGAACAAACTCAGGTAGCGTGTTCACCTCCTCAGGGGGAGAAATAGAATTAACAGAAAAACATGACGTCAAGCATTCATTACCCCATTTGGTAAGATCCCCAGTATTCCAGTCAAACGTGGGATTATGCAACTGCAACCAGGGAAGGCCTAAAACCAAATCGGACGATAATCCCTGCATTAACAGTACAGAGCACTGATCCAAATGCATGGAGCCAACAAGGAGTTCAAAAACAGGGGTATGCTGTGTAAAATAACCATTAGCAAGAGGAGTGGAGTCGATACCCACTACCGGGACAGGTTTAGGCAAATCAATCAAAGGCATAGCTAGAGACATAGCCAATTCCACAGACATGATATTAGCAGAAGAACCTGAATCCACGAAGGCACTGCCGGTAGCAGACCTACCACCAAAAGAGACCTGAAAGGGAAGCAAGATTTTATTACGTTTCAAATTTACGGGAAATACCTGTGCGCCCAAGTGACCTCCCCGATGATCACTTAGGCGCAGAAGTTCCTCCGGCTGCTTATTCTTACACCCAGGACAGTTGTTCACTTGATGCTTGTCATCCCCACAGTAGAAGTAGACCATTCTTCCTGCGAAACTCTCTACGTTGTTGGGGGGACACGGAGGCCCTGTGTTGCATAGGTACCTCCGAGTCTGCCGTGGAAGAACGAAGCAACGGAACCTCGGGAGGCATCATGGGGGAGTCAGAGGAGAAAACACCAAGACGTTCAAGTGGTCGTTCCCTGAGACGTCGGTCAAGTCGTACCGCTAAAGCCATAACCTGGTCTAGGGAGTCAGAAGAGGGGTAGCTAACTAGCAGGTCTTTCAGGGCGTTCGACAGGCCCAACCTAAACTGGTACCTTAAGGCAGGGTCATTCCACCGAGAAGCTACGCACCACTTCCTAAAGTCAGAACAATACTCCTCAACAGGTCTCTTACCCTGACATAAGGTCACCAGCTGACTCTCGGCAAAGGCAGTCTTGTCAGTCTCGTCATAAATGAGTCCGAGAGCAGAAAAGAAAAGATCAACAGAGGAAAGTTCAGGGGCGTTAGGAGCCAAGGAGAAGGCCCATTCTTGGGGCCCCTCCAGGAGCCGGGACATAATTATACCCACCCGCTGGCTCTCAGAACCTGAGGAGTGAGGCTTTAAGCGAAAATAGAGCCTACAACTCTCCCGAAAGGAGAGAAAAGTCTTCCGGTCCCCTGAGAACCGGTCAGGCAACTTGAGGTGGGGTTCAAGAGGTGAGGTGAGGGGCACTACCATGGTAGCATCAGGCTGGTTGACCCTCTGAGCCAGGGCCTGGACCTGTAGGGAGAGACCCTGCATTTGCTGAGCCAGGGTCTCAAGGGGGTCCATAGTAGTGTCAGGGACCAGGGTAGACTAGGTATATGGGCTTGTGATTATATAATGATGGGGTAGGGAAACAGACAAGTCAGCCCTAATCTACCCGCCACTCAGTCCCTGCCTACTTGCAACGACCCGCCCTAGGCGACGGGGTACAACTGGGCGACGGTCCCTACACTCAATAAGTGCACGACAGACAAACAGACAAGGGAACACAGAACCTAAGGGAAACGGGGCAGTTGCCCACGGCAACAGCGTGGGCAACAAGAGTAGTAGTAAACGAGCAGAGTCAAACCAGGAGAGCACGAGGTACCAAACGCAGAGCAGGAGAGTAGTCAGTAAGCCAGGGTCAATACGAAGCAGGGACAAATAGTACAAGAAGCTGCAGCAGGGCCAGGAAACCAACAGAGAAGAATCACAAGCAAGGAGGAACAGGAAAGGCAGGTATAAATAGACAGAGGGCGGGAGCTAGCTCCGTCTGGCCAGGCTGCGATAGGCTCTCCCACTCCTAAGCCTGCCATCCTGAGTGGTGGAAGATGGAGTCAGTCTCACAGACCTAGAAGCAGGTGCAGACTGATTACCTATGGGCGTTGATAAAGAAGCTGTGCCTGGCAGATCCTTTACAGAAGTATTTAAAAAAAAAAACAAAAAAAAAACAGTACCTGGAAATCCTGACAATTAAAGAGTTACCTCAACAAGACAACGCCTATTATAAAAGAAAGCCATCCAGGCAGTCAGGTGATGTGGCTAATGCAAGTTGTGGCTGGACATGCATACTCCAAGCAGTAGCTGCTGCAGGGAAAATGTAGTAACAGAAATGAATGGACAACCAGATAATACATGGCTGGAACTCTGGCTAATAGAGGGAGAATACTGAAATGTCAAAAGAGCCTCGGCCATTCGTTCCCAGGACCAGTGGGCGTCCCAGAGGTCAGACCCACACCGATCATATGATATGGCGTATCGTTTGGATATGCCCTAACACAATAAGATGCGATCACCTCTTTAACAACATTAAACAATAAAATAGTTCTGCACTGGTGCTTTCCTAAACCATTTCACATAAAACATCCACCATAATACATTTACTCGTGTTACTGAGTGTTCAGCTCACTGTAAGTGTTGCTAATAGAACTATTTGAACTGCATGATTGTCATACAAGATCAAAGTTATATTATACGTATAGATTAGACATGTCTGTTTGGGATACAATTATTTGTAGCAAACCACATGACACATCAAAATGTTATTTTAAATTATATAAAACAATAGCATTACCTGTTATATGTTGTATGGCTGACTTCCCAAAAAGTCAAAACTGGCTATCTAACATATGAGTCAGTCTTAAAGTGACACACAAGTCATGACCTCACGTGAGTGTTGACAAATCTAAAGATACGAACCTATTATTTCCAAAATAACCATAGCAACTTTCAGTACTCTTTACGAAGTAAAATGCCTCAAAATGAAGATGATGTCAGCAAATGTATCTACTACACCTGCTACCCACTAGGCTAGTTAGAAGAACCATGAAGGCTCAATTGCATGAGTTCTGGTTGCAAGCTTAACCCTTATAAGGGATCTAATAGATGTATCTGTCATGGGGACAGACTTCCTTTAAAAAGTGTTCTCCCGGACTTTTATATTGATGACTTATCCTTAGGAAAGGTGTCAATATCAGATTGGTGGGTTTTGACTCCTGGCACCTCCACCGATCAGCTAAGTCAAGGGGCCGCAGCGACAAACGCCACAGCCTCTTTATAGGTTTCCAGGCAAAGCGCCGTACAGTTTCTTAGCGGATGAACATGGGATTACAGTTCTCTGCCGCTAGGTCCCGTACACTTGAATGGGATTGGAACTGCAATCCCAGACACAGCCGCTACTGGAATGTACAGAGATGTACTAGGTAAACTATGAAGATGCCGCAGTGTTCATCGCAGCAGCCCCTTCAGTCAGCTGATCTGATATTGATGATCTATGCTAAGGATAGATCATCAATATAAAATAACCCCTTTTAGTACTGAATGTAATGCATGGCTTCTGTGTGGATTAGGTATATATTACACTCTAATAGTAAAAAAAAATCTTGATTTATGTAGAGTCAAGACAAGGTTTATTGTGACCAAAGCAAGCCTTGGAAGATGTATGCTTTTTTGAATTATGAAAGCGGTAGACCAAATTAAAAAAAAAAAAGAAAAAAGGATTCATCCTGCTCATATAGTAATTTTTGTACTTTATTTTTTTATGTTGTTATCAGGAGACTGGAAGTGTGAACGCCACGGCTGTGAGCTTCGAGCGCCACGGTTGTGAGCTTCAAAATGTCCCAGTCCCAACTTGCCAAGAGATTCACAGTGTCATGAGCAGTGTGTAGGAAAGAAAGACCCACTTATTCTCACCTGAGACACACTTTTCAAAATCATAACACTCACATGGACCCCTTTCAGATACACCTCATAATATTTAATATCAAATCTGGCAGGCTTCCTGGGAAAATAAAAGATATAGAAGTTATGTGCCGACTGGTTGTCTTGTGCTCCATGGGCTCTTTTTCTCAACCGTGAACTTTTACTTTCTCGATATCTACAGGAATAAGGGTAGGAAACGGGTGGGAGAGTGTTTTCTGATTTTATTTAGTGACATTATGCTCTGTACGGTTCTTTATTCCAATACTTACATGCTCAAATTTTACTCTGTCGGTGACCTGATGTTACTACTATATTTAATTTGATTTTATAAAATGAGCATATTTGTGTTTCAACTTTTATAGAGAGACACGCAAGTTTTTTTCTTCAAAATGGCTTAAATTTCTTGGACATGGACAGTTTACACTTTCCCGGTCATCACTAAATTCACACATTTGAGTTGTATTCTCATAAAACAAGAACCAGCCAGTTAATTTTAATTGGCACAATGCCTTTCACACACAAAAATCTAATTTCAGATAAGACCTCTTCATTTATCCACCCTCACAGCATTGTCTCCATTGTTAGGGCCTGTTCACATCACCGCTCCTTTCCGTTGAGGGGTTCCGTCGGAGGATTCTGTTGGGTTAACCCCTCAACGGAAAGGTAAACAGAAACCTTAGCTTCCGTTTCCCTCAACATTAAACTCGATGGTGACGGAAACCTAGCTAATGGCTTCAGTTTGTCACCACTGTGACAGGGTTTCGTCGTTTTGACAGAATAGCGTAGTCGACTAAACGGAAACCATTAGCTAGGTTTCCGTCACCATTGAGTTCAATGGTGAAAGAAACGGAAGCTAAGGTTTCCATTTGCCTTTCCGATTAGGGGTTAACACGATGGAAACCTCCAATGGAACCCATCAGAACGGAACGGTGATCTGAACATAGTCTTAAACTGGGTGTATCAACAACATGTGGCCTGAGCATTAAGACATTTCTGGCTCTAGTGGTAAAATATCAAAACTAAATCAAACTTATATCCAACTGCAAGTAACACGTCCCCAGGAATAAAGTGGGGGATTTTTTTTATGACTTCCTTTCTTATACTCTCATGTTCTTGTTCTTTAAAACGTGTTTATTTGTACTTGTTAACACAACAGGATGCAGAAGCAGTGAGAAATGGGTGTGCATGTTATTTTGCCAAAGGAGTAGTCTTTCCTCCTAACAACATGAATGTACAGAAAGGCATCCCAATTAATTCATTATGCAAACCTTGCGATCTGCCACAGACTTTTAAGTGGGTCACAGCGTAACACCTTGTTTTGTCAGCTGTGAAATCCACAAGGATTATTATGATATATGAGAACTATAGATTAAATGTATCATAACTACTATCTCTACCTATTCGACATGGAAATGTAAGTTTCTTTGGACCATGATGGATTATTATTGTAAAATGGGTCTACTCTGAAAACAAACCCCTTTAATGAAAAAACGCTAATTTAGTATCAACAGAGTCTTTCACGCTCTATGTTCACAAAATGCTCACAATTAAACAAGTACATTAGCATATAGAATCAGCTTGTTAGCTCCACAATAACCCAATGTATCGTTTGGTACCCATTGATTATTGGAAAAATATGTCACCCTTAGGCCTCTTGTATACGGTGCCAATAGCATGATATGGGCCCATACTGGAGCTCAGTGTGCCTAAGATTTTATACGAGGTGATACGATATTTGTGAGAAAAAAAATCATGGAGGTATTCTCACAGAGGCACCATACAGCGACACATGTAATACAGACCCATAGGGACTCGATCTGCCATCGTGCAGAGTCCATACACAGACCATTACAATGTGGATGACACTTTGCTCTGGTCTATGACAAGCAACTGTTAAAATAAGTATTCATATTTAATTATTACTATTGTTTTCCACATATGTTGGACAGTGAGTACAAGTTACTGAGCTTGGGGCTTTTCAAAATGCACAAAACACTCCTGTGAAAGTAACAAGTTGTCAAAAACATGTTAAAAATGAAAGTCATACTACTATTAATATTTTGCTTGTAAATCTTTAGACATTTCTGACTGAAATAATGTTTACAAACAAGTCAGACAAAACACTTTATGGTCAGTTCACCCAGATTTTGGGTAGCGGGTCCAGCCGCATAATACGCCGTGGAATTATTCCTGCCGTCGGACTTCAATGCGAGGGTCGTGCGGAATCCGCCCGAAGATCGAGCAGGACGCTTCTTTTTCCCGCTAGCTGAAAAAAATAAGCTAGTGGGAAAAGTAGTGTCCGACTCACATTAAAGTCAACGGGAGGCGGAATTTTGCGGGGGAATCCGCAGTGGTTTCCGTTGCTAAAATTTCACTGTGTGAACAGGACATAAGAGGCCGTTCACATATGTCCGGCGTCCGCTTCAGTTTACCTCCGGCGTGTTGAAGAAGAGGCAAACTGATGCTAGAACGGATCCCATAGATTTCTATGGGATCTGTTCTGGCACGAAGTCGACTGCGCTATTAATTCAATCGAAAAAACGGAAACCTGCCGGAACGGTGACAAACGGAAACCATTAGCAATGTTTCCGTCACCATTGATATCAATGGTGATGCAAACGGAAGCTAAGGTTTCCGTTTGACTTTCCATTGCGGGGTTCCACAACTGAAACCTCCGACAGAACCCCTCAACGGAAAGCGAACGCTGATGTTAACAGGCCCTAACACAGTAAGTAACTGCGCACCCTGACAAAAAGTACCTCAGTATGCAAGCCAATAATTTAATATAGCTGGTCATAAAAAACAAAAACAAAAAAAACAAATAGCAACAGTGACATCTGCAGGTAGGAAGATGACACTCCTTTATATGCTAAAGTGGATGAGAAAAACAATAACATTACTAAAAATTTACATTTTCATAAAAACATGAAGGAAAGCGTATGTCATAAATTGTACATAATATATACTAAAGTAGTGGATGAAAACGGTGATGTGTTTAATCACCTCGTGAGATATATATATATATATATATATATACACACACACATACATACATACATACATACATACATACAGACACATTTCACATTTGACACTAGTAAAAAAAGCATACATTCAGTACTGAAATGGTTAATTTATCTTAAATAAGAACATTATGTGATCAAACAGCATTCCTTCAGAAAATAAGCCATGCATTCTGGAAAGTAAAATCAAACACTGACATCTTCACGCATTCAGGCCTTAAGGCAGTGACAAGATCCACCACTGTGGAATGTGAACTTAAAAGAACTTCTGTTTGACATTAATAATGAAAACTTTAGTGGAAGTGGATTAAAAAAATAAAGTGCCAATAATGAGGTTATGTCTGACGGTCCGGCGATCAACTGATCAAAACGAGACTAGCTTTTCTAACCCGTGGCGATCACCAGATATCAGGGCGGCCCTTCGTTTCCCCTGCAGGGAACGCTGAATTTAATGGGTATCTCTTAGAATTGTCGCATAGTGGGCGCCATTTTTGCAGCGGCTCTCTCCTCTAGCTCATGAAGCTGAGGCCCATGTGGGATATGGAAAAGGGAGTTATCCTGATCGGAGTGTCTTACAAATGATCAACAAGAAACAGCATCAGTACTTATCAATAATGTAACGGATTTACTCCTTTTCCCATGTCAATATAAATTTGTGCTTGCGGACATAACAATCCCTGTTATTTTCAACAGGAATCCAGACAAGGAAGCAGATAAAAATAAACCGCAAATTAAGTAAAGCAAAATAAATAAATAAATAAATAAATAAATAAATAAATAGTGGTTTCATTGAAACCAGAAAACATGCCTTATTAAGGAGCAGTAAGTGGTGTTAGCTGCCTCTTAGATACTTTGACTACTTTCCCACCTGCCCCACATATGGTAAGGATTAGCCCCTTAATTTATGTTCCCCCTTTGATGGCAGTTCATATTGAGCAATGTGTTCCCAAATGCAAAAATCGTCTCTGCATTCAGGCGGTTGCTATCGTGCCTGATGGCTTTATTGATTATATCAGATATTCCATGTGGACTTAATGTTGGAGAACATGCAGAGAAGACATGATTTGTGTCTTCTCTGCATGTTTCTGTATACAGATCACTGGTAACAGCGATCTAATGTGCAGTTACCATTAGATCACGGTTAGGCTCTGTTCACATCATGCCATGGGTATATGTCCAAGGTATACATGTCTCCGACGTATACCACTGATTTTCTTTATTAAAGCGGTTTGTATAGTCTTTTACATGTGACGAAATTCAAAACTGTGGACTTCAGATCACAATGTGAAATCCCTACCCAGCAGCAATAGCCAAAAATAGGAAATAAGTACCCTACAAAATGTATCTAGTTCATTATAGTTGTAGAGCATGTTATTGTACTATGAGATTTTTATTTTGTTGTAATTTATAGCTAGAAAATGTTCAGCATTATTAAATCTCAATTCCTTGAGATCGAATTGCCTACACCACACAACTTTCATACTAACCGGGTCCAGGAATATCTACTGCAGAGACATCTCCTGCCCAACGACTTGTGTTTGACACAAATGCAGCACTGGAAATGTAATGTTTGGGTGGTCCTTCATAATCCACGAGGTCATAGTGGCCTGGGCCTGGGACAATCGGTGTCTTGGGCATTGGAAGTGCAGGAGCTGAGAAACATAGGTAATGTTTCTTCCTAAAACACAAAAATATCTTATATAACCGTGCAATACAAATACACAAAAAGAGATAGATTAACAAAATTTTTCTACATTCATCTAACATAGATTTTTAACACCACAACATTGTAAACAAAAATGTATCATTATTCCATACATGAATGTGATCATAAAGCATCACTTACAGACCTAAGGGTGTGAAGCAACGGCCCACATTTACTAATGCTGTATAATATTTAGACAGGAAGACACAAAATGCGCCAAATAGATTACAGTGGATCATGATGCAATTTGGCGCATCTTGCATGACCTGTTAGACGCTTTCCTCATCCTTATACCACTTTTGAACTAGCTTATTTCGGGAGACAAAATTTTGGGCCAGTATTTTAGCACAATTTTGGCACGCATTGTCACATTTTAAGCCACACCCTTCCTGACATGTCATGCCCTGTTCCTGCTAAGCAACCCCCTTTTTGGAACACTCTTAAAAAAGTGTCTAGTTAGGCGCAAACATCAAAATTGCGCCAAATTTCAGTTCGTGCAAAAATTTGGCGCATTTTCCTTCCCTTTGTAGACCCAGACACCGTAGTAAATGTGCCCCAATATATTTTACAAGCTTTACATGAACTACTAAAAAATTTTATATTTTGTGAAATTTTAATATATGGTAAAAAAATAAAATAGCTTGGGTTTCCTCAGTAGAAAAAACCCTGCCTAGATTGTGTGCCGAATTTGGTAGTTTGTTAATCAAAGGGAACTTTTTTTTAGAACATTCCTATTCTTTTTGGCATATAGAGAATACATTGACTGCGGAGTACAAAAACTTAGTTTTCTTCAGCGTCTGATCAGTTTGTTTTTTTTTGCGGATAGCATACTGAACCATTCATTTCTATGGGGCCATGCACACATCTGTCTTTTTTTTTTTTTTTTGGATCCAAGTGTCTGTTCTGCAAAAATATAGAACATGTCCTATTCTTGCCCGTGTTTCTGGTAATGCACACGACCTTGGTGATTTTTCAACACGCAAAACCACGGATCCGTTGTCTGTATTTGCGGTCCATTTGTCCACAAAAAACCTTCCATAGTGCATCCATGTAGGTCACATGATCTGCAAATACAGACAGTAAAATTACATGTCCAAAGTTTTTGCAGCCCAGACTCACGGCCTCATCATGGTCATGTGCATGTAGCCATATAAATTAATGGACAAAACCACAAAAAAGGCCATACTTACTAGGTAGGTGGGTGGGTGAAAACCCGTTCCCATCAGGACGCAGACGGGTCAAAGAATGCTGCAGAAGGAGTGTGCATTAAATAGTGATAGCCCCTCCCACTGGTCTTGAGGGGAGTGGCGAACTAAGTGCTCAAAGGTGTGCGATAAATGAGTGTCAGTGTAGTGCTAGGGTGTGAATGGATGGTAAAAAATAAATATGTATGTATGAAAGTGTCAGAACTGTGTAATAATGTAATAAAAATAAATAAATAAATAAATGTGATGAATAGGGGTCAGTGCTGTGAATAGTACATGGGGTGTCAATACTATGTGTAATACGTGGAGGGATAATGTGCTGGTCGTCAGGCATGGCGTATCTTGCCGAATAACAGCCTATTTGTAACGCCGCTAGTGTTAGCTAAAGCAGGCTGCTCTGCATTCCAAACCAAACGCCAGCACATCATGCCCTCCCAGCATATAAGACCCGGCTGCGTCCTGAAAAAAAGTGTAGTATACGTAGTAAGAAATATCCATGAAACATGGGGTATTAGTTGTTATTTTGGCCAAATGTTTCATGGATATTTCTTACTACGTATACTACACTTTTTTTCAGGACGCAGCCGGGTCTTATATGCTGGGAGGGCATGATGTGCTGGCGTTTGGTTTGGAATGCAGAGCAGCCCGCTTTAGCTAACACTAGCGGCGTTACAAATAGGCTGTTATTCGGCAAGATACGCCATGCCTGACGACCAGCACATTATCCCTCCACGTATTACACATAGTATTGACACCCCATGTACTATTCACAGCACAGACCCCTATTCATCACATTTATTTATTTATTTTTATTACATTATTACACAGTTCTGACACTTTCATACATACATATTTATTTTTTACCATCCATTCACACCCTAGCACTACACTGACACTCATTTATCGCACACCTTTGAGCACTTAGTTCGCCACTCCCCTCAAGACCAGTGGGAGGGGCTATCACTATTTAATGCACACACCTTCTGCAGCATTCTTTGACCCGTCTGCGTCCTGATGGGAACGGGTTTTCACCCACCCACCTACCTAGTAAGTATGGCCTTTTTTGTGGTTTTGATGATATCTATGTCCCATTTTTTCTGTTTGTGTATATAAATTAATGGGTACGTGTGCTATCGGCAAAATTGCGAATAGCTCACAGACAAAAGAACACGGTCGTGTACCTTACACCTTACCCATTCTACTGTATGGGTCTACAAAAAAAAGCCCCTAGGATCCGTGTTCCATAAAACGGAAACGGTCATGTGCATGATGCCTTACTCCTATGCCTCTTATAGACATCAGAGATTTTAAAACATAAACTTTTTGCTTTTTTGATGGTATATGATACATTTTTCTCTAGGAAACAACAAAAACTGTTCTAACAATAAGGTCCCATTATATCGATGATTTTGAAACATATGGATTTTAGTGATTGGAGAAAGATGAAATGTATGAACCAATGGTTGGCTATAGAAATGAAATCTCCTTGGAAGAATGAAGTATAGTTAGTGACCTGTGAAAACAGAAATGCATAAAGAAAGATCTGCCTCAGGTAATACATAGCTAAGACTAAGATGCAGAACATTGCTGGCAGATATGATGATAAATGCTGTACTCTAGGTCACTTACTGCTGTGTACAATGAATGGGTCATTTCTACATTGAAAACTATGTAGAGTAATTAAGTAATTGCCTGAAGAGTTCATATTATGTTCTGCAGAAAGTACCCTACCTCGCTCATCAAAGATCTTCCAGTACATTTCAAAAAAGGTTGTACAGTTATGCAGGAGCAGGTGGGTCTGTTCACACAAAGGAGATGCCCAGGCCAAGGCTTGCTTGGATAGCAGAGAGATGAAGGGCACTTTAGCTTGCTCGGAGGCAAAATTCCTAGGCTGGAGTACAAAATTCATCGAGCACTGATTGAGAAATCCCCTGCAGCTTTTGGGGTCTCCAACAAACTTAGGTGGGTTTGGTATACGGAGCTGGGAGTTCTTGAGAACAGCAAAAGCAGACGTGCTGACAATGTTCGTAGATACTGAATAAGCAGTTCCTGAGTAGCTTCTTATTTCTCGACTCGCCCAATGAGATGCTGCAACTGGTCTTTCGGTTTCAGGTCTCCAGTTACAATTTTTAGGCCAGATTATATTGTCACGAATGTCAATGAACGTATAGAACTCCTTCTCGCCAGTTTAGGGTCAGCGCTAGCAGTGTCGAGACAAATCTAACAGGCCCCCGTGATTTCAACAGGAACTACCGCAAGGCAGTTTGCACATGGCTCCCAGGAAGCTGCACGTCACGACTGTCTAACTGCCCCCTCAACCTGGCATGGAGACAGGCAGATGGTTGTGTGAGGTCAAGATCAGAAACAGAGTCACTAGCTAAGGTTAGTTACAGGTATTGGAACAAGAGCGATGGAGTCAGGATGGGACCTGAAAAGGGGCTTATAAAGGCAGATCAATTGAATCATGTGACACAGAGGGAGGTCTTCTAATTTTGAGGTAATTCCACATGCTAACCCCTGGAGAGACCTCGGTCTATGGAAATGGCTGAACGACAATGTTGGACACTGTAAGTAGGTGCTTGGCGTCATTTTGTTAAATTTACGAAGCAGCTGGAGGACGAGGCTAGAAGAAGCAGCAAATGTCACTGCTTTCTCCTCTGTGTGTCTCTGCTGCTGGCTCTGTGTGTATGCCGTAAGAGACCCATATTTACCATTTACAAGCGGCTATCCTTTAGCAGATTAACCCTTTACAAGCTGCTGTATTCACCTTCTTTAGCAAATTAACCTTTTACAAGCAACTGCATCCTCTTTTTCAGACTGGGCTGCATAATACACAGGGAAATCTTATTACATGGCTTATAAAAAATACAATATTCTGTATGCTATTTGTGTTTCGCTGATTCAACAACCAATTAAATGCACTGCAAAATTAATTCACCAGGTTTGAGATTTACCTTTTGGTGAATTTATGAAAAAATATGGGCATCTATTCTACTATTGTATTCCATGGATTAGTAAATCAACAAAACAGCGAACCAGGAAAATTGATTAGTTCACCCCGAATCCTGGCCAGATCGGAGCACAAGGCTCCACTTTGCCATTCAAATGCTGTATAGAATAGGCCCCTCTCCCACCCAGAGAACAAGAGAATCTCACAAGATTTTTGATCTACTCTGCCGATATTAAAGTAAAAACGGTGTCCCTGGATTACTGGGTGATTATCGGTTCGGCTAATGATATAATAAAAAAAAAATTCTCATAGTGTAACCTACTGTCACTTTTTGTGTTTTTCCCAGAATCGATAGGTCCTCTTTACAATCATTAGAAATTAAAAAAAACATGCCAACCCAAAACGAAATAGTTCCCTTGTCAAGGCCTTAAAAACAGAGCAACCAAGATATGTGCCTCTGTATGTGTCCAAGGTAGACAAGATAAGGTTGAACACTCCCTTTAATACGTGAAATACTTTTATTGTCACCTTAGAATTGTGAATGTCATTAATAAATATTAAAACGGACTGCCCAAGTAAACTAAGAAGGAAATAGTTTATTTTGGTGTGGTCCTTGTTAAGCTTTTACTGTAGGTATGGCATTCCTACACAAAGCTTTATCTGATACTGTAATACCTCAGGTAATAACACAAATGTATGCAATATCCCAGGGCACCTAGCCATTACACATGGTGAAACGTTCAAGCTTCATCAGGTTTACCGTATTACAAATCTAAAAGTAAAGTTAAATTAATAAACTTGGGAGATTCTTTAATGGTGAAAAACATCAGGACGAACCAAGAAAGCACCACACAGTATACATGAATATAAGCAGTAATCGTGTATAAATGCAGCCTTTATAATAAATAAATAAAATAAATCTGCTTACACTGCTTCATCCTTTGCACTTCATTAAAATTTCTAATTTCTCTTCTCTATCTAGAAGTAGTGTCATATAAGAGAAGAGATGTGAGGGTGGTGTTCACTGCTCCTTCTCATGTGTAGTTCAGATGGAGAATCTTATTTCTTTGTGGAGTGAAACTTTAAAATAAAAAAAAATCACCTAAATGAGTGTTAATGGTCCAAATCTCTATTTTTTCCCGTGGTAAGGTATTTGAACTTTGTTGGTGTAATTCACCCATGAACTAATGTTTATGAGATCTTCCAGGATATCTACGTCTGATCTTATTATTTCCTTGAAACCAAGGTAGGTTATAACTGTCCAATTGCTGGGGGTCCCAATGCTGGGACACCCACCGATCGCGGAACGGGGAATTTTGAACCCCCTGTTCTTCCTCACTGCTTGAACGCAGTGAGGAGGACATTAAATGGAATGGCAGTCGAACATGTGCGCTGCCACTCCATTCAAAGTCTATGGGCATGACAGAAACTGCAGAGTACTCCACTCGGCTGTTTCCGTTAGTCCCACAGACATTGAATGGAGTGGCGGGAGTATGCTCAACTACCAATCCATTCAAACTTCTACTCACAGCGGGGGTACCATGAAGAGAAATGGGGAATTTGGGACTCCTTCGTTCTCGCAATTAGTAGGGGTACCAGTGGTGGATTGGTGACAATTGTAGGAATACGTTTTTAATAGTTTAGGAGTTACAGTCATTTTTACATACTCCCACCATTTTCACAGGTTCAAGAGTAATTGGACGAACTAACAGAATTAGAATTATAAGGAATATTTCTAATACTTTGATGCAAATCGTTAGCTGTCTGCTGAAGTCTGGAACCCACGAATATACCCATATGCCGTTTCCTCCCTTCAGGTGCTTTGCCAAGCCTTTACTGCAGCGGTCTTCAGTTGCTGCTTGTTTGTGGGTCTTTCTGCCTTCAGTTTTATCTTCAGTTTCATCTGTCCAATCTTGTTCTAGAACTGGGCGGCTTTTTTAAATTTTAACTAGCAAAGCGTAATTTGGACTTTCTGTTCTTGGGTGTTACGAGTGGTTTGTATTTTGAGATAAACCCTCTGTATTTATTACATTCATAAAGGTTTCTACTGTAGACTTTGACAATGATACTACGCCTCGAGAGTGTTCTTGACTTGGGTAGATGTTGTGAAGAAGTTTTTTTATACCAAAGAGAGAATTCTGCCATCATCCACTTTAGTTTTCTCCTGTGGTCTTCCAGGCCCCATGGTGTTGCTGAGCTCGCCAGTGAATTCCTTCTTTTTAAGAATGTACCCAATTGTGGATTTGGCCACTCCTTATGTTTTTGCTATCTCTCTGATAGGTTGAGAAAAAGAAAGCTAATGATGGCTTCCTTCACTTGCATGGACACCGCTATTGACTGCATATTGACAGTTTCATGAACAGCTACCAAATGAAAATTCAACACTTGGAATCAACTCCAAACCTTTTATCTCGTTAATTTGTCATAATATGAGGGGAAGAGGCCCCACCCAGCCATGACACTGCTTAGTAGTCAACTGTCCAATTGCTATTAAGCCTATGAGAATTAAAGGGTCTATGTAAACAATGGTTGCAATTCCAGAACAGTTAACACATATTTTTGTTAAAAGGAATCGGTCAACAGTTTTGACCACTCAAAAATGCTGACAGGGCTATATACAGGACGGGGAGACCTGCGAAGGCTCAAAACTGCTGACGGATTCCCTTTAAACCCCTCGAATTAAAGCTGAAAGTCTACACTTCAATCACATCTACATTGATTTGTGTCAAATCCACTGTAGTGGGGCACATAGACAAAATGATGAAATAGGGGTCACTGTTCAAATACCGTACTTCTGCGCGATACAGTATTAAAGGTATTTCTCTCTAGCGCATGCCACTTGTGAGAGCTGTTGCTAGGTAACAATAATGATCCTCGTCCAATAGGAAAGAGGTTCCTACATGCCAGCAATGAGGATCAATCTGATGGAAATGTACATCAGATATTCTGCCGTGATTTTTCGAACAACTCAATTGCTTATGATTCTATGCCAGTTTTCTTGTTTACCTATAGGGGCAGGTCCACAGTGGCCCGACAAATTTATTATAATTTGCACCAAAAAAAACTGATGTCCTACTTGGCGTAGATTTCGCTCTATGGGCCATAGCAAGGTAGAGCCTGTGCCGGGCCGCGTAACTTGTCCACCCCTATCCGATAACCCCCGCTTCTCCATCGTACAGTAAAAACAAAAATAAATGTATACTGACCCCCCTTCTCTGCTTCTCCCTTTCTGGGTCCCCTCATGCCCCCCTTAGCATGCCACGGTTTATACAAGGTACTGACGTCAAGAAGTGTCAGGATGGTGTATGTAACACAGCACTCATAACTTTGGGTGATGTGTCGCAAATAAGACCCTGACGCTGCTCAGCGTCAGCATCCTTTTAAAAGCTGCAGCATGCCTTAACGGGAGTCGGTCAGTAGTCTTTACCCCCTCAAAATTCTAACATCTCTACATATCTGACAGGGAAACAAGTTTAAACAACCACATGTTGAGGAACATACTGCTAGCATAGCAGAGAAAATCAAGTTTTAATGACTCAAGTGCCATATGCCAATGAAGTCAAGTGTCCGCTGGGCGTTCATCAAACAGGGAAGTGCCCTGGGATCTCCTCAGCTGTCAAACCTCCCCTCTGCTCTTGATTGAGTCTCTAGCAATCTCCGGCGTCAAAAGACATCCTCTCCGCTAAAGACGTCAATCAAAAGCAGGGGGAAGGGGTTGGTGGTTTACAACCAAGAGCCAAGCACACTTCCATTTGTTAGGCCCCCGGCTGCCATGGTAACCCATCGGCCCCTCCCAACGTCAAACACCTTCGATGCCGCAGTCGCTATTGACCACGGCATCTAAGGGGTTAAAGTTTTAGGATCTAAGTAATCTCTGACCCTGGCAGCTGCAACAGTAGCCCCACTCTGTATTACAGCGGTTACACGAGATCCTAGTGACGAATATATCCATCACATAGCATTAAGCAGCACTCGCCTCGGACAGATATAGGAGTCATTTGTCGAAAATGTTAATTGCTGCCAGTCAAAGAAGGCTGAGAGAAAAATAAACTACATTTTCTATAGAAACGTTTTTGTTCCAAAACTTACGGAAAAACAGTCTTCTTCCTTATTTCAGGTGGTCCATATGGGTCATAACTGGTTGGCCCAGGGAAATTTGAGGTCATATTCAAAACATCCCGAGAAGTCTTTGACTTGAAGCATGAAACTAAAACCGTTGGAGATTCTTTAACTAGAGAGTCATTTATTGTATAGTGACCTGAAACGACATATTGTTCATTTATGAAGGGCTTAAGTGTGAATGTCAGATTAGATGTTATTATGTGAATTTTGGTGTGGCTCACATTTGTAAAATACAACTTTCTACAACTGACAACAATGGTTAACATGTGAAAATTGATATTTTTATGAGTAGAAAATAAATAATCTAAATGTTTATATATGTCTTGTTACATGTATCACGACAAGCAAAGTAACAAGAGTTTCACATTAGTACATTCATTTAATCTTTCCACTGGCAAGTCTGTAGATTTATACAAAAGAATAACATTTTTGCTCATGCAAACACCTACTTTATGTAATGTCTTTTCCTAGAAAAACATCCAATATAACCAGATGTATTAGTAGACTTTGGCAGAATATAAAAATGTGACCCTGTTTAACCTAGCTTATTTCAAGAAAACCAAAGAATATTACTATTAAAGCAAACCTGTCATCAAAATATGCTGCCCTATACACCGATGGCTGCTGTGTATACAGGCAGATACATCAGTTGTCTGTCATCCGTGAGTGGGTAGGGAAAAAGCACTGGGCTCATGACTATAGCTGACTCCTAATGAAGAGTCTGTTGTATTCATACTTAGCAGCTATTGAACATATATATTTGTGGGAAATAATTCAGGATAACCTGTAATTTATTGATTTAGATACTTGCTCACTTTGGGCAAAAGAGT
Organism: Rhinoderma darwinii; assembly: GCF_050947455.1. NCBI lineage: Eukaryota > Metazoa > Chordata > Amphibia > Anura > Rhinodermatidae > Rhinoderma > Rhinoderma darwinii. Next base: position 261,458,179 of record NC_134688.1, read on the forward strand.
CTAGAAGGTGGTCTCAACCATTGATTGACAGTCTTCCCTGCAATCGTGAGCTTCAAAAAAAGTTGCCAATCACCGAGTGAGACCGCCCACTGGACTCTATAGCCCACAGTAAGCATGACTTTCAACCAATAAAATACAAGTTTTTCTAAATCTTTTCCCACAAAAACTATATATCAATCTGTTCAGCTCTGTAATGCCCGCAGGCCGCCAGGGTAACTTAGCTCCTGACGGTCGCAGCCATGGATCAGTGAGTGCTGGTCCCCATCTTCTCCTCTGGAGACGCCAGCACTCACTTTCGCTTCACTCTGCTGTGCCCGCTCTTTCCCTTGTGGCAGATGTTCTTTCTGCCCACTAATGCCGACAACCAAAACCTTCATAAATCCAGGCGATGGCAAAACGTTCACCATCAGACAATTCATAAATTGTCAAAGTAGTGGTATTATTTATGCAGCACAGTGTCCCTGCCCAAAATTATATGTGGGCAAGACTATCCAACAACTCCGTAGAAGAATTTCCAAACATAAAAGTACGATCAACACCCAAGAAGATACACCTTTATCTAAACATGTCAGATTCCACCATCAAGGTGATATTAATGCCCTGAAATTCTGGGGCATCACTCAAGTTAAATTGGGCCCTAGGGCGGGTAACCTTGATAAAAAACTTTTACAAGAAGAGGCTAAATGGATCCACAGACTTGGATCCCTGAGCCCTAATGGACTGAATGAGGGCTTCACCTTCTTTGCCTTCCTATAGTCCCCCTGCCCAATATTGATTTACAAATGTCAGACAAATTACCCTATTCGCTAGACAGCGAATCTGAATATTTACATTCCAATTCATAATAAGGACAGCATATCTCTCTATATATTTTATTTATATATTACTCTTTATTCTACATGTCCATTTGGACCACTACTCTTCTTCCTTTTTTCTTCTTTTTTCTTTTCATTTCTAAGTGAACCATTTCCTGGACGTACAAAAGCATTTGGACACAAATTTCATATATTAATCTCGAGTATAGACAATATATACACATATACGAGAATACATACCTGATTCCTATTTGACTTTCTGTTACTGCATTCTTCAGGTACCCAGATGTTTGCACTCATCCAGATGTTCGTAGGACGTGGCTAGAATTGAATCACAGAACTATCCACGCTACGATATATCTGGACTTTTGCTACAAAAAGCATTAAAGTCCTTCTATGTCTCTAGTGCGCAATCGCGCCCCATGTACTTTTCTTGTAAGCCATGCGAGTTTGGACACTGCAAAAATGCATTCATAAATGTCCAAATTGACTAAGTCCGATCGGACATGGAATACGCATGCGCCACCAAGAGAACCAAAACAGCAGCCAATTTGACTATGTCCAACTGGGATACTGATGCCCATGCGCGTCAGGTTTACCCTAATTGGTTCTATATCTCCGCACATATTGGTTCATATCTATGCCAATCAATTGATATGGAGGATTGCCTCGGCTACTCCTTTACCCAGACATGCGCATCTATCACTATCACTACATATCTTTAAGACTGGCCAGATGCAATATACGCATGCGCCATCAGTAAAAATAAAAACTCAGTAAAACCCCTATAAAAAGATACTGAGTCCGATTCTGGACCCAGTACCCATGCGCATTCGGCGTTTCCTCATTGGCTGCACGTACATGGCCCCCACATTGGCTAATTTCTATGTCAATCTGGGGATGTGGAGGCTCGATCTCGAAAACGAGATCCTATTGGTTCCGACACAGGTGTACCCTGTCTGTTCTGAAATTGAAGTCTTTAAAGGAAGTAACAATATGTACGCGCGCTCACTAGCCCCGTTTTGATCCCCTGAGGACGCTGTGTTGACAGCGAAACATGTCGGGGGGGCTAAATTTATCATTTTAAACAGCCATGCTTGCTTAGCAATCCCAGCACGCACATTTGAATTTAACCTTGAGAGTAACACTGAATCTGTCACGACACGGCAGTCTGCAGCAGCCGATCTGTCAGATCTGGTATCTTGTTAATCCCAGCACCTTGTGCTCTGTCTGGCAATACATGCAGACGGAGTGTTATTTGAGCGTGTGCAGCAGCAACATTGGCTACAATTTTTTAAACTGTTTGTATCTATTGTTAATGTCCATATGGACTTCTTAGTGGCAAAATTAATAAAAGTTACTTTTTAATCAATATTAGTCAGCAGTTGGGAAATTGGCTTTCAGTGTGCCTGGCACACTTAGTTCTTTTTGCGCTCTTAAAGGGTCGGCGCGCACACCTGAATTAAAGGCTAAAATTAGCCCATTAGCACCCTGGCCTATAAGAGGGGCCCAGCCCCTTCCTGCATTGCCTGAGCGTTGTCACTTACCTATGTTTGGCTCTGCAAATGGTCCTTTAGTGTTTCCCAGTTCCCAGTGTTCCCGTTCCTACTACCTGTATCTTGTGTCACGTGCTATCCAGAACCAAGTGCCATATAGAGTTGGACTCGAGCTGCAATAAGTACTACGGCTGTCCTGTTACACCACGCCTGGTGTCTGCCTGCTGCCAAAGTCTCATCCGAGTCTGTCGTGCTGATGTCCGAAGTACACCAGGTACTTCAGGTACACCTACCAAGTGCCACAGGTACACCTATTTAAACTATAGACTTTGACCTGTGTCCTGTTGGCCAGCTGCCTTACCGTTAAGGCAATGTGGCCCAGTGGGTCCACGCACCCAAAGTGACAGTATGCTCAGGCTATGGACCCCGCTGGTCAATGTCAATACCAAGACCATGATGACGTCACAAGTGATGCGGGCGGATATGCTAGACCTCCGGTCTCGACAGGACCAACTCCTCCAGGCATTGAACGTTATTGCACATCGGCTGGATGTGCAAACTGCAGTTCCTCCTACTACACCTCCTGGCAGTACAGACCCTCCGACTATACCTCCTGGCAGTGCTGACCCCCGATTTTCTTTGCCGCTACCTCACCGCTATGATTTAGACGCGAAGACCTGCCGAGGATTTTTGAACCAGTGCCAGATCCACTTTAGCCTGTATGCAAGGGCATTTTCGACTGATAGCGCAAGGGTTGCTTTCATCGTCTCTCTCTCCTCACTGGCAGGGCTCTAGCATGGGCAAACCCTATCTAGGAGAGACAAGGACCAGAGACCCATGTCTTCCAGGGGTTCCTATGGACATTTCGCACAGTGTTGGAGGAGCCTGCCTCCTTGCTGAACCTACGCCAGGGAGTACGCCATCCACTTCCACACCCTGGCGGGAGAATTGTTGTGGAACAATGAGGCCTTGGTGGCTACATTCTAGCAGGGACGGTCTTCTGAGATTAAGGACGAGCTTGCCGCCCGAGATCTGCCATCTACCCTGGATGACCTCATCCTTCTGGCCGCCCGGATTGACATAAGGATCCGAGAACAGTTCCAAGAGGCTCGTCGAGAGGGAGGAATCCCTAGCCCGGTTCCTACTTTGCAGCAACCCCTGCTGTCCTCATCAGCTGTTCCTCCAAAGGGGTCTTTAAGGACGGACCAGTTCAAGCTGTCTACCCAGGAGAGACAATGCAGACGCACCTCGGGACTCTGTCTATATTGCGGCATCGGAGGCCATCTTGTGCGTCTGTGCCCCCAAATGCCCCAGAGCCTAGTGTTGGTTGGAGAGACAACCCTGGGTGAAGGAGTACTTTCGTCTAAATTGTCCATTCCTGTGACCATAGTGTCCGGCGGGAAAACGCACCGGGACACTGCTTATCTGGACTCTGGATCCACAGCTATTTTCATTCGGAGAGACCTGTGGATCTTCTCCAGTTGCCACAACCCCTCTGGAGAGGCCTTTGATTATTGCATCAGTGAATGGACTACCTCTGCCGGACCCGGTTGTAGCTGTGACCAAGCCATTGAAGCTCCAAGTAGGAGCCCTTCATTTCGAGCTCATCTCATTTTTTTGTCTGGTCTATGGATGTCAACCCTGTGCTGCTGAGTCTGCCTTGGCTCTGACTGCATGCTCCAGTTCTGGAATTCTGGAGAGGTCCTCAAGTGGGGTCCCAAGTGTTTCAACCACTGACTGGTACAGATTCGTCCGGTTCAGCCCCCTCTGCCTCGTTCCTTGGCAGGATTGCCTTGTCATTATTCTGCGTTCTCAGATGTCTTCAGCAAGAAAAAGGCGGAGATGCTGCCCCCACGCAGAGCGTATAACTGTCCTATCGAGCTGATTCCTGGTGCATCCCTTCCCCGTGGTGGGGTATATCCTCTCTCCTTGCCAGAGACTCAGTCCATGTCCACCTATATTAAAGGAGAACGTGGAGAGGGGATTCATATGGAAGTCCTCCTCTGTGGCAGGAGCTGGGTTCTTCTTCGTCAAGAAAAAGGATGGTTCTCTATGACCCTGCATCGACTACTGGGGTCTCAACCAGATCACGGTAAAAAATAGCAATCCGTTGCCATTGATTTCTGAACTGTTTGATCGCATACGAGGAGCCCAAAAATGTTCTAAGCTCGACCTGCGGGGGGGCTTACAACCTAATCTGGATTAGTCAGGGTGACGGATGGAAGATGGCATTTAACACCCATGACGAACACTATGAATATCTAGCAATGCCCTTTGGCCTGTGTAACACGCCCGTGGTCTTCAAATAGTTCATTAATGACATCTTCCGTGACCTCCTCTATGTTTGTGTTGTGGTCTATCTTGATGACATCTTGATTTTTTCTCCAGATCCAATGACTCAGAGACATGTCAGTCAAGTTTTGCTGGGGTTAAGGGAGAATCGCATGTACGCCAAGTTAGAGAAATGCGTGTTTGAAAGAGATGCTCTATCCTTCCTGGGCTACATCATCTCGGATCAAGGCCTCAAGATGGATCCTGAGAAGGTAAAGGCCGTCCTGGAATGGCCACGCCCTCAAGGCTTGAGGTCCATATAGAGTTTCCTGGGATTTGCCAATTTCTACAGACAGTTCATTCCAAACCTCTCTTCACTGACATCTCCTATCTCTACCCTCACCAAGAAATGCCAAGGTGTGGACTGCAGAAGCGGAATCTGCATTTAATTGCTTGAAGAGTGCCTTCGCGTCAGCCTCTATCCTCCATCATCCAGATGTACAGTTTTCGTTGGAGGTGGACACTTCCTCTGTTGGTGTTGGTGCACTCCTGTTCCAGAGAGGTTCCAAGGGCAAGACAATTGTATCTGGATATTTCTCTAAGCTCTTCTCTTCCGCAGAACGCAACTACTCGATTAGGGATCGGGAGTTACTGGCCATTAAATTGGCCCTGGAAGAGTGGAGACATCTACTAGAGGGCGCAGTTCATCCCATCTTGATATTCACTGGCCAGAAGAATCTCACCTATTTCCAGACGGCCCAACAACTGAACCCCCGTCAAGCCAGGTGGTCGCTGTTCTTTGCCCGGTTCCAGTTTGAGCTCCACAACCATCCGGCCGACAAGAATGTGAGTGCCGATGCCTTGTCCAGGTCAATCGAGACAGAGGACACCTTGGAGTCTCCACAAAGTATTATTGACCCGTCTTGCATGGTCTCGGTCAACCGTCTGCAAGTTAGAAACATCCCTCCGGGGAGGACTTTAGTGCGCCTGGCAGAGGGAGAATCCTCCGCTGGGGACACAGCTCCAGACTGGCAGGTCACGCGGGTACCCGTAAGACCCGAGACCTGATTACCTGTCATTTCTGGTGGCCCACGCTGCCCATAGACTTTGTTACATCCTGCTCGGTGTGCGCAGCTAACTTGCTCACTCCAAACCTGTTGGCCTGCTCCAGCCGCTGTCTGTGCCCGATGCTCCCTAGTAGCATATAGCAATGGACTTTGTTACGGACCTGCCCCCCTCTGTGGTATGCAGTGCAGTCTAGGTGGTGGTGGATCCATTTTCGAAGATGGCTCACTTCGTTCCGCTGACCGGTCTACCTTCTGCTTCTCAATTGGCCGCTCCCTCTTCATCCATCACATCTTCCGCCTGCAAGGCTTGCCTCGGCATATCGTGTCTGATCGGGGGGTTCAGTTCACCTCAAGGTTCTGGAGAGCCCTCTGTAAACTTCTCAATGTAAAGTTGGACTTTTCCTCAGCCTACCATCCTCAGTCCAATGGTCAAGTCGAGAGGATCAACCAAATCATGGAGAACTACCTACGACACTTCATCTCCAAGCAGCATGATGACTGGGTGCAGCTTCTTCCTTGGGCTGAGTTCTTGTACAATAATCATACTAGCGAGTCCACAAGAAATACACCGTTCTTCATAGTCTATGGCCAACACCCACGAATTCCTCTCCCGGTGTCCATTATGTCCGAAGTGCCCGCAGCTGATTCTGCTTTTAGGGACTTTTAGGGACGCAGATCTGGCAGCAGACCCGATTCTCCATTCTGCTGGCGGTGGACCGCATAAAACGTAAGGCAGACACAAGGAGAAGAGAACCTTCCTAGTTTTCACCAGGTACCAACGTCTGGCAGTCCTCCAGAAATATCCGGCTGAGGGTGCCATAATACACATTTGCTCCCAGGTTCCTTGAACCCATCGAGATCTTGCAACAGATCAACCGGTCTCCTACAATCTTTGGCTGCCTCCTAACCTCAAGATCCCCAACTCCTTCCATGTCTCCCTTCTGAAGCCTGTGGTCCTGAACCGCTACTCCAAGATTCCTACTCCTGCAGTAGCTCCCTGCGGTTCTTCAGATACATTTGAGGTTAAGGAGATCCTGGATACCAAGTGAGTGGGTGGACAAAACCTTTTATTTGGTGGATTGGAGTGGGTTTGGTCCTGAAGAGAGGTCTTGGGAGCCAGAAGAGAACCTCAATGCTCCTACCCTGCTGAAGAAGTTTCTCTCTCGCTCTGGTCCCAAGTGGAGGGCGCGTAAGAGGGGGATACTGTAATGCCCATGGCCGCCAGCGTTACTTACCTCCTGACGGCCGCAGCCATGGATCAGTGAGCGCTGGTCCCCATCTCCTCCTCAGGAGATGCCAGCGCTCACTTCCGCTTCACTCTGCTGTATCGCGAAGGGTGTGTGCGCACGCTCGTGCCCGCTCTTAAAGGGCCGGCGCGCACACCTGAATTAAAGACTAAATTAGCTCCTTAGCACCCTGGACTATAAGAGGGGCACAGCCCCTTCCTGCATTGACTGAGCGTTGTTGTCGTTTACCTATGTTTGTCTCTGCAACTGGTCCCTTAGTGTTTCCTAGTTCCCAGTGTTCCCGTTCTTACTACTTGTATCCTGTGTCCCATGCTATCCAGAACCAAGTGCCGTATAGAGTTGGAGTCAAGCTGCGCTAAGTACTATGCCTGTCCTGTTACACCACACCTGGTGTCTGCCTGCTGCCAAAGTCTCATCCGAGCTTGTCTTGCTGCTGTCCGAAGTTGCCACAGGTACACCTATTTGAACTATAGACTTTGACCTGTGTCCTGTTGGCCAGCTGCCTTAGTAGCCCAGTGCGTCCATGCACCCAACGTGACAGGCTCCTCTTGCTTTTTAACATGCTGCCCGCAGATGGGAAAGCAAGTTTGACATGACAGGTTTCCATTAAATTCCCTGCGTCACAGTTATAACATATACTGCAAGTTCTTCCATCGCACGGCTTCGTTTTTTGACCATTAGTAGGACATGAAGAAGAGAGTGATCCGTCATGTATTGCTGCCTTCCAACAGCTTTAGCAGCAGGAATGCATCAGTTCTGCCTAGATAACTGGATATTTTAGCTGTCAGAGTATGATCCATCAGGACCAAATGCCCTTATAATTCCATGTGTATAGGCTGTATTAACCCTTTAAGAACCTCAAAATAAATTCCCTCTAATCTGTATCTTAATTCCAGAACTTACAAGGTGATGGACCTTTCAAAGTTTTCAGCTGTATAGCACCTCTCTCTGTTCCTGAGACAAAAGCTGAATGTGCAGATTCTTTATTATTTGTGTGGCAAAAATGTATAGATACCTAACAAAAAATAAAAATAAAAAAAGAATTAAAAGACATATATTAATGTAATGTGATCGGTATTACAGAAAAGCATCAGTCAGTAACTAATATGACCAAAAGCTGCTTATAGTGAATCTCCACTTTTTAGCTTGATGTTATTTTTATGTCCAAAAGTCTGTGCGGATTCATTTCTTAATATATCTTTAGACATTTATTTTACTATATGTAGAGATACAAATCGCCTGCATAAACATAGATTAGATCGATAAACTCCTGGGTGCCTGTTGTCACTACTAGAGGGAGCCAAAGAGTTTACTGCATACTGTTATAACACAATAAGGCTATGTTCACATTGCGTTTGAACTTTTCTGTAATTTTATACAGCTGCATACATATCCCATAGAATCCAATCTAAAAGAAACGTATAATGTGTGGTATACGTTTCTTTTTGGGATGCCTCTGCACTGAAAATTCATTTAACTCCCTGACCAGTAAAAATATATACAGTATTTAATTAATCAGCACATTATTTAAAAAACAAAATGATGTTCAATTGTGGAGATTCACGTTCAGGGCTTATAGCATCTCAAAGTACGATGAAAAGCTAATAATGCACTGCAAATTCTGCCAAATAAACTTTACACCTTATTGTAATCATGCACACATTGGAAGCAATTGGACTGCACATATCCTTACCACAAGCAAATGACCCCAACGTTTCATTGAGAGGGTCCTGAGAACATCATAACAAAAGACAAAACTATCGACGACGTTATGCCATCTATGTGCTTGGTGTATTATGGTGTATGCCTGTCCCATTTAATCTCAGTAAACAACTTTTCCATGACAATAGATAAATGGATTTCTGGGGAAGCGGTTCTGTGAATTGTCAACTAAAGATACTGATATGTAAGAATTCTATCACATATGCGTCAGGGCTCCTTTCTCGGAGCTTCCCGTCAGAACGGAACCCTGACAGAAACAAACAGAAACCATAGGTTTCCGTTTGCTTCACCATTGATTTCAATGGTGACGGATCCGGTGCAAATGGTTTCCATTTGTCTCAGTTGTGCAAGGGTTCTGTCGTTTTGATGGAATGAATACCGCAGTCGACTACCCTATTGATTCTGTCAAAACGACGGAACCCTTGCACAACTGAGACAAACGGAAACCATTTGCACCAGATCCGTCACCATTGAAATCAATGGTGATGCAAACGGAAACCTATGGTTTCCATTTGTTTCAGTCAGGGTTCCATTCTGTCGGGAAGCTCCGACGGAAACCCAGAACGGAACCCTGACACAGATGTGAACGAAGCCTAACTTGTACAGTGTCCTATCTGACTCTATTTATAATATTATATGCACTGTATATTACAGAATATTTAATGAATTAGATAACAATATGATAATAATAATGATAATAATAAATACAAATAATACTAATCATAAATAAGTGAAATTAGATACCAAACAGAGATTCATAGCAGTTTTTTGGTTTGTTTTTTATACTTTTTTTTAATGCAGAAATGTTTTACTCTTACATCATAATGATTTGGAGCTGGCGTCTGATGTTTTGTATCTTCCATCTTGATAGCAATAGGCTGATGAAACATGCTGGAGTTACTCTTGTTAAAATCCTTCTTTGAAAACAATGAACCCGGTATGTAGTAAGAATTAGGAGCTGGAGTGCGCACAGCCCTAATACGGGAGCTTCTGGATACCTAAAGCAACAGAATGGATCATATAAACATATATCATATTATTTGAAATGTAAAATGGAACAAGACATAAGATCATTAAATCGTCACAGACCTCCTTAATTTATGAAATTTTTAGTATGAAATTTGAAAATACACAATAGTATTGGTGCATTCAGATAGGATAGTGTTAAAAGGGTGGAGGTCGAAGGGGAGGTCACAGGTTGCGGATACAGTGCAGATTTTCTGTTCGGATTTGTAGGGAGAAAACCAGCAGCATATTACAGTATCAGCAAAGCTGATTAGATTTCAGCAGATCTCATTCAAACGCTGATGAAAACTTTATGCACGGATGTTGACCTGCAGTGCGCATTTTAAATCCACAGCATGTCAATTTATGGTGCAAATTTTCACAGCAGATTTCACCTCGTTCAACACGGTGGAATTTGTGGTCAAAACCACAAAAAAAATATCCACAGCAAATTCCACATGCCGAACATGCAAATTTGCTGCTGATATGCAGTGGATTTGTGGCAAAAGCTGAAGGCGGATTTTAATAGAATTTTCCGTCTTATGTGGACCTTACCCTAAGTGCTCTTGCCAACAACAAAGATTTGGCAGTGAAAATGATGCGAGTGTCGGCTGGATTTCCCGGCCCGACCATGGTTCAGGTGAACGGGACTTCTGTCATCATATTTTATGATGCTAGGAATCCCTGCCATCCCGCGGGAACTGCTGTTCCGTACTATATCATTTTGTTCAGTACGGAACAGCAGTTCCGCGGGAAGGCAGGGACTCCTAGCATCATAAAATGCCTATGATGCCAGAAGTCCCATTTACCTGTACTGCGGTCGGGCCGGGAAATCTGTCCGACACGAACCGTTTTTATCGGTCGTCTGCAAGAAGTGTTAAGGTCTTATAATCAGGTTTACGTGGGCCCTTGGGCCAGAGTCCATCCAGTATACCGTGAACCATAATGGCGGCAGTGGCACTCGGTACGTTCAAATGTGCCGGTTTCGGCATTGATTTTTGTGTGCGTTTTTTTTTTTTTAAATAAAATATATATCTTTCAGGAATTTTTACCAAAGAACGCATAAATCCCAGGCAAAAACACCACACGTGAACATACCCTATGCTGCAAAGTTTGTAATTTAAACTCTTACTGCTAGAAATTTGAGTGCAGTATTGGGAACCTTTTCGTTTTAGCATTCCCACACTTCTGCAGCCATAACTTTTTTTTTAAGTTGACATAGCTATATAAGTTTTTTTTTTTCTGTGACAAGATGTAGTTTTTGTAGGCGATCGGAGTAACGACTGCTCGTCCCCATCCATAGCTCCTTGTGAAAGGAGCAAGCGAGCACCGATCAACAATGTTTAGTTGATTGGCGCTCGCCGCACTGGCCGGTGTAAAAGGGCCTTTAGTGGTAAAATTTGGTGGATACAATTGTGAAAAGCACCAAAATTTAGAGAAAATTAGCAAAAATTAGCATTTTTATAGATTTTTATGTATCTGCTTGTAAGACATATAGTATTACAACACAAAATCGTAACCGTAATCGTAATCGTAAAATCATAGCAAACTCCCTAGAGACGAGCATATTAACCTTTTGGACGCCTGGAGCCGATGTATCTTCTTTGTCAGACGACAAGGTTGAAGGACCTGTGGGTGACGTCACTCTGTGTCTGCTGTGAAAGAAGCTGGGTGGGAACGATGAGAAGTGTATGATGTTGATTCGTCAGCGTCATACACTTCTATTCACAACGCCCAGTTGGTAAAAACACAATACACGCCCAGTTGGTAAAATGAGAAAACACGCCCAGTTGTCTATTGAAAAGCTCATTTGCATAAATATAAAATTGCTCATAACTTGGGCAAAAATGATCGTTTTTCAAAAGAAAAAACTGTTATCTACATTGCAGCGCCCATCACATTCAATAGGAGATAGGAATTTGATAATCTGGTGACAGAGCCTCTTTAAGCCCACAGCAGGGCTCAGAAGGGAAGGATAACTATTCGGCTTTTGGAGCTCAAGTTTTGCTGGAATGGTTTTCGGGTGTCATGTCGCATTTGCAAAGGCCCTGAAGGAACAAAACAGGGGTAACCATCACAAGTGATCCCACTGGGGAAATAACAGCCCTCAAGGAAGTTATCGAGGGGTATAGTGAGCATTTTGACCCCACAGATTTTTTTGCTGAATATAGTGGATTTAGGCCGTGAAAATGAAAATCAAAAGTATTTTTCTAATAAAAGCTAGTTTTAGCTCAGATTTTTCCATTTTCACATTAGATTAAGGAGAATAAGCACCCCAACATTTATAAATCAAACTTTTCTGAGCAGGGCAATACCCCATATGTGGCACACAGCAGGGTTTACAAAGGAAGGAGCACTATTTGGCTTTTGGAGCCAATTTTTGCTGCAGTGCTTTGCGTCGCAATGTCACATTTGCAAAGCCCTTTGTGGGGACCAAATCAGTGGAAACACCCTAAAAGTGACTCCATTTGGGAAACTACACCCCTGAAGGAATTTATTGTGGGGTATAGTGAACATTTTTCACCCCACAGGTTTTTTTGCTTAATTTAGTGAAATTATGCTGTGAAAATAAATATCAAAATTTTTACAATAAAGGGTGCATTTTTTCATTTTCACAAGGGATAAAGGAGAAAAAGCCGCCCAACAGCAATACCTCACATGTGGTCATAGACTGCTGTTTGGACACACGACAGGGCTCAGAAGGAAAGGAGCGCTACTTGACATGCAGATTTTGCTGGTTTGGTTTTCGGGTGTCATGTCGAATTTGCAAATACCCTGCGGGACTAAAGCAGTGGAAATCCCCCAAAAGTTACCCCATTTTGGAAACTACATCCCTGAAGGAATTTATCGAGTGATTTAGTGAGCATTTTGACCCCACAGGTTTTATGCTGAATTAAGTAGAATTATGCAGTGAAAACGGAAACGTGGAAATTTTCAATTTACAAGGAATAAAGGAGAAAAAGCACCTCAACATTTGAAAAACAACTACTCCCGATTACGGCAATACCCCATATGTACTCATAAACTGCTGTTTGGACACATGGCAGGGTTCAGAAAGCCGGAGTGCTATTTGGCATGCATATTTTGCAGAGTTTGTTTTTGGGCGCCATGTCGCATTTCAAAACCCTGAGGTACCAGAGTACAGTGGAAGCCCCCAAGAAGTGACCCCATTTTAGAAACTACACCCCTCAAGGAATTTATAATTTGCCTGGACAAATGACAAGGCTCAGAATTGAAAAGCAACATGCGCATTTGAGGCCTATTTTGGGGATTTTCACATCATTGGCCCACAATTGCAGGGCTCGGAGGTCAAATAGTAAAACAAACCCCCAAGTAGTGACCCCTATTTTGTAAACTACACCCCTTAGGGCATGTTAAGGGTTGTAGTGTAGTGAGCATTTTGACCTCCACCTGTTTTTTCATTACAAATTAATGCAATTTTCAACCGATATGCAATTTTAGTGCACAATATGTTGTGCCCAGTTGGTGCCACTGAAGACAAATATCTCATAAACTGTTAAGCGGGTTCTCCCTGGTATTGCGATGCCATTTATGTGGACATAAACTGCTGTTTGGGGACACTGTAGGGCTCAGAAGAGAGGGAGAGCCATTTGGCTTTTGGAGCGCAGATTTAGCTTGGTAGTAGTTCTGTTTGGGGTTTTGCTGGTATTTCAGTTTATAATGTGGGGGCATATGTAGGCTGTGCGGGGTACATCAGGGCATAATAAGAGGGTATAATAATGCTGTAAATAAATAATAACCCACAGGCGTGCGGCTAGTGTCGCACTAATAAATGGTGCCAAATCTTATCTGCTTTTGGAACACTGCACATTTTGTGTCACCATATTCTGAAAGCCAGAACTTTTTTTTTGGGTCTCCACCGGAGCTGTGTGAGGGCTTATTTCTTGCGGGACAATCCGTACTTTTCATTAGTACAGTTTTGGGGTACATGGGACTTTTTGACCACTTTTTATTCCATTTTTGGAAAGCAAGGTGACCAAAAACCATCAATTCTGGCAATATTTTTTATTCTTTTGTCTTACAGTGTTCACCATGCGCTATAAATGACATTTTTACTTTATTCTGCGTGTCAATATAATTATGGCAATATTATATGTATATAGTTTTTTTTTATGTTTTGCAGTGTTTGCACAATAAAATCACTTTTTTTATTAAATAATTTTTTTTGTGTCACCATATTCTGGGAGCCATAACTTTTTTATTTTTTAGTCAAATAAGCTGCGTGATGGCTTGTTTTTTGCGGGACGTTTTGTAGGTTTTTTGGTACATTCGACTTTTTGATCACTTTTCAGTCTATGTTTTTGGAGGAGTGGTGACCAAAAAAATAGCGATTCTGGAATTGTTTTTTATTCATTTTTTTCACAGTGTTCACAGTGCGGAAAAAAAACAAAACATTGTAGTTTTATACTTTTGGTCGTTATAGACGCGTTGATACCAAATATGTGTACTTTTTTTAACGGTTTCATTTTTTTCCTATAATAAAAGTCTTATTATAGGAAAAAAGGCAGTGGTTTTTTTTTTTTCACTTTAAACTTTTATCCAAATTTTTTTTCTTTTTAAAGGGTAACTAAACATTTCACAAACTTTTGACATGTCATAGTCACATGTCAGAAGTTTGGATTGGTGAGGGTCCGAGCACTGAGACCCCCACTAATCGCAAAAACAAAGCGGCGGAAGCACTCATGTGAGCGCTCAGCCGTTTCGTGTCTATTTGCCATTTTCCAGAAAGCCGATGTATCGGAGTACGGGCTCATAGACTTTGTATTGAGTCCGTACTCTGATACATTGATTTCAGGAAAAAGCCAAACAGACACGAAGCGGGTGAGCGCTCACCCGAGCGCTTCTGCTGCTTCGTTTTAGCAATTGGTGGGGGTCCCCGTGCTCGGACCCCACCAGTTAAAACTTCTGACATGTCACGATAACATGTCAGAAGTTTTTCAAACGTTTAGTTACCCTTTAACTTTTTTTAGGGGACTTGAAGGCCTGCGCGCAGTTGTTAGCCACGTTGTGACCGTGTCAGGGCCGCTCCGTGTGGCCCTACCCTTAGTGCTTATACCTATCAGGCCTAATGGGCTTCCGTACATGGCAGACCAGAGGGCTGTTGTTAGGCCTCCGGTTGCCATAGCAATGATCGGCACCCCTGCGATCACATCACGGCGATGCTAAACAGCTTCAAACCACTAAGAAGCTGCGATCGATTTTGATCGAGGCATCTAAGGGGTTAATGGCAGAGATCGGAGATAGCTCCATTCACTGTCATTACAGCTGGGTGCCAGCTGTAACATACTGCTGACACCAGCGGCTAATGGCGCAGGCTCATCTTGTTTCTGCATCCGGAAGCCTTTTAAGCCCCGCCAAGGGCGGGACCTAACAGGCTTCCATACTTGACAAACCGGAGGCCAATGTTAGGCCTCCGGTCTGTCAAAGCAGCCATCGGAACCCTGCAATTGCATCGCGGGGTGCCGATCGGCTAGTAAACCCCATGGATGCAGTGCTCGCTTTTGAGTGCTGCATTTAAGGGGTTATTCGGGCAGATCAGAGCCTAGCTCCAGTCCTGGCCTTGCAGCAGGTTGTCAGCTGTAATATACCTATACGTTGTGTTGCATTAAGTCCTTAACTACAGCGACATAATAGCATGTCCTTAAGGGGGTAATAATAGAAACTTTACTTAAAATGCAGTGTATGTAGTGATTTTTATATTTTACTAGACTTTAATGCAACATGTGACTGCACAAAGAAACGCACCACAAAACTGCAAATAAAAAAACGCCAATAAAAGCACCATGAGAAACGCAGCAAAACGCTGTGTGTGTGAACGGAGCCTTAGGGCTTATTCAGATGAACGTGATATACGTCCGTGCAACGCATGTGATTTTCACACGCCTCGCACGGACCTATGTTAGTCTATGGGGCCGTGCAGACTGTCCGTGAGTTTCACGCAGCGTGTGTTCGCTGCGTAAAACTCACGACATGTCCTATATTTGTGCGTTGTTCGCGCATCACGCACCCATTGAAGTTAATGGGTGCGTGAAATTCACACGCAGCACACGGAAGCACTTTCGTGTGATGCGCGTGATTCGCACAACAGCAGTAAAAACTATGAATGAAAACAGAAAAGAACCACGTGATTTTCTATTTACAAACATACAAACAGAGTGTCATAATGATGGCGGCTGCGCGAAAATCACGCATCCATGCATCATACGCGGCTGACACACAGAGCTGTTAAGTACCTTTTGCGCGCGCAAAACGCAGCATTTTTTGCGCGCGCACACGATCGTGTAAATCCGGCCTTAGGGCAAGTTCACACATAGTGTAAATACAGCAACGGATTTCATTGTGGAAAATCTGCAGCATAATATAGTAGCAGCAGAGTGGATGAGCTTTTAACAGATCTCATCCAGACGCTGCATAAATGATGAGCGGGGGAAAAACGCTCAGAAATTGACCTGCGGTGCGGGTTTTCCCTATTGAATTCAATGGGGAGGTAAAACCCGCAACAAATAGCAGTTGCGTTTTTTGCAGTGGAAAAGCTGCGATTCCACCGGAAAAAAACAATCATTCTGTGCTTCTTCGTCCAGTCCGGCCTTCTAGGATGACATTTCATTCCATGTCACCACTGCAGCCAATCAGAGGCTGCAGCGATCATATGGGACTAAACATCATCCCAGGATGACGGGCTGCAGTAGTAAACCCTCTTGACGTTGGATTTACAAATAAAAAAAGTTCCCCTGTACAAATAACTCATACACTGCTATGATCCACCTACAACATTTCAACATAGATGAAAGCATCTCATCGTTTTGGAGCTGTCAAATGTCAATTTATTGATTCATAAATCATATGACTCAGTGAATATGCAAATAAGTTATTAGATGTCTTTGTTAACTTTGTGCTTTATTTACATTGCTTGTTATTCGGTTATATGGTTCCTCAATCATAAAGAATTTCTATGTTTATGAGACATTGTACTTACAGGTCTAACGCCTATTAGCCCTGATGCATTTTACTGCCATTTTCCTGTATCAGTAGTTTATAGGTTCGAGTTTATATTACGGACATCAGCTTATATGCTAGCCTATAAACTGGATGCCAATCCCAAATTTCGGCTTCAATTTCTAGACCTTAAAAAATTACCACAATACAAATTAAATGATAAAGACACTCCTCCCCCCCACACACACACACACATTTTTACACCATATGAAAAAGTAAATATAACATGAAGCAAATTTGACTCTTCAATGGATTACATATTACTGGAAGACCATCACCCAAAATAATGACCACAAAAAGAAAGCCTTCAATTGCTGCTAGATCATTAATGTGTGATCAGTGGGGCTTCAATCCTCGGTACCTCCACCGATAAGCAGAAAGATGAGCGCCATAGTACCCGACACAGCCACATAGCTGGCACTTTGTTGAGTACTGCAGTGAAGGGGTTATGGTGCTCTAACAAGCTTCGTGGCACTTTCGTTTTGCGAATTGTGAATGTTTATGGGGTCAGACCACCAATCTCACATTAGTAAATATTCTAATTATTTCAATATATACTAGTCCTTCTCAATGACTTAGAATATCATCAAAAAGTAAATTTATTTCAGTAATTTAATTCAAAAAGTGAAACTCATATATTATATAATAGATCACTCTGTGTCTAATGAATCTATATAAAACTTTTTGAATTTAATTACTGTGATAAATTAACTTTTTGATGATATTCTAATTCATTGACTAGTATATCTATATTTTTTCAGATTTATTTTACCCTCGATGGAAATCCTCCTGTCCCTTTAGTTGATAATGAGACACTGTCAGAATTTGGTCCTTTTCCGACATTGTACGATCCCGGGCCTGGAGTTTCATTCTGACAAATAGAAAAAGAATTTACATGTCAAATTTTGCTTCAAAAGCAATACGCGCATTTCACATTTCAAAAATAAAAAGAAATCACCTCACCCAACTGTTGAGATTTTCAGTATTAACCTATTAAAAATAAAAAGTTTCAGGGCCGGATATATCATATAATTAGCCTATGTAGCTGCAAAGGGGCCCACCAAAATAATGGGCAAGCCCAGCTGTTGCTTTGGCATTAATTCTATGTTCCCTGAGAACAACTTTTACACAACCTGGTAATTTAGGAGAGCGGGGTTAGAATATACAGCAGGTTGTCTTTCTGATAAGCATTTTTAAAAGTTGCAACATTTTTGATGTGCCCCATGGCATAAGAGCTTATAAAATGGACCTAGAGCAGAAAATGTATATAGTGTCTGGCCAACATTTATTGTATGTTCTCCTTATTGTTCAAAAATATGCTATACTATACTCTTTACCTTACAGTCAATAAAATGAGATTAAAAATTGTTATGAAAAAACACACAGTGTATTACAAAGTTAGTGCATTCTTTAGTCCTTAACAACCCTTTAAAGTGAGTCCGTCATGAGAATTTAGGCTGACACCGCAAGTTAGTCAATCAGGGCCGTCAATCAACTGCAGAGGGGAGGGGAGTGGTTGGACCTCAGCAAAGCTAATTTGCATGCGGCACATTGCAAAATAAAAGTTATTTTTTAACCTGATGCAAGCCCTAAGGGCTCTTGCACAGGACCGTGTGTGCCGCCCGAGTCCCATCATGTTTGTTAGCCTAAAATCTCTTGTCAGACTCCCTTTAATCTGCTAATATGTGTATTAGTTCATTTTCCAGAAAAATCTTTTTCTATCGAATATAATTCCCCCTTTCCACAAAAATTTGAATAGTAGCTTCTTCGCATTATATATATATATTTTAATATAGGAATATGCACTTAAGAGTAAATTCCAATGCGTCAGAGTTTTTTCTCCATGGCTTTTGCTGCAAATCTGCACTTCAAAGGATAAAATCCTCTGCAATTTCGCACCATAATAAACATACTGCCGATTTAAAAATCCATAGAATGCCCTGAATTCCGCACAGGACGTTTTATAATAAATCTGGATGGAGTATTAAAAACCCCATTCACATGTATTGTACTGTAGCTTGTTTCAGATTTTTGCTGCGGAGCTTGCATGAAAATCTGCAGCACATATGTGACGTCTGAATGTGGCCTTACAATGGATTGCTGCCATTGCCCTGCAGCAGACCATGTGACAGCAAGGTGAGCATCACCTCTGTGCTTCTGTTTTAGTGTATCGTGCTAGATGGATCAGTACATCTTTTTTACCTATAAAATCATGTAGGCACAGATGGTACTGCCTCCATGTCTCTTCCTGTGTGGAGACTCATGCTGCAGCCTCCATCATACAGTCATGCAACACTAAGCACTGAAACTCCCGTCTAGAAAAGCCAGTAGGAAAAACACGACTGCATGATTCTGAAATTGTTGGACAAATATTTCAGAAAATAACAACATTTTGCTATAAATAAGTGGATAGTAGATCAGACTGTTAACTGTCAAAATTATAAGGGCTGGAGGTTTTTTTAACAGATAATCTTTCACCAGTTTCTTATATTTGTTTGCTTCACTATATTTTGTATACTGCGTATGAACGACATGTTCCACAGAAGTACAGGTGATGTCTGCATGAAGCATTATTACAATATTCCAAATCATAGGTGAAATTGGTTGGCTTCACATCCACTTTTTGACCCACTGTGGTACTCCGCTGGTTTGACTTAGGGCCACCTCTAAGGGTGTTATCTAAGTAGCCTCTCTGGTCTTCACCCTTTAACCCCCCTGCAGGGATCTGGTTTTCGCTTGGAGAGACTACCAGGTTGCTACATCTTGAGGTGGTCACGGTAAGAGGAGCGGCTGGGCCAGCAGACCAGGATACAATGATGTAGTACACTAAGGGTTCAGCCTCAGCCGCATCTCAGGTAGTTGGATACAGACTGGCAATAGACAGCGGAGCGGAATGCAGACTGATAGACTGATGGTGAGTAACATGGTATGAGCTGGTAGCAGGTAGCAGGATGCAGGCTGGCAGCGGATAGCTGGACGCAGGCTAGCAGCGGATAGCTGGACGCAGGCTAGCTGCGGATAGCTGGACACAGGCTAGCTGCGGATAGCTGGACGCAGGCTAGCTGCGGATAGCTGGACGCAGGCTAGCTGCGGATAGCTGGACGCAGGCTAGTTGCGGATAGCTGGACGCAGGCTAGTTGCGGATAGCTGGACACAGGCTAGTTGCGGATAGCTGGACACAGGCTGGTAGCCCTTTTGCTTCTATGAAAAAAAACAGAAACCTATTGAAAGGAGGCAAACTAAATCCAACTAAAATAAAAGAATTACCATTGAAATCAATAAGAATTCCAATTGAAGCGATGCTTTCCATTTGGATTTCCGGTCATCTCTTCCTCTGACAGAAGAAAACGAAAGAGGAGACAACGGTAGTTTGATCTTAGCTCTAGGAGACTATGTCTGCGAGCAGGGGGAAGGCGGGCTGAAGATGCCGGCAGAAACGCAAGGCAGGAGGACAAGACTGCCAGCGAGGTAGGAATGAGATCCGGCAGCAGGGACCACAGCAGGAGCAGCACCCGCCACCGGAGTTACAAAAGCAAAACACACAAATCACATACGAGGCGCTGGTCTTTCCCAGACAAACAAACATTACTTTATATTTAGTTTCTGTGCACACTTATGAAGCTATACTTTTACATATATTTTACCCTCCAAGAAAAGCTATACATTTTTGTTTTTTAACGCTTCAAAAAATATATATATATATTTTTGGTAAATTTCAGGTTAAACGACTTGCAAAAAAAAAAATATATAATATTTTTACATTACGTCAGTGACTTCTTTTATTTGAAAAAATGCCTACTTGCATATATGTTTTTCCAGTAAAACGATGCCAAAACACTTTGCCATTAATTTGACTCATAGACAACAAAGGTGACACTCCCAAAAAGAATAGAGAAAAAATTGTGGGTCTGCTTTGACATAAACAGTATTTCTACGGATGTTTACTTCATTAATGTTTTTTCAACAGATACCACTACTTTTAAAACTTGGCGGATTTGCTTTATAGGGGTTTTACATTGATCCCAAGGATATGCTATCATTGTGTGATCGGTGCAGGTCCGATTGCTGGGTCCACCACGATCACAAGAATAAAGGTTGTGGTGCAACACAACTCAGGGGAGGCTTAACAGTCCAACCCCCTGATCATACATTGATGGAATATCCACATGAAAACCCTTTAGGGTAAACTGCGCGTAAAAAAACTCCCCGTAAAAAACAAGTGCATGTCACTCTCAATAGAAAAACAGCCCCAAAAATGGCCATAAAAAAATAAATAAATAAATAAATCGCATCAAAAAACGCTTGATGCATAAGGCTGGGTTCACACGACCTATTTTCAGACGTAAACGAGGCGTATTATGCCTCGTTTTACGTCTGAAAATACGGCTACAATACGTCGGCAAACGTCTGCCCATTCATTTGAATGGGTTTGCCGACGTACTGTGCAGACGACCTGTAATTTACGCGTCGTCGTTTGACAGCTGTCAAACGACGACGCGTAAATGGACTGCCTCGGCAAAGAAGTGCAGGGCACTTCTTTGCCACGTAATTTGAATGAAGCACAGCTCAAGATTTACGAGCGTCTCAGACGGCTCGCAAAATGCGAGGAGGAGCATTTACGTGTGAAACGAGGCAGCTGTTAACAGTCTGTCTTTTCACACGTAAATGCCTCTCATCGTGTGAACATACCCTAAACGGCTGAAAATCAGAGGCTGTTTTTCCTTGATGTAGTGCTATAAGGGCTGATTTTTTTCTTTTGTGGAACGAGCTGTAATTTTTATTGGCACCATTTTGGGGAACATGCGACTTTTTGATCACTTTTTATCCTATTTTTTGGGAGGCAAGGTGACCAAAAAACAGCAATTCAGGCCTATTTTTTTTTTGTACAGCGTTCACCATGCATTATAAATTACATTTTAATTTTATTTTGCGGGTCAGCACAATTCCGGCGATACCTAATTTATAGCACTTTTTTATGTTTTACAACTTTTTGCGCAAAAAAATTACTTTTGGAAAAAGAATGCATTTTTTCTGTCGTGAGGTTGTGAGAACCATAATGTTTTCATTTTTTCATCAACAGAGCTGTAGGAGGGCTTGTTTTTTGCAAAACAAGCTATAGTTTTTTATTGGTACCATTTTGGGATGCATGCGACTTTTTATTCCAATTTTTGGACCAGCAAGATTACCAAAAAAACAGCAATTCTGGCATTGTTTTTTTTGTTTTTTTTTTACAGCGTTCACCGTGCGGGATAAATAACATAATATTTTTATAGTTCTGGCCGTTACGGACGTGATGATACAATATATGTAAAGTTTTTGTTTTTTTTTATCAATAATAAAGTACTTGATGAGGGAAAAAGGGTGATTGTGTTTTATTTTATTACTTGAAACACTTATTTTTGACAACTTTTTTTCTCCTTTTTACATTTTTGTTTTTTAGTCCCACTACGGGACTTGAAGGTCCAACTGTATGATTTATATTCTAATACATTGCACTACCTATGTAGCGCAATGTATTAGAACTGTCAGTCGTTCACTGACAGCAAGCTGATTAGGCTCTGCCTCCGGACGGGGCCTAATCGGCTTTCTTAATGGCAGACCAGGAGGCCATTGTTAGGCCTCCTGTTGCCATAGCAGCCATCGGCACCCGTGTGATCGCATCGCAGCGATCGCAGGGGTGACGATTTGGCTACAAACCACTAAGATGCAGCAAACGCTGCATCTAAGGGGGGTTAATGGCAGGGATCAAAGCTAGCTCCGGTGTAACATACAGCTGATACCCACCGCTGATGACGCGGGCTCAGCCTCTGAGCCAGCACCATCTTCCCGTCGTTACCGGAAGCCTTCCTAGGAGGCTTCCATGCTAGACAGACCAGGAGGTCAGTGTTAGGCCTCCGGTTGTCATTGCATCCATCGTCACCTCAGCGATATCGTCGCTGGGTGGCAATTGCCTCAAACACCTTGAATGCAGTTGTTACCTTTGATAGCTACATTTAAGGGGTTAATGGCAGGGATTGGAGCGAACTTTGGTTCCTGCCATTACAGCAGGGTGTCAGCTGTAACATACAGGTGATGATGGCATGGACTTAGCTTCTGAGCCCGTGCCATCCATTTGTCATATGGATATGGAATTTTGCGGGAAGCACGGACTTTCCATGACGTATCCATACGACAAATGTCGGGAAGGGGTTAAAGGCTATGTACACTTTAAATTGTTTTATTAAATCAATGTTTTTTCGTATTTTTAACCGCTTTCTAATTTACTTTTATTAAAGCTGTATCGTTGTCTTTAAGCCGATTCCGCCAGTTCAGCTGAACTGACGGAATCGGCTGACAGAGAACGATACAGCTTCTATGTATAGAGGATACATAGAAGCTGTATCGTAAGATTTAAAAACATTTTTCATAAAAATCAATTAGAAAAGTGATTGAAAACACAAGAAACATTGATTTAATAAAAAAATAAAAAAAATCTATTCCAAAGGTGTACATAGCCTTTAACTACAGTGCTTGTCAAATAATGGGCTTGTTCTGAGCATCTCGGTCTATCTTCATGATTAGTGCACCTTCCTTAAGAAATCTACAGGTGTTTTCTGTCCCAGCTGACACGTACCAGTGACACTTCCTCCTCGGTGACGTGAATCCAGGTTTCATTAAAAGCTTAAGCTGTCAGTGTTTAGAATTGTAGGTGAGCTTGGATTTTGTTTGGTTTCATATCCCTCCCTGTTTTCTTTGCTGAGTAGCCCTGGAGGATATCTGAGTCAGATGGGGATAGAGGAAAATTAAACTATTCACTGCCCACACATGTGCTATTTAGTCAGTGTGTAATTGTTCATGTCAATGTTGCTAATGTACTATGACTTTTAGGTTGTGGTGCCAAAAGAAAAAGAAAGAAAACAAAACATTTAAAACCAAAGAGTAGGAAGCAAAACAGAAACTCTAGCTACCTAGATATTGTAGAATTAATGGGGTTGTCTCCACACAGACATTTGGCATATTTCTATATGACACCAATGCCCGAATTGCTGAGGATCTCAGCAGTTAGACCCTTAACGATTTCTATTCTATTTCTTTTCTCGGAGGCTGCATGGCCACATTTTGACTAGAATGGGCTGACCATGCAGCCTCCAAAAGAAAGCCAAGAAGAGCCAACAAGAGATGAAGTGCCATGATGCTTTCCTAGCACTGCTGCCACTTTGTTTTACTGATCAGGTTGGGTCCACCAATATCTATTTTGATTCATCTCCTTTAGGGTATGTTCACACGCTAAACAAAAAACGGCTGATCAAAAAGTCGCATGTTCCCCAAAATGGTGCCAATAAAAATTACAGCTCGTCCCACAAAGAAAAATAAAAAAAAAAACAGCCCTCATACCACTACAGGGTGGGCCATTTAGATGGATACACCTAAATAAAATGGGAATGGTTGGTGATATTAACTTCCTGTTTGTGGCACATTAGTATATGGGAGGGGGGAAACTTTTCAAGCTTGGTGTTGACCATGGCGGCCATTTTGAAGTCGGCCATTTTGTATCCAACTTTAGTTTTTTCAATGGGAAGAGGGTCATGTGACACATCAAACTTATCGAGAATTTCACAAGAAAAACAATGGTGTGCTTGGTTTTAACGTTACTTTATTCTTTCATGAGTTATTTACAAGTTTCTGACCACTTATAAAATGTGTTCAAAGTGCTGCCCATTGTGCTGGATTGTCAATGCAACCCTCTTCTCCCACTCTTCACACACTGATAGCAACACCGCAGAAGAAATGCTAGCACAGGCTTCCAGTATCCGTAGTTTCAGTTGCTGCACATCTCGTATCTTCACAGCATAGACAATTGCCTTCAGATGACCCCAAAGATAAAAGTCTAAGGGGGTCAGATCGGGAGACCTAGGGGGCCAATCAACTGGCCCACGACGACCAATCCACTTTCCAGGAAACTGTTCATCTAGGAATGCTCGGGCAGCACTTTGAACACATTTTATAAGTGTTGTAACGTCCTAGAAAAATAAAAGGATGTTCAAAAAACAATGCCAATCTAAAGTAGACATATGGGAAATGTTAATTAGCAACTATTTTGTGTGGTATTACGATTTATTTTACAAGCAGAAACATTTCAATATAATTTTTGCCATTTTTAACTAAATTTTGGTGTTATTCACAATTAAATGTATTGACTAAATTTTACATGTAAAATAAAGTCCAATGCGTCACAAGAAAACAATCTCAGAATCGCTTGGATAGGTAACAGCATTCCAAAGTTATTACCACATAAATTTAGACATGTCAGATTTGAAAAATGAGGCTCTGGCAGGAAAGTCAAAAGTAGCTGCAGCGGGAAGGGGTTAAATATGTATGGGCAGTCATGTGTTTGTGTTGTTGATACAAAGATTTCAGTAATGTTCACTTTTATAGATAAGTAGAGAAAGGCATTTTTCTCTAAAAAGATATATTACAAAATTTCTTATATTCGCTTTTACTATTGATTTAGGAAAAGTTTGTTTAAAGTGCAATGTACCTTTTAATATGGGATGGGGGCCTGGCCAACAGTGCTCGAGAGCAGACTTCCTTCTGCAGAACTCCTTACCCGACCAAGCTTTTAGACTAGCAAAGCTTTCCTTCTCACCATGAAAGTGAGACAAACTTACCCTGCCTGTTGTCTGGCATCCTTAGCTGCTACCTTGATGACTCCAGGCCGGCAAAATATGCCCCCATACGCTCCTCGGGACTTGAATTTTCACTACTCTTCTGTGACCAACCATCCGCTGTGACTGAGCCGGAAACGAAAATATATTTTCTCTCTATCCTCACCGTTCTCCCTAAAGAAGGTAGCTGAGGCGATGTCTCGTTATCTGCGGCAGTTCCAAGCCACTAGGCTGCCATGTGGCTACCTATCAGGTTCACAAAATTGCGCCTAACCTTCCTAGGATATTGTACGTTGGAGACCTCTTCCACGAAGCCTCTACTCCTGGTCATCACTGAACTACTTGGGTCTACCACCGTGAGCAAAGTCAGCTAATTAGCACTTGCTGTGCCACAGCAAATTGACCTGCACACCCAGGGTGTGCTGCTTTGCTTAGCCTTCCCCGATTGAATGGGTCAACTTCGTACTACTGTTACACTTTATTTTCTGTCCTATACTAAATGCTTAAAATAGCTCTACTTTTGACTCTGGTCTACTCACCCCACCACCCCCCCCCCCCCCCCACAGCGGGACGGTGGTGTAGAAGGCCTTGGTGCCTTCATTTCAGGGTTTCTGCTAAGGCACTAAGCAATAAAATCATGCTCCGTTTTTGATATCCCACCTGCCCCTTCTCCTGGGGCTTCTTGCTATATTCACCTAGAGTATTTGCTTACTTAACAGTCTGTAGTTAATATATCCTGCAAATCTTTAATGGTCCTTTTCTTATGTATACACCACGGTCTAAATTATTATGCACATTGGATTTAAGTGTCAAACATTTAATTATTAGTTTTTCAATTAAACTCATGGATGGTATTGTGTCTTTGGGCTCTTTGGATCATTGTAATCAATCTCAGACACCTGTGATAATTAGTTTGCCAGATGTGCCCAATCAAAGGAAAACTACTTAAGGACGTTCCACATTATTAAGCAGGCCACAGGTTTCAAGCAATATGGGAAAGAAAAAGGATCTCTCTGCTGCCGAAAAGCATGAAATAGTGCAATACCTTGGACAAGGTATGAAAACATTGGATATTTCAAGAAAACTAAGCGTGATCATCGTACTGTGAAAAGATTTGTGGCTGATTCAGAGCACAGGGTTCGTTCAGATAAAGGCATAATGAGGAAGGTTTCTGACAGACAAATTAATAGGATTAGGAGAGCAGCTGGTAAAATGCCATTGCAGAGCAGCAAACAGGTATTTGCAGCTGCTGGTGCCTCTGGAGTCCCGCGAACCACAAGGTGTAGGATCCTCCAGAGGTTTGCAAGTGTGCATAAAGCTATTATTCGGCCACCCCTAAACAATGCTCACAAGCAGAAACAGTTGTAGTGGGCTCAGAAATACATGAAGACTAATTTTCAAACTGTGTTGTTTACTGATGAGTGCCGTGCAACCCTGGATGGTCCAGATGGATGGAGTAGTGGATGGTTGGTGAATGGCCACCATGTCCCAACAAGGCTGCGATGTCAGCAAGGAGGTGGCGGAGTCATGTTTTGGGCTGGAATCATGGGGAGAGAGCTGGTAGGCCCCTTTAGGGTCCCTGACAGTGTGAAAATTACCTCTGCAAAGTACGTAGAGTTTATGACTGACCACTTTCTTCCGTGGTACAAAAAGAAGAACCGTGCCGTCCGTAGCAAAATTATCCTCATGCATGACAATGCACCATCTCATGTTGCATAGAATACCTCTGTCATTGGCTGCTATGGGCATAAAAGGAAAGAAACTCATGGTGTGACCCCCATGTTCCCCTGACCTCAACCCTATTGAGAACCTTTGGAGCATCCTCAAGCAAAATATCTATGAGGGTGAGAGGCAGTTCACATCAAAACAGAAGCTCTGGGAGGCTATTCTGACATCCTGCAAAGATATTCAAGCAGAAACTGTCCAAATACTCACAAAATCAATGGATGCAAGAATTGTGAAGGTGATATCAAAGAAGGGGTCCTATGTTAACATGTAACTTGGCCTGTTACGTTTTTTTTTGATTGAAAGAGCTTTTGATTTCTGTAAATATGACCTCCTGAAGCTGCAAATTCAACAAATTACCATTTTAGTTCTCTTTACAACCTTTAAAATGTTTTGATCTCTGTTGTGCATAATAATTTGAAACAGTGCATTTTGAGTTTTTTACTTCTAAAAAAAAAATCTGTTATCATTAGGAGATTTGTTCAATAAAATTTGCATTATACTCCAACGGTTGATGGCTTGAAGATTATACGGACTGTCATTTGCATCGACTATTCAGGAAAATCAGCGAAAAATAACATTTGCATAATAATTTGGAATGCGGTGTACATTGTCTAGCTAACATTTTCCACTGGAATGTTAACCCCTTCCCCCTGCTTGCATTCTGGGCCCTAATGTCCAAGCCATTTTTTACATTTTTCCATTGTCACATTCGAAGAGCTATAACTTTTTTATTTTTGCGTCGGCATAGCTGTATAAGGTCTTGTTTTTTGCGGGACGACTTGCAGTTTTTATTGGTACCATTTGAGAGTAGATTCGACTTTTTATCACATTTTTTTTTAAGTCAGGATCAACAGAAAACAGCAATTTTTCCATTGTTTTTTTTTTATTTTTTACGGCGTTCACAGTTCGGGTTAAATAATGTAACAGCTTTATAGTCGGGGTCGTTACGGACGCGGCGATACCAAATATGTGTAACTTTTTTGCTTTATTGTAGTTTTTTTTAATAGTAAAGCATTTTGTAAGGGGAAAAAGTGGGTTTTTCATTTTTTTTTTTCACTTTTTTTTAAATTAACTTTATTAAACTTTTTTTACTTTTATACTAGTCCCACTAGGGGACTTCACTATCCTCCGATCGCTATTATAATACACTGCAATACTTTTGTATTGCAGTGTATTACTGCCTGTCCGTTTAAAACGGACAGGCATCTGCTAGGTCATGCCTGCGGCATGATCTAGCAGGCATTCGCTCCAGGCAGACCTGGGGGCCTTTATTAGACCCCCGGCTGCCATAGAAGACACAGACACTCAGCGATTTTATCGCCGGGTGTCGGTGGGATGAGAGGGAGCTCCCTCCCTCTTTCCAAAACCACTCAGATGCGGTGCACGCTATTGTGCACCGCATCTGAAGGGTTAAACGGGTGAGATCGATACTAATATCGATCTCACCCGGCAGAGCAGGGACGCTCCCAGCCCTCAGCTGCCTCTAGCAGCTGAGAGCAGGGAGATTTGACGGCTCCCTGCTCTGTTTACTTTATTCTACAGCAGCGCCGTGGAATAGCGGCGCTGTAGAATAAAGCCCATTAATGACCGCCGTGAAAAGGCTAATCGGCGGTCATTAAGGGGTTAAAATAGTTTGCTTTGTGGCTGTGCTAGGCTCGTGTTTACATCATAACTCTACAGAATATGTATGCCTTGTTGTCTTTGATAAACCAATAAAAACAGAATTAAACAAAATCCCATTCTTTCTCCCTAAGAATGTAGCTATGTGCATAATCTTTTATTCAACTTTCTATGCAGATTTTACACGTGAAATGTTGTTTAAAAAATTTGATTTGTTCAATTTATGTCTACGTTAATCACAAATACACATAATTGAATGTGAGCCAAATTAAAATAAAGTTTAAACTGTTATTCAATAAAATTCATTCATTTATTGTTATATCATCACGTCATTAGGGAGACCCCTGCATTAAAAAAAAAGTTCAAGATAATTCGAATGACAATGCTTAAGTAGTCAGCATATAAAATACATTTTTTTTTTTTTTCACTTTTAGGCCCGGGTATGTCAGGTCTTAGGTATTTGTGAACATGGCCTAAGACATACTGTATAATGTATGCTGTACATGCACTGTGTAACGTCTGTGGTCGCTGACCACAAACTCCTTCCATCCGGTCGACGCCCTTCTCTCCAGAGATGTCTGCACATGCGGCCGTCCTGTTCCACAGTGACCACCAGGGTGCGCTCGCGAGCTCAGTCAGCCTTGGAGCACACACTGGTGTGTGATTGAGCGTATTGCTTCCAGAGCACCCTGGACTATAAGAAGGGCTCTGCCCCTTCCTATCTTGCCTGAGCCTTGTTGTCGTTATCCTAGTAGGTCTATGCAAATGGTCTCCTAGTGTTTTCCAGTTCCCAGTGTTCTTAGTTCCTGCTACCTGTATCCCATGCTATCCTGGTCAAGTGCCATGTTGAGCTGAAGTCGTGCTGTGCTGTGTTCCACGCCTGGCCTGCTACACCACGCCCGGTGCCTGCCTGCTGCCTAGTCCCAGCTGAGCCTGTCTTGCTACTGTCTGAGTTACCACAGGTACACTATATGAACTATAGAATGTGACCTGTGTCCTGTTGGCCAGCTGCCATACCATCAAGGCGGTACGGCCCAGTGGGTCCACGTACCCCTTGTGACAGTAGGCTCAGGCCATGGACCCCGCTGGTCGATCCAAGCCCATGACAACGTCACAGGAGATGCGGTCGGATATGCTAGACAGGACCAACTCCTCCAGGCATTGAACATTATTGCACATCAGCTGGAGCTGCAAACTGCCATTACTCCTACTACATTTTTTGGCAGTACAGATCCTCCGGCTACACCTCCTGGCAGTGTTGACCCCTCCGATCTTCTTTGCCGCTTCCTGACCGCTATGATGGAGACGTGAAGACCTGCCGTGGATTTTTGAACCAGTGCCAGATCCACTTTAGCCTGTATGCAAGGGCATTTTTGTCTGACGGCGCAAGGGTCGCTCTCATCGTTTCTCTCCTCACTGGCAGGGCTCTTGCATGGGCAAACCCTATCTGGGAGAGACAAGGACCAGAGACCCGTGACTTCCAAGTGTTCCTACGGACATTTCGTACGGTGTTTGAGGAACCTGGATGAGTCTCATCTGCAGCCTCCTTGCTGAACCTACACCAGGGGGAAACCTCCGTTGGCGAGTACGCCATCCACTTCCGCACCCTGGCGGGAGAATTGTTGTGGAACAATGAGGCCCTGGTGGCTATATTCTGGCAGGGACTGTCTCCTTAGATTAAGGACGAGCTTGCCGTCCGAGATCTGCCATCTACCCTGGATGACCTCATCCTTCTGGCCGCCCGTATTGATATAAGTATCCAAAAACGGTTCCAAGAAGCTCGTCGGGGGGGGGGGGGCGACGATTGCCTATCCCGCTTCCTACTTTGCAGCAACCCCTGCTGATCCTTCAAAGGAGTCTGTGAGGACGGACAAGCTTAAGCGGTCAACCCAGGAGAGACAACGCAGACACACCTCGGGACTCTGTCTATATTGCGGTCTCGGAGGCCATCTTGTGCGTCTGTGCTCTAAAAAGCCACAGAACCTAGGGTTGGTGGGAGAGACAACCCTAGGAAAAAAAGGACTTGTGTCTAAATTGTCCATTCCCGTGACCATAGTGTCCGGCGAAAAAACGCACCAGGTCTCTGCTTATCTGGACTCTGGATTCACTGCTAATTTCATTCGAAGAGACCTGGTGGATCTTCTCCTATTGCCCACAACCCCTCTGGAGAGGCCTTTGATGGTTGCATCTGTGAGTGGGCTACCTCTGCCAGACCCGGTAGTAGCTGTGACCAAGCCACTGAGGCTCCAAGTGGGAGCCCTCCATTCCGAGCTTCTCTTGTTCTTTGTCCTGGCTAAAGCCATCGACCCTGTGCTGCTGGGACTGCCCTGACTCCGAATACATGCCCCAGTCTTGGACTGGAATTCTGGAGAGGTTCTCCAGTGGGGTTCAGAGTGTCTCAACCGGTGCCTGGTACAGTTTCACCCGGCTCAGTCTCCTCTGCCTTGGTCCATGGCAGAATTGCCTTGTCATTATTCCACGTTCTCGGAGGTCTTCAGCAAGAAAGAGGCGGAGACGCTGCCCCCACACCGGGTGTAGG
The DNA here is from genome assembly GCF_050947455.1 of Rhinoderma darwinii. Classification (NCBI taxonomy): domain Eukaryota; kingdom Metazoa; phylum Chordata; class Amphibia; order Anura; family Rhinodermatidae; genus Rhinoderma; species Rhinoderma darwinii. Next base: position 261,489,351 of record NC_134688.1, read on the forward strand.
ACTGTCCTATCGAGCCGATTCCTGGTGCATCCCTTCCCCGTGGTAGGGTATATCCTCTCTCCTTGCCAGAAACTCACTCCATGTCCACTTATATTAAGGAGAACTAGTCAAGAAAAAAGATGGTTCTCTGTCGCCCGGCATCGACTACCGGGGTCTCAACCAGATCACGGTATAAAACAGATATCCGTTGCCATGGATCTCTGAACTGTTTGATCGCAAACGAGGAGCTAAAGTTTTTTCTAAGCTAGACCTGCAGTGGGCTTATAACACAATCCGGATTCGCCGGGGTGACAAATGGAAATTAGCATTTAACACCCGAGACGGACACTATGAATATCTAGTAATGCCCTTCGCCCTGTGTAACGCTCCCGCGGTCTTCCAAGAGTTAGTTAATTACATCTTCCGTGACCTCCTCTATGTTTGTGTTGTAGTCTATCTTGATTTTTTTCTCCAGATCCAATGACTCATCAGAGACATGTCCGTCAAGTTTTGCTACGGTTAAGGGAGAATCGCCTGTACGCCAAGTTGGAGAAGTGCGTGTTTGAGAAAGATGCTCTACCCTTTCTGGACTACATCATCTCGAATCAGGGTTTAAGGTGGATCCTGAAAAGGTAAAGGCTGTTCTGGAATGGCCATGCCCCCAAGGCATGAGGGCCATACAGCGCTTCCTGGGATTCGCCAATTTCTACAGACAGTTCATTCCAAACATTTCCTCACTGAAATCTCCTATTTCTAACCCCACAAAGAAAGGCATGAATGCCAAGGTGTGGACTCCAGAATCGGAGGCCGCATTTAATAGCCTGAAGAGTGCCTTCACATCAGCCTCTATCCTCCATCATCCAGATGTTTCTCGACAGTTCTCGTTGGAGGTGGACGCCTCCTCGGTCGGTGCTGGTGCACTCCTGTTCCAAAAAGGTTCCAAGGGAAAGTCAATGGTATGTGGCTATTACTCCAAGCTCTTCTCTTCCGCAGAACGCAACTACTCTATTGGGGATCGGGAGTTACTGGCCATCAAATTGGCTCTGGAGGAGTGGAGACATCTTTTAGAGGGCGCAGTTCATCCCATCTTGATATTCACGGACCACAAGAACTTCACTTATCTCCAGACAGCCCAACGACTGAACCCCTGTCAATCCAGGTGGTCGCTGTTCTTTGCCCGGTTCCAGTTTGAGCTCCACTACCGTCCGGCCGACAAGAATGTGGGGGCCGATGCCTTGTCCAGGTCATTCGAGACAGAGGACACTATGGAGTCTCCACAGAATATTATTAATCCGTCCTGCATCATCCCTGTCAACCCTCTGCAAGTTAGAGACATTCCCCCGGGGAGGACTTTTGTGCGTCTGGCAGATAGAAGGCTCCTTCGCTGGGGACACAGTTCCAAACTGGCAGGTCACGCGGGTGTCCGTAAGACCCGAGACTTGATCACTCGTCAGTTCTGGTGGCCCACGCTGCCCAAAGACACCACGTCTCCTCCTGCATGGTGTGCGCAGCAAATAAAGTTGCCCACTCCAAACCGGCGGACCTGCTCCAGCCGCTGCCTGTGCCTGATGCCCCCTGGCAACATATTGCTATGGACTTTGTCACGGACCTGCCTCCCTCTGCGGAATGCAGTGTGGTCTGGGTGGTGGTGGACCGATTAGATGGCTCACTTCGTTCTGCTGACCGGTCTACCTTCTGCATCTCGACTGGCTGCCTTCTTCATCCAACACATCTTCCGCCTGCACGGCTTACCTAGGCATATTGTGTCTGATATCGACGACATTTCATCTCCAAGCAGAATGATGATTGGGTGCAGCTTCTTCCTTGGGCCGAGTTCTCATATAATAATCATACTAGCGAGTCCACAAGTAATACACCATTCTTCATAGTTTAAGGCTAACACCCACGTCTACCTCTTCCGGTGTCCAATATGTCTGACGTGCCCGCAGTGGATTCTGCTTTTAGGGACTTCCTGTGGATCTGGCAGCAGACCCGATCCTCCATTCTGCTGGCGGTGGACCGCATGAAATGTAGTCCCAGCCGAGCCTGTCTTTCTACTGTCTGAGTTACCACAGGTACACTATACAAACTATAGACTGTGACCTGTGTCCTGTTGGCCAGCTACCATACCATCAGGGCGGTATGGCCCAGCGGGTCCACGTACCCCTCGTGACACACTGATTGTTACAAAGACCAGGGCCGGCGTCACCACCCGGCGAACCAGAGCAAGTGCCAGGGCCCACTAGCCTTGGGGGGGGGGGGCACTCAACCGCCGGGTCTATATTTGGACAGTAATGTCAGGAGGAGAGGAGGAGTCCCAGGCAGAGCGCTAGAAGCGGCTCTGCTCCGGGAATCCATCTCTGGGGAAGCCCCTGACATCACTGTCCATATACGGACAGTGATATCAGGAGGAGAGGATGAGTCTTCAGGCAGAGTGCTGGTAGCGCTCTGTCTCGGACTTTAGCTCTAGTGTTGCCCCTGACATCACTAGCAGTATATGTACAGTGATGTCAGGGGCCTCCCCAGAGCCAGAGTACTGGAGCCTGGCCTTTACTAGCGATCTGCTCGGGACTTCAGCTCTGCTTCTGATATCACTATCCATACATAGACAGTGATGTCAGGAGCAGAGCAGGAGTCCCAGGAAGAGTGCTAGTAGTGCTCTGCCCGGGACTATGGCTCTGGGAGTTGCCCCTGACAACACTGTCCATATATGGACAGTGACGTTAGGGGCATCTCCTGAAGCGGAATGCTGTGTTTTCCCGTGTTAGTCTTGCAAATGGTCCCTTAGTGTTATCCTGTTCCCAGTGTTCCCGTACCTGCTACCTGTATCCTGCATCCCATGCTACCTTTGTTCCTGTGCCTTAGAAAGTTGGAGTCGTTTTATGCCATCGGTCACGCCTGCTGCGTTACACCACACCTGGTATCTGCTGCCAAGGTCCCATCTGAGCCTAGCTGTTGCTACTGTCTGAACTACTACAGGTACCCATGTGCTTGGACTATATATACATTGACTTGGTACACTGTTTGGCCAGCTGCTATCCAGCTACGGCGGTACATCCCAGTGGGTCCACATACCCACAGATAGTGACAGCCTACTTAGCTACTGCATGTAAAGTCCCACCTGTGCAATACCGTGTGGTATAAGATGGTGAAGCACACTTGAGAGTATCAAGCAAGCTGCCATTAAGCACATTAGGGACCAAAGACTTATTGATAACTAGGTCACCAGGAACTGCCATAATACAATTAAGTCCCTCAGGTAGAAGTAGTTTACCATATAATGTATGTGCGAGTTTATGCGTAATCCAATAACAAAACTGAAGAACATATGTCTTTCTTACTGTTAGTGCACAGTGTAAGTATATAAAATTGGTAGTCCAATCCAATCAAAATTGTTTCAATTATAGGATGAGCAGGTGAAAAGTGAAAACATAATTGTAATAAAAAGAATGTACCCTTAGAAACTTGCAAACGTAGTAGCAACGCCTCAGGGCTTATTGCTTAAGACTGACAAAAACTAAGGAAGGGACGCAAGTCTGAGGGTGTTGCCTCAAGTATGACTTTAGATAGTTATAATGAAAGATTGATTGATGAAAAAGTCTTATGAAATAGAGAAAGGCTCACTAATCAAATTCTAAAGAAACATTTGTTATTTTTAGCTACAAAGTTATATCAGTAACAAGATCTAAGATGAATCACATATGGAATTAATAGTACATGTGCAATTTAGATTATTATTAAACATCATAATTTATAAACCGTATCCACCTAATGATCCAAAAGCTAACTTTCACTACCTTACAATGAAAGAAATTGCAAGGGTTAAAAATGACTCCGAAACTCCCAGGTAGTTATTTATTGAACAGAATTAATAAATGAACTACTTAAAAGAAACCTTTAGTCTGTTTAGGGTGAGAACACACAGCCCAGCAGCTGCACGCAGCTGAAACCGTGCCCATGTGAGTGACGAATGGCGAATGAAAAATAATTGTGTTGTGTCCCATTGGATGCTGGATTATGGAGATATTCTCTCCTAGAAGCATTCAAGAGAATATCTCAATGATATTGAGACGCACTGAGGCACATGGAAAGCCTTTGGCTCTGGTATTACAGGAATACTATCACTAGCCTCTAAACAACCCCATTCGAAAAAACATTTACCGTAATCTGTTTTCCATGAGCTCATGACAACTTGAGAGACCAGCTCCAACGTAGGACAGGAAACAGGAAACCTCCAGAAATGCTTTAAAGAGGCTCTGTCACCAGATTTTGCAACCCCTATCTGCTATTGCAGCAGATAGGCGCTGCAATGTAGATTACAGTAACGTTTTTATTTTAAAAAAACGAGCATTTTTGGCCAAGTTATGACCATTTTTGTAGTTATGCAAATGAGGCTTGCAAAAGTCCAAGTGGGTGTGTTTAAAAGTAAAAGTCCAAGTGGGCGTGTATTAGGTGCGTACATCGGGGCGTTTTTAATACTTTTACTAGCTGGGCGCTTTGAAGAGAAGTAACATCCTCTTCTCTTCAGAACGCCCAGCTTCTGACAGTGCAGATCTGTGACGTCACTCACAGGTCCTGCATCGTGACGGCCACATCGGCACCAGAGGCTACAGTTGATTCTGCAGCAGCATCAGCGTTTGCAGGTAAGTCGATCTTACCTGCAAACGCTGATGCTGCTGCAGAATCAACTGTAGCCTCTGGTGCCGATGTGGCCGTCACGATGCAGGACCTGTGAGTGACGTCACAGATCTGCACTGTCAGAAGCTGGGCGTTCTGAAGAGAAGAGGATGTTACTTCTCTTCAAAGCGCCCAGCTAGTAAAAGTATTAAAAACGCCCCGATGTACGCACCTAATACACGCCCACTTGGACTTTTACTTTTAAACACACCCACTTGGACTTGTGCAAGCCTCATTTGCATAACTACAAAAATGGTCATAACTTGGCCAAAAATGCTCGTTTTTTTAAAATAAAAACGTTACTGTAATCTACATTGCAGCGCCTATCTGCTGCAATAGCAGATAGGGGTTGCAAAATCTGGTGACAGAGCCTCTTTAAAAAGGAAAGCATCCCTAACCAACTCAGTCTGTAGCCAGAATTGTGTACCTATTACAAGACTTGCTTATAATTTTTCCCTAAATCACATATACCAAAACATATATCTATTTTTCAAATTATCTATATAGACTTTTTTTTTTTTTTACATATTTAGTTTTTTGCTGTGTTTGTTTTTTTTAAAGGAAGGAATAGGGAGGGTGCTGTCATGGGCTCATGGAAAATCTGATTACCGGTAAATATAATCTCATCTTTCCCCTATCCTCAAACACCCTGAGAAAGTAGACTACATAACTGGAAGCACCACAGCCTAGAGAACCTTTCTCCCAAATGCTTATTAATCATTAGACTGAAGGTCCAATCTGTAAAGCCTGGAAAAATGAGTAGAACTCCAAGTAGCTGCTGTGCAGAGCTGGCCTATGGAGAAATTCACTTTTTCAATCCATGATGTAAAAATAGCGCGAATAGAGTGTGGCCCAAAACCTGATGGAGGATCCTTTCCTGCTGATGAGTAGGCTAGGTTAAGAGTTCTTATGATCCATCTTACTATGGTTCTACTGGTAACCTTACTTCATTTTTCTGAGCCCTGGAACTAAATGAAGAGCGGAGAGGACATTCTCCAACGACTAGTAGTGTCTAGAGATTTCATAAGAGATCATCTCACATCTAAACCGTGAAGCTTCTCTTTTTTAGGATTTTTAGGGTTTTGAAACAAGAATGGAATAAAAATGTCTTGGGGGCAATCAAAGTTGGAGTCCACCTTGGGTAAAAAGGCCAGGTAAAGTTTGGTTACTACCCTGTCATCCAAAATGTTCGTGTAAGGGAATGAGAATGAAAGAGCACCGATTTCCCCCACCCTCCTGGCCGAGGTAATGGCTATCAAAAAAGCTATTTTATAAGCCAAGACATTGATAGGAATAGTATCCATAGGATCAAATGGTGGTTCATTTATTCTACACAATACAACGTTTAAATCCTAAGGGCCTATCTAGATTTAAAACATGAGACGAGGAGGAGTCCTCATACAAACTGACCTCTAGATGGTACAAGACCACCTGGGGATTGCATAAAATGTGTAACGAGATTTCCCCAGTTTGTTGGAGGTGTCATAAAGCCCCGGGAACATATTTACATTTGTGGTGGGAATGTGAGAAAATCTCTCCCTTCTGGGCTGAGATAGAAAATGTCCTCAACACTATAACTCAGTCCTCTATTGCCATTTCCCCTCGTGTAGTGTTTCTTAATCTGTGGCCAACATTCCCCAGGGGGGCCCCCAGGGAGCTATGGTTACATCTCTTCGGAGCGGCCAAATTCCTAATCCCATTGTATTGGAAGACTGAGACTATGCCACCTATAAGTCATTGGCTTAGGAAAGGCGCCCAACTGGCGAGAAGGGAGGAGTTATCGCATCTTGAGTTTCACTCTCATGCCAAGTACCGGAGGATCTGGGCACCCTGGTTTGAATTTTGCAAGAATAGTGTAATGACCGGGGGTAGGGAAACGGACAAGGAGCCCTAATCTACCTGCCACTCTGTCCCTGCCTACTTGCAACGACCCACCCTAGGCGACGGGGTACAACTGGGCGGCGGTCCCTGCACTCAGTAAGTGCACGACAAACACGACAAACATACAAGGGAATACAAGCAAGGGAAAGGGGCAGTTGCCCACGGCAACACCGTGAGCAACCAGAGTGGTGAACGAGCCGAGTCAAGCCAGGAGTGTGCGAGGTACCAAACGAAGAGCAGAAGAGTAGTCAGTAAGCCAGGGTCTGTATGGAGCAGGAACAAAATAGAAGGAGCTGTAGCTGGGCCAGGAAACCACACGAAAAAGAGTAACAAGCAAGGAGGAACAGGAAATGCAGGTATAAATAGACAGAGGGCGGGAGCTAGCTGAGTCTGGCCAGGCTGCGATAGGCTCTCCCACTCCTAAGCCTGCCAGCCTGAGTGGTGGAAGCTGGAGTCAGTCTCAGGGATGTAGATTCAGGTGCTGACTGATTAATTAAGGGAGTTAACCCCGAAGCTGTGCCTGGCAGATCCTTTACAAATAGCTCCTTTTAACACTTATGGGGTACAGACTAGGATGATGGTTACTCTGGCAGGAAACCCGTTCCTACATCTTCACTTTAGATCTGATGTTTGTGGAGGCCTCCATCCGTGCACGTTTCCTTTCCCCCCTTTTCTATCCCCTCCCTTTCTATCCTCTCTACCCCCTCCCCCTTGACGTTGGTGCAAATGACGTGAATTTACGCCAATATGCTCATACTTCCTTCTGGTTCAGTTCGAATGAAATGTTTTGTTTCATCTTGTTATAATGTAATGTACATGCGAGCCTCCTTATTGTGAATTCTAACATTTACTCAGTTATTTGATGTACTGTGGCGCCTATGCGCATTGTCATTTGCATTTTTCCTCTCTGTAAAACTTCAATAAAAATTTTATTTTGCATAAAACATGAGACGAGATCTGCACCTTTAGGGTACTAGGCCTCAAGTTCAAGTAAGACCCTCTTGGAGAAACTCAAAGATACTGGGAATAAATGCCTACCTGGGACATTTACTGGGAATTTAGAGAGTCTAAAGCTCCCAAACTCTCAGATAAATATCCAAAGTAACTTTCTTTCTGATGGCCAGTAAAATAGATATATAGATATAACTTGGTTAGCTAATCCCTTCTTTTTTCAAATCTGCCTTTCAAATTCCAGGCTCTCAGATGGATTGGCAGTCCTGGATGAAGAATTGGCCCCTGAAGGAGAAGATCCACTCTCTCTGGTAACACCCAAGCATCCATCTCCAAACCCTTAAGATGTATTGTTTTCAGAGAGTAAATCTGATAATCAAAAAAGAGAAAAGAGACAATCTGCTATTTTATTAAGGGGGCAGATCTGATTCCCCTGCCTGTTTATATATGCTACTGCTGTAGCACGGTCTGTCAGAATGTTTATATGGCGATCTCTTATTATAGAGAGAGAACCTTCAAGGGACAAGACAATTTCCCTGAGTTCCCTTGAACTTTGGGATTCCCTTCGCTGAAACTGATTCTAGGACCCCTGAATTAGAAGGAACTCCGCATGAGCCCCCTACCCCTGTGCTGGTATCTTTAGTAATTATGAACTGATCTTTTATTCAGTGAACCCCCCTGACTAGATTTTCGGGTTTCAACCACCAACTCAGGGACTCCATTACCTGAGGAGATAGAGAAAGGGAAATATCTAGGAAAGCAGATCCTGAGAATCTTCCACTGAAGGGCTATTGAATGATATTGAGCTCATCTCACTGCCAGTATGCAGTGCCCAATACTGACAATGCATCCCTGTTTGAGACTGAACAGGAAGAAGTTAGTACTCATACTTTCTGTATTAGGATGGAAATATTTGGCTGTAGTAGAAAGCAAGCTTGTCTTTTGAAATCTAACAGAATTCCCAAGAATGTGCACTGGTGGGAGGGGAACAGGTAAGATGTGTTCAAATTTTTTTTAGTCCATATAGGATACAGATAGTTGAATGTAGGCGAGCTTTGATTGGGTTTTGTCTGTACTACTAGAAAAAAAATAGTCAAAGTATGGTATAATAATGATGTTTTGTTCTCTGATATGAGCCATCATCTCGGACACTCATTTTTTGAACACCAGAGGGGCTTGCGATAACCCAAAAGGGAGGGCATGGTGGTGATGCAGAATTTGGTGTTCTAGCTGTACCACCACCCTTAGAAAATGCAATCTTTGAAGAGAAAGTGGACTACCGACTAAATAGACTTCATTCAGATCTGTTGTATGAACAGTGTTTTTAAGTAATTTAGGTGGATAATGATGCGAAAGGCACCACTGTTTTTTGTTTTTTTAGGAATATGGTGGAATAGAGATTTTCTCCTCTTTCCCCCTTTGGTACCTGAATCAAGACTTTCTAATGAAGGAGAGTATAAACTTCTTTTATAAGGGCCAATTGCTTTACCGAGTTTGCTCTGATGTCCGTGACGCTGAATCTTTTTGGAGGGGGGGGGAGCAAATTCCAGATGGTAAACTTCCTTGATAATGCTTCTTACCCAGGATCTGCTTGAGATGCTTTCCCGAGACGGTTAGAAAAATAAAAGCTGGTCCTCCACCTGGAGCCTGGTGTTATTGCTGAAATCTCTTAGAGGCAGAGTTCAGCTGTGAGATAAAGAAGGAAAACTTCTGCCTAAACTAAAACTTCCCATCCAGTTTTTGTTATTTTTGACATCCCTACTCTCTTCCCACCTATTACGTGGACAAAACAACTTATTGCTTTGGGAAAGTTACATAGTTACATAGTTTGTACGGTTGAAAAAAGACACATGTCCATCAAGTTCAACCAAGGGATGGGAAAGGGGAAGTGGGATGGGAAAGGGGAAGTAAAAAATTTCTACACATAGGAGCTAATATTTTTTTGTTCTAGGAAATTAACTAAGCCTTTTTTAAAGCCATCTACTGTCCCTGCTGTGACCAGCTCCTGCGGTAGGCTATTCCATAAATTCACCGTTCTCACAGTAAAGAAGGCTTGTCGCCTCTGCAGCTTGAACCTTTCTTTTTCCAGACGGAGGGAGTGCCCCCTTGTTTTTTGAGGGGGTTTTACATGGAACAGGATTTCACCATATTTTTTGTACGTGCCATTCATATATTTATATAAGTTAATCATGTCCCCCCTTAGTCGTCTTTTTTCAAGGCTAAATAGGTTTAGTTCTTTTAATCTTTCCTCATAACTTAGATTCTCCATGCCCCTTATTAGCTTCGTTGCTCTTCTTTGTATTTTTTCCAACTCCAGGGCATCCTTTCTATGAACTGGAGCCCAGAACTGAACTGCATATTCTAGATGAGGCCTCACTAATGCTTTGTAAAGTGGTAATATTACATCCCTGTCCCGCGAGTCCATGCCTCTTTTGATACACGACAATATTTTGCTGGCCTTTCAAGCAGCTGATTGACACTGCATGCTGTTATTTAGTTTATGATTTACAATTACACCCAGATCCTTCTCATCAAGTGACTCTCCCAGTGTAGCTCCCCCTAGGACATATGATGCATGCAGGTTGTTCGTACCCAGGTGTTATTGGAAATCCTTTTTTCCTGTCAGAGGCCTTTTCTAGGATTTCATCCAGGACAGGTCCAAACATAAACTCTCTCTGACAGGGGATTGCACATAGTTTAACCTTGGATCCAGCATCTCCACTCCGACCCTTTAACCACTAGGCTCTACGGGCAAAATTGTCTAAGGTCACAGCTCTGGCATCAGATGATGGCATTAGCGGAGGCATCTACCACAAAATCTATAGCCTTAGAGAAAGTAGGGATTCAACCAAACAGATGTTCTCTGGGAGTCTTGTTTTGAATATTATGTTCCAACTGATTCATATAATTTTTTTAGTAAATGTCTGCCTTTCTGTCCAAAGGATCTTTTAAAGGACCCCAGATGTTCAAATTGTAAAGCTGTTTTCCTAGAAACCTTCACAACTGGGAAATCTATTCTAGGAGCCCTTTCCCCGCAGGTTAGCTCCTTTTTTAAAAGGGATATTATGACTTGACAAATCGCTCTTCTAATCAATGCCTTAATGTTTAAAGATAGAAAACTATACTGTCTTGGCTGTAACCCTTCAAATATTTGATCCTGAATAGATCTCCGTTCATTAGTTTCGTCTAGGTTCATAGAAGATCTGATAGCCTTTAACAAGATATTTCCGTCTTCAGAAGCGAAGGGGTGTTTACCCGAGAATCCCACATTTGAGTATGTCAGAAACCCCAGACACTTCACCTTCCTCATCCTCCTATAAAAATTTGTCTGGAAGCTCAATAAAAATGAAAGGAGTGCTGGACACGCATGCGCACAAGCATGACCAGTGCTCCATTCATTTCTACGGAGCTGCCGACACAAACCCCGGAAGTCTGAGGTTTCTCATGGAGAACTACGGGGGAATTCCGGTACTCCCTGCTCTGCGGTAGTGTTCAGTGGCGTCGCGCTGTAGCAGCCATAACGGCTGCTAGAGGAGCCTCCGGCCATGGGGGACCCATAGCAGCCACTATGGCTGCTACAGCGGTAGTTACGCCACTAGTTGCAAGGCAATCCCGGCCGCCCAGGGAAGTGTGGGAAATCCCCATCCACAGAAGCCCAATCTCAGTTATTACCTTTCACAAGGTTAATTTTCTCCTGGTAAGGTAGGTGCAATTACCGCAGACAAGGTGTAAGCTTCAAGCTGGAGAGATCCCAGTACTTAGCGGCCAAAGTGGTAAATTAAAACAGTGTTGTCCAGCATCTCTCGTGCAGCATCCAGCAACGCTTGAAAGTGCATGGCATAGTGACATCACTCCTTGTCGTGCGTATGTTAATTCTAACAGCTGACGCGTTTCATCCCCATTGGGATTTCCTCATGTTTTCTATATAATTTGTACATCGTTTTTGGGATCTCTATTAGATTAAATAAATCTTTCTATAAGTAATGAGAATTACCCTGTACCACAAAATTTTACTAAACATCATTGATGTAAAAATATAGACGCTTTCCGTCACCAGAGTGGTACTAAAAAAAGTGCAGAATCCAACACAAAATAGGGCACAAGGATGCAGTCCATCACAAGCCCTCTCCGAAAGGAGAAAGGTCACTAACCTATACCCTACCTCTCTCTGAGCCAGAAGGGAGAAAGGAGAAAGGTCACTAACCTATACCCTACCTCTCTCTGAGCCTCCAAGGCTTAGGGAGACCGGTCTGTCCTCCAGTGTCTTTTAAAGCTGCCAACCAAGCATCCCCGGGGAGCAGTCATTTAGGTTTGACTCGCCTAGAAGGGAGAGCAGGAAGGCCACCCATAAGTGCACCGCACCCTGGGAAATCCTTGTGACAAACAAAATGGAACGTGAACACACTGTGAAACAAAAATGAAATAAAGTTGTGTGCCGTGTCATTATGGTCCGGACATTTCGACCAGAATTATAAAAATTCCTTGATGTTAAGCCTGGCAAGAAGGCCTGGGCAAAAAAAGGTGAGTGCTCTAAAGAAAAAAAAAAAAAAGTGCTATAATTTTAAATACTGTTGAGGCAAACGTATACCACCACATACCAGCCAAATGTATGCTAAAAAGCACTCTTTTGGCATATCTCTATATATTTCTAGTCTAAGGCATGTTAGACGTATGGGCCAGAGAAATTCCTTGCAAATATGCTGAAAGTAGAGACATAACGTGATGTGTTGCTAGCCTTACAACAGTCATTTGACTTTCCCACTTCAAAAGAAGCAAAAAGGGAACAAAGCAGGCATGTAACTTTAAAATGACTTCTATTGTAGTATGACTCAAAGTTGTGCTTCTTGAATCATGGAAAAGTCATAAATCACCATTGAAGCGACACAAATGATGCGCTCCTTAGGTTGTACTGCTAAAGTCGCTGTCTTGCACTAGACGGAAATATATATTATGGTTAATTGAATTTTTTTTCTTCAGGAGGAAAGGCTCTAAATACAAGTTCATGATTTAGGATTGTTCATATAGAGATTCAGTTTTCTCTAGGTATTTCTCACAACATGCGGACACTACAAATAAAGTGAATTGGAGCTCCATCTGCTGATCTGAAGAAACGTTTTCCAGTGTATTTTTACTGTTCATACAACCTTCTCAATAAGTACAATCCTTTGTTTCAAAGTGGAACATATATTAACCATATAGCCTCTTACTGTGCAAACAATTACTTATTGATGTCCATAATAGAACCAATGCCATTATGGTTTCAGTAATCCACAGAGGCTTCCAATACCCTTAGGCCTCATGCACACGACCGTAGCAATGTGCATGGTCGTGATTTTCGGGTTGGCCGGGGGTGGAGTGTCACTATCAGCCGTGCACATGGCCACAGTCATTATTTCCTATGAGCCTGGACTGCAGAACACGGCCGTAATAAGACATGCCCGTTCTTTCTGCGGTCCGGGCTCATGGGCCATGCACGGACCGTGGAAACCACGGTCGTGTGCATGGCCCCATAGGAATGAATGGGGCCGCAATTCTCCGGTGGATTTTCGGGGGAAACGTGGCCGCAAAAGCACGTTCGTGTGCATGGGGCCTTACTTTCATCAGAAGCCATTATTTTCTGCAGCGATAAATATAAATCATGACTGCTCATGTGATTTTGAAATTGCAATCTATGTATAGCACCATGCAGGGCCAGCCTTAGGTTGGATGGCGCCCTGTGCGGGACTCTCTATTGCCGCTCCCTACACATACCAAAAATTAACCACATATATAGACACGCTGGAACATATATACTGTACATAAATAAAGACAGACATTTAGACATACAGGCAAATATACATACATACATCTGGAATATATACATACAGGTAAATATATAGACGTACAGACACATATGTACACACACACACACCTGCAGATAAATACACAGACAGGGACATATACAAATACATAAAAGGCACATATATACAAGCACAAAGACACATTCACAAACAGACCCATATATACCCACACAGGAACATATATGCCCAGTACAGATAATGTCGTAGATTTAATGTGCAGCCCTATGTAACACCACAGATAACACAGTGAGAACTCTCTGAGTACAGATAATGTCGTAGATGATAACTATACCCACAGACACATATATATACACACACACACACACACACACACACACACACACAGGCATATATATATATATGGGGCAGCAGGGAATAAAAGGGGCATCAGGCTATATAAAGGGCAGAAGGCTATATAAGGGGCAGCAGGGTATATAGGGGGCAGCACAGATATTTTTGTTTTATCTGTTCTACTTTAATATTGAACACACACTTTTACAAAGAGACATAAACATGCAGAGACACACACACAAATACATACACAGAGACGCATACTGTATACACAGAGACACATACTGTATACACACAGAGACACATACTGTACACACACACAGAGAAATACACACAGACACTCACCATCTCTCCATGCTGACAGCATCACAGGCTTCGTGCAGGACGGGATGTGGGCGGAGCTTCCTCCTCTGCTCTTATTTACTCCGTGTGTGTAACTAAGAGCAGAGCACAGAGTAGAGGCAGGGCCCAGTGGCGCCCCCTACATGCTTGGAGGAGGCAGCGCCCTGTGCGCTCGCACACCACTAAGGCCGGCCCTGGCACCATGGAATATGTTATAAATCGTGTACCTCCTATAATGAAGAAGCGAAACGGAGTGTGGCTCTCGAATGCAGTAGAGGTGTGTCTGATACTCCTACTATTTATAGGCCTAATGCACATGGCAGAACTCTATATTGAACGCTCTAAGATGGAACATGACTTCTTGTGCCACTGTATGTTAGAGATATATATTCCACTACAAGTAATGTTTCAAAGGTCAGAATGCCTGTGTAATAAGCATCCGATGGAACATGGCATGATTTTTTTATCTGTCAGATTCCTATGGAATCTGGAAAAACCCTGCATATAAAATCAGGGGCACACGTTAGTACAGTAGGACCCCATATAAGTGTATTATGTACAACTCTAAGGTTGTACAGAACAATAGTACAGCAATGTGCTCCCTAAATCCGTATAGGAAACTAAAACAGATATTTCCTACAAATATAACTAAAAAAAAATATGAATATATCTCGAAAAGCTTCTTATAATTACCTGGTTAAGACTGTAGGAAAATCTTAGTGACCTTGAGTTGAAACCCTTCTTTTCTGACTCAGCAATAAACACAGTCCGGTATTTTGTTGGAATCGAGGAAGAAGTAGTAGGCATCCTGAATCCTTAAAAGAACAGTCAAAAGAAGTCAGTAAGTAGGGAAAAAAGACTGTATATATACCAATAATATTTTAAGTAAAAACTTTTAACATTTTAAGTATGGTGCATTTTAAGTAAATCTCCGATTTAAGTTTTAAGTTTTAAGAATATATTAGTAAATGGCATAAATTACGATTTCCTAAAAATAAGTTATTACTAGAAGTGCAACCCTGAACCTTGGAATTATAATAAGATAATAATAAGCTTTAAAGTGCGTCTGTCACCACTTTTTACCCCCACCCCCACACATACCGCTAGTTAGGTATAGTGGAAAGCAGTGGCAACAAACCTCTTCTACACAGCTTAGTTCTTGCTTTAGTGTAAAAAAGTACTTTTATTCTCCCACGCGCTGTATGCAAATTGGGCCATGTCCGGCATCCTGACTTCTAACCCTCTTCGTCCCCTCCCCTGTGCAGTTGACTGACGGTTCTTCTGGTCTTCAGCGCCATATGCAGTTTCCAGAGCCGTTAGTTAATTTGCAACACATGACAATTGCAGCCTAATTTACATCCGGTGTGTGGGACAATTAAAGTAATATTTTGTACTAATGCAGGAACTAATCTATGTAACAGAGGTATGTTGTTACTGCTTTCCTTTATGCCTAACTAGCAATGTCAGGGGTGTGGGGGGCAAAAAGTGGTGATAAACTTCCTTTAAGACACGTGAGCAGAATATAAGCAGCAGAATACAGACTGTCAATAGGCTGCAGAACCCAACACCCACTTACTGTAGCCCTTTGACAGAATAAACAGCAACGTGAAAGGTAATTTCCCAGTAAAGTGTCTTCAAGATCCTCATATCATTGCTTTATTAATGTATCCATATACAACTTGAATTCAAATTCTTATCTCTTTGTTGGGGATATTTTGCTACGCCAAGAGGTTAAATTTAGACATTCTTAGTAATAAATCATATACACAATTTGACTCATGAACCTCTTGCCCGAGGACAGAAATGTGTAGTTTTTCTTTACCCTACACATTTCATACAGGTTTAACCTCGCCCTCTAGTGACAACACAGAGGAAGTATTGTAATTGACTTCAATGATCCAGTGACTACTAGATGCTATTTTCTAAAAGGAAAATCACGCTAGTAATTTTAGTTATTTAGCCTTTGGTTCTAAACACCCTAAAGACAAGTATGAGAGAAATATTTGGTAAAGATGAAGGGGGACCGTCTTATGAAATCAGAGGAGCAGAATGAGCCCAAAGATATCTATAAGTAATGTATTATGGATCCGCAATACACCCCGTGCGCTGGAGCCCTAAGACCAGGTCTCCATGTCAGGAATAGCTTGCGATCGCCTAAATAAGGGTATGTTCACACGGCCAAATTTCAGACGTATACGAGGCGTATTATGCCTCGTTTTACGTCTGAAAATACGGCTCCAATACGTCGGCAAACATCTGCCCATTCATTTGAATGGGTTTGCCGACGTACTGTGCAGACGACCTGTTATTTACGCGTCGTCGTTTGACAGCTGTCAAACGACGACTCGTAAAAATACAGCCTCGTCAAAAGAAGTGCAGGACACTTCTTTCAGACGTTTTTGGAGCTGTTTTCTCATAGACTCCAATGAAAACAGCTCCAAAAACGGACGTAAAAAACGCCACGAAAACAGTGGTTTTTTTAAGCATCAGCGTTATTTTGCGGCCGTTTTTGGAGCTGTTTTTCTATTGACCCACTGAAAAACAGCTCAAAAAACAGCTCAAGAAGTGACATGCACTTCTTTTTGCGGGGTATTTTTTACACGCTATTTTTTCAAATGGCCACATAAAAAAAAACGCCCCGTCAGAACGAAACTTTTTTTCCCATTGAAATGAATGGGCAGATGTTTGGAGGCTTACAGCTTCTGTATTTTCAGCCATTTTTTGGGGCCTTTACAGCCCGAAAAATGGCTGAAAATAAGCCGTCTGAACATCCAATTCATGCGCGTGATTCTGGTCCATGTGTGTTGCGTTATGCATCAGTGTGCTTTGCGAGTGACATGCGTGTTTCACGCACTCGCAAAGCACATAATTTTTTTTTACAATTATTTTCAACTGAATTGATGGGCAAATCACCCACCGCACACGCATGTGCATCCGTGTGCGGTGCGTGGTTTTAACGCACCCATTGACTTCAATGGGCACGTAGGTGCGTGATAACGCACAAATATAGGACATACAGTGTTTCACGCAGCGGACTCTTGCATGTGTGAATGGCCCCATTGAAATCAATGGGTCCGTGTGCTGTACGTTGTTTCAGCGCACAGCACACGGACGAGAATCACGCTTGTGTGAATGGGGCCTTAGAATGCAACAACGGTGTAAAAGGCTGTATTTACGAGTGCCATTTTTGGCATGTTTTTCCGGTGATTTGACACCATTTTTTTTATGCGTTTTTATATATTACAATTTACATTTAATAATCGGATCTACTAATATACGTATGACAACTATTCCTACATTCTTGTTCAGAGGTTCGTGAAAATCAATACGTGAAAAACCTAGCTCAGGGGTCAGCAACCTGTGGCACCATTGCCACAGCCGGCACGAGGCATGGTTTGCTGCCACATTTCCTAGTGTGAAGCCTCTACATGTTCTAACATGCGGGGATAAGCACCCAACTTTTCTTCTCTTCCATTACACACATGCCTGATCACTTTTTTTATGACTGCCATAATTGTACTACTGCAATGTAGTTAAATTAATTATTACATAACATGAAAGAATAGAATTACAGATTATATGGCGTAAAATTATTGTATGAAATAATCCCATACTTGTGCCTAAAGATACTTGCCTTGCTCTCTGTGCAGCTTAATCTCAGTAGCCACATGGCAGCAGAACTGTGTACACTGGTTGCTTAGTTACCCTTTAACCCGTTCACGTTTACACCCATGCAGCCATCTTACTACACCCATCTGTAGCTATTGAACACGCCCACAGAGCAGACATTCGTCATGCCATAATATGACATACGTAAGCGCAAGTCTCAGTCTTACGTAACCTGACCACGTGACCCGGGCTGCAGCAGCGCACTCATTAGAACACACAGTAATGTTTCCATACACTACACTAATGAGGTCACGGCATGACTAGTTTGTCCAGAAAATCCACTCCCTGATGCTACTTCCTGGATCTCCTCCCAGGTTATTCCCCGCCCTTACACTATTCTGCACCAATCGCGCTGCCTCCGCCTCCCTCTAACCAATTGCATTCTGAGTGGCAGCCCCAATACCCAATCCGGAAGAAAGGCAAAGGGGGTGCGCTGGAGAATACAGTTACAGCCGCAGGAAGAGAACAGGTGAGTGGGACGTGTGGAGTGTATTAATATATATATATATGTTTACTACGCAATATACGGAGCCGGTACGGAGTTAAAATGTTCTGTAGTAAGTGCGATCGTATAATGCGTTGAATGTTGTAATATTGGAATTACCAGAGGAAACATACGCACGGTGTGGTCCGATGTCTATAAATCGGCCAGGTATAGTAGGAGGTCTGTGGTGAAATGGGGCACAAATGCAGTAAAAAGGTCAAGTCATTAGACCCTCCAAGGCTGCCCATGGCATGGGTAATGGAGCCTACCTGGCTGTCATGGCACTACACTTCCATAATGATGACATCATGGAAGGTTATGTTTCCCTCTCCCATGCTATGAATGTCCTATATGGATACATAATATATATAGTATGGACACCGCCTTCAGATTATGACCCACTATGTTTAATTCGATTTCCATGTGGTTCCTTTGCATCCATATGTTGTGACTTTAAAGGACAATAACTATTGAAGCAAAAATACATCTTCATGATTGTAAGGGACGACTTTAAAGGGAACCTGCCAGCTCCTGTTTACCTACCAAACTGGTTCCAGTATTTGGTAGGTATTGAAAAAAATATGTGTTGTCCTGGGGGGGGGGGGGGTATAAGATCTATGAATAACACTGTATGACCTGCTATACTAAAGTAAGGACACATTTACATCTGTGGCAATGCGTATCGCTCTAATGTCCCTAATGTTTGCAATGCGAGCAGCTGAATACTGACGGGACTGCAGAATTATTGGCCGCTCTGCTCTCCGATTCCGTTCTGCCACGATCCTGTGCTGGGAGATCACAAAGTATACAGTATTTGATTCATTCTCATGGTACAGTGTATTTTTAAAGTGTAACTAAATCCGCTCAACGTTCTACTGATCTGATCACACGTGATTTTTGTATTGATACCAATGTAGTTTAGGATTAAAATCTACATAATGATATGTGAAATTAAGGTCAATGTGTAATTTACTATTAATGTGTTCATTTTTTTTTTTTTTTTCTTTGGGCTAATATGCCTATTTACACCATTATTTTCTATAGATGAAGAACTTATGATGAAAAGGTTGGAGTGGACCTTGTGCGTAAGGGCTGGTATATATGGACAGGATCTGAACATGAGACAGTAGACCAGGCTTTCTAAAAGAAAATGGAGAAAGCTATTGATCCTTTCGTTCATTTTGAAAAAATACTATCAACCACCGAGGAAACACCGACTGGAAAATACTTCTCCTACAAGGCAGGTCATATAGTATAAGATGTAAAATGCATGCACATTAAAGGGGTTTTCCCATCTTGGACATTTATATCCACAGGCTATGCTGTAAATGTCCGATAGATTCGGGTCCCACTTCTAAGACCCGCACCTTCCTCTAGAATGTCCTACCTTGTCCAGGTCCCCGGCTACAGTCTGATGAGGTAGTCGGGAGTGCGGAAACAGCCGAGATCGTAGCACAGCGAGGATTCCGGAACTCCCATTCACTTTTATGGAAGTTCTGAAAACAGCGTAGTTCAGCAAGCTCAGCTGTTTCTCTACTCCTGACCACCTTGTCATACAGTGGCCAGGGAGTAGCGGGAGCTGGAAAGGTGGGACGGGGGTCAGGAAGCCCCGTTCTAAAGAAATGTACAGATTTCAGAGGTGGACATTTAAGGAATGTTCACTCAGTGCTGAAAAAAAGATGTGTAAACGTGTGAAATATGCTAGTGTTTTTGTGAAGCGCGCTTTAAAGAGTGACGTCACAGCGTGATCTGCCAGAAGCTGGGCGTTGTGAAGAGAAGTGGATGATACTTCTCGTCTGAACGGCCAGCTAGTAAAAGTAGTAAAAACGCCCCGATGTACGCACATAATACACGCCCACTTGGACTTTTACTTTTAAACACGCCCACTTGGACTTTTGCAAGCCTCATTTGCATAAATACAAAAATGGTCATAACTTGGCCAAAAATGCTCGTTTTTTAAAAATAAAAACGTTACTGTAATCTACATTGCAGCGCCGATCTGCTGCAATAGCAGATAGGGGTTGCAAAATCTGGTGACAGAGCCTCTTTAAAATCTATTTTTGGCATGCTTTTTTTATGACTTTTAGGCATGATTTTTTTGGTGCGTAATTAGGGCTCCCATTGACTTTATGGGAACAATTGGCGCACTTTACGTGCCTAGAATTGACGTTATGCTTTTTTAAAAATGTTATTACGCTCACGTAATAAACGTGTTGTATGCACTAACGGCACGCTTTCCCATCAATGTAAATGGAAAGCTTAAATAAAGTATTTTCTAAAGAGTATTTTGGTGCATAAAGCGCGCTAAAATACACGTTGAATACACGCCGTCTTAACAGGGCGTTATGGCGTATCCTGCGGACATGCCATAAATATCCAAGGTGGGAAAACCCCTTTAACGACACACTGATTTTAATGGGACAATCTGAAACCGCTTGGAGATCTGAGGATCTCAGAGCTAAATTATGAACGTCATGGCACTTGTGTGTCAATTAATTTTAGCAACTGGTTGGAGTCCCATCTACTGCACCTCCACTAGGGACATCTTCTGATGTGTCTCAATAACATGTCAGAAGGTATGTAGAAGGGAGAGGCTCTATTAAATGGTCTATGCTACCCTATCTGTGGGCAGCATATAATAAAGAGGGCGACACTGAGCTGAGGGATTTATTTATTTTATTATGATTTGATTCAATATTTTTTTGTGTAAAAACAAACAAAAAAACCTGCTAGAGCCCGGCTTCCTCTTCTCACACAGAGGGTATCAAAACTTTCGCAAAAGAAAAGTGGAGGAGTCGTCCATAGCAACCAGTCAGATTGCTGCTTTCATTTTCCAAAGGACATTTAAAAAAAGGAGAGATGGATTGTGATTGGTTGCTATAGGCAACTGCTCCACTTTTCCCTTGCACTTCTTTTAGTAAACCCCCCCCCCTCCCCCCTCAAGTTTGTATAAAGGGAAAGCTGGCTTCAACCAGAATGCTTTTCTCCTCAAGCATTGTTCTGATTGTAGCACAATATATGATCTGGCCTTTTAAAAATGGCTGCAACCTGTTGGGAACAAAAAACAAACTCTGGCCTCTATTTAGCACCCTTTGTTTGCCTGTTGGGGGAAAATCATTAGGTCACTGCCTTTTTTAGGTTTATTACAGTTGTGCCAGTTAGGTCTCGTTCACACATGGTGTTTCTATGGCATTTGTGGTATGATTGATATATATATATATATATATATATATATATATAATTCCACACAGGTCAGATGTTGGGGTAAATCTTCGCTTTTAGTTTGTATGTTTATTAAATTCAGTGGAGAAATAAAATGTGCACTTTTCAATCACCAAAAATTCCATGCACATTTGACTAGAACATGTGGATTTAGTGTATTATTTGCAGACGTGAATTGGATAACGTCTTTAATATGAAGTGATCCTTGGTCTAGCAGGATTAATAAGAACATATCTTTCATGATTCTAGTGATCCAACATTTGCACTGGTTTTATTAAAAAAAATAAATCCATTTACTAAAATGAGGGCCACTAGTGTGAACCCAATTATGGGATACAAAGATCCCCATTTCTAACGTTACGCATCATCTATTTACGCTGCAAGTTAATCCAGTCTGTGCTCCAAGTTAAAAAAACGTCACCATCTTTACCATTGCCTGCACCCACTAAATGTTTTCGTGGATTCTTGTTGCATCGGTTCATCTGGAGTCCATTTGCTTGAGATGTACCTTTTTTATGTAGCATAAAAAACCTTTGTAAACTAACAATAACGGGGGCTTGTAACAATTTCTCCTTATAAAGAGGCAAGCCTCTTAGGATCTGTATACACTATAAGGCTTCATGCACCCTGCTGCATTGCGGATCTGTAATATGGCACCTATAGCCTGCTATAAGGAAACCATGAGAAATGTTGGCACGCTCCCATAGCATGCTTCATTACAGAGGTATCTAGAGGAGAATACGGTACCTAAGAGACACAGTGGCACGAGGAGTGTCTATAAATGCAGCTGTACCCGAGCCACATTCATGAACCCTAACCTTGTGAAGTTCCATAAACGACTTGACTGTATTTGTTTTCAGGACAATCTTATTGGATCTCTTCTGGCGATATTCGGACATCTTATTATTAGTATTGGACTCAACCTACAGGTAAGAAGTTTAGAAAAAAAATCCTAAAGGGCAGAATGCCGGGTAACACGTTTATTATTAAATTAGTAGTAGTTTTGTAGAGAGGATTTAGCTTGTAAATAACAGATGTTTTTTGGCCGCAATGCTTTGAGATATGGCATGTGAAGGTGAAGTCTAAAGTTCTATTCTACTTGCAAAATGCAAATTGCGATCTCTAAATTGGCCCTAATTTGTATATGTGTTTGCATGTGGAAGGAATAATATAATTTTCTCATAATACCACTGTTCATATGCCGTAATCGCTGATGACTGGGGGTAGCACCCGGCCCCAAGCTATCCGTTCATGACTTAGGGACTGGTCCAACAATCATAATCTGCTTTGTTTAGAGCTGCTTTTGAGTTAAAGGGGTTATGGCGGAAAAAAAAAAGGCTGACATAATATAGTGAGTGCATGACAATCTCCAAAGGTAGAACCAGCCCTGTATCTTACATGGATCCAGAAATCTTCCCATTCGTTGCTCAGCAAGGTTTTCTTCAGACTGGCAGCCCTTCTGCTGCAGCACCGCCTCCTACCGGTCATAGATTGTATAGGCAGATCTCTCTGTTTCTCTGCCTCCTCTCTTGGAGAAGCTTTACAAATGCCCCCCATAACAGGTCTTCATAGAGGGAGAGCCCAGCCTTGTATAACTCATGAAGAGGGAGAGCCTGCAGCTTACACACAGTGAGAGGATGAGCAGGAAAGGGGAGAGCTCAATGCTATATGCAAGCAGTGCTGTATGCAGGCTCTCTCTTCATCTAAGTAAACTGCTGCCTCTACTGTGTGTTTCTTAGGGTATGTTCACGCAGTTCTTTTCCAAGCAAAAAGAACCTACCTCAAAACGCCTTCAGGATTTTTGAGGCAGATTTTGAAATGCAAGTGTTTTTGATGCCTTTTTTAGACACTTTTTCTCTTTGGGCATTTTTTATCTTTAGTAAATTCTAAAACTGCGTCAAAAACGCTTACAACTGGAGCATTATTGTAAAAAAAAGAAATTACAAAACGAATTAATTTTTAATACTGAATTATATTACAATAACATTTGATAATGGAACAAGCTGCTTACAATGCTGGACTGGTATTCTCAATCATTGCCCACAGACCTTTTATCAGACATATTGGTTCTTGTAAAACAACAAAAATCTATTTTAATGCTTTCATGCTGGTCAGACTTCCTTTGATCAATGAAGATCACAACATGGATGTAGCAGTGGGTCGTGGCCATAGTTACTGTATGTGACGGGCTCAGGGTGAAGTGCCCGCTGGGTGGCGCTCTATGATTGGGCAAGGCAGGGGAAGTCGCTCAAGCCCGGTACCGAACTGTCCACGGCCCAGTGTTAGCCATGTTATGATCCTCATTGGTGCCTTAAAATCAGGTTCACTAAATGAAGTGTACTAATATATTGAACAATGCATTGATAGTAATTCCTTAATGTTTCTACTGCACCATAGACACGAAAAAGAGCAGCCTGGATTGTGCTGATGGAATTTCATGACAGCTGTAGGGAATCTGAACTCCAAGCAGAACTACATTCATATTATCAGGAAGGTCCCAATTCCCTCATTTATTAGTGCTGTTCTACCGAAATCTGAATTCTCTGGTTGAGTGGAGTCAGGGTTCGATGTCAAGTGTGAAATAATCCGGCAAAGCCTCTGTTTTTTAGTTGGGAATTAAAGTTACTAATGATCACAGGGCTGCCTAGGAGTAGTTAAATCCAGTACTTTATTGTAAGGCCGAGTTCCCCCGGGTCGGTTACGCTGCGTAGAAGCATGCAGCGTATCCATCCTGGAACCCGCAGTACTTTCCGTCCGAAAAACCACACCACATTGTGGTGCGGTTTTTCAGCCGGAATTTCGCCTGCACTAGCGAAAAAAAAGAAATGTCCATACTTACCTCCCTCCCTCCTTCTCTGTGCGTAGTCTGGCCACCCGGGGTGATGTTGCAGGCCATGTGAAGCTGCAGCCTGTGATTGGCTGCAGCGGTCATGTGAGATGCAACTTCATTCTAGAAGGCTGGACTGCAGGAAGGAGGAGAGCGTTCTGGGTAAGTATGTTTTTTTTTTTTTTTTTTTTGTTTTTTTTTTATATATTTTTTATTTTCCGGAATTGCCTATTTTTGCATAAGTTGCAGCACTTGGCTTTCTGTTGCGGGTTTTGCATCCCCATTGAATTCAATAGGGAAAACCCGCAACAAAAAATCAACAAAAACGCAGCGTGGGCATGAGATTTTCTAAATCTTATCCACTCTGCTGCTACTGTAAACGCGGAATTTCCGCAGCGTTTACGCTACATGGGAACCTGCCCTTAGACACTGCAAATACCAACATAAGTCTTCGCTTCCTGGACCCATGCATTATATGAATGGGTAAAATAGGAGATAGTGCTTTACTACACTCCAATGTGACACTGCAGTAGACTTGGGCTTTAAACATTCTGTTGGTTCATGTATTAAATAATGTCTGGCACTGTATTAGGTCTAGAAGGTTTACTTTCTCACAGATTTTCATCTGTAGCCTTGTTCCTTCTTAAAGTTGTCGTATTTAACTAATGTTTAATGTTGACTCTTCATATCATAATTAAGTATCCCGCGTAAGTCGCTGAAACTAATCTCTGTAAAATAAGTGATCCCATTATGGCCAAATCAGTCCATGGATCCATGGAAGGCAAGGGGGGGTTTGCCGGGAATTTCAATAACCTCTCTATAAGCCTAAAAGTACATTTAAAGAAAAAAACAAGAAACTTTGCCGTTTCCTCAACTGCCGGTCTCCTGCTACTTCCTTGTTTACAGTGCATTGTTATAATACATCATATGTTTCCTACTGTGGCGACATGCTGTCCAAATTGTTAACCTGCTGCAGTCAGAGCTTATTGAAGTTCCTAGAAAACTCCTTTAGGATGCGATCTTGCATCGCGGTTTAATTGTGTTTTTTGCCACTATACAAATGCATTTAAACTGTGACGTGAGAGTCCAGCCGTATGAGGACTTGTCACTAGGTCATAAAAGTAGAACTGATTTACAGACCAGAATAGTGCTGTCTCCCGATTCCAGTGCAGTGTTTTGTTTTGTTTTTTATAGGATTTTGACTGTCTACATGCTTGTTTTCGTTTTTACTATATTTCTGTTTTATTTGCAATGACCAATTTTAGATCTAGAAATGCGTTCGAAGGAAACAGTCAAATGTCACCATTGTTATCTGCATGTTTTACGCTGTCGCCTGAATAAAGTCAAGAGTACATTGTAACTCCTAAATATAGATATTCAAGATAGTTCAAACAATGGATTGTATGGAAGTGACCAGGGTATGTGCCAGAAGACCAGGAATGTCATCTCATGTAGAATTATTGTTTCAGATCTTTCTATGTGATCTGTGGAAATCTTAGATACTATCAGTGCTACATATACTCATTGTTCCAGAGGCAGGGTCATTCAGTTTAGTAATGGGTAAGTGCCAGCCAGCCGCACTGCCTATAATCTCATACTATGGTACATGACAGTTGCCATTACTCTTAGCGCACAAAACCACATGAGATGGGTCAGGGATAATTATTGGTTTATTGCAAATGCAACACTGACATGACGTGCAGACAGTGGCCTGAAAGGTGGCGGGGGAACGTTGATTGACAGCACTGGCACATCTTTCTTGGCGGGAGCATGATTTGCTGTGTGCATCCTACACCGCAGGGTTGGCCCTTCTTTGTGCCTGGTTCGGCTACTGTATACTTTTTAGTTGTCCCGTGAATGGTCAATGACGGGCTAAGAGTCGTAACAGAGTGCAGCAAGTCTCCTCTACAATGTAATACCTTGCAGGGCTAATATATATGTGCAATTTTCCAAATAAAATACAACTTTAATCCGATCACACATATTTATTTGACGTAACAATTCTCTTTGGCTCCTGTTTAGAAATACAGCCATGTGCGGTTGGCTGGATCCAAAGACCCTCGTTCATACTTCAAGACGAAGACATGGTGGCTTGGTCTCTTGCTGATGATATTGGGCGAGGTGGCAGTGTTTTCATCCTATGCCTTTGCTCCTCTGTCTCTTATAGTGCCCCTAAGTGCCGTTTCTCTCATAGGTGAGTACTTTAGGCAAGAAAATGTCATTCTTCTAAAAACTCTTGGACATTCATCATTTTCATCACATTAGTTCCTGCTATTCTTGTTCAACTGTCGGCTAATGCAAATTCTATTTTACAGTTAAAGGTCAAAATAGTATATATGTATGTGTGTATTTAGAGACCCTTTCCATTTTGTCAGACCTCGTTCAAACTAGACTTTTCGTATCCATACTGCGGACTAATTATGATAACATTGTAGCTGCTTCAGCCACCACTAAGGGGAGCTTAGGACCTTCCTAAATAAAGTTTTATTTACTTCAATGTATAAGTTGTATGTAGTAAGCTCCCACTAGTGGCGGCTGCAGTCATTCATAATTTTATCACTCAACTATATGGCTGTATCATTTATTATAAAGTGATATTTTATTCAATAGCATTTCATTTTTTTTTATTTTTTTTTCCAGCAAGCTCAATTATAGGGATTATATTTATTAAAGAGAAGTGGAAACCAAAGGAATTCCTAAGTGAGTACTGATTTCATGGGATCATTCCACATACTTCCTGCACTTTCTAAAAAGTTTTAATGAAAGTGACATAACAAATACAGATCGACTTACTAAAACTGACTGCACTATTTATTATTGGCCAAATGTGTATAATTAGAAGTCTGTCAGTTAAAAATAATCTGCTATCTGACGGATCTCTTAAAATTAGGGCTTCTAAGCTATTGTGCCCACTGAATGGACCTCCAAACTCCCGATCAGGGGGCAGTAAGGAGGTGTGCTGTATGTGAAACATGATTGGCCAAGAAGTATCACCTGACCCACTGTAAGTTAGGACAATAAGTCTGAAAAAACGATGGTACATCTTCTATCTATTTTGTGCATGATGATTACAATTGTAATATTACCTGTTTTTGGTTTTCTTATTTTCCATAGTTGTACCTATTGCTACAGGCCGCCAACTGCACTAGGGAGTCGTTGTATTGATTCCATTCATTCTTCTCGTCAGGTCCCCATGTACCAGACCGCAAAGAAAATACAAGTGTTCTAAGCTGAGTTCACATGGAGCGGATACGCATCGTAAAAGTACGCAGGAATTCCGAGTGAAACCCTGCAATAAACTGTGGTGCAGTTTTTCGCCCGGAATGTCCGCTGCGGAAAACTGCAGCACTTAGCTGGTCTGCCTCCTGGGATGACGTTTCATCCGAGGAGGCTGCTGCAGCCTGTGATTGGCTGCATCGGCGGTCACCTGGGATGAAGTGTCATCCAGGCCGGCCTCCTGGGATGATGATTCATCCCATGTGACCGCCGCTGCAGCCTGTGACTGGCTGCAGCGGTCACATGGGATAAAACGTCATCCCAGAAGGCCGTGCTGGAGGGAGGGACACAGACTTCTGGGTAAGTATGAGATTTTATTTTTTCTGAGTTGCGTTCTTTGCAGAGGGTTTGCATCGATTCCGCCGCAAAAAAGCACTACAACTGCTTTTAGTTGCAGGATTTACCTCCCCATTGAATTTAATGGGGAAAACCTGCAACAAATAAGCAGCGTTTTACGCAAATACAATTGACATGCTGCAGAATAAAATTCCGCACCACCGGTAAATTTCTAAGCGGTTTTTTCCACTCAGTATTTATGCAGCATGCGGATGAGATGTTTTTTTTCCATCATCCACTTTGTTGCTACTGTATTTGCTGGGGGTTTTCCGCAACAAATTCCGTAGCCGAAAAAACGCAGTATTTACGCAACGTGTGAACTGACCCTTAGTGTTTTCTCAGGAGCGTCCACCCTTTCATTAACCCCTTCGTCTCCGACTAGGGAACTTTTTCTCCATAGTGTCGTTTGCTGCCTGTAGCAGTGGGTAGGATTGTTTTTATTTACAACATTACTTGAATACGGCATCTCCGGTAAATTAACCCCTTCCTGACATTTGACGTAAGTATACGTCATGGAAAGCCAGTGCTTCCCGCAAAATGTCGTATATTTAAGACAAATGGATGGCACCGGCTCGGAAGCTGGGTCGGTGCAATCATCCCCGGATGTCCGCTTTTTCTTACAGCTGACACCCTGCTATAATGGCGGGGACCGACGTTAGCTTAGATGCCCGCCATTAACCTCTTAAATGCAGCGGTCAAAAGCGATCGCTGCATTTAAGGTGTTTGCAGCTCATCGGCACCCCAGCGATGAAATTCCGTAGCAGTCAGAAAGATGGCTCAAGCGATGAGCCGGCGTCAACAGCTGACATCCACCTGTAACCGCAGGAACGGGAGCTAGCTCCGATCCCTGCCATTAATCCCTTAGATGCAGCGATCAAAAGCGATCGCTGTATCTTTGTGGTTGTCAGCAGATCGGCAGCTCTGCCCTGCAATCGCAGGTCTGTTGACCGCTACTATCGCAACGGGAGACCTAACAATAGCCTCCTGCTCTGCCATTACGGAAGCCGATTAGACCCCGCCCAGAGGCGAAGCCTAATCGGCTTGCTATCAGTGAATTACTGACAGATCTAATACATTGCACTACATAGGTAGTGCAATGTATTAGGAAAAAAATAAATCTGTCAGTTGAACCTTCAAGTCCACTAGTGGGACTAAGGAAAAGAGGAAAAAAAAAAGTTGGAAAAAATATACTAAAAGTTTAAAGTAATAAAATAATCGCCCTTTTTTCCAATTATCGAGTCCTTTATTATTGAAAAAAAATATAAATACCATACATACTAGAAAATTATTGTTATTCTGCGCGGTGAAAGGCATAAAACAAAACCACTTAAAGTGTAACGAAACGTTCAACAAACTTGTGACATG
Organism: Rhinoderma darwinii; assembly: GCF_050947455.1. Taxonomy (NCBI): domain Eukaryota; kingdom Metazoa; phylum Chordata; class Amphibia; order Anura; family Rhinodermatidae; genus Rhinoderma; species Rhinoderma darwinii. The sequence continues at coordinate 261,518,491 of NC_134688.1, forward strand.
TCATAGTGACATGTCAGAAGTTTGGATCGGTGTGGGTCCGAGCACGGAGACCCCCACCAATTGCTAGAACGAAACAGCTGAAGTGCTCGTGTGAGCGCTCAGCTGCTTCTTGTCTGTTCAGCTTTTTCCGGAAACAAATGTATCATTGTGCGGACAAAATACAAAGTCCATGAGCCCGTACTCTGATACATCGGCTTTCCGGAAAAAGCCGAACAGAAATTATGCAGCGGAGTGCTCACACGAGTGCTTCAGCTGCTTCGTTTAAGTGATTGGTGGGGGTCTCCTTGCTCGGACCCCCACCAATCTGAACTTCTGTCATGTCACTATGAGGGGGGATTCACACGAGCGTGTATTCGGTCCGTGCGGGCCGCGTGGTTTTCACGCGGCACGCATGGACCAATACAAGTCTATGGGGCAGTACAGACAGTCCGTGCTTTTTGCGCAGCGTTTGTCTGCTGCGCAAAAATTGTGACTGGTTCAATAACTCTGCGTATTTCGCGCATCACGCACCCATTGAAGTCAATGGGTGCGTGAAAATCACGCGCACCACACGGAAGCACTTCCGTGGGACGAGTGTGATTCGCGCAACAGCAGTGAAAAGGATGAATGAAAACAGAAAAGCACCACGTGCTTTTCTGTTTCCGAACATCCAAACGGAGTGTCTTTGCGATGAGCGAAGCCGGACAAGCGAACCGAACTTCACCGGGTTCGGCCGAACTCGGCAAAAAAATTATCGGTACGCGACGTCAGGAGATAGTCACTGTCCATGGTGCTGAAAGAGTTAAACTGTTTCAGCACCATGGACCGTGACTTCCGATCCCAATATACATGAACCTGTAGAAAAAAAAAACGAAGTTCTGACTTACCGATAACTCCCGGCGTCTTCCTCCAGTCTGACCTCCCGGGATGACAATTAAGTCCAAGTGACAGCTCCAGCCAATCACAGGCCAAGCACAGGCTGCAGCGGTCACATGGACTGCGGCGTCATCCAGGGAGGTGGGGCCCGATGTCAAGAGAGGCGCGTCACCAAGGACGCGTCACCAAGGCAACGGCCGGGAAGTTCTCGGTAAGTACGAACTTTTTCTTTTTTTTCTACAGGTTTTGCGATAATGTGTTCGGCATTCACTGTCGAGGGTGCTGAAAGAGTTAGCTCTTTCAGCACCTTGGACAGTGACGGCCGTCGACTAGCCTCATCTCTATGATGGCGGCTGCGTGATTTTCGCGCATCAGACACGGATTACACACGCAGCTGTCAAATGGTTTTTGCGCGCGCAAAACGCAGCGTTGTTTGCTCGCGCAAAAATGCAACGTTCGTGTGTATCTGCCCTGACATGTCAAAAGTTTGTCGAACGTTTAGCTACACTTTAAAAAAACAATGGCAGAATTTCTGTTTTTTGGTCACTTTGCACTACAAAAATGTAAGTAAAAAGTGATCAAAAAGTCACACGTGTCCAAAAATGGTACCTATAAAAACTATAGCTCGTCTCGCAAAAAACAAGCCCTCATACAGCTCCTTCGACAAAAAAAATGTAAAGTTACGGTTCTCACAACATGTCGATACACTACACTCTTTGCAAAAGTCATTTTATTGTGCAAAAAGTAGTAAAACATAAATTAGGTATCGCTGGAATCGTACTGACCCGCAGAATAAAGTTAAAGAGGCTCTGTCACCAGATTTTGCAACGCCTATCTGCTATTGCAGCAGATCGGCGCTGCAATGGAGATAAGAGTAACGTTTTTCTTTTTAAAAAACGAGCATTTTTGGCCAAGTTATGACCATTTTTGTATTTATTCAAATGAGGCTTGCAAAAGTCCAACTGGGCGTGTATTATGTGTATTACATCTGGGCGTGTTTACTTCTTTTACTAGCTGGGCGTTCTGACGAGAAGTATCATCCACTTCTCTTCACAACACCCAGCTTCTGGCAGTGCAGACACAGCGTGTTCTCGAGAGATCACGCTGTGTCGTCACTCACTTCCTGCCCCAGGTCCTGCATCGTGTCGGACGAGCGAGGACACATCGGCACCAGAGGCTACAGTTGATTCTGCAGCAGCATCGGCGTTTGCAGGTAAGTCGATGTAGCTACTTACCTGCAAACGCTGATGCTGCTGCAGAATCAACTGTAGCCTCCGGTGCCGATGTGGCCGACACGATGCAGGACCTGGGGCAGGAAGTGAGTGACGTCACAGCGTGATCTCTCGAACACGCTGTGTGTCTGCACTGCCAGAAGCTGGGTGTTAACGAACAGAAGTGGATGATGCTGATTCGTCAGCATCATACACTCCCATTCCTAACGCCCAGCTAGTAAAAGAAGTAAAAACGCCCCGATGTACACACATAATACACGGCCAGTTGTACTTTTGCAAGCCTCATTTGCATAAATACAAAAATGGTCATAACTTGGCCAAAAATGCTCGTTTTTTTAAAATAAAAACGTTACTGTAATCTACATTGCAGCGCCGATCTGCTGCAATAGGAGATAGGGGTTGCAAAATCTGGTGACAGAGCCTCTTTAACTTATAACGCGTGGTGAACACTATATTAAAAAAAACTATGCCAGAATTGCTGTTTTTTGGTCACCTTGCCTCCCAAAAAATAGGATAAAAAGTGATCAAAAAGTCGCATGTACCCCAAAATTGTACCGATAATAACTACAGCTCGTCCCGCAATAAAACAGTCCTTATGCCACTAAGTCTATGAAAAAATAAAATAAGTTCAAGCTCAAATAAGTCAGGAAATAAAAATGTGCAGGCCCGAGGGGAACATTTCTTCTGTTTCAAGAGGCGATTCATCGAGGCCCTAAAATTAGGGAACCAGGAAGGGGAGGACCCAAACATATCTGCTGGAAGCGAGGGTGCCCGTATTATACCAGGACAACACTTCCTAGCAAAATTCCCCAAACTGCAAAGGTGCGGAGTGTGGACCAAGAGGGGGATAAGAAAGGACATTTATCAGTGCGACACTGGCCTGTGCAGAAAGGATTGAGCACAGCATAACACACATCTATGGATTATGTTATTGTTTTGTTTTTTGTTTTTTTACCCCATTATTATACCACCTGACTTTGCCCCTGATGTACTCTGCCCAGCTCACATATGCCCCCACATTATAAACTGAAATACCAGTAAAACTCCAAACAAAACTACTACCATTTAAAATCTACGCTTCAAAAGCCAAATCGTGCTCCCTCCCTTCTGAGCCCTACAGCATGCCCAAACAGCAGTTTACTTCCACATATATGGCATCGCCATACCCGGGAGAACCCTTTTTAACAATTTTTGGGGCGTGTGTCTCCAGTAGCATAAGCTGGGCATGACACCTTTGCCACTGAAATGACATCTCTAGGGAAAAATTTACATTTTTACTTTGCATATTCCGAAGCGCAATCATTTATGGAAAATACTTGTGGGGTGAAAATGCTCACTACACCCCTTAATAAATGCCTTGAGGGGTGTAGTTTCCAAAATGGGGTCACTTCTTAGGCGTTTCTTTTATTATTTCACATCAGAGCCTCTGCAATTGTGAAACAATACTTTGTAAATCGCCAAATTAGGCCTCAATTTCGCATGGTACTCTTTCACTCCTAATCCCTGTCTATTAATCCATGCAAAAGATTAGGGCCAGATGTATGGTGTTTCTAAAACCGGGAACCACAGCATAATAGAGAGCTGTCTTGTTATGGTGGCACAAGCTGGGCACCGCATATTGGCATATGGAAAAAATCCCATTTTCACTCTGCAACATCGAGTCCACACTAATTTCTGCAAAACGCCTGCGGGTTTAACATGCTCACTACACCCCTAGGTGAATATCTTGAGAGATGCAGTTTCCAAAATATGATCACTTGTGGGTGGTTTCCACTGTTTTGGTCCCACGGGCTTTGCAAATGCGACATAGCGCCCAGAAACCAATCCAGCAAAATCTGCACTCAAAGCAAAATGGCACTCCTTCCCTTCTGATCCTTGCTGTGTTTCCGTACTCCAGAGAAGTTGGTTTATTTGTTGAGAAAACTAGAAATTTTGAGCTAAAGCTACATCTTATTGAAGAAATAGTTTTAGATTTTATTAAAATGGGCAGTGAAAATAAAAAACACCTGTGGGGTCAAAATGCTCACTACACCCCGAGATGAATTCCTCAATTGGTGTAATTTCCTAAATGGAGTCCCTTTTGGGTGTTTTCACTGTTTTGGTCCCTCAGGGACTTTGCAAATGCGACATGGCCTGCACAAACCATTCCTGCTAAATGGTGCGCTTTCCCTACTAAGCTCTGCCCTGTGTCCAAACCTACGTTTGACCACATGTGGGGTATTATTTTACTCGAGAGAAATTGATTTACAAAAGTAGTGGTGCATTTTCTCCTTTAGTCCTCGTGGAAATTAGAAAAAATTAGCTAAACCTACATTTTCTTTGAAAGAATGTAGATTTTAATTTTCGCGGCCTACTTCCAATAATTTCTGCAATAAACCTGTGGGGTCAAAATGCTCACTATACCCCTAGTTAGTTTCCTTGAGGGGTGTAGTTTCACTAATGGGGTCATTTTTGGGGGATTTCCACTGTTTTGGCACCGCAAGAGCCCTTCAAACCGGACATGGTGCCTAAAATATATTCTAATAAAAAGTAGGCCCCAAAATCCACTAGGTGCTCCTTTTACTTCTGAGGCCGGTGCTTTAGTCCATAAACACACTAGGGTCACATGTGGGATATTTCCTAAAACTGCAGAACATGGGCAATTAAATATTGAGTTGCGTTTCTCTGGTAAGACTTTGTTTTCCAAAAAAAATTGATTAAAAATGAATTTCTGAAAAAAAATGAAATTTGTAAATTTCACCTCTACTTTGCTTTAATTCCTGTGAAACGTTCAAAGGGTTAAGAAACTTTCTAAATGCTGTTTTGAATACTTTGAGTGGTGACTTTTTTAAAATGGGGTGACTTATTGGGGGTTTCTAATATATAAGGCCCTAAAAGCCACTTCACATCTGAACTGCCCCCTGTAAAAATAGCCTTTTGAAAATGTGAGAAATTGCTGCTAAAGACCTAAGGCTTGTAACGTCCTAGAAAAATAAAAGGATGTTCAAAAAAAACAATGACAATCTAAAGTAGACAAATGGGGGATGTTAATTAGCAACAATTTTGTGTGGTATTACTATCTGTCTAACAAGCAGATACATTTAAATTTAGAAAAATGCATAGTTTCAGTTTTTCATAAAATGTTGGTGTTTTTCACAATTTAATACTAAATGTACCGAGCAAATTTGGCCAGTAACAAAGTCCAATGTGTCACGAGAAAACAATCTCAGAATCGCTTGGATAGGTAAAAGCATTTCAAAAAAGTTACCACATAAAGTGAAACATGTCAGATTTGAAAAATGAGGGTCTGTCAGGAAGGTCAAAAGTGGCCACAGCGGGAAGGGGGTTAAAGGGAATGTGTCGCTAGAATTTTTTTTTTTTCAGTTAAACAATTGGTATATGTGATTACACTGTTTTAATTTTTTCACAAGTCAGGAAATATTATAAATTAGTTTCTAATTTAGAAAATTTCCATGTGCTGGCCACTAGAATGAGCAGTTCCCAAAATTGCAGCATGGTCACTGTGGTAAAGCAACCTCATTGATTTATGCTGCAAATTTGGGGTGGACACACTCTCTCCTCTTGTGTCCTCACACAATCCCCCCTCCCTTATTCTGGCTAATGCCAGGAGAGGGAGGGGTTTGAATGTCTTCAAACTTCCTACACTGTGTGCCGCCATTTTCTGAGCGACTGCACAGTGTAGGAGGATTAGATACAGGGCTCAGCAGACCGTATCACACATGAACATACACGAACATAATACACACATCACATACACAAACCTAAATTACCTGCTCCTGCAGCCGCCTCCGCTGGTCTAACAAAGTTCTTGCCGCCTACGCTCCTCTTCCTTGCGCCTTCGCTTCGTTGAACATATGGCCGGAAGCCACGACCGGAAGTAGTCATCTTACTGTCCGGCAGCGGCTTCTGGTTCACATGAAAATGGCGCCGGATTTCGCTCTACGAACAAGCTTCGTTTTGGTCTGTGTGGGAACGGCGCATGCGCCATTCCCACACAGACGGCGCACGATTCTGAGAATGGAACGGCTCCCGTTCCCATTCTCTATGGGGTTGTAGGTGCCGTATAGCATCTCTGTATGTGTCGTTAATCGACACATACAGAGATGGAAAAAAAATGGCATCCCCCATAGAGAAGTAAAAGTATGAATACAGTAAAAAGTAGTGACAACACAAATAACATTTTTGTTTATATTATATTAAAAGCAATATAATAAAAAAAAAAAATCACGACTCCCTTCAAACATACCACAATTTCAGTCATCCGCATTCCTTTTGGTATTTGCATTGTGTAAAAACAAAGATAACGATCTGTTCACAAAACTACACTATAAGAAGTGTAAACTGCTTATTAACAATTGAAAAAAAGGTTCCAGCAGATAATATGCCTTTTGCTTTACTAACACTATATGTGCACCCACCATGAATCCAACCCCGAAACTGTATATTTGGTGTTGTCCTTTGTTTATGCTTTTTTACATGTATTGTGTTCTTGGGGACTTCTTACTAACTTTTAATAGTCCCTTAAACAAATCGAGGTCATTGACCGTTTTGGCTTGACTTTTGCTACGTCATTATCCACCAGTATGTATGATATGTTGACTCTGGGCTTGCTTTATATTGAAATATTGTACACACGGATCCGTTTTGGGCACAACTGATTTGCGCATGAGTGTTTTATTCTCACTACAGTTGAAGGGCTACTTTGTCTTAGAATTTGGCATGGCATAAACTATAAAAATTAACAATGATTTTCTTAGTAATCATCACTTTCTCTATTGTTGACCTTTTCTAGAAACTTATTTTTAAGGGACACTAAAACCCCCAAAAAAATACATTGAAATCCCTTTTACCCCTTAATGACCAGCCTATTTTAGGTCTTAATGACAAAGTTATTTTCTACGTTTTTCCATAGTCTCATTCACAGAGCTATAACTTTTTTTTTTTTGTTTTTGCATCGACATAGCTGCATAACGACTTGTATAAGTTTGTATTTTTTAATAGTAGAATTTTGGGGTACATATAATTTATTGATTTTAACTTTTTTTGGGGGGGGATAGAAGAAAAAACAGCAACTTTGCCACTCTTTTTTTTTTTTCCCCCGTTCTAAATGACATAACTTTATTCAGCGGTTCGTTACGATTGCGACTATACTAAATGTATATGGTGAACTTATGGTTTTTTTTCAAAATTCTTTGTTTTTGTGTCTCCGTGTCTTTTTTTTATTTTTCCGCCGATGTAGCTGTATGGCTTTTCTTTTTTTTTTTTTGCGGTACGACTTGTTTTTATTGATATCATACGACTTTTTGATCACTTTATCAAAAAATTTGGAAGGTATGATGAACAGAAAACAGCAATTCAGGCATTGTTTTTTATTTTATTTTTTACGGCGTTCACTGTGCGGGTTAAATAATGTAATAGTTTTATAGTTGGGGTTGTGGCGATACGAAATATGTGTAACTTTTTTTTCTCATAAAGCATTTTGTAAGGGGGAAAAGTGGGTTTTTAATTTTTAATTTTTTTTTGGTTTTTGACCTGGGATTTTTATTTATTTATTAATAGCTTTATTAAACTTTTTTTTCTTTTACTTTTTTTTTTTAATCCCACTAGGGGACTTCACTATTCGATTATTTGATCGCTTTTATAATACACTGCAATACTTCTGTATTGCAGTGTATTACTGCCTGTCTGTGTAAAACTGAAAGGCATTTTTTTTTTCCCCTAAAATAATGTAAACAATTTTTAAAAAACTGGTATCGCCGCGTCTGTAAAAGTCTGAACTATTACAATATAACATTATTCTGTACAGGGGAGTGCCGTGCAAGGGGGAGGGGGACCTACAGAATTGCTGTTTTTTTTTATCACTTTATGATCAGAAAGTTGCATGTACCGTAAAATGGTATTTATAAAAACAACCGCTTTCCCGCAATTATCAAGTTATGGGTCTCGGAATATGGCGACACAAAATGGATATTTTATTTATTTTTATGTAAAAATAGTAAAACAAAAAAAAACTAAAGCTTGGTATTGCCATAATTGTATTGATCCGTGGAATATAGTTGTTATTTTTTTCCACACCATGAATGCCGTAAAAGTGAAACCCAAAAAACAATTGTGAAATTGCTGTTTTTTCAATTCCACCCCCACAAAAAGCCCAATGCATTATAAGGTACTTTAAATGGTGACATTAAAAATTACAACTCGTTTCACAAAAAAAGCCCTCATACGGCTAGGTCAACGGAAAAAGAGAAAAAAGTTATGGCAGGCGGGGAGGAAAACATGAAACTGGCTGTGGTGGGAAGGAGTTAATACAGCTGCATAGGTTAGGAAAAAGTCTTACTTAAACCTAGGTATTTCATCCAAAGTCTGGCAAAATAAAACCAATTGGGTGATCGTGAGCACTTTTGTCTCACAGGACAAAACAAAAAAAATCCTTCCTGACGCCACTGATATGCTCCTCTTAAACTTGTCCTGCCATAGATCTTAATCCATGGGTGAGCAATAAAAACTTCTGTCATGACCACAGGCAAAAGCCATGTGGCATTGTCTGAGCGGGGAGGTAGATTGTCCTTCTTCTTCCTCTTCCCTTCTTCTCTCCTTTCTTCCTTCCCTTTTCTTCTCTTCCTTCTTCTCTTCCTTCTTCTCTTCCTTCTTCTCTTCCTTCTTCTCTTCCTTCTTCTCTTCCTTCTTCTCTTCCTTCTTCTCTTCCTTCTTCTCTTCCTTCTTCTCTTCCTTCTTCTCTTCCTTCTTCTCTTCCTTCTTCTCTTCCTTCTTCTCTTCCTTCTTCTCTTCCTTCTTCTCTTCCTTCTTCTCTTCCTTCTTCTCTTCCTTCTTCTCTTCCTTCTTCTCTTCCTTCTTCTCTTCCTTCCCTTCTCTTCCTTCCCTTCTCTTCCTTCTCTTCTCTTCCCTCTTCTCTTCCTTCCTTCTTCCTTTTTTTTTTTTTTATAGAGATCAATAAGGCTGCCCCCTTTTAGCTAAACCTAAACCTGTCCTCAAATAGTTGCTAGCCAGAGACTAGAGAAACCCAGGAGATGCTGTTTTCTCTCCAAGGTGTCTGTAGGACTATTTGTTTCAGGAGCCAGAAGAAAGATGTCATGCAGACGTTTTTTTCATACATTTTAGTGTCCCTTCAAAAACTCATTGGGAGAAATTTATCAAAATTAGTGCGAGGGGGAAGTGGAGCAGTTGCCAATTGCAACCAATCAGGTAATTGATTACATTTTTTCAAAGGCCCTCTGAGAAAATAGAGTTGGAATCTGATTGGGTGCTTTGGGCAACGTCTCCTCCTTGAACTCTTTTTGATACATGTCCTCCCCTACATTAGCATTTTCTCTAGTAAACCTGTAGTTGCAACCTTTTGGTTCATTGGACGATTTTCTGATCATTTTAATTTTCACTGCATGTTCACTAACCAGGCCTCCTCTGATTTCTATATGTGTCTTCTTCTTCCATCCTCCAAAAGGACGTTATATTTTGTCCTTTATAGGCTGTGGCTTAGCTGTCATTGGCACGTATCTACTGATAACGTTTGGGCCCAACAGCCACGAGACGATGACGGGGGAGAACATCGTTAGACATTTAGTAAGCTGGCCGTTCCTGCTGTACATGGTAAGTCCTACACCTACACTTGACATCTGAGGAAGGGCAAGGAGCATTATGTACATTGTAGGAATTCCGGCTGGAACGTGGATATAATGTTGGTTACTTTTTTGTATTTTGATAACTTTAGCATTGCGTTTGATATAATTGAGAGCTCCTCACATTTATATGTTAAATCTCCACTTTTCATTCCATCTACTGGTTATAGTTGATCTGCACATGTGAAGGTTCATGTGTTTTGTGGTTTTCTTATTTTGCTATTTCTCTTTGTAGCTGGTGGAGATCCTTGCTTTCTGTTTCCTGCTCTATTACTACAAACAGAAGAATGCCAATTATTTGCTCATCATATTAATGCTGGTTGCCTTGTTAGGTAATTGCTTCTAGCTTTTACTGTTTTTCCATTGATACGATTTGTGAATTAAACAGTCTACATTTCATTCGGTCTCTTATTATACATAGATATTTCTCACCATAACTATTAAAGAAGTTTTCCAGCCACTAAAAATTTCTGGCCTATCCTTAGGATAGGGCATCAATAGCTGATGGGTTGGGGTCCAACTTCCGTGACCTTCGCCAATCAAGGGGCCGCAGCACTCGTACAAGCGCCGCTTCCCCTTCATTTCTTCTTCCTTACTGTGAATCGTCGACACGCGTTTAGCGGCCATTCACAGGTATTGCAGACTTTTTCTCCCATTCACTTCAATGGGAGAAAAGGCTGCAATACCTGTAAATCTCCGCTAAACGCGTGTCGACGATTCACAGTGAGCAAGAAAAAATAAAGGGGAAGTAGCGGCCCCTTCAAAATAGCTGATCGGCAGGGATGCTAGGAGTCGGACTCCGACCCATCAGCTATTGATGACCTATCCTGAGGACCCCTTTAACACAACTTGGCTCACAAACTCATTGGGCAAATATACAACCACAGTATTAGGCCGGTATCACCCTGCTGTAATACAGTCGCATTTTAGTGTCGTCCGGCCTAAAAGTTGTACACATACATGTTGTTGGTCATCAGATCAGATGAGAACTTTTTAGTTTACTGCATAGGGAATTTACATGCTCAAAGCTCGTTTCTAGGCTACAACTCCAAACCTGCTGAGCGTTCTACTTCTGAAGACCACTGCTGTATGGAAATTAGATTCTGCACATGTCAAACGCATCCATAGGCACCTATTTACCTGACAGAGGACAAAACCGTATACTTTTGGTCTCCGTCAGGCTGCTATACCTTTTTTTGAACTGTATGTAATAGCGTGGTTTGCTGCTCTATTCCTTACAGTGGCATCCCACAAAAAGGAATACCACCCAGTATATATATTTTTTTATAAAATGGGAGCCTATAATAGACCAATGCCACTGTATGCCTATACAGTGGCATCCGCCAGTGGTATGTATCGACATGTAATGTGAATAGACCCGAATTCAAAACTCCCAAATGTTTTGTCGTTGGCAATAAAACAACTCCAGCAGGACTAGGTTATAGTCTTTATGTAATTGTATGTTTCCGTAACTCTCACAAATTTCTGTTAGTTGAGAGTAGGCTGTACACGCACAAGCACTGCAATTTTCTAGATATCAGCGACTGGCCCTGCTACTGAACCCCCCCCCCCCCCAATCTTCTGACCCCCTATCATTGGAATACGTCTTTAATTGAAATTGATAATGTGAAATACTCTTTTATATGTAACTGACATATTTTTCTGTTGTATTTTATTGTAGGGTCCACAACAGTGGTCACAGTGAAAGCTCTCGCTGGTATGATCTTTGTCTCCATACAAGGCACCATGCAGCTGGGATATCCCATTTTTTACATCATGTTTGTCTGTATGGTTGCTACTGCTATTGCACAAGCATCGTAAGTGCACAAATCCAATTTTCATATTAATGTACATTTTTATATTGGCATTGTAATAGAAGAACGAATGGGATCATTTCCTTTGGTACACTGGGGCTACAAAGAGTTTTACCATGCGGTAGCAAGAGTCCATTGGAATAGATTCAGTTGTACTGTACAAGTAACTACTAGACAGTTTTGTTTTTTTCTGCTTTTTTCTCTAAGCATAAGGTATTTAGTATGGAAGTGAACAAGTTGGTTATACCTCCTATTTGTACAGATGGCATTTTTTTTTTCTTAGACATTGTAGGAAACCATTTCATATTGGGGTCAATGTTAATTGTTTTTATTTTTTCCAATAAATGGCGAAATGTCTCTTTTGAATGCAGATTTCTATCCCAGGCATCCGAGTTGTATGATTCTGCCCTGATTGCAAGCGTTAATTACATCATGTCTACATCGCTTGCTATATCTGCAGGTAAAAATGAACAGTACATTTTCCCATAGTTGCTGGATAGGGGCTGTCCCATTAAAAAAAAATGTGTATTTCTTTCTAACCTGCTATAGATCTACAGAACACTTATCAGCTAAGTATAAGGACCTGCTTTATTTGACACAATAGTGGGGTGTCCAGGGGGAAGCGCCTTAAACAGTATATCTGATCTCAATCTTCGTAAGAGCAGAGCTATTATTACATACATACTTTAGATGTCACACATTCCATAGAATAAAGTGTTTCCTGTTTGTAATAGATGTTGAAGTAATGGCGTGTTGTAATGCACAGGAGAAGACAATAGAAGAAATTTATCAAGACTAGTGCAAAGGAAAAGTGGAGTAGTTGCCTATAGCCACCAATCAGATTCCAACTTTCATTTTGCAGAGCTCTTTTGGGAAATGAAAGCAGCAACCGAATTGGTTGCCATAGAAATCCTTTGCACCATATAACTAACCCCCTCCCCCCCCCCCCCCCCAAAGCTGCAATTTTTTTACACTGTAAAAGATGTAGGTTTTTCATCTCCCAGTGTGTAGGTATAGCTGCCAAGTGGGTATTTCTGTCTTGGTCAAGGAGCCTTTCTTTTATGTACCAACCCAAGTATACAGTGATCGTAACATACCCAAGAGGGCATGTAGAGGGGAGAGCAGGCGAGCTACTGATTGGGTGACCAGAAGCAGCGTCTTAAAGCCGACAGAATCGAGGACATTTGCAAATTTAGTGTATGTCCACACAGGGCGGATTTGCTGCAGATTTTTTTTACGCAACGGATTTCATTGCAGAAAATCTGCAGGGTCTTACAGTAGTAGCAGAGTGGATGAGATTCAAACAAAAACGTATCCACAAAAATCTGCTGAGAAACCGTTCATAAATGGACCTGCATGTCAATTCATGTTGCAGAATCGATAGCCTTCTGTTGCGGGTTTTCCCCATTGTATTCAATGGGGAGGTAAATCTCACAACAAATTGCGATCTTTGCAGGAGGAAAGCTGCGACTCCGCCGCAAAAATGGCAAGTTAAAAAAAAAAAGTTGTTTTTGTTTTCTTTTATTTCTAAAAAAGTGAATACTTCTGTTCGTTGTCATAGCGACGCGTTCCTCTGTTTTCTGTGCAGTCTGGCCTTCTGGGCTGACATGGGTGCAGCGTCAACCCAGGAGGACAGGTTGCGCAAGAACAGAGGTACGCAATGCTATGACAACGATCGGGAGGTTAGTATTAACATTTTTTTTCAGCAGTGTTTTTGCAGCAGCGATTGCAGCCAAAAATATTCACCACAATTTGGTGCAGTTTTTCGGCCAGAATTCCCTGCTAGCTCCAGGACAGATACACTGTGTACTTTTACGCAGCGTATCTGCTCTGTGTGAACATACCCTTAGTCTCTGGAACACACACTGCTGCTCTTACCACTAAAATACAGTGCAGAATTATCAGAGCAATATTCGTGAACACAGTTATTGTGTTTTTTGTTTTTTTTTAGTTTTTCTAGGACATGTACTATTTTATAATTCTACTTATAAACGTCCCTTTTTTACTATTTCACCATAAGGAGCAGTATTCTACGTTGACTTCCGCAATGAAGATGTGTTACATCTATGCATGTTTGCTTTGGGGTAAGTGTAAACAATGTGCTATTTATTGTCCAATATTACGCTTTTCTTCATGACTTTGAATTATCAATCCAGTAACATTCTGTTTGTCCACCATGGAGTCATATGATTCCACGCCTGTAGATTTCAATGCATTCTCAAGTGAGCGTGTTCTCTGAACAGCTCTCTAGCAGTAAGCGGTCATTAAAAATAAAAATAAAAATCGATGTGCAGGAAATTGTTACTTAAGAGGTCACAACCTCCCAAGAAGGTCACGTTCTGATTGGTTAATATGGGCTACATGACTGTTATTCGTTGCTGTTTTTTCACAAATCTGCACTGTGGAGCATTTGTTATTTGTACATGGAATGGATTGTAAATTTTTTTTTATTTTTTTTATCCAAAAGGTGCCTTATTGCCTTTCTGGGAGTCTTCCTCATTACCAGGAACAGAAAGAAGACAAAAGCGTTTGAACCCTATGTTGCTATTAATTCCATGGCAGGTAAAAATGCCACACTTGGTAGTTATTGCACAGCAATTTAATTCTAGCTAGAGGTGTTACTGCCTGTGATAGGATTCAAATCCTATATACTGGTGTCATGGGTTCTGTTTTTACAGGATCCAATGGCAGATATTCTGAGCCATTTTTTAACTATTCAAGAATTGTGCAGCAGACCATACTAATCTGACCATCAGGTGCGATGGAAACCATGACTCATTTTTTTTTTAACATAAAAATCTGCTTTTTCTTTTTTTTTGCCTTTTTTTAATCGCTTTTGAAGCAGTCAAAGTTTTTTTTTTTTTTCTTTTTTAAATATGACTATCGTTTTAAGGAGTTGTTCAGCATCTGAAAAGCATTTCTACTTTGTTCCACTGCACCACACCTGTCCTCTTGTCTGATATTAAAGCTCAACTCTTAAGGCCCTATTCACACGACAGGCTTTCCCGGCCTTTCAAAAAACGTCCCTCACACGGCCGCAGTAGGAACAATAGACCCCAAATGGGGCTATTCACACGACCGATTTTTTTTTTTTTTTTTTGATGACCCGGGAAACCAGGCCATCAAAAAATGGGACATGCCCTATTTTTGGCCGTTCGCCCATCTCCCATAGAAGTCTATGGGGCCGGGTAATACACGGCCATCACTCGAATGTGTTCCGAGTGACGGCCATGTCTTCAGTCGCTCTCTCCTCCTCCTCCCCACAGTGCGAAGTGCATGTGAGGAGGAGGGCATTTTTTTTATCCCTGTAGGAGCGGAATCCCCGGCCACAGCTTCGGCAATGTCCGTTAAAACTGGAAACACGGCCCAGATTGGACATGGAATCAAAAGGGCTGAGAAAAACGGACCAAAACTTCCGACACTCGGATCCTGTCGTGTGAATAGAGCCTTAAGTGTATTTGGCTGATGTGCAATACCTCACACAAACTTTGCACAGGTGTGGCACTGTTTTTGGAAGAAAGCAGCCATGTCTAATACTGTACAACCCTTTTTAATGGGCATTCAACAAATGGAGGTACCGTGAAGCTCCTACTGCATATGCACACAGAACCTGCTGTTGAATTACTGGAATTGGTCACCAAATCGAGATCCAGATCCTATTTCACTATAAGATTGTGGCTTGTCCAGCTCTGGTTTAGTACATAAATCTAGTAAAATCAGCGGAGACTATTTGTCCTGTGTATGCTACACTTGTGCTTTTACCCTGACATAGTCTATAAAAAATGAGCAGTTGTGATGTCAGCAGGTTACCCCTGAAAAACAGCTAGCAGGCAGGGGTGGAGAAGAGCTGCGCAACATTTTCTATAATATCTAATGAAATGTATCATTCTTTGCTGTAGGTGTGATCAACATGCACGATAATGGTACCACAATCCAACCTGATTTTGGAAGCTCGTTTTCCTATGGAGCTCTGCAAAGCAATGATAGTTTATCAGAAATCTACACACCGGCCACTCTTCCTGTTGTATCGGAGGAAGCATCACCGGCACAGGCTTATAAGGTCTTGGAACACAATAAGAGTGAATAGGTTTTATTACCTAAAAGACTGGACAAAATGGAAAATGAAGCCTTTCTATTGTCCTTTTATGTATATACAGAATTTCAACCATAATGTCAGATACTTAGCTTATTTTTATTTTTCACATTGGAAGTTGGCACTATGTAGAAAATCGTGTGTTCCGTTTTGCTCTACCTCGGTAGATTGTTTCCAATGAAATTGTCTTACCTGCTTTGATAAAGAAACATGTATAAAACTGAATTTAGTAGACATTTTAACTTATGTTTATTTTCATCTTTTGGACAAAACTACAAAGTGTTAAGTGAAAAAAAAATAATAAAGAATATTGATGAAAGATGCATTTTATTTCTTTAGCTATTTACACAGTGTTTGCTCTTAAATTTCGCTATAATGTTCATAAACTATAATGTACTTTAAATAAATGCTTCCCTGGCTTCAGCCAACATCTATCCAATCCATCTGTAATCCTGATTGTAAAAATATTTGGTAAATTAAAATGAAACAATATGGAGATGAATGATAGAGATCAAAGGGTGTTAGGAGTAGGAGGTAATCAAAAAGGATGGGATATGGGGCATGGCCTAACGCAGCTCTGAGAGGACGTGTTGTCTCAGAGCTCCTGTACACCGCGTTGAAATCCAGGTGAATCCTGCCTCTACATTGCCCCACAGCGACCATCCATCCTCACCCCAGTGTCGGTGACAAAAGAGGGCTGCTCTGACACACTTATTTCGGCCGTCAGACCATTTTTTAAGTTACGGACTAGCATCGCAGATGGAGCCGCGGCCCCTATTTTGGAGTCGCCTGCTCACTGACTCGCGCGTGGCCTCCCCATCCACTGGAACCTTCACAGGGGTGAACCTTTGACCCTGCCAACGCTCCTGCCTGGTGACCTGGCAGCAAGTGGGAGAATGGGGCAGAGATAACCACAGGTGAGGACGCATCCTCCATTAGGGGAATCCACTTCCTCACCCTCGGTCTGTACACACTATTGTGCCCGCAAACACGATCTTGCCCAGGCTACCACCTTGCCTGCCTGACGGTCCCCTGCACTCGGTTGGCGTGCGCCATTTGCTGCGGCCCGTACGCCTGCACAGATCGAGGCCCCAGTCCTCATACACAAAAACAGACCTCGCTCCACTTCAGGGTAGTGGATAACAGACAGTTTTCTGCTTCTTCACTGCCTGTCAGGCCTGCGATACACCTGGAAACAAAGGCGGCTACCCCCACAACTGCACTCTACTCCACCTCTACAGCACCGGATTAAGCCTGCAGTTTACCACCTTGAGGCATATCATTATCATCACCATACTACTATATGTACTCTCACTAGAGCCTGGCTCCAATATTTGAGGACCCACACCCTACAGATTTTCATCTCGTGTGTGACAAACCTCCGTACCTATGCTACATTAACTCTGTCACTCCTCTTGGATCTACATCCAAAGGCTCTACCATCAGCAATGCATTCTCCATAACTTAACGCATGGTCTAACTATACGATTCTGATAACCCGCAGACCTAACTGCTGGTATGGTGGTTAAAATTGGGCAACAAAAATCAAGAGACGTTATTGTACCACCTAAAACCAATTGCCTGGATAATTTCATTAAAAAGAACCAACCCTCGACCGTCTGGGATCACCCTTCTACTACTACTACTACTACTCATCACGAGAAAGAAATGTCTGCTAAGGCCCAGGCTGCATCTATGACAGATGAGAACCGTGACATGGATGATCCCACGTCTAACAGGGACCTACCGATTTTCCAGATCCTTCAGTAGCCGGGTTCTGATCAAGGCGCTAGAACCGGTCAGCAGAGACCTCAGTGACCTCAAACGAGGTCTGCCAGATTGGCAATAGAGTTGAGCAGCTGGAGTCTGCTCAAACCCATCTCGTCAATTACACTGAGGTTTCTACGTCATCTTTTCCCACCTGAACTCTGTCATAGACTGGTTGCAAGACCAAGATAACAGAGGGCGACGCAGTAACTTACGCTTGAAAGGCGTATCCGATTCGATACCTGATGAGTCCTTATATACCTCGATCAAACAAATTTTCACTAAAATACTTGGCGATAACTACTGGGACGAAATCAGCATGGAGAGTGTCCACAGGGCTCTGAAATCCAAACCTAAGCCCCAAGAACCTCCTTGGGACGTTATCTGCCGACTTTTCAGCTCAAGGGTCCGAGATGACATCTTGAAAAATGCGAGCATCTGTGATCCCCTCCTGTGGGAGGGATCGAGAGTTTTTGTCTACCAGGATTTGTCGTGTGCCACATTATCCAAACGCCAAATTCTTAACCCTTTACTGAGGCTCTCAAAATATTGCATGCAGGTGGCTATTCCCCCTTCGGCATCTCCTTCATGACTGAAGGCAAAAGATCTATGATTCGCAAACATGTGGACCTGGAGGGTGCACTGGTGGCCTTGGGAATCCCTGACTTGGAAGTTCCGGATTGGGCTGCTGTTAAAAACCTGACCAATTTACCATCAATACCTCCCCACATGCCCTGGGAGACTGTCAATCCACACAAGATAGCCAAGAATCGTAAAAGATCTGGAAAATTGACACCTAGAAGAATCTCCATGGACGAACCACTGGACTTCAGCGGGCACCCGCTGGTCCCCATATACTTTTTTTATACTATGGTTCTTTATTTACTTGTATAAGCAGTGACACTTTACTACTTTTTTATAATTCTTCATATTAATTCTGTAGGTTAACACCCCCTATCGGATGCTTTACCATGTAAGACCACTACATAATTACCTCTATTGAAATTTTATATGGTACCATTGCATAGAGTTTTCTAAAACTACTATTGGTTTGTTGATCTGAGATGTACTGTTCATATGGCACATACTTTGCCTACCTCCAGGCTATTTTGTTTTGTTACACCAGTTTTAATCCTATGTTTTACATCTATCGAGATGTTTTTTGTACCCGAAGAGAAACTGATGCCTTCAAACACTAATGTGATGTATTGGCTTGCTGTCCTCCAGTTGATTTCCTCTCACCCCTCTGCCATCGGGTCACCTGGTGGTCCGCTTTCTTCACTCCTTATACTTATCTATGACCAGTTCTGATATTTGTATAACCTCCCTCAACACCAGAGGCCTGAATGACCCCAGGAAAAGGAGTCCAATCTTAGCGCTCCTGAAAAAAGAGAGGGCTGATGTCATTCTTTTACAGGAAATCCACTTTAAACCACTCAAACTACCCACTCTCTCACATTATTATTACAATACATTGTTTCATAGCACTCCTCCTTCCTCCTCCTCTAGGGGAGTTAGCATAGCCTTTAAAAGGAATGTGTCGCTAGAATTTTTTATTTTTTTATTTAAACAGTATATAAATGATTGCACATTCTTATATTTTTTTTAATTTTTTCAGGAAATATTATAAATTAGATTCTAATTTATAACGTTTCCATGTGCTGGTCACAAGAGGGAACAATTCCCAAAATTGCAGTATTGGCATGTGGTAAAGCAACCACATTGCTTTATGCTGAAAAATTGGAGAAGACACACTCACTCTAATGTGCTCAAACAATGCCCCCTCCTTTATCCTGGCTAGTGCCAGGAGAAAGGAGGGGGTCGAATGTTCAAACCTCCTACACTGTGTGCTGCCATTTTTTGAGCGAATGCAGTGTAGGAAGATTAGATACAGTGGTTATAACACGAACATACACAAACATAACTTACCTGCTCCTACTGACTCCGCTCCTAGTCCTTGCTTCTGAACATATGGACGGAAGCCGCGACCGGAAGTACTCATCTTACTGTCCGGCCGCGGCTTCCGGTCCACATGAAAATGGCGCCGGATGTCGCACTGCCGAAGACCTTCCATTTGGACTGTGTGGGAGAGGCGGATGCGCCGTTCCCACACACACGGCGTGCGCTATAGTGAATGAAACTGCTCCCGTTCGCATTCACTATGGGGATGTATGTGCCGTATTCCATCTCTGTATGTGTCGTTAATCGACACATACAGAGATGAAAAAAAAATGCCAGCCCCCATAGAGAAGTAAAAGTAAGAAAAAAGTAAAACACAAATAAATAAAATGTATTTTAATAACATGCTAAAATCCAAAACATATAAAAAAAATTTTTTCGTGATACCTTCCCTTTAAGAAAAACATACCCTACATCCACTCAATCTGACCCGGACGGCAGATTCCTTTTAATTAACCCCTAGGCGCACGAGGACGCAACTGTACGTCCATGCGGCCACTGTCTTAAGGCACAGGGACGTACAGTTACTGCGTGGTTCCCGGTGTACACTGTCGGTGACAGTGTGCAACGGGAGGCCAGCTGTCCCTGACAGCTGACACTCCACTGTATGCCGATCAGCGGCTTATTTCCGCTGATATCGGCAATTAACCCCTTGATTGCGGTGATTGATTGCAATCACCGCATTCAGGGGTTTCTAGCTCATCGGCAGACCTAACGATGAAATCGTGAGGTTTGCAGATGGCTAGCATGGCGATCGGAGGCCAAGTAATGGCCTCCATGTCTGCCATGTACGGAAGCCTATCAGGATCAGCCTCCTGATAGACTTCCTGTCAGAGTGACAGGACGTCACTGCCATTCGCGATGCACACTGTTGATGACCGTGTCGGCGACAGTGTGCATCGGGAACCGGGAGGTCAGCTGACACTCCACTAGTTGCCGATCAGCGGCTCAATGCCGCTGATTTAGGCAATTAACCTGTTACATGCGGGGCTCGATTGCGATCTCCGCATGTACAGGGTTTGTAGCACATCAGCAGCCCCCATGCAATTGTGGGGGCTGCTGATGCTTGTGATGGCACCCGGGGGCCAGACAACGGCCTGCCATGTATGCAAGCCTATGAGGATCAGCCTCTGGCTGGTCCTCGTAGACTAACTGTCAGAGTGACTGTGACGTCACACTGACAGTTGGAATACGTTACACTACCTAGGTAGTGTAATGTATTATAGCAGCGATCAGAGCTGCAGGTAAAAAAAGAAAGTCTAAAAAGTAAAGAAATAATAAAAAAAAAAGTTAAGAAAAATGTTTTACAAAAGTGTAAAAATAAGATTTTTTTTTTCCTATAATAAGTCTTTTGTTATAGGAAAAAAATTAAACCGTTAAACAGTACACATATTTGGTATCACCGCGTTCGTAACGACCCAAACTATAACACTATAATGTTATTTTTACTGCACGGTGAACGCCGCAAAAAAACCAAACTAAAAACTATGCCAGAATCACTATTTTTTGGTCACCACCCCTCCCAAAATATAGAATAAAAAGGGATTAAAAAGTCGCATGTACCCGAAAATAGTTACCAATAAAAACTACGACCCGTCCCGCAAAAAACAAGCCCTTACACCGCTTTTTTGACTGAAAAATAAAAAAGTTACGGCTCTCAGAATATGGTGACACAAAAAATAAATTATTTTATAAAGAAGTGATTTTATTGTGCAAACGCTGCAAAACATAAAAAAAACTATATACATATGGTATCGCCGTAATCGTACCGACCCGCAGAATAAAGTACAGTTGTCCTTTATAGCGCATTATGAACGCCGTAAGCAATAAAGAATTTAAAACGCCAAAATCACTGTTTTTGGCCACCAAAGCTCTAAATAAAATTTAATAAAAAGTGATCAAAAATTTGCATCTACCAAAAAATGGTACCAATAAAAACTACAGCTCGTCCTGCCAAAAATAAGCCCTCACACCGCTCAATTCATGGAAAAATAAAAAAGTTATGGCGTTTGGAAGGCGGGGAGTGAAAAACTAAAATGGAAAAGCAAAAAAGGATCAGTCCTGCAAAGGTTAATTAATTTCTATTAAGAAAATAAATTATTACCACATGTGGGATATTGTCATACTCGGGAGAGATTGCGTTACAAATTTAGGGCGACTTTTTCTCCTTTATCCCTTGTGAAAATGAAAAAATTCAACATTTTAGTGGACAAAAATTTTTATATTCATTTTCACGGCCTAATTCTACTAAATTCTGCAAAAGACCTGTGTGGTATAAATGCTTACTATACCCCTAGAAAAATTCCTTGAGGGGTCTAGTTTCCAAAATGGGGTCACTTTTGGGGGATTTCCACTATTTTGTTCCCTCCAGGGGGTTGCAATCGCAACATGGCACTGAAAATCAATCCAGCAAAATCTGTGCTCCAAAATCCAAATGGCGCTCCCTCCCTTCTGAGCGCTGCCGTGGGTCCAAACAGCAGTTTATTACCACATATGGGGTATTTCCGTAATCGGGAGAAGATGCTTTACAAATGTTGGGGTGAATTTTCTTCTTTATTCCTTGTAAATATTAAAAATGTTTATGTCAGATTTGAAAAAAATCGTCTGTGCCACAAGGCCAAAACAGGCTGCGTCCTAAAGGGGTTAAAGGGAATGTGTTGCTAGCAAAAAATGTATTTTTTTTTTTAGTTAAACAATTAGTGTGTAGGTGATTAAACATTGTTCTAATTTTTTTTTTTTTTTTCACGAGTCAGGGAATATTAATAATTAGATTCTAATTTATAATATTTCCCAGCACTGGTCACTAGATGGAGCAATTCCCAAACTTGCAGCATTGCATGTGGTAAAGCAACCACATTGCTTTATGCTGCAAAATTGGAAAAAAATCCCTCGCTCTAGTGAGCTCTCAGAATCCCCCCCTCCTTTATCCTGGCTAGTGCCGGGAGAAACGAGGGGATTGAACGGTCTAACCTCCTACACTGTGTGTCGCCATTTTTTGAGCTAACACACAGTGTAGAAGGTTTACATACACTAGTAAACACACACTGAAACACGAACATACATAGAAATCACTTACCTGCTCCTGCCGCCGCCGCTCCCTCCGGTCTGTCCGCTCTGTCTGCTGCCGCTGCTCCAAGTGCACAAGTCCGGAAGCCGCGACCGGAAGTAGTAATCTTACTGTCCGGCCGCGACTTCCGGTCTACAGGAAAATGGCGCCGGACGGCGCTCAGTTCAACTTGGACTGTGTGGGAGCGGCGCATGCGCCGTTCCCACACAGACGGCGTACACCATAGTGGATGGAACGGGCCCCGTTCGCATTCACTATGGGACTGTAGCTGCCGTATTCCATGTCTGTATGTGTCGTTAATCGACACATACAGAAATGGAAAAAAAAAATGGCAGCCCCCATAGGGAAGAAAAAGTAAAAAAAAAAAAAAAAGTAACACACAAATAAATACAAAAGTTTTTTATAAAACACTAACATCAAACTGATATAAAAAAAATTTTTTGGGCGACACTATTCCTTTAAGGGAACTCTTGCTGGCTCACCTATCTCCTTTGCTAATTTCTATGCTCCAAACCAGGGACAATCTCAGTGGTTACTCAAAACGTTAAATTTATTCAAAGATTTTGCAGAGGGACTTTTAGTGGTGGGTGGAGACTTTAATATTTCACTAGATCCCCTGCTTGATACGTCCTCTACCAGACCAACTACTGCACATTCCTCCCTCAAAAGAATTAGGAGCTGCCTCCAACACCTAAACCTGATAGATGTTTGGCGACTTCACTTCCCCACAACCAAATACTACACCTTTTATTCACATAGAACCTATCCACAGGGTATATACATACATCATTTTACATTGTCATTTCCCCATGTAACACGACTGTGCTCCTTATATATATGGTACAACCTTTTATTCACATGTCCATGGGACCCATCATAGGATAGATTTTCTTTATTTCCTTAGCGACTGTCCCTCGAATAGGTTTGATAACCCTATCTGACCACACCCCAATTTCGCTCAACATCAATATGGAGAACCTACCCCCCAAGGAATGGACTTGGTCTTTGAATGAAACCCTCTTAGATGATCCCTGCAATGTAACATCCTTGTCCGCCCACCTTACCGACTTCTTTCAGAGAAACGAAACTCCTGATGTCTCAATGCCAATTGTGTGGGAAACACACAAAGCCTTCATCAGAGGCGTACTTATTGCACTCGGTGCCTATTGCAAAAAACAAAGGGAGAAAGAGCTAAAATCCATCCTCTCACAGATCTCTGCTCTGGAGAGAGTTGGTAAACGCTCGAAAGCCCTCGAGATACAATGGAATTTGAGTGACTTGCAGAAGAATTTGAAGGACTTACTAAATATTAAGTCTGCCAAACTTTATCAGCGTAGCTCTTTCAAATTTTATGCACATTGGGGCAGAGGATCTAAAGTCATGTCCAAACTTCTTAAGAAACATGTAGAACAATCCTTTATCAAGGAGATCAAGACTCCCTCAGGTTCTCTATCTTCCGATATTGGAGATATAACAAACGAGTTCTTGCAATACTATGCATCGCTATACAACTTACCTGAACCTCCAGACTCGCACACTCTCACCGATCAATTATTGCAACATATAAACCTCCCCTCCCTCGCAGACGAAGATAGAGCCACTATCACTCTGCCTTTTACATTAGAAGAATTGTCCAGAGTTCTCTCATCAATACCTAATGGAAAAAGTCCTGGGCCCGATATAGCTACTATAAAAAATGTAAAACAAATATTACTACCCAAATTCCTTGCTGTATGCAATAATCTCTCGGATGGTTCTAATCTGCCAGCACAAGCTTTGAAAGCACATATTACCCTGCTACCTAAAGAGGGTAAGGAAGGTGCAGAGTGTGGAAGCTATCAGCCCATCTCACTTCTTAAAGGCATGGTGTCGCCCGAAAAACATGTTTTTTTTAAAAAATTTAAACATTTAGTGTGTGGGTGATTAAACATTGTTCAAATTTTTTTTATTTTTTTCGCGAGTCAGGAAATATTATAAATTTTTTCAAATTTATAATGCTACCCATTTTTGGTCACTAGATGGAGCTAGTTCCCAAAATTGCAGCATTGCAACATTGGGTTAAAAGCTCTCGCTCTAGTGAGCTCTCAGCATCCCCCCCTCCTTTATCCTGGCTAGTGCCGGGATAAACGAGGGGTTTGAAAGGTTTAACCTCCTACACTGTGTGTCGCCATTTTTTGAGGTAACCCACAGTGTAGTAGGTTTACATACAGTAGTAAACACACACAAACACTAACATACATTGAAATCGCTTACCTGCTCCTGCCGCCGCGGCTCCCTCCGGCCCGTCCGCTCCCTTTGCTGCCGCTGTTCCATGTGCACAAGTCCGGAAGCCGCGACCGGAAGTAGTAATATTACAGTCCGGCCGCGACTTCCGGTCCACAGGAAAATGGCGCCGGACGGCGCCAATTTCGAATAGGACTGTGTGGGAGCGGCGCATGCGCAGTTCCCACACAGACGCCGTACACGGACGTGAATGGGACGGGAGCCGTTCACAGTCCCAATGGGACTGTGGCTGCCGTACTCCATGTCTGTGTGTGTCGTTAATCGACACACACAGAAATGGAACAAAAAATGGCAGCCCCCATAGGGAAGAAAAAGTGTAAAAATAAGAAACAGTAAAACACAAACACACAAATTAATATAAACGTTTTTATTACAGCACTAACATCTTTAACATATAAAAAAATTATTTGCCATGACACTGTTCCTTTAACACTGATCTCAAATGGTGGGCAAAACTTCTGGCCAACAGACTCACCCCTCTCCTCTCCTGCCTGATCAACCCCAAACAAGTCGGGTTTGTACCCTCGAGAGAAGACAAGCATAACACCACTAGACTTCTTAACAGAATTCATTATGCCACACAGAAGGGGATCCCTTTAGTCTTACTAGGGACCGTCGCTCAGAAGGCTTTCAACAGGGTCCGGTGGTCCTTTATGCTTGCTAATCTACAAAAAATTGGTTTCCCCGACAAGTTTATATCTGCAATTTTCTCTCTATACACTACACCCAAGGCTAGTTTACGCATAAACGGCACAATCTCACCTACTTTTGACATAAAAAAACGGTATGCGACAAGGTTGTCCCCTTTCCCCAGCCTTATTCATCCTCACCTTAGAAACCCTTATTCAGAAACTTATACAGACTACTAATATCTCTGGTATACAACTGGGGAAATCACATTCATAAAACAGCTGCTTTTGCAGATGACCTTCTGCTGTTGATCACAAACCCTAAACAGGCATTTCCCTTGAAATTACAAGCTTTTAATTCCTTTGGTTACGTGTCAAACTTCAAAATTAATTACTCCAAGTCGGAAGTTCTTAATGATTCTGCACCTCTGGTGGATATATGCGACATACAACATCTTGCCCCGTTCCAATGCCCACAACATAACATCAAATATCTGGGCATCAAGCTTACTAAAAAATCCTCACAACTTTATGCTGACAATTTCCTCCCCTTATTGAACAAAATTAAAGCCCAATTAAACTTCTTGCGGATTCCCTTTCTATCCTGGGGGTGGATAAAACATTATCTGAACACTTACATGCTCCCTCAAATCTTGCACTTGCTTCAAACTATATCCATTCATTTGCCCAACACTTTCTTTAACTCCATCAAATATCTATACTCTAGATTTCTCTGGAACTCTAGAAACCGCGACTAGCAAATAGACACTTAATTCTCAAATCCCACTCCGGCGGAATGGGCCTCCCAGATATTTTGACTTATTATAAGGCTATACACCTTAGCAGGTGGGTTTCCTTGAATAGAATCAGAGACTCATCCCCGACCCTGGAAGCTGAGAGAGCTTTACTTCCTCCAGGTTTACAAGCCCGACTTTGGTGTCCCTCTCTAAAAACTGGTCTTGCAAACTCAATGAGCCCCATGATTAAAGGTACCATCTTAGTATCTCAGAAATTTTTCTATGCTGTAAGGACAAAAATACCGCCACTTACACCTCTCCACCTACTCCCTATACTCACAAATTGCACGGCTAACCCTGAAACTTTCTGGTCTTCTTTAAAATGCAATACTGTAGCTGACACTGTAAAGGATCTGCCAGGTACTACGTCTGTGTATACTCCCGGGATTAATCAGTCGACACCTGAGGCCAGACCTCTTAGACTGACACCGGCTCCCACCAACCAGGGTGGCAGGCTCAGGAGTGGGAGAGCCTA
The DNA here is from genome assembly GCF_050947455.1 of Rhinoderma darwinii. Lineage (NCBI taxonomy): Eukaryota > Metazoa > Chordata > Amphibia > Anura > Rhinodermatidae > Rhinoderma > Rhinoderma darwinii. The sequence continues at coordinate 261,545,096 of NC_134688.1, forward strand.
TCGTGGCCTGGTCAGTCGGAGTTAGCTCCGCCCCCTGTCCATTTATACCTGCCGTATTCTCTTCCTCAGTGCTTGTTATTCTTCTTGGATTCCTGGCCCCACTGCTGCCTTGCTCCAGCCTGCTTCTGCCGTGCTTCTGCCTTGCTTCAGTTCCGCTTATCCTGACTGACTCATTCACCGCTCCGTTTCCTCGGGGCGTTCCGTGGGCTACCGCCCCTTCCCTTGCGTGTTCCCTGTTTGTACTCCCTTGCACTTAGACAGCGTAGGGACCGCCGTCAAGTTGTACCCCGTCGCCTAGGGCGGGTCGTTGCAAGGGCGGCAGAGCAAGTCGGTGGTGTGGGTGGTAGTAGACCGCTTCAGCAAGATGTGCCACTTTGTGCCCCTTAAGAAACTACCTAACGCCAAGACGTTAGCTTCTTTGTTTGTTAAACACATTCTGTGTCTCCATGGGGCCTCAGTCAATATCGTTTCTGACAGAGGGGTACAATTTGTTTCCTTATTTTGGAGAGCTTTTTGTAAAAAGTTGGAGATTGATCTGTCCTTCTCCTCCGCCTTCCATCCCGAAACTAATGGCCAAACGGAAAGGACTAACCAATCCCTGGAACAATATTTAAGGTGTTTCATCTCTGACTGTCAATTTGATTGGGTCTCATTCCTTCCCCTTGCCGAATTTTCCCTGAATAACCGGGTCAGTAACTCGTCAGGGGTCTCCCCGTTTTTCTGTAATTTCGTGTTTAACCCAAGGTTCTCATCCGTTTCTCCTGGTTGTTCCAATAATCCCGAGGTAGAGGACGTTCATCGGGAACTGTGCACAGTCTGGGCCCAGGTTCAGAAGAACCTAGAGGCGTCCCAGAGCGTACAAAAGATTCAGGCTGATAGACGTTCTGCTAACCCCCGGTTTGTCGTCGGGGATCTGGTCTGGTTGTCGTCCAGGAACTTGCGCCTTAAGGTCCCGTCCAGGAAGTTTGCTCCCCGATTTATTGGACCTTATAAGATCATTGAAGTCCTCAACCCTGTATCCTTCCGTCTGGAGCTGCCCCCATCCTTTCGCATACATGACGTCTTCCATGCCTCCCTCCTTAAACGCTGCTCCCCGTCCTGGTCCCCCTCGAGGAAACCTCCTGTTCCCGTTCTCACCCCTGAGGGGGTGGAATTCGAGGTGGCCAAGATTATGGACAGTAGGATGATCCAGGGCTCCCTCCAGTACCTGGTCCATTGGAGAGGATACGGGCCGGAGGAGAGGACTTGGGTACCTGCTCGTGATGTTCACGCTGGGGTATTGATGAGGAGGATCCACCTTCTCTTCCCCACTAAACCGGGTCCTCTTAGTAAGGGTCCGGTGGCCCCTCATAAAAGGGGGAGTACTGTAAAGGATCTGTCAGGTACTACGTCTGTGTATACTCCCGGGATTAATCAGTCGACACCTGAGGCCAGACCTCTTAGACTGACACCGGCTCCCACCAACCAGGGTGGCAGGCTCAGGAGTGGGAGAGCCTATCGCGGCCTGGTCAGTCCGAGTTAGCTCCGCCCCCTGTCCATTTATACCTGCCGTGTTCTCTTCCTCAGTGCTTGTTATTCTTCTTGGATTCCTGGCCCCACTGCTGCCTTGCTCCAGCCTGCTTCTGCCGTGCTTCTGCCTTGCTTCAGTTCCGCTTATCCTGACTGACTCATTCACCGCTCCGTTTCCTTGCGGCCTTCCGTGGGCTACCGCCCCTTCCCTTGCATGTTCCCTGTTTGTACTCCCTTGCACTTAGACAGCGCCAAGTTGTACCCCGTCGCCTAGGGCGGGTCGTTGCAAGTAGGCAGGTACAGGGCGGTGGGTAGATTAGGGCTCACTTGTTCCCTTCACCTCCTTCCTGCCATTACAGACGCTTTTGGAGATGGTAAAATCCCCGCCTTACAATCACTTTTACCTGAAGCTACACACTCGACCCTCCCTTTCTTACACTCCCAGGGTTTCAGAGAAACAAGCAATCTCTTTCTGAAGATGTTCCCGGATATCTACGAACCCTCCTGGCTGGAGACATATTTGTTATTACCTGCTCTTCCTAAAGGCCTAATCTTTAAGATATACTCTGGCTTGATTTTAGATGTCTCCCCTGCCAAACCTAGTTTTATACTAGCCTGGGAGAAAGAACTAGACGTCACCTTCAGTAAGGAAGATACCTCTTCTATTTTGAAGTATATATTTGGCTTTTCTAGATGTGTTAAAATTCAAGAGAACTCTTTTAAGACCATAACCGTATGGTACACAACTCCTGATTTTCTATACAAAATGTATTTGATCCCATCCAACAAGTGTTGGAGATGTAATTCTGATGTTGGTAACATATCCCATATCTGGTGGGACTGCCCCTTGATCAAGCCCTTTTTGGATAAAGTGGCTGACCCAATTCAGAGAGTTACGAAACAAACACTCCCCCTTTGTGCTTACTCTGGCGTGGCATGGAGGCGATCAGCCTGTAGCGCTGCTGAGGTGCTATGGAAGCCCAGGTTGCTTTGATAGCGACCTTCAGCTCGTCTGTATTGTTGGGTCACCTCAGCAGTGCCACAGGCTGATCGCCTCCATGCCACGCCGCATTGATGCAGTAATTCATGCAGAGTCAGAGCCCCGACCAAGTATTAAGTGCATATACTGTACATACTTTTCAGTAGGCCAACATTTCAGTATTAAAAATCAATTTTGAAATTGGGCTTATTTAATATTCTAATTTTCGGAGACACTAAATTTGGGGGTTTGATTAAGTGTTACCATAATCCTCAACATTAAAAGAAAAAAAATGCTGGAAATAGATCACTCTGTGTGTAATGAATCTATAGAATATATGAGTTCACTTTTTGAATTGAATTACTGAAATAAATTAACTTTTTGATGATATTCTAATTCATTGAGATGGACTAGTATACATACACATATACACACACATATACATACACGCACAAATATTTTTTTTTGGGGGGGGGGGACACGTGTATTGGGGCTACAATCCAGAGAAAGAGAGGCAGCACTCCAGTATTTATAAAAATCCCAAATTTTTATTCACCCAACCTATAGGCAACGTTTCGCCTTCCCATTGAAGGCATTTTCAAGCTGTGAATGTGTGTGCTTCAAGTATTTAACCCCTTCCCGACATTTGACGTACATGTACGTCATGGAAAGTACTGACTTCCCGCATCTTGCCGTACATGTACGTCAAACGTTTGGCACCGGCTCAGAAGCTGAGCCGGTCCCATCATCACCGGATCTCAGCTGTATCTTACAGCTGACATCCGACTGTAACGGCGGGGACCGAAATTAGCTTCGATCCCCGCCATTAACCCCTTAAGTGCAGCGCTCAAACGCGATCGCTGCACTTAAGGTGTTTGCAGCTCATCGGAACCCCAGTAATGAAATTGCCGGGGTTCCGGTGGCTGCAATGGCAACCGGAGGCCTAATACTGGCCTCCCGGTCTGCCTAGCACCGAAGCCGGTCAAGATCCGCCCGGCGGCGGAGCCTGATCGGCTTCCATAGCTGCCGGCAAGATGGCGCCGGGTCAGGAGCTGATCCGGCGTCATCAGCGGTGGAAGTCAGCTGTACTGTACAGCTGACATCCACCTGTAACGGCAGGAACCGGAGCTAGCTCCGATCCCTGCCATTAACCCCTTCGATGCAGCAATCGAAAGCGATTGCTGCATCGTAGCGGTTACAAGCAGATCGCCAGCCCTGACAGGCAATCGGGACTGGCGACTGCTGTTATGGCAACAGGAGACACAATGGTCTCCTGCTCTGCCATTACGGAAGCCGATTTAGGCCCCGCCGGGAGGCGAAGCCTAAACGGCTTGCTGTCAGTGAATGACTGACAGATCTAATACATTGCACTACATAGGTAGTGCAATGTATTAGAAAAAAAAAAATCTGACCGTTGGACCTTCAAGTCCCCTAGTGGGACTTGAGAAAAAGTGTAAAAAAAGTATAAAAAAGTGTAAAAAAAAGTGCAAAAAATAAAAGTTTGAAAACAATAAAAGTTTCAAGTAATCAAATAACACACAATCCCCCTTTTACTCTTATCAAGTCCTTTATTATTGAAAAATAATAATAAACCATATGTATTTGGTATCGCCACGACCGTAACGACCGGAGGTATCAAAATATTATATTATTTATTGCACGCGGTGAACAGCGTAAAAAAAACCCGTAAAAAACGTTACCAGAGTTTCTGTTTTTTAGTCACTTTGCCCTACAAATATTACAATAAAAAGTGATCAAAAAGTCGCACGTATCCAAAAATGGTACCTATAAAAACTATAGCTCGTCCCGCAAAAAACAAGCCCTCATACAACTCCGTCGACAAAAAAATTAAAACGTTATGGTTCTCACAACTTGGCGACAGAAAAAATACATTCTTTTTACAAAAGTAATTTTATTGTGCAAAAAGTTGTAAAACATAAAAAAGTTCTATAAATGAGGTATCGCCGGAATCGTACTGACCCGCAGAATAAAGGTAACATGTAGTTTATAATGCGTGGTGAACTCTGTATAAAAAAAAAACCAAAAAAAGCTGTGCCAGAATTGCGTTTTTTGGTTTACCTGGCATCCCAAAAAATAGGATAAAAGGTGATCAAAAAGTCACATGTACCCCAAAATGGTACCAATAATAACTACAGCTCGTCCCGCAACAAACCAGCCCTCATACCGCTACGTCTATGAAAAATAAAATTAGTTATGGCTCCAATAAGTCAGGAAATAAAAAAATATGCAGTTGTGCCCGAGGAGAACATTTCTTCTGTTTCAAGAGGCGATTTATCAAGGACCTAAAATTAGGGAACCAGGAAGGGAGGGCCCAATCATATCCGATGGAAGCGACGGTGCCCGTATTATACCAGGATAATACTTTCCCAGCAAAATTCCCCAAACTACAAAGGCGCGGAGTGTGGACCAAAAGGGGGATAAGAAATGACACCATTTATCAGTGCGACACCGGCCTGTGCAGAAAGGATTGCTTCACAGCGTAACACACATCTATGGATTATTTTTATTTTTTTATACCACCTGACTATGCCCCTTATATACTCCGCCCCGCTTACATGTACCCCCACATTATAAAACACCAGCAATACTCAAACAAATATAGTACCAAGCAAAATCCGCTCTCCAAAAGCCAAATGGTGCTCCCTCGGCCCTGAACCCTACAGCGTGCCCAAACAGCAGTTTCCTTCAACATATATGGCACCGTCATACCCGTGAGAACCCTTTTAACAATTTTTGTGGTGTGTGTCTCCAGCGTCATAAGCTGGGCATGACATATTTGCCACTGAATGGCATATCTAGGGAAAAATATAAATTTTTAATTTGCACCATCCGCAGCGCATTCATTTATGGAAAAGACCTGTGGGGTGAAAATGCTCACTACACCCCTTAATAAATGCCTTGAGGGGTGCAGTTCCATAATGGGGTCACTTATCAGGGGTTTCTTTTTATTATTTCACATCTGAGCCTCTGCAGTTGTGAACCAATACTTTGTAAATCGCCAAATTAGGCCTCCACTCCGCATGGTACTCTTCACTTCTGAGCCCTGTCATATGTCCAGACAAAAGATTAGGGCCACATGTAGGGTGTTTCTAAAACCGGGAAACACCGCATAATAATTAGAGAGCTGTCTTGTTATGGTGGCACAAGCCGGGCACCACATATTGGCATATCTATGGAAAAAAATCCCATTTTCACTCTGCAACATTGAGCGCACACTAATTTCTACAAAACACCTGCAGGGTTAAAATGCTTACTACACCCCTTGGTAAATGCATTGAGGGGTGTAGTTTACAAAATGGGGTCACTTCTGGGGGGTTTCCACTGTTTTGGGCCCACAGGTGCCCAGAAACCAATCCAGCAACATCTGCACTCCAAATGGCGGTCCTTCCCTTCTGAGCCCTGCCGTTTGCCCAAACAGCAGTTTATGACCACATATGGGGTATTGCCGTACTCGGGAGAAATAGCTTTACAAATGTTGGGTTCTTTTTTTCCTTTATTTGTTGAGAAAATGAAAAAATTTGCGCTAAAGCTACGTCTTATTGAAGAAAAAGGACTGTTTTTATTTTCACTGCCTAATTCTAATAAATTCTATGAAACATCTGTGGGGTCAAAATGCTCACTACACCCCTAGATGCATTCTTCAAGAGGTGTAGTTTCCTAAATGGAGTCCCTTTTTGGGCGTTTTCATTGTTTTGTCCCCTCAGGGGCTTTGCAAATGTGACCTGGCCTCCGCAAATCATTCCTGCTAAATGTGATCTCAAAAAGTCAAATAGTGCTCTTTCCCTTCTAAGCCCTGCCGTGTGTCCAAACAGCCGTTTATTACCACATGTGGGGTATTGTTTTACTCGGGAGAAATTGCTTTACAAATTTTGTGGTGCTTTTTCTCCTTTAGTCCTTCTGGAAATGAGAAAAAATTAGCTAAACCTACATTTTCTTTGAAAAAATGTAGATTATTATTTTCAGGGCCTACTTCCAATAATTTCTGCAAAAAAACTGTGGTGTCAAATCGCTCACTATACCCCTAGATAATTTCCTCAATGGGTGTTGTTTCCAAAATGGGGTCACTTGTGGGGGGTTTCCACTGTTTTGTCCCCTCAGGGGCTTTGTAAATGTAACATGGCCTCCGCAAACCATTCCTGCTAAATTTGAGTTCCAAAAGCCAAATGGCGCTCTTTCCCTTCTCAGCCTCGCCGTGTGTCCAAACAGCCGTTTATTACCACATGTGGGGTATTGTTTTACTCGGGAGAAATTGCTTTACAAATTTTGTGGTGCTTTTTCTCCTTTAGTCCTTCTGGAAATGAGAAAAAATTAGCTAAACCTACATTTTCTTTGAAAAAATGTAGATTATTATTTTCAGGGCCTACTTCCAATAATTTCTGCAAAAAAACTGTGGTGTCAAATCGCTCACTATACCCCTAGATAATTTCCTCAATGGGTGTTGTTTCCAAAATGGGGTCACTTGTGGGGGGTTTCCACTGTTTTGTCCCCTCAGGGGCTTTGTAAATGTAACATGGCCTCCGCAAACCATTCCTGCTAAATTTGAGTTCCAAAAGCCAAATGGCGCTCTTTCCCTTCTCAGCCTCGCCGTGTGTCCAAACAGCCGTTTATTACCACATGTGGGGTACTGTTTTACTCGGGAGAAATTTCTTTACAAATTTTATGGTGATTTTTCTCCTTTAGTCCTTGTGGAAATGAAAAAAAATTAGCTAAACCTACATTTTATTTGAAAAAATGTAGATTTTCATTTTCACAGCCTACTTGCAAAAATTTCTGCAAAAAACCTGTGGGGTCAAAATGCTCACTATACCCCTAGATAATTTCCTCAAGGGGTATAGTTTCCAAAATGGGGTCACTTGTTTGGGGTTTTCACTGTTTTGTCCCCTCAGGGGCTTTGTAAATGTGACATGGCCTCCGCAAACCATTCCTGCTAAATGTGAACTCCAAAAGCCAAATGGCGCTCTTTCCCTTCTCAGCCACGCCGTGTCTCCAAACAACCGTTTATTACCACATGTGAGGTATTGTTTTACTCGGGAGAAATTGCTTTACAAATTTTGCGGTGCTTTTTCTCCTTTAGTCCTTGTGGAAATGAGAAAAAAAATCGCTAAACCTACATTTTCTTTGAAGAAATGTTGATTTTAATTTTCACGGCCTACTTCCAATAATTTCTGTAAAAAACCTGTGCGGTGAAAATGCTCACTACACCCCTAGATAATTTCCTTGAGGTGTCTAGTTTCCCAGATGGGGTCACTTTTGGGGGATTTTGACTGTTTTGGCACCGCAAGAGCCCTTCAAACCTGACATGGTGCCTAAAATATATTCTAACAAAAATAAGGCCCCAAAATCCACTAGGTGCTCCTTTGCTTCTGAGGCCGGTGTTTCAGTCCAGTAGCACGCTACGGCCACATGTGGGATATTTCCTAAAACTGCAAAAACTGGGCAACAAATATTGAGTTGCATTTCTCTGGTAAAACCTTCTGTGTTATAAAAAAAATTGTATTAAAAATGTATTTCTGCAGAAAAATATGAAATTTGTAAATTTCACCTCTACTTTGCTTTAATTCCTGTGAAATGTTTAAAGGGTTAAGACATTTTCTAAATGCTGTTTTGAATACTTTGAGGGGTGAAGTTTTTAAAATGGGGTGACTTTTTTGGGGTTTCTAATATATAAGGCCCTCAAAACCACTTCACAACTGAACTGGCCCCTGTAAAAATAGCCTTTTGAAATTTTCTTGAAAATGTGAGAAATTGCTGCTAAAGTTCTAAGCCTTGTGAGGTCATAGAAAAATAAAAGGATGTTCAAAAAACGATGCCAATCTAAAGTAGACATATGGGGGATGTTAATTAGCAACAATTTTGTGTATTATAACTGCCTGTCTTACAAGCAGATACATTTAAATTGAGAAAAATGCTAATTTTTGCAATTTTTCGCTAAATTTTGGTGTTTTTCACAATTAAATACTGAACATATCGAGCAAATTTTGCCAGTAACATAAAGTCCAATGTGTCACGAGAAAACAATCTCTGAATCGCTTGGATAGGTGAAAGCATTCCGGAGTTATTACCACATAAAGTGACACATGTCAGATTTGAAAAATGAGGCTCTGTCAGGAAGGTCAAAAGTGGCTAAAGAGGGAAGGGGTTAAATAGTGTGCAAAAATACAAATTGGCAATGTATGATAATCAGGCATGATTAAGTTTAAAGTGCAAAGTGCAATACAGTAATACAACATACAAGTACTGTAATTAATATAACGATCATGTGAAAAACATGTGAAACAATAATGTAATAACAATTGAGCACATATCGCAATAATCATAAAAAATACATGCATGTGCAATAAAGTGTCAATCATCATGTTATGAGTCACAGCTGGCACTCACCCCAAGTCGCTACGAACAACACACCTGTTTAAATTTAAGAGTTTTAAAGGTAATACAATATTACCGTCATGACGATCTCGGCGTTCATTAGAATCCACCGCGCACGCTCACATCCTAATTTCCGGATTCCACTGTTAACCAATCAGATAGTAGATTGAGCAACTAGTGGACAAAAGGTAATCTAATACAGAGCGTCACGCACGCATGCGCACTAGTTAGATTGAAACCTCCATCGCCATCTTGAAAGAGGTAAGTATCACCCTGAATGGCTCTACTTTATACTGTAATTAAATAGATTTTAAAACATATGTAACAACCGCAACTCAAGCGGATAAGATAGAATTGGCAACTCTAGTTTGTACATTATAGTAAGAGACAAAACAATGTATAATCGTTTACAAAAGAGACGCTCCATTTAGGTTCTCAGAACTAGACCCTACGGGTTCTTACGACCAGTGGGGGTTCAAGTGTAGTCATAATACATGATACCAGATGGGGAAACTAGTTTCACATAAATTATGGATGACGGATGTGAGAACATGCATAAATGCGATTATTTAGAGTAACATGACCGTCATGACTTAGCAAATATATTCAAATCAGTCGTGTTCATCTCGACCAGTGAGTGCACAGCCAACTTCCGACAATAATCTGTTAAAAGAATAAGTAAATGTAAATATAGTGAAAATTACCCAATTAGGCTCGATACAATATAAAATAAATATATCACATAAATATACACTACCGTTCAAAAGTTTGGGGTCACCCAGACAATTTTGTGTTTTCCATGAAAACTCACACTTATATTTATCAAATGAGTTGCAAAATGACTAGGAAATATAGTCAAGACATTGACAAGGTTAGAAATAATGATTTTTATTTGAAATAATAATTTTCTCCTTCAAACTTTGCTTTCGTCAAAGAATGCTCCATTTGCAGCAATTACAGCATTGCAGACCTTTGGCATTCTAGCTGTTAATTTGCTGAGGTAATCGGGAGAAATTTCACTCCATGCTTCCAGAAGCCCCTCCCACAAGTTGGATTGGCTTGATGGGCACTTTTTGCGTACCATACGGTCAAGCAGCTCCCACAACAGCTCTATGGGTTTGAGATCTGGTGACTGCGCTGGCCACTCCATTACAGATAGAATACAAGCTGCCTGTTCTTCTCTAAATAGTTCTTGCATAATTTGGAGGTGTGCTTTGGGTCATTGTCCTGTTGTAGGATGAAATTGGCTCCAATCGAGCGCTGTCCACAGGGTAGGGTATGGCGTTGCAAAATGGAGTGATAGCCTTCCTTATTCAAAATCCCTTTTACCTTGTACAAATCTCCCACTTTACCAGCACCAAAGCAACCCCAGACAATCATATTACCTCCACCATGCTTGACAGATGGCGTCAGGCACTCTTCCAGCATCTTTTCAGTTGTTCTGCGTCTCACAAATGTTCTTCTGTGTGATCCAAACACCTCAAACTTCGATTCGTCTGTCCATAACACTTTTTTCCAGTCTTCTTCTGTCCAATGTCTGTGTGCTTTTGCCCATATTAATCTTTTCTTTTTATTAGCCAGTCTCAGATATGGCTTTTTCTTTACCACTCTGCCCTGAAGGCCAGCATCCCGGAGTCGCCTCTTCACTGTAGACGTTGACACTGGCGTTTTGCGGGTACTATTTAATGAAGCTGCCAGTTGAGGACCTGTGAGGCGTCTATTTCTCAATCTAGAGACTCTAATGTACTTGTCTTGTTGCTCAGTTGTGCAGCGGGGCCTCCCACTTCTCTTTCTACTCTGGTTAGAGCCTGTGTGTGCTGTCCTCTGAAGGGAGTAGTACACACCGTTGTAGGAAATCTTCCGTTTCTTGGCAATTTCTCGCATGGAATAGCCTTCATTTCTATGAACAAGAATAGACTGTCGAGTTTCACATGAAAGCTCTCTTTTTCTAGCCATTTGGAGAGTTTAATCGAACCCACAAATGTAATGCTCCAGATTCTCAACTAGCTCAAAGGAAGGTCAGTTTTATAGCTCCTCTAAACAGCAAAACTGTTTACAGCGGTGCTAACATAATTGCACAAGGGTTTTCAAGTGTTTTCTAATCATCCATTAGCCTTCTAACACAGTTAGCAAACACAATGTACCATTAGAACACTGGAGTGATGGTTGCTGGAAATGGGCCTCTATACACCTATGTAGATATTGCATTAAAAACCAGACGTTTGCAGCTAGAATAGTCATTTAGCACATTAACAATGTATAGAGTGTATTTCTGATTAATTTAATGTTATCTTCATTGAAAAAAACGGTGATTTTATTTCTAAAATAAGGAAATTTCTAAGTGACCCGAAACTTTTGAACGGTAGTGTATATATAATTATTTATGATCGAACAGACGATCTACACTACCGCTAACAAAAAATAAACCGCTATTGATATATATATATATATATATATATATATTAGATATTCCCTACCTGCCTATTCTAATAAAGATAGAAAGGCAGATAGAACAAAAGATAGATGGATAGATTGTATAGATAGATAGAAATCTATCTATACAGAGAATGTATTATATAGTATAACACTGTATTTTTTTTTTTGTAACAATTCTTCTGGCAGCAATTCTCTCTAAGTCTCTTCTCCTCACACTGAAACAATATATGAGGAGAAGAAAAGAGGCAGGAACAGAGTGGGCACAGGGCTGTGTGCACGCAATCGCGTGCACACTATATTTTACGAGGAAATGCATGTGATTGCTGTGATTGGTTCTCACAGCGATCACATGTTCAGGGACCAAAACCTTGGCCCTTGATACTCTGCCCAGGGCTGTTAGCAACAGTCAGGGCACAGGGCTGTGTGCACGTGATCGCGCGTGCACACTCTCTGAAGTGCCTCTGTAATTAGTCTATACGGCGGACTTCAGAGACCCTGACCGCTGGCCGTAAAAACACAGCCAGCAGTCGGGAACCTGTTAAAACTAGGACTGCTAGGAGCCAGCCTGATGATGGTAATAAGGGAGATATGGTATTAATATATGTAAAATAAAGAAATCAGGTAACTTTGCTCTAATCCATCTATCCTGTCCACTCCTGAAGGTGACGACCTTAAAGCTTGATGTGGAATGCTGCTAAACATGTCTCTTCAAAATCGGCAGGGCGGAAATCGGGTTACCTGCTTGGAAGAATGTTTGACATTTAGAAAAAAAAAAAAGCGCTCGATGATCCAGGGTGTGTAGAGCTTGTAGCTCTTTCTCTTTCAAGATCCTGCAGTACATCTGAGAATTCATGATGTGTAAATACACACAATAAATGGACAAAAGTATTGGGACAAACCTCTTAATCATTGAATTCAGGTGTTTCATTCAGTCCCATTGCCACCGATGTATAAAATCAAGCACATAGCCATGTAGTCTGACTTTACTAACATTTGTGAAAGAATGGATCGTTCTAAAGAGATCACTGAATTCCAGCGTGGTCCTGTAATAGCATGCCACCACTGCAACAAGTCCGTTCGTGAACTTTCTTCCCTTCTAGATTTTCCACGATCAACGAAGTAATATTATTGTGAAAGGGAAGCGTTTAGGAACCACAGCAGATTAGACAAAAAGTGCAAACCATGTAAAGTTACAGAGCGGGGTCACCAAGTGCTGAGGCGCATAGGGCATAAAAGTCACCAACGCTCTGCTCACTCAATAAATGCAGAGTCCCAAACCTACTCTGACATTAAGAACAGCACAAAAAGTGTGCGCCGGGAGCTTCATCGTATGGGTTTCCATAGCCAAGCAGCTGCATGCAAGTCTTACATCACCAAGCACAATCCTAAGCATCAGGTGGAGTGATATAAAGCATGTCACCACTCTACTTGGGATGAGTGGAATTGTGTTCTGTGGAGTGATGAATCACTTCTCTATTTGGCAGTCTGATGGGCGAGTTTGAGTAATGCCAGGAGAACGTTACCTGCCAACTGTAAAGTTTGGTGGAGGAGGGATAATTCTATAGGGTCATTTTCCAGGGGCCTAGGCCTCTTAGTTCCATTGAAGGGAAATCCAAATGCTTCAGCATACCAAGGCATTTTGGACAATTGCATGCTTCCAACTTTGTGGGAACAGTTTGGGGAAGGGTCTTTTCCGCTCAGTGATTGTGCCTCAGTGCACAAAGCAAGGCCCATAAAGGCATGGTTGGATGAGTTTGGTGTGGAACAACTTGACTGGCCCGCCCGCACAGAGCCCTGACCTCAACCCCATCCAACACCTTAATGATGACCTAGAACGAAGATAGCGAACCAGGCCTTCTCATCCAACATCAGTGGATAAAAATTCCCCCAGACACGCTAAAAATCTTGTAGGAAGCATCAAGATACAAACCACTGGTAACATTCAAGAACAGAGAGACCAGATTAGACTTTGCTAGAAAACATCTAAAAGAGCCTCCCAGTTCTAGAACAAGATTCTTTGCACAGATGAAACCAAGATGAACTTGTACCAGAATGAAACATCCTGCTCAGAGTCAGTCAAATGCTACAAAATTGATAAGATGGCGCTTCACAGTACAGATGAATGACGACCCAAAACATACAGAGAAAGCAACAAGGGGTTGCGCCTAGTCGGAGAAGGTAGGACGGGAATCCGGAAGCAGCGTAGTTAGCTGAGCTACACGATTTCCATAGCTCCAATTCACTGTGTTCTGGAGATGAGGGCAGGTCCTAGATCTGGGACCCGCATCTATCAGCCATTTCTGACATATCCTGTGGCCATGCCATAAATGTGTGTGACACAAACCCTTGAAGGCAAAGTAATGGGATATTCGTCAATGCTCGAGTCAGTCACATGACCTCAATCCAACTGAGCATGCTTTTCACCTATTGGAGACAGGACCCACAAAGGATTTAAAGTGATTTATAATACTGCTAGTTTATCCAATTAATTTTGAGACTGTGAAAATGGAGGGACTACGTAAAAAATGTAATTCCGAAACGGTTAATGCAACATAATGGCATATGGATTTCAAAACGTGGGTCATCCCGTGCTCGGAGAAAGATGCTTTAACGGGGTTTCCCATCTTGAACATTAATGGCATATCCACAGGATATGCCATAAATGTCTGATAGATGCGGCTCCCAGATTTGGGGCCCGCACCTACATGGAGAATGGAGGTCACATGTGCGCGGCGCTCTCTCCACTAACCGAACCAGATGTCGGGTGACCCCAAGTTCTCGATATAGGTGCGAATCCCAGAGCTGGGACCCGCATCTATCAGACATTTATGCAGATCCTGTGGATATGCCATAAACGTCCAAGATGGGACAACCCCTTTAAAGCATCTTCCTCCGAGCAGGGGATGACCTTATGAAATCCATGTCATAATAGGGCATATAGGCAGGAGTTGTCTTCATGAAACAACCCCTCATCACATTAAACCACCAGGAATATTCCTATTACCCCTCCACTACCCTAGACCACCAGGTATGTGACTAATAACCCCTTCACCGCCTTGTATACAGTGACAGAAGCATCATATATATATATATATGTTCTATGTGACAATACTATCCCCACTATAAAGCTTTCTTGGTGGCGTTTTCTTATCTTAATAGCCATAGTCATTGCTGTCCTCTTGCGCAATGCGACTGATAGAGGCCGCCAGGAAACAGACACATCCGCTCTAGTAAGCATCCATCGCTTGTTTCCACATCTGTATTTACAGACTACTATAGTGAATGCACGTCTAGTGATCCAAACGAGAGACAGGAGAAAAAATGACCACGGAATCTGATCCAAAAGCACTGTCCCCAACAAGACCTACAACACTACATACCGGAAGAATAACAACAACGATCTCTCCTCCAATCATGCTTTATTAAATGACCAACAACCAATCCAAATGCAGAAGACACCTGTCCACCCAATCACAGCGCCAGATGAACCATCCAATCCCCTTCACTATAACAATGCGCCAATAAGAATGAGTCTGACAAGCGTTCACGACTCTTATGAAACTGAATGGTCTGAGAAATCAGCGCTGCTCCCGTAAGTTACCGCCTTCTCTGATTGGTGGAAGAGAGTTCAGTGGAGGTCCTCATTGGCTACTAGCGCTGTCAGTCGTGCGAGCTCTTGACAGCTGTCAGTGTGCAGCCAGAGGACGCAGCTGGGGGATGAAGTGCGAGGGGCGGGACTGCAGGTGTTGGGTTATCAGGTAACTGGATTGCATGGGGTGGGTGACAAGGTCATTGCCATGATTGATGTGATGGCGCACATAGTGCTGCAGTGCCGGAGCTGTGTTATGACTGTGGCCTGATATTATACCAACTGTTACATGTATGGGGAGGAGTGGCTGTACATGGTACCCTGTCCCTGCCATAAACCATGGATCGGCACTGGCTGTCTGTCTAGATGATTGGTTATACCCCGGTGATCCTCTGATTTGAAGCCTTCGTATATTTTTGGAATCATTCGGTGCCAACTATCTAAAGCCTGGCATAAAAACAAACAAATATTTTTTTTTTTATTTATATATTTATATTGTTGATGAATGAGATCTGTTTCACTGTTGGATAATCTATATGCAGGGGATTTTTTTTTTATCTTAAAGAGGCTCTGTCACCAGATTTTGCAACCCCTATCTCCTATTGCAGCAGATAGGCGCTGCAATGTAGATTACAGTAACGTTTTTATTTTAAAAAAACGAGCATTTTTGGCCAAGTTATGACCATTTTTGTAGTTATGCAAATGAGGCTTGCAAAAGTCCAAGTGGGTGTGTTTAAAAGTAAAAGTCCAAGTGGGCGTGTATTATGTGCGTACATCGGGGCGTTTTTAATACTTTCACTAGCTGGGCGCTCTGATGAGAAGTAACATCCTCTTCTCTTCAGAACGCCCAGCTTGTGACAGTGCAGATCTGTGACGTCACTCACAGGTCCTGCATCGTGACGGCCACATCGGCACCAGAGGCTACAGTTGATTCTGCAGCAGCATCAGCGTTTGCAGGTAAGTCGATCTTACTTGCAAACGCTGATGCTGCTGCAGAATCAACTGTAGCCTCTGCTGCCGATGTGGCCGTCACGATGCAGGACCTGTGAGTGACGTCACAGATCTGCACTGTCACAAGCTGGGCGTTCTGAAGAGAAGAGGATGTTACTTCTCTTCACAGCGCCCAGCTAGTAAAAGTATTAAAAACGCCCCGATGTACGCACATAATACACGCCCACTTGGACTTTTACTTTTAAACACACCCACTTGGACTTTTGCAAGCCTCATTTGCATAATTACAAAAATGGTCATAACTTGGCCAAAAATGCTCGTTTTTTAAAAATAAAAACGTTACTGTAATCTACATTGCAGCGCCGATCTGCTGCAATAGCAGATAGGGGTTGCAAAATCTGGTGACAGAGCCTCTTTAATACTTAGAAGAAGTACATTTTAGTTCTACTGTGTAACTTTTATTATTTACTTTTCTATTACTGTACACATTGTGTTCTTTGTTGTGGTTTTTTTATTTGTTTACTTGTTAGTCCTGTTTTTATTAAGATTTAGGCTGGACCTGCACACACACTTTTTGTAGTCCTTTGGAATTGAGTTGTATGTAATTGCAACTTGCATCAATTTTAATGCTACCATCATGTGATAAATAAAAGCCCTAAAAAAGAAAAAAGTTGCAAGAAGCGTTATTTAGGCCGACGTATGTAAAGGATATATATATATATATATATATATATATATATATATATATATATATATATATATGTGTGTGCTAATACAAACAAATTGCATTAAAGGAGCTCTCTACAATCCATTGTATTATGTCCTATTAGAGGGGTGGGGATTTCTGATCAGGATCTCTCTGTTATTGGAGGTCTGAGCCTTGTCAAGTAAAGCTTTCTGCTCTGGAGGACCCAAGTGCACCCATGGATTTGCATTTCTTAGGACATAGACAGATACCCTCTAATCTCCCATAAATAGTAACTGATGTCTGCTTTGGACAATCCCTTTTTGTAAGGAGGGTCCTCACAAAATAAGCTGATCACACGTTGTCCCAGGGACCCCTAGCGTTCAGCTGCAATCTGTGCGTCAACCTGGAAGCAAGATGTACTCCACCAGGAAATGATTACATGGTGCCCATCGAAATCAATGAGGTATCCGTGTGATGTATGGATGTCCTGGATCTTTTAGAGATCGCCGCGATTTTCAGCTACTTTCTACTCTGGCTACTTAATGGAAATTATGGATGTAGTATCCCCCCCCCCCCCCTATTAATTAAGAACGTCCTCATAGGGTATTTAAAAATAGGTTAATGAGGCAACTTCTCTTGCATGTGCGGTCATCTTTAGTCGATTACATAGCCTCCACTGGTCCTAATTTTGTAAAATGACTGGTTTAGTTATGTTATAACTTGGTCCTGGGTGCTTTCGCAGTAAATACTGAGTAGATGTGCAACATTCTTTGATACAAAAGCTGAACATGCTACAGTTTGGCCTCATGCACACGAACGTGTTTTTGAATCTGCAATTCATCCGCAAATCTGCTATACTATCTACTAGAACACTGCTATACCTATACTAGAATAATCAGATAGCAGAAGCATGAAAGCGATAAGTTGTCTCTAGGAAAGCATCTGATCGATAATTGATCACTGGCAAACAAGGAAAGTTTCAGAGAATTGATGATCACCTGCAGTTTTACTCTTGACCACAAGATGGCTCTGGTATAAAAATTGTGGCCTCCAGATGGATATGACAAAAACCGCTGCCATTATTTACCACAAAAGACGTATACAAAACCATTGTAAAATTGTAGCACACTGAAAATAAAAATTAGTATATGAAAAGGAATAGTAAAATGATCTTTCAGCTGTATCTCGATTCTCTGATAAAGTAATGTTAAATAGTATTGGAATTTGTAGCATCTTCCGATGAATTCCTCAAGTACGGCACAGTCCCTATGGGATTAGATGCAGCAGAAAATACCGATCTAATGTCACGTTTTGCTGAGACAAAAGTCAATGTGACCCTGTTTATGTGTCTACCAGTGCGAGGCTTGTGCCATGCGTTTCTGTTACCTTGGAAACTAGCCAGACACTCATGCAAGCTCTGAATTTCCAGTCTTACGGAATGAGTTATGACGCTCCACTTCTAAAGCATATGTCTCCTTTTTCATTAGGAAAGATCGTATATTCTTCCAGAATATTTTGTCAGGTTATAAAAGGGGCAAATGTCCGAAAAGGCCTAAACCAACTAAGGGCCTCACCACTCCCTTAGTTGATTCCAAGCGTGAGCAGACTACAGGCCCCTACTGCGTCAGCACACCTGGGAATCGGAAATTTGGGCACCGTCAGTATGGCGCTTATTTTTGGTAGACTGTTGTAATCGTTGTTTGTCATCATTTACTATATTGTATAGCCTAATACTGTAGTCAGGATCCTGACTTAACGTCGGTGTATTATTTAGTTATACAAGATGTCACTATATTACATATACGTTTTCCTCAGGTTTTCTTGACAAGAATATAGATCCACGGGGTTGGGAAATTTAACAATGCTGAGAGACACCATGAAGTCCTGGAATGAAAGCTCGGATATATACAGTAGTGACCAGGAAGAAGAGGAGGAAGAGGAAGAGATGATCTTTGGTGAAAATGATGATGACCTTGAAGAACTGATGGATTTTAGTGACCTTCCAACATCTCTGTTTGCATGTAGTGTCCATGAGTCGGTCTTTGAGTTAGAGGATCAGAAGGTATGTATGGCTATGGAGTGAACTCCTCTTTATTTGAAGAGCAATCTTAGGGAAATGTTGCTTATTTTTTCTTCAAAACCTGTATCTACATTGTAAATCCAATTTCGGGGTACATAGGCTAAAATATTAGGGAACGAAGGAATCAGACTGTCTCTATCCAGTTTGCTCCTGACACAAGTAGTCTGATATCAACATATACAGTAACATTCTGAAAATCCAGCATCCTCTGAACCTCCAAAGAGTGACTATCAGAACCTCCAGACTTATGGGATTTTGTATTGAACATACCAACACACTCATATACATACATACAAACATATATATTTACTGTAGTAGGGAAAGTGTAGTGGGGTTGGGGTCATTTTCCTCGGTCATCCTCAGTCTTTTGCGCTTTTCCATATTGGATACCCATGTTTTAACACTTCTTAACTACACTTTTAGATCCAGGGCCTACATGACTTCTACCTGCCTTCATTACTTTTACTGGCCTGTGGACAGACAGTAGTGTCAGCACCAACTTTAGCATTGTGACATCAGCGCCTGCGCTACTGCCTGTCCTCAGGCAAATAGGATTAATGAAAGCTGATAAAAGTATGTCATGACCTGGTCTACAAATATAGTTAGGGTATGTATATATACGTTATACAAGATTATCTATTATGGAAGAGAGCAACAAGGATGGAGGTATATGACCCCCAACGCTGCAATACTTTGCTTCTAAACCTGGCCTAACCAGTGGCCCCCCCCAAAAAAATTTGGGGGGGATTAATGGAGTTTATTAACTTGTACTTGGCCCCTTACCACATTTATTTGCTATTTTTTTCACGTTCGGTCATTAAAAATGTCTAGTTTTAGTTGACTTAGAAAAGGACATTGCTCTTGTGCATAACATCTGAAAATTTCAAAAATGTTTTCCATTACTTCACTTACTTTGATATCGCTAAACTACAGCTCTTAAGATAACTCCCATCATGCTCTGCGTCCATTGTGCCTTACATTACATGGTATTTTGACTTGACTGGAAGAGAAATGGGAATATTTGGCCACTTTGCCTCCTTCCAGTGCCACAGGATCATCAGTAAGACTCAGTTCTTCACCTGAATACCTGTATTTCCATGTTATTAGCCCCCAGTCAACCACGACCAATGGCTGATGCGCAAAAAGCATTTTTATAGTAAATATATATTACGGAATGACTTTAATATTTTATATCATGTGCAAAAGTTGTGCTTCATTTGAACCCCTTAATGACCAGGCCAGAAAGCCTTAATGACCAGCTAATTTTTTTTTCATTTTTGCCTCCGCAACCATAACTTTTTTTTTATTTTTTAATTGACGTGACTATATGAGACCTTGTTTTATGCGGGCAAATTGGCATTTGTTTGTCCTGCGCAGTTTGGGTGTACAAATCAATTACTGTGTAATTTGATGTCATTTATTTTGTGAAAATATAAAAAAAATTTTTTTACTTGTTTTTTTTACTTGTTTCTTTTTAAACCGGTCATGTTTTACGCTAAATAATCTCATACATTTATTTTTCAGATTATTATGGTGGTGTAGATGCCTAATATGTGTAGCTTTTTAGTTTTTATGTCATGTATGGGCAATAAAAATATTTTATGTGAAATAATGACCTTTTTGTGGACACTTCTTTTTTTTTTTTTTTTTTTTAGAATTATTATTTTTTGCTACTTTCTTTTTAAACCCATAAAGGGATAACTTTTTAACAACTTTTATTTTATACGTATAAAATATTAGCATTCTCCTGTTTGGTAATGTCTATGACTGCTGCTAGTGCTAAACATAGTGTGCCCTTACAGCAGGCATACTGAAGAGACAGCCCTGGGTCCCTTACTGCAGAAGAGTCCCGTAGTGTCCGATCGGGTCACTGGAAAAACCCGTTGATGCGATTGAAAGGGAGGAGTTTCCTTTGATCGTGCCGTGGTCATGGACCTCGGATCCCGGCCATATTCAGGAAGTTTCTCTATGTTCACGAGCTGTTAGTAACAACTCCTGCTTAGAGCATGAGCACTCACTGTAGTGCTCATTAGGTTTTTCTACAGCGATGCCAAAAGACACCGCTGTAGACTCGGGACCTGCACCGTTTGTCGTCAAAAGACAGTGAGCGGTCTGGTAGGGATTGAAGTAAGATCAAACCAAAATGAAAATACGTAGACCAAGGTAAAGCTTTAAAGGGTTTGTCCGAGATATATTTTTACTGTAAATTTAAACCCATAATGCACATATTTATAGTTTAATAATATACTTACCTGTGCGATCTTGCTTCTGTTCTCCGCTCTGGCAGCTCTTTTCTTTGGATCACATGACTTCTGACGTCACTTTTTCTTCCACCTCCACTGTCGTGTCGTATCCCGATCACATGGTCTCGGCCCAGCCTATGTAGCTTTTCACTGTGAGCGCGCCTATGCGTGTTCACAGTGAAAAAAGTAAAAAGGGACGGCACCTGTGGACTAGAGAGGTACAGTGACAGCATCTGTACTGTATATAACCCGCAGCACACGGGTCGCATGCAGCCAATATATTAAAATTTACGGTAGACAAATAAAAGGTCTATTTTAGGGTAAAACGATGTTATTACCAAAAAAAAAATAGCTGAGACGTAAAAAAGCTTATTTTTTTTACTGTTATTTTCAAACTTTATGAATAAAAATTCTAAAATGGCAATAAAGGTATGTATAAAAACGATAAAAAAATAAACCTCCATTGTCTACGGAAAAAACGTCGCAAAAATCACGTCGTTAGCCCAACACGCGGGTTGCACGGACGTATATGGCGTTCGTGTAAATCCGCCCTTAAGTAGACAGCGCCACTATGTTTCCGGTCCACAACGGATTGCTTCATGTCTCTGCCTAGGTCTATGTCCAAGCAAAGCGTGCAGGAGCGGAATCCCCGACCATAGTGGGATTCCACTACTCCGATAAGTTACAATAGCGCTACGCACAATAGCGCTAGGTACAGGTTCACACAGAGTATTTTGACGAGTTTTTTTAAGCGGAAGCAGCGTCGCAAAACTCGTCAAAAACGGCACGAAAATGCTTCCCATTGATTTCAATGGGAGGTGTCGGCGTCTTTTTCCCCGCGAGCAGTAAAACTGCCTCGCGGGAAAAAAAGAGCATGTCGCTTCATCTTCTGGCTTTTACGCCTCTGACCTCCCATTGACTTCAATGGGAGGCAAAGAAAGCGTATTTCGCGTTGTTTTATGCCCGCGGCGCTCAATTGCCGCGGGCGAAAAACGCTGTGAAAATCAGCGTGCAGGGAGAGGTAAATCTGCCTCAAACTTCAAAACGGAATTTTGAGGCAGATATTCCTCCTGCGAAAAACTCTGTGTGAACATAGCCTTAGTGGAGAGAGACATGAGATAGAAGAGGGTGGACGAGGGTTAGGGTAGACACGAAGCGGTTTATAGACCTGAAAAGAGAAAGAAAACATAATGGGGGGGTAACATTTGCTCACCATCCTTCAAGAATGTCAGCAAGGAGACAAGTCCAGTGAAGGATGTCAGCAGGGAGGAGCAAGGACAGCTCACGTGAACACTTGGAAGGTACGTGCACGCTCATTGCAGCCTGCAATGAGCGTGCACGGAAAACAAGTTTCATCACAAGGAAAGATCAACAAACCAGACCTGAACTGCATGTAAACAAGCGGTGCTAAATTCAAAGAAGAAATGTGCTAAGTAGAATTTTTTTTTCAAATAATGCTTTATTTAGGTTGTCTGTATAAGGGGTAATGTATGACACAGTTTTTGAAAAAATTTTGCTATCTCGGACAACCCCTTTAAGTCTCTGGGTCTTAATGCAATATCTGTACTTGGGCCCCCAACTGTAGTGGCCATCTATAGAATGCCTGTTCTTTGATGTGGCTGAGGGGTCTTTGTAACGCCTAAAAGGGCACATTGGCCTTAAGGGTTAACCATATAAACTCTGGAGAAAGCCAAGCAGAATGGACATGATACGAAGTAGCACAGTGCTTTCTTAGTGCCCCTTCTACTTTGTTGTTGCGATCAGAAGAGGTCACAGCAGTCGGATTGAATTGGACACTGATGGCATATCCTAGCAATATGCCATCAGTGTCTCTTTTGAGACAACCAGCACCAAAGCCAAGGTGTGACTACAACCTCTGCACCCCCTGTAGCCATGCCACTGCCAGTAGATGGGGTAGTATAGGGTTCCATGGTCATTGCCATGTCCACCTCACCCAGAATATTTGACAAAATAATATTCTATGTATTGAAAGTTCTAATTTGTGCTGCTTTCTGTATCTTCTTACAGGAAAGATTCAAAGCTCTCTTCACAATATATGATGACCAGGTTTCCTTCCAGTTGTTCAAAAGCTTCAGGCGAGTGAGAATTAATTTTAGTAACCCAGAAGCAGCCGCGAGAGCGAGAATTGAACTGCATGAGTCAGACTTTAATGGAAAGAAGTTGAAATTGTATTTTGCACAGGTACAGTATGATTCATAAATGTTTTTTAAATCAAATAGTTTTTATTAACACATTTTCATAGTGTACAAACAAGTAACACATGAGACAATAACATTCCATCCACCAATCTTCCCATCCCACCCACTTGTAAAGAGTACTATGCAATCTATTAACTTACCAAATTACATCAAACCTCCCAACCAATTTCATAAATGTCTTTACATTGTATTGGGGGTTGTCCAGGGATATTACCAACAACAGCAAAAAAAAAAGTGTCGCAGGCCTTTAATAAATATGGCACATTTTATGACGCAGCCGTTTTATTGTCACTTTTCAAAATTTCAAAGCCGGTGTAAAAAGTGTCTAAATCCCATAATATATTTGGAGCAACTCCCTGCACAGCTCATTTTTGGCGCAATTAGAGACAGGAATCTGGCACATTTTGCTTTGTAAATCTCCCCCACTGAGTTGCTTAATATCCAGGGAAGATGTCCATGCCTATCGTCCACAGAGATTAATGTAAAAGAAGTTAAATGTATGGATATACAGGAGAGCACTGCTGGTAAGAATTCAATAGCGGTGATAAATTCCTTGAATTGTTTAATATAAGGCAACGAGTTTCGAGTTTTGATCTAGTGCCGTGTTGAGCTGTTGCCGTGCTGTGCTGTATACCACGCCTGTCCTGCTACTCCACGCCTGACGTCTACCTACTGCCTAGTCCCAGCCAAGCCTTCCTTGCTACTGTCCAAGCTGCCACAGGTACCCTATATGAACTATAGACTCTGACCTGCGCCCTGTTGGCCAGCTGCCATACCGCCAAGGCGGTACGGCCCTGTGGGTCCACAAACCCTACGTGACAGTACGCTCAGGCCATGGACCCCGCTGGTCGATCCAAGACCATGACGAAGTCGCAAGAGATGCGGGCGGATATGCTAGACCTCCGGTCTCGACAGGACCAACTCCTCCAGGCCTTGAACATTCTCGCATGTCGGCAGGAGGCACGAGCTGCCGTTCCTCCTACTACACCTCCTGGCTGTACTGTTTCTCAGACTACACCTCCTGGTGGTGTTGATCCTCATTTTTCTTTGCCACTTCCTGACCGCTATGATGGAGACACAAGTACATGTTGTGGATTTTTGAACCAGTGCCAGATCCACTTCAGCCTGTATTCAAGGGCATTTTCGTCTGATGGCGCAAGGGTCGCTTTCATCATCTCTCTTCTTACTGGCAAGGACTTTGCATGGGCGAACCCTATCTGGGACAGACAAGGACCAGAGACCCGTGACTTCCAAGGGTTCCTCCGGACATTTCGCACAGTGTTTGAGGAGCCTGGATGAGTCTCCTCTGCTGCGGCTTCCTTGCGGAACCTACGCCAAGGAGACATATCTCTGGGCGAGTATGCCATCCACTTTCGCACTCTGGCGGGAGAACTGTTCTGGAACAATGAGGCCCTGGTGTCTACCTTCTGGCATGGACTGTCTCCTAAGATTAAAGACGAACTTGCCGCTCGAGACCTGCCGTCTACCCTGGATGACCTAATCATCCTGGCTGCCCGGATTGATAGAAGGCTCCGAGAACGGCTCCAAGAGGTTCGTCCGGAGGGAGGCCTTCCAAGTCTGGCCCCTACCTTGCAGCAACCCCTGCCATCCTCAGATGCCGATCCTCAGGAGTCTGTCAGGATGGACCAATGTAAGCTATCTACCCAGGAGAGACAACGCAGACACACTTCGGGACTCTGTCTTTATTGCGGCCTCGGAGGCCATCTTGTGTGTCTGTGTCCCCAAAAGCCCCAAAGCCTAGGGTTGGTAGGAGAGACAACCTTGGGTAAAGAAGAACTCCCGTCTAAGTTGTCCATACCCGTGACCATAGTGTGCGGTGAGAAAACGCATCAGGTCTCTGCGTATCTGGACTCTGGATCCGCTGCTAATTTCATTTGTAGAGACCTGGTGGACCTTCTCCAATTACCTACTACCCCTCTGGAGAGACCGTTGATGTTTGCATCAGTAAATGGACTACCTCTGCCAGACCCAGTTATAGCTGTGACAAAGCCGCTGAGGCTCCAAGTAGGGGCTCTCCACTGCGAACTTCTACCCTTCTGTCCTGTCCTAGGCCGTTAACCCTGTGCTGCTGGGTCTGCCTTGGCTCCGACTACATGCCCCAGTCCTGGACTGAAACTCTGGAGAGGTTCTCCAGTGGGGCCCCGAGTGTCACAGCTGATGCCTGGTGCAGATTCGTTCGGTCCAGCCTTCTCAGCCTCGATCATTGGCAGGATTATGCTGCATTTTCGGACGACTTCAGCAAAAGGGATGCGGAGACACTGCCCCCACACCGGGCGTATGACTGTCCTATCGAGCTGATCCCTGGTGCATCCCTTCCCCGTGGTAGGAGAAATCCTCTCTCCTTGCCAGAGACTCTGTCCATGTCCACCTATGTTAAGGAGAACTTGGAGAGTGGCTTCATACGGAAGTCTTCCTCCCCGGCAGGAGCCGGGTTCTTCTTCGTCAAGAAAAAGGATGGCTCCCTGCGTAGTTGTATTGACTACCGGGGTCTCAACCAAATCACGGTGAAGAATAAATATTCATTGCCGCTGATCTCTGAATTATTTGATCGTATACGTGATGCCAAAATTTTTTACGAACTAGACCTGCGTGGGGCTTACAACCTAATCCGGATTCGCCAGGGTGACGAATGGAAGACTGCATTTAACACCCGTGAAGGACACTGAGTATCTAGTAATGCCCTTCGGCCTGTGTAATGCTCCTGCGGTCTTCCAGGAGATTGTTAATGACATTTTCAGTGACCTCCTCTATGTTTTGTGTTGTGGTCTATCTTGATGACATCTTGATTTTTTTCTCCAGACCCTGTGACTCATCAGACATGTCCGTCATGTTTTGCTGCGGTTAAGAGAGAATAGTCTGTACGCTAAGTTGGATAAGTACGTGTTTGAATAGGATGCTCTGCCATTCCTCGGCTACATTGTCTCGAATAGAGATCTCAAGATGGATCCTGAAAAGGTAAAGTCCGTTCTGGAATGGCCACGCCCTCAAGGCTTGAGGGCCATACAGCGCTTTCTGGGATTTGCCAATTTTTACAGATAGTTTATTCCAAACTTCTCCTCACTGACTTCTCCTATCTCTGACCTCACTAAGAAGGGCATGAACGCCAAGGTGTGAACTCCTGAGGCAGAGTCTGCATTCAACAGCCTGAAGAGTGCCTTCACGTCCATCATCCCAACATTTCTCTACAGTTCTCGCTGGAGGTGGACGCATCCTCTGTCGGTGTTTGTGCACTCCTGTTCCAGAGAGGTTCCAAGGGCAAGTCTATGGTATGTGGATATTTCTCTAAGCTCTTCTCTTCCGCAGAACGCAACTACTTGATTGGAGATCGGGAGTTACTGGCCATCAAGTTGGCCCTGGAGGAGTGGAGACATCTACTAGAGGGTGCAGCTCATCCCATCCTGATTTTTACGGACCAAAAGAACTTCAACTATCTTCTGACGGCCCAACAGCTGAATCCTCATCAGGCCAGGTGGTCGCTGTTCTTTACCAGGTTCCAGTTTGAGCTCCATTGTCGCCCGGCTGACAAGAATGTGAGGGCCGATGCCTTGTCCAGGTCTTTCGAGACAGAGGACACCATGAGATACCACAGAACATTATTGATCCGTCTTGCATTGTCTCTGTCAATCCCCTGCAAGTTGGGGACATTCCTCCAGGGAGGACTTTTGTGCGCCTGGCTGACCGAGAAAGAATCCTCCGCTGGGGACACTCCTCTAGACTGGCAGGTCACGCGGGGACCCGTAAGACCTGATATCTGATCGCCCATCATTTCTGGTGGCCCACGCTGCCCAAAGACATTTTGGACTTTGTTTCCTCCTGCTCAGTGTGTGCAGCTAACAAGGTCGCTCACTCCTGGCCTGCTCCAGCCATTGCCTGTGCCCGATGGTCCCTGGCAGCATATAGCTATGGACTTTATTACTGACCTGCCTCTCTCTCCTGGATGCAGTGCTGTCTGGGTGGTGGTGGATCGATTTTCGAAGATGGCCCACTTCGTTCCTCTGACCGGTCTTCCTTCTGCTCCTCTACTGGCCAAGCTGTTCATCCACCACATCTTCCGCCTGCACGCTTACCACAGAATATTGTCTGATTGGGGGGTTCAGTGCACCTCGAAGTTCTGGAGAGCCCTCTGCGGACTCCTAGGTGTAAAGTTGGACTTTTCCTCGGCCTACCATCCTCAGTCCAATGGTCAGGTCGGGAGGATCAATCAGAGCTTTGAGAACTACTTACGCCGCTTCATCTCCAAGCAGCATGATGACTGGGTGCAGTTGCTTTCGTGGGCTGAATTCTCATACAACAATCACACCAGCGAGTCCACACAGAAGACACCATTCTTCATTATCTACAGCCAACACCCACAAATTCCTCTCCCGGTGCCTGATACGTCCGAGGTACCAGCTGCTGACACAGCTTTTAGGGACTTTCTGCAGATCTGGCAGCAGACTTGATCCTCCATCCTGCTGGCAGTCGACCGCATGAAACGGAAAGCGGACACAAGGAGAAGAAAACCTCCTCAGTTTATTCCTGGCACGAAGGTCTGTCTGTCCTCCAGGAATATTCGACTGAGGGTGCCGTCATACAAATTTGCTCCCAGGTTCCTTGGACCCTTCGAGATCCTACAGCAGATCAACCCTGTCGCCTACAAGCTTCGGCTGCCTCCTACCCTCCAGATCCTCAACTCCTTCCATGTCTCCCTCCTGAAGCCGGTGGTTCTGAACCGCTTTACCAGGACTCCTAGCCCTGCAGTTGCCTCCAGCGGTCCTTCAGACACCTTCGAGGTTAAAGAAATCCTGGACATTAAAAAAGTAAGAGGAAGAACCTTTTATTCTATTTATAGTAGATTGGAAAGGGTTTGGTACAGAAGAGAGGTCCTGGGAGCCAGAAGAGAATCTCAACGCTCCTACCCTCATTAAGAGGTTTCTCTCTCGTTCTGGTCCCAAGAGGAGGGGGTGTAATAGGGGGGATACTGTAACGTCCGTGGTCGCTGACCATGAACTCCTTCCATCCAGTCGACGCCCTTCTCTCCAGAGATGTCTGCACATACGGTCGTCCTGTTCCACAGTGTTCCACAGTCCCCTAGTGTTTCCTGCTCCCAGTGTTCACTGTTCCTGTATCCTGATCTAGTGCCGTGTTGAGCTGTTGCTGTGCTGTGCTGTATACCATGCCTGTCCTGCTACTCCACGCCTGACCTTTGCTTGCTGCCTAATCCCAGCCAAGCCTTCCTTGCTACTGTCCGAGCTGCCACTGGTACCCTATATGAACTATAGACCCTGACCTGCGCCCTGTTGACCAGCTGCCATACGTGACAGTATATAAGATACTTTTATTGTTTGGTCTTCCTTGATCTGACGAAGACACATGTCCTGTGTCGAAACAGCGCTTTCCTGTATATCCATACATGTTACTTCTTTTACATTAATCCTTATTGCGTTACCGTGCTTACGCTACCGGTTTCTGGATTGGGGAGCTGCAGCTGTTTTTAAACTGTACACGCTTACATCAGTGTTGTACCTGACCTGTACAACCCTTATAGGTGAGCGCAACTTCCTCTCCTTGCACTTTATCTACCTTATCCACCAGGTTTATCTTGCACCATGCGGCGCTGTGTACTGTTTTTTTTTTGTTATTTTTTTTTTTTTCCCCTAGGTATCATCCACAGAGGGCACACTCTGTGCTGTATGTCCATGTTGTGCTGCTTGGTTAGCAGATGACCCATCCATAGCATACATTTAATAAATATTTATATAATAAGACATATATATTCTTTGTGAAAATTATGTTTTGCAGTGTTGTTTGGGGTGTGCATAGTAGAAATTGTCAGTCACACTGGTTGGCCACCAACATTCAGCTGCACAGCGTGGCACACAGTGGGGGAAACATGGCAGTGCTAATACAGAATAAATAATAAAAACTAAAACTGTGATCAGATGAAACCAAGACTCTTTGGTCTAAATGCATCATGTCTGGAGGTACCAGGCATAGCAGCTGGTCAATAGCATCCCCACAGTGGTGGCAGCATCTTGCTGTGGGGATGTTTTTCAGCTGCTGAAACTGGGATGTTAGTCTGAATTGTGCGAAGGATAAACAGAAAAGTACTGACAGATCCTTGCTTAAAACCATCTCCAGACTATAAGCCTCGGTCTGGGGCAAAGGTTCAAGGCTATGGATAACTTTGCAGCATTTTTTTTATTGCATTACATGGATGATTTTATGTGGGATAAAAAAAAAACGTTTGCACTGTTTTGCTTATGCAACCTGCCTCTATCACAATCAATGTGTGTCAATCCTGACAGCCAGGCTCACTGACGGCTCAGTCTCCAGCCCCTCTGCTCTTCTGAGTGCCAATCTAAGCTCATTTCCAATTATATTATATATATATATGATATATATAATTATATTATATATATATGAGGATCTGCATGAAAGAATGGGAAAAAAATCCCCAAATACTGGTGTGCCAGGCTTGTAGCATCCTATTCAAGAAGACTTAAAGGGACACCCTGGTCAAAACTAGACTTTCCCATGTGCTCCATTATGGTATTCAATGTGTCAGACTCTCAGCTGTTATTTTTCTTGCTGCTTCTATCTCTATATATCAGACTGGGATGGTTGCTTAGCAGCAGTGTGAATCCGGCTCGGTGACCCGCTTTCTCTACTTGAGTCCATGGAGATCTATGTGTCACCCATCACAGGCTTCAGCAATTCCTGTACCGCACTAGTTTTACACAGGGGGGGACATAAACTTCTATCATCAGCTATACACAGGTATAATGTAGAATAATTTAGTGTAGCCTCCCTGTCTGTATACATATGGTTTCTCAGCTTATTTAGGAGAATATAGAGAGAGTGATAATCACAGGGTCCCCTAGCATGCAGAAATGTTATGGTCTTTAGCTGGTCATGTGATGCTGCGCTGAAGCATCATGGGATTGATTTTAAAGCAGAGAGGAAGAGAAAGTTGGGAAATCTAAGAATCAAGATGGAGGCTTTTTTAACCAGTTCAGGACTGGGCTATTTTGAGCCTTCAGGACCAGGCACAGTTTAGTCCTTTTTAGCACGTCTTAGTTAAATGGCTATAACTTTTTTATTTGTTGGGCTAATGACGTGATTTTTGCGATGTTTTTTCAGTAGACAATGCAGGTTTCTTTTTTTATCAATTTTATACACATCCTTTCTGCTATTTTAGAATTTTTACTCTTAAAGTTTGAAAATAATAGTAAAAAATAAGCTTTTTTTACTTTTCAGCTATTTTTTGGTAATAACATAGTTTTACCCTAAAATAGACCTTTTATTTGTAATCGTCATTGTCTACCGTAAATTTTAATATATTACATGTCTATATTAGGGTAATTGGGTCAGCGCTAGCGTTGCAACAATGATTGGCGGGGGGGAACGATTTTTTTTGGGGTGTGTATTTTATGTGTATTTATTTTACTTTTATTTTTTTATTACTATGGTCTTTCCCTCAAAGGTCAAAAAAGACCGTTGGGGGACTTTATATATATTTTTTTCTTTCTTTTACACCATCTTTTTCCACTGTAACTGGAGCTGCACAGCAGGGGAAATCAACCCTCTCATAGTGACGATTGTCACTAATAGGGCTGTGCTGGGTCTAGTAAGACCCAGCAGCAGTCTGTCACTAATGGCACCCGGCGATCATGTGACCAGTCACATGAACACCGGGAGCAATAGAGACAGCGGCGCGGCCGCTGCCTCTATTCCTATACACAGCGTTCATTGAGCGCTGTGTACAAGTGATCAGAGAAGACAGAAGCAACGAAAGCTGCATCTATCCTCTCCTCAGGGTCCCCGGCAGTCACTGACAGCCGGAGACCCAACATTCAGCTGCCCGATCGCTCGGGCAGCAAGTTAAAACCCACGCCGTAAAAAGTCTATGGCGCGGGTTTTAAGGACCCTGACCGCTGGCCGTAAATACACAGCCAGCGGTCGGGAACCAGTTAAAGCACAGACAAGTCGCCAGTTCAAAAAGTAAGTAGACGATACATAAAAGAAGTGTGAAGTGTGGTATTCAGTCAGGTGGGGAATACAGACATGGAAAGCTGTGTTACCACTGGAGGTCTTCGTTAAGGCTGCAATTGCTGCTAAAGGTGCCTCAACAAAGTACTGAGTAAGCGTCTGAATACTTATATAAAGGACACGTCAGGTTTTTTTATCCCGGTTTTTTAAAACCTGATTTTCTTTTGTCACTATGGGGTATTGTCTGTACGTTGATGATAAAAATATAAATGACAACATTTTTAACGTGAAAGAGTCCCAATACTTTCTAAATGTACTTTATAATGCAACGTTAACTTTTTAATGTCAAATTTGTAAAATGTTGTAGTATTCGACTCAGTTAAAAAAATGTATCTCAAAAACAAGACTTAACATTTTTGCATGCTATGAAAAACACACATTAATGAGCCATCATCGGGGCGGAGTGTTATGCCCTGTACACATCTAGTTTTTTTTTCATTCCGTCAGGAGCAGCACTCTGGCCAGGGATTTCTGTCTCGGGAAAGTCCCTGACGTCACTGTTCATATATAACCAGTGACGTTAGGAGCTTTAAAAACCCGGAATTTCTCAGCCAAAACGTAGGCATTGCTCTGGTCGAGGATTCCGCTACTGGAGGGAGCCCCTGATGTCACTGTCAATAGAAGGACAGTGATGTCAAGGGCTTTCAACTATGGAGTATCTGGCCAGAGCGCTACCGATGCTGGGGACCCTGTAGTTAAAAGCTTCTAACAGCACTGTCCCCGGCCAGAGCGCTACCAATGCTCTAGACGGGGATCTCGCAGTTGAAAGCCCCTGACTTCACTCTTCATGTATGGACAGTGACGTCAAGTTCTTCCCCAGGCCCGGAATCCCCGGGACGAGCGCTACTTGATATTTTGTTTTACAAGAATGTGCCGGTATTCTGTCAAGTGACAGAAGAGAGGGGCTGTTCTGACGGTCATCAGCACATGACAGCAACCTCCTCTAACCTCCATGGCAGGGGCACACCCAGTTTGGGAGGTTCCTAGTACCCTGGCTTTGCTTGGGAGAGGCATCCACACAGCCAGCGTTAAATAATAAAAGTCATTCTTTTGCAGGTTCTCCTTACATATAAATTTATACAGCTCGTATTCAGCTTAATGGGACCTGTATACATTTGTATGCACTGAGCTCCCTGTAGTTGTGGCCTCAGGCAGAAAGTTTTTTTTACTATTTGACTCTATGGCTGTGTGAAGGGAATGAGGGGAGTTGAGTTCTGCTTTAGAAAAACGTAAATCCGACCTCTATAAAGATATATTATGAAATTAATCAGTTCAAAATTATGTATCTATTTATATGAAATAAAATGGGACAATATTGTCCTTGACCACTCCCAAAAAATTCATTAAATTCTTCATCATCCAAAATTACCTGTAATGCTGTGACTAACCCCCTAAACCAGACTTTGTAAAAGTAATGTGAGTATAATGAGGAGTGCCATCCAAACCTTGGGCACCAAAGCATTTGGAACCTTTGTTTGCCCCTGCATAGATAGGCTAATAAGTTGCTACTGTCAGTTTGAAGGTTATGGAAATGTGAATGGGGTTGTTATTCATAGAATCCAACCTGATGTTTTAAATTGTAAAACATTTTTTATTGTTATGCCCAGCTCCACCCTTCATTGCATTTTTTTTGTACATCTTTTACAGTGAAATTTGAAATTCCCATTAGATTTTTATTGTAGCTTTGCAATGGTCTGTAATGCTCTGTTCTTTCCCTAGGCCCAAGTATCTAGTGAAGGAGAGAAATCCTTTCTGCTACCTCCGCAGCCAATGAAACAGTTTCTAATTTCACCACCAGCATCTCCTCCTGTCGGATGGAAACAAAGTGAAGACCCAACACCAGTGATAAACTATGATTTACTCTGTGCTGTGTCAAAGCTTGGCCCAGGTAAGTCAGTCAACACAAGCGGAAATACCACATCTGGGGACTACTCTATGTTCATGTAAGGGAATAAGATAATAAAAAAGTCAAACCTATAATCATTATTGCATAAGGAGGCCAGCTCATCCAGCATGGGGATATCGTGACGAAGGTAGCTAGAATGGTGTACCTTTGACATGCGCAAGTAAAACGTAAATTGGACATTAATATCATATTATACCCTCATATATTGTCTTAATGTATACACCTGGCACATTGGGAAAATGCCACCCAGCACTTTACACTCATGGGCACTTTTGTGGCATCAAAGTGTAACATTTTGTAAAAAATGCAGAAACATGTTTGTGACCAAAGCAGATCCTAAGATGCACACCACCTCCTAGAATAAAAGTACAAGATGTGCAGAGTTCGTACATGCCACTTATTCATATGTCTACATGCACATACACTATATGGACAAAAGTATTGGGCAACCTCTTAACCCCTTAGTGACCAGCCTATTTTAGGCCTTAATGACCAAGCTATTGTTTTGTGTTTTTCCATTGTCGCATTAAGCCCTTCAGGACTGAGCCTGTTTTGGCCTTCTGGACGAAGCCGATTTTTCAAATCTGACATTTATGTGGTAATCACTCCGGAATGCTTTTACCTATCCAAGTGATTCTGAGATTGTTTTCTCGTGACATATTATACTTTATGTTAAGGAAAAAATTTGGTCTATAAATTCAATATTTATTTGTAAAAAAAACACCAAGATTTAGAGAAAATTAGTAAAAATTAGCATTTTTCTAAATTTAAATGTATCTACTTGTAAAACAGATAGTAATACCACACAAAATACTTACTAGTTTACATTTCCCATATGTCTACTTTATGTTTGCATCGTTTCTTGAACATGCTTTTATTTTTCTAGGACGTTACAAGGCTTAGAACTTTTTCAGCAATTTCTCATATTTTCAAGAAAATTTCAAAAGCCTATTTTTTCAGGGACCAGTTCAGTTGTGAAGTGGCTTTGAGGGCCTTGTATATTAGAAAGTACCCATAAATCACCTCATTTTAAAAACTGCACTCCTCAAAGTATTCAAAACGGCATTCAGAAAGTGTTTTAACCCTTTAGGCGTTTCACGAATTAAAGCAAAGTAGAGGTGAAATTTACAAATGTCATATTTTTTTTTGAAAATTCATTTGTAATACATTTTTTCTGTACCACAGAAGGTTTTACCCAAGAAATGCAACTCAATATTTATTGCCCAGATTCTGCAGTTTTTTATAAATATCCTACATGTGGTCCTAGTGCGGTAATGGACTGAAACACAGGCCTCAGAAGCAAAGGAGCACCTAGAGGATTTTGGGGCCTCCTTTTTTTAGAATATATTTTAGCCACCATGTTAGGTTTGAATAGGTCTTGTGGTACTAAAACAGTAAAGACACCCCAAAAGTGACCCCATTTTGGAAACTAGACCCCTCAAGGAATTTATCTATGGGTATAGTTAGCATTTTGAACCCACAGGTTTTTTTGCTAAATTTATTTGAATTAGTATGTGAAGATGAAAATCTACTTTTTATCTGAAAAAACATAGAAATTTAAAATTTTTACAAGGAATAAAGTAGAAAAAACAACCCAACATATGTAAAGCAATTTCTTCCGATTATAGCAATACCCCATATGTGGTAATAAACTGCTGTTTGGACCCACAGCAGGGCTCAGAAGGGAAGGAGCGCCTTTTGGATTTCTGATTTTGCTGGAATAGTTTTCAGTGCCGTGTCGCGTTTACAATGCACTGGAGGAATCAAAATAGTGGAAACCCCCCAAAAGTGACCCCATTTTGGAAACTACACCCCTCAAGGAATTTTTTTAGGGGTAAAGTTAGCATTTTGACCAAACAGTTGTTTTGCTGAATTCATTGGAATTAGTCTGTAAAGGTAAAAATCTACTTTTTTTGCTGAAA
Source organism: Rhinoderma darwinii (assembly GCF_050947455.1). NCBI lineage: Eukaryota > Metazoa > Chordata > Amphibia > Anura > Rhinodermatidae > Rhinoderma > Rhinoderma darwinii. The sequence goes on from NC_134688.1 coordinate 261,580,060, forward strand.
AAACTTAGACATTTTTAATTTTTACAAGGAATAAAGGAGAAAAAGCACCCCAACATTTGTAAAATAATTTCTCCCGATTACGGAAATACGCCATATGTGGTAATAAAGTGCTGTTTGGACCCACAGCGGGGCTTAGAAGGCAGGGAGCGCTATTTGGCTTTTGGAGCTCAAATTTAGCAGGAATAGTTTTTGGGTGTCATGTCGAATTTGCAAAGCCCCCGAGGGACCAAAACAGTGGACGCCCCCCAAAAGTAACCCCATTTGGAAAACGACACCACTTAAGGAATCTATCTAGGGGTATAGTGAGCATTTAGACCCCACACGTCTTTTGCAGAATTTATTATAATTAGGCCGTGAAAATTAATATCAACATTATTTCCTCTAAAATGTGGAATTTTTTCAATTTTACGAAGGATAAAGGAGAAAAAGCACCCCAATATTTGTAATTCAATTTCTCCCGAGTACGGCTATACATCACATGTGGTCATAAATGCTTTTTCGTTTCAATAGTTTTTATTGAGAATTTTATCATATGAAAGTTTACATATTTCAAGTATGCAGGAGATACAGAACAGTGAATCATAGACATTGCAATGGAGCAGATATTAAACTGTATCATTTGATCTGATTGAAATGACAAGAAATAACATAAAAGAAAAAACCAAACAAAAGAACCATTCATATAGTGCAGTAAAGCCATATTACACAGTCAATATCCAAATATGTGTGTACATACGTGTTCATGACGTCATTTCTAACTGAAAAAATAAACACAGCATGACATTGCATAAATTATAGGACAGAACCTGCTTAAAGAGATTTATAGAAGGTACTATTGTACCACGGGTTCCACAAAAGGTTGAATCTAGCGAATGCAGAATTACCTAAGGCAAGTATTCTTTCATAGGCATATGTCGTGTTAATTAATGCTAAGAGTTCATCAAATGATGGGGTGTCTACCTTCTTCCAGTATCTTGTGATAACTAGCTTTGCCATGACTAGGATTTTACAAATGAGGCATCTCGCAAGAGAAGGGAAACCCTCCAGTTCGAGGAATAGTAACGCTACTTGAGGAGAAAAAGAAACTGGACTTTGCATTACTTGCGCCAGCAACTCAAATACTTGAGCCCAGAACCTGTCTAGCTTGTGGCATTGCCATAGAATGTGGAAAAGGGAACCTGTGTTGCCACACCCTCTCCAACAGAGAGGCGAGGACTCCGGGTATATCCTATGTAGACGGTCAGGGGTGTAGTACCATCTCAGGGATGTCTTAAGTGCTGCCTCGACATGTTGAATACACGGGAGAGCCCTATGTATGACCTTGAAAGAGGCCAGCCATGTGGCTTCGTTAAACGATTTCCCCAAGTCTCTTTCCCATGACTTAACTAGGTGAGATTTGGTAAAAGAATAGTGAGATTTAATCGTGTTATATATGGGTTTTAGACCTTTAATACGTCTGGAGAAGTGACCAAATAATTTAAAGTTACATAAAGCGTCAAGATTGCTGGTGGACTCCATGCAATGTTTTATTTGTAGGTACTTATAAAAGTCAGAGTTGGGTAGAGAAAATTTTGACTTAAGCTGCTAAAAAGTCACCAAGTGATTGTTGTCGAGCAATAAGGAGGCATCAGTAATACCACCAGCAATCCACGACGTCTGATTAAGGTTTGGAATTATTAGCATAAAAAATTCTAAGGGAATATAACTTTTAAGTAAAGAAATACGGTGAGGTGTATTATTCTGAATGTAGGACCAGCATTCCAGAGTCGTCTTTGCCAGTGGGGACAATGGACCTGGAGGCACTAAATCCCAGAACTTCAAGAAAAGTGTAGTTTTTAAGGGTAGAGGCGAGATATAAGAAGTCTCAATTTGTAGCCACTGTTTATCTGTGTCCATGGCCCACCAACTAGAAATTTGTGCTACTTGGGTGGCGATATAGTAACTATGAATGTCCGGTATACCCAATCCGCCAACCTTCCTGTCTCTGATCAGTAAATGCATAGCAATTCGAGGGTGGTTTTTTGACCAGATAAACTGGGAGAGGTTCCTTTGTGCGATCTGAAAGAATCTTTTGGGGAGAGTAATAGGCAAGGTTCGGAATAAATACAACAGTTTAGGCAATAAAAGCATTTTATAGGCTGCAATCCGGCCAAGCCACGAGGTTTTGAATTTAAGTAATCGATCCGTGTCTGCCTGGATGGTTTTCAAAAGAGGCTCATAGTTAGCCGCGTAGAGGGCCCTAAAGGAGGAAGTCAAAGTTATCCCTAGATACTGGATACCCTTCATTTGCCAGTCAAAGGGATACTTAGTTTTAAGAAAGTGTAATGTGGAGGGGTCTAAGTGATAAGGAAGTATTTGCGATTTCTGCGCGTTCAATTTATAGTATGATATTGTGCCAAAAGCCTTAATAATGTCCATGGACGCTTCTAATGATGGTTCTGTGTTAGTTAAAGATAAGATAATGTCATCTGCATATAATGAAATAGTATGTGATACCTCACGACATTGTACTCCCTGAATGTCCACACAACGTTTAATGTGTTGAGCTAACGGCTCCATGGAAAGTATAAAGATTAGTGGGGATAATGGGCAACCCTGTCTGGTGGCATTAGTTATATGAAACTCTGTGGACAGGATGCCATTAGTGTCAACTTTCGCTGTGGGTGCTGAGTATAAAGTTCTAATGGCTTTCAATATAGTGCCCTCAAATCCCATTTCTCCCAGGGTTGCAAAGGCGTACGCCCAATTAATACGGTCGAACGCCTTCTCAGCGTCCAGAGCCAGCATCAGTGCTGGTGTAGCTCGCTTTTCAATGAGGTGAAGTAAATTTACAATCCTTAACAAAACCCACCTGATCTATGCTTACCAGAGTAGTCAGCAGAGGGGTGAGCCTTGCTACAAGTATCTTAGCATAGAGTTTGAGGTCTGAGTTCAATAGCGAAATGGGCCTGAAATTTTGGGGATTATCAGGACTCTTGCCCGGCTTAGGGAGAGTAACAATAATGTCCGCTTGGTTTTCCGTAGGAAAGAAACCATGATCCATGGCCTGCTGAAAGAATTTAGTTAGATGAGGGGCCAGTATAGTAGATAGATTTTTATAATAAGAGTTGGACAGACCATCTGGGCCTGGAGATTTGCCGTGAGGAAGGGAACGTATATTAGTCACAATTTCCAGCTCCGTGATTGGGGCATTTAGAGATCCCACTTGTTCTGCCGACAATCTAGGCAAGGATGCTTTCCGGAGAAAATCCACTATCTCAGGCTGAGTGGGACAATTAGTAAAGGGGTCGTCTTTTAAGTTGTAAAGAGACGAGTAATATTTTCTAAATTGATCTACTATATCTCTAGGGTCCATACGTTTCTTTTAGGTGTGGGGATCTATCAAATAAGGTATTCTAGTCTTCTGGTACTGAGCCTTAAGACGAGCAGCCAATAGTTTCCCTGCCTTATTATTCTGTGAATAATATCGGCCTTTAGTTTTCCTTACATTTTTCTCATACTCCGATATTAAGCAAAGACGTAGGCGTTGGCGAAGGAGGAGTAGCTGTGCAGCCCACTCCGTTGATGGAGACAGTTTGTTTTTTGCGTCTACAAGGCGTATTTCGTTTGTCAACAGAGATACCTCTTCTAGACGTTTTTTGCGAACCGTGTGCCCCAATCGTATAAAAGTGCCTCTAATATACGCTTTATGAGCGTTCCAGAGGGAGGAGATTCCAACATCCGGCGTATCATTTTGTTGAAAATATTCGTGGAGATCTCTTTCTATGTCTGTTTTGTAAACAGGATGAGATAGAAGATAAGAATTGCATCTCCAGAGATAATCTGGATTAGTATTATACGATTCCGCAATCATCAGAGTAATTGGCGCGTGGTCTGACCACCGTATACTCCCAATAGTCGTGGATTGTGACAAAAGAAGTGTCGCCCTATCTACAATGAACATATCAATTCTAGAGTAACTATTATGGACTTGAGAATGAAACGAGTAATCTCGTTCCGATCCGGTATTAACCTATACCTACGCTTCTCCTCCTCCTCTTTCTTGCTCTCCACCCGCTTTGGATTATCCAAATTAAATTTCTCCAGCGGTAGCCATGAAAAAATCTCCACATACTCGTCCTTCCACATCTTCTCCTTAACCTCTGGTTTTAAATGCGCTCCCAAAGGGCCCTCAAAGCAAACGTAAACCTCCCCCTTTGCCTTATCATCTAACCGCACCCGTTCCACCTCTCCATCCTTATCCGTCTGAACCGACACTGCCGCGCCCACCTCCCGAACTGTAACCCCCTGCGCGCCAGTGCCTGTCTCCCATGACTTCTGAGCCACGCCCGCGGCCCACGCATCAACCAGCGACAAACTCCCCAATAAACCGACATTCTGCCACTGCGACAATAACTGCCGTACACCCCCCAACAAATCATGCAATCTATTGTCCTGCCCCTGCCCTACCCCACCCGTACATGATCCCTTTCCTAACCCCCCTTGTGACGCCCCGCCCTGGTAAGCTAAGGCTAGCATTAGTAAAATACGGACTTGTGTACTCACCGGGCTGCGTAGGAGCTGTGGTCCCACCAGCCGAGGAAACCGGATCATCCCGTCGTCCTCCTTGATATGCCTCCTGTTATCCCGCATGGTCCACTTCGTGGGTCTTGTATCCCGTCTCAGCAGTCCCTGGAGGGCCGCTCCTGCTTCCCTCCGCTCACTCTGGCAACAACAACGACTGCGCTGTCCGTGCCCTTTGGTCCTCCATCGCTGAGCCCGTGGGGCGCCGCCCATCGCCGTTGCCCAACGTGCCCACCGACTGTGGTCGCCGAGCGATGTCGTCGTCCACAATGCCGTCATGGAGGCCAGGCAGGCCGCCGGACTGGAGCATCACCAGGTCGGCCCGCCGCAGATCCTAGCACAATTGTCCTGGGGCCTGAGTGCGTCCCCCGCCTTCTGGGAACCAGACCTCGCCGGCCCCGGCCGGGAGACGGGATTCCTGCAATCCCGGGGCCTACGCCCAGGATGAGAGGGCAGAGGGCCCCAGCCTCCAGGGTCCCTGATGGGACTCCCAACCCTGCGCCAGGCCCTGGGAGTTCCATCTGGGCTCACCCTCGCTGGCTGCCTGGACCAGCGTGGATGTCCCTTCTGGGGATCGCGGTCCTGCGATCCCCAAGCCGCCTCCGCCTCTCCTAGCAGCACCGTTCCGTGCGTTATGGGCGCAGCTACCCCGATCACCGGCGGTTCTCCCGCCTGGCCGGCCAGCAGGGACCGCAGCTCGTCCGTGCCCCGCTCGGCCGCCATCCTCCCTAACTGCTCAAGCAGATTGCTTGAGTCCATCATCTCTATTGTATGGGTGTCCGTTTGTTTTGCTGGGAGAGCCGAGGGACACAACCTGCTCGTAGTTTCTTCCGGGTTAGACTGGCGCTCAGTACGGAGCGCCATCTAACCCACCCTCGTCTCCCACTGCTCTGTCCCACTGTGTAAAACACACTGCCACTAGACTGTGAAGCAGTGGAAACACGTTCTGTGGAGTGACAAATCACTTCTCTATCTGGCAGTCTGATAGATGAGTTTGAGTTTGGCAAATGTCAGGGGAACGTTACCTACCTGACTGCATTGTGCCAACTGTAAAATTTGATGGAGGAGGGATAATGCGATGGGGTTGTTTTTAAGAGATTGGCCTAGGCTCCTTAGTTCCAGTGAAGGGAATACCTTTGGGACATCTGTGTCTGACCTCACAAATGCTCTTCTGTATAAATGGGAAAAAATTCCCACAGACATACTGCAAAGTCTTGTAGAAATCCTTCCCAGGAGAGTGGAAGCTGTTTTAGCAGCAAAGGGGGTAAACCAACTCCATATTAATGCTTATGAATTGTGAATTGGATGTCCTAAAAGCTCCTGTAGGTGTACCAATACTTTTGTCCATATAGTGTATCTTCACACATGCCAGAACTGAAAAGATCAAGAATATATGTGATCCAAATGCCAGTAAACTTCCGATCGAGTCAACAAATGGTTGGATTATGTGAAGGGGGGTGATTAGATGTGCAACTGCTCATCTTCTTACCCCTTTTGTAGAAGAAAAACAGACGCCCTGAAATGTGAAAATCACAAAGTGTTGGCGGGTCCTGTATCTCTGACACACAGGATCCACCTGTTAACCATCTCATCTAAGTTCCTAACTTGGATATGATAGATTACAGGTGGATCCTGTATGTTAGAGACCCTCTGAAACTTAACCTGTCAGGTTTTTTCTCCTTGACACTGTAATGGTTACTGTATTAACAGGCGTATTTGTATAGGTTCTTTAATCTTATGGATTAGAGTTCCTGTAATTTTAGACGACCCTTTAAATTTTAGTGAGTACATACTATTAGACCCTGATTTCTGCATCTCTAACTTTTACTGCTTTAACTTCTTATGTGTTTTTTCTTTAGGAGAGAAGTATGAACTGCATGCAGGCACAGAGTCAACTCCTAGCGTGGTGGTTCACGTGTGTGAAAGTGAAACCGAGGAAGAGGAGGATGAAATGAGGGAACCAAAACAAAAGATCGTTCAGACTAAGCGTCCTACACATCCCCCTGCTTCTTTAAACTAGTTTGACGCCTTTTATCTGTAACAAAAAAACAAACATAGAATTGGAAAACATATCTTAAAAAGGGAAATGTAGTTCTTAATCACTTTATGTATATAGCTAAAGACAATCTAGATCACGTTATCAGAAGTGGTATAAATGCTGTATTTATTTTATGTACTTTTTATTTGCTATTATGAATGTGTTACATTTTATCAGTGTTTTAGCCATTATACTGCAGCCGAAAAAGTTGACTGCAGTAACGTGTATTTTTGTGTCCCATACCGCTGTTTTAAAGGGACAGTCCCTCGTAGCAAGGACGTTAACCACTATGTACCCAGACGCTTGGGTGAAATAGACTGTTTGCCGAAACTACAGGGTATTAGCTACTTAATATGGGACATTGTCCTTAGTCATCCAAGTTTCTCACAGCTGATGGTGCAATATGGTGGCTTTTTGCAAACATGCTTTTTCACATATTTTTGACACATGATAAACTGCAAAAAGTAGCATTATTGTCCTTTCCTTATTAGTGTTCCATTAACATCAATGGAAACCTTAGTCATAGTGGTGTCTGTCTGAAACCAAGTGGCGCATGGAGGAGGAAACAAGGGTTTCCAACATGGTAGACACCATAGAATGCCTATATGATGGCAGTGCCACACTCCAGATTATATTTTGGATGTACTTGTTTTACAACTTATATTTATATGTAAGTGCAAATGGATTTTAAATGATTGTCAACAAGGTTGGAAAAGTAACTTACAAATAGTTAGCAATCCTAACCTGTTTTCTAGATCTATGTGCACTGTTAGTAGCTATACATTTTCCCAGAGCACTACTTGTTTAGGGTATGTAGTAGTTTCTATAAGAGCCAATGGGAAAATTCAAATTGATAGACTTTTGCTATGATGGTGAATGTATTTTATAGCCTGCTATGTGGGATGCAACCTTTAAAAGGCACCTTAAATGACATGTTATGACATTTTTCTAACCGGATGCCGATGGTGTACTGTCTAGTGTGTTTTGAATAAGCCATATATGGTGAATGTTAAAATGTGTCTTGTATTAAGTGGACTGTACTACACATGGGCACTTACTGTGGTAAGATGATCATTATTCGTTACATTTCATTGTAGTTAAGTAAAGGATTTGGAAGACGGAAATAGAAATGAAATGAACAACATAAATCATTTTTGTTACAAATATTTTGTTTTAGTGTTCCATCTAGAGAATAATTCAATGCGTCAGCTGAAAACGTAACTTTTGGGGCACTTTTTCATAATTTACAGCCCCCAAAAAACAGAAACCTTATGGAACAGAGACAAATGGAAACCATTAGCAACGGAAGCGTTACCATTGAAATCAATGGTAATGCAAACGGGAAGCTTTGGTTTCCGTTTGGTTTCCGTTCATGGGTTCCCCTGACTGAAAGGTCTGACTGAACCCATGAACAGAGCTCTGATGCAGATGTGAACGAAGCCTAAGCTGGTCATTCATTGCACAATGTTTTGGCCTTTGTGTGACCAGCTATCCACCAGTTTTGGTGACTTTAAAGTTCACAAGGAGATTTTACAATCGGTTTTCCCTTTCCTCGAAGAAAAAGTCACAATTTGCACCCCTACTGTGCATGTGGAATGAACTGTTAATAGAGGGGTCAGAAAATAGTAGATGTTTTACTGATCATAAGTGCCAGCAGACCTCTTTTTACTTCTATAGCCAGCCTTAGCCTGCTAGCAAAAACACTTAGAAGTAATGTCCATCTATTTCTGCTGGACTCTTAAAACTTTAGACATAGGTTGTTTGAAGCAACAGAAAACATGGCATACTCCTTTTAAGGTCAGCGACTAAATGCCCTAGACAATGCTGTATGTGTGCAATATGATGTTTAGTATATCACTATAGGGAAGTCACATTAAAATCTTTGCAAATATCGCAAAATGCGTGCAATGACCTGGCGTTTTAAAATAAATAACAATAACAATGCCATTTAATTTTTCTTACCTTTAGAAAGATGGTAGAAAATTACATGTAAAATTGCAAGATATCGTGTGCAATAAATCGCCATGCTCCAGCTTAGAGGAGGGGAAACCAAGTGCAGGAAGAGATGCATTTCCAGAGCCTGTCCTGTTTGTCTCTAGGATGTCCGTATGTATTTGAGAACGTTACAAATACTCTTTAGTATTTAGGGTGCTATAAAATCATTTTGCAGTGTTCACTGTTAAATCCTGCAGTTTTGGATCTACAGTTTCAATAGAATTTTCTGTATTGTTTATTTTTTCCAATTTCATTTATTTAAACGAGTGTATATAGCAACAGTATATTTTGCGTATAGTTTCTATAGAAATTTTCTAGGTAAGTGTCTTTTTTTTTATTTTTATTGCTGTATTGTGGCATTTTAGAATATTCTTCAAACATCCACTGTGAACCAAGTCCCCTGTGGGGATATTTTAAATTAACATTTTAACATGGAGGCAATGCATAGAAAACTTTAACGTAGAGTCTATCAATACAGTTTCTTTATCTTCTCAGATGTATTTGTAAAATTGACATAACATGGAAAGTTGCTATATGCGCCAGACATTAATGGGAACCGGAACACAGAGGAAAGCTATATATTCATTTTAGTCTATTTCTAGTGCAGTTTTAGGCCCCATGCACACAACCGGAGTTCCCATCCGTAATTATGGATCAGGAAGTTGCAGATGAATTTGCAGACCCATTCAATTTCTATGGGCCGCAGATATGTATTACGGATATGTGTCCGGGCCGTAGAAACGATCTCCATGTCCTATTCTTGTCCACTGTTGTGGGAATTGACTTGCCCATACCATAGAAGTCTATGGGCACTTACGGCTATGGATATGCATCCGTATTTGCGGACAGCAAAAATCCTTACGGTTTTGTGCATGAGGTCTAAGGTCTCATGCACACGGCTGTGACCGTAATCTCAGTCCGCGATTACGGGCACGGGTGGCCGCGGACAGCTAGCCACATTTTCAGCCCGTCCTCTCATACAAAGTATGGGAGCATGGTCCGTAAAAAGAAAAAGATAGGACATGTCCAATGTTCTGCGGAGGCTTTCTACGACCCAAACACCTTCCCGCAAATATACGGGAAGGTGTCCGTGGTCGATAGAAGTGAATTGGTCCGTAATTGCGGACCGTAATTACAGTCCGCAATTACGGATGAATTCTACGCTCATGTGCATGGGGCCTAAGGCTCCATGCACACGACTGTAGATTTTATCCATCCGTAAATACAGATCTGTAGTCATTTATAGTCCTCCGTAAATTATCTGAATAAATGGAACGGTGTCCGTAAATATGGTCTGAAATGCATCCGTATTTACGGATCCGCAAAAAGAAGAAAACCACAAAGGATATGCAACATTTGAAAACCTGACGTTGCCTGGCAACACTTCCGTAAATAAGTAAGGCTACGGGTGCACATTCGTAGCCGTCCGCAATTACGGAAGCGCCCATAGGCTTCTATGGGGAGTCCGTGCCGTAATTACGAACAAAAAAAAAGGCCTGTTCTTTCATTTCTACGGCACGGACACCCATCCGTAAAAATACAGAAAGGTGTCAGTAGCCCATAGAAATGAATGGGTCCGTAATTACGGATGAAATCTATGGTCGTGTGCATGGGGCCTAAGAGACTTAGTGCACTAGTTTTCTTAAATATCCATGTGCAGGTGACACAGCTAGGCTTCTTGTTTTATATGATATTTTTTGTGATTGTGAAAAGAACAGAATATGGCAGGAGCGGACAGAGCCGTTACATGTTCAGGCTGTCAACACACCGTAATCTAGCCAACAAGTATAGATCATTCCACACCTTGGACCAAGTGTTTCTTTTTGGCTCCATTGTAACCTGTATACGTTGGCATAGGATTACCACAGAAACCCCAAGTCTATTGGTGGTCATGTTTTTACACCAACATGTTTCCATATGATTTAAACGGAATGTATCACATATATTTTTATTCTAATTAAAAAAAGATACTGAAACATATTCTTTCTACTCAAGTCTGTTTTTATTTTGTTATTGTATACTTTTGTATTCTATTTTCTGTACATGATTATGGGGGCAGCCATCTTGCCCGAGCTGTGAACAGCAGTTCAGACATTTGCTTTACAGCTGAACGTGCCCACGACAAGTCCGTGCCGCAGTAATGAATAAATACATACATACAGGTTGTCCCATGTAATTTCTCTCAATGTGTCTCAGTGTTTTTGTTTGTTTATATGGTTTTTGTGCTTGTCCTAGGGAAATTAGATTGTAAGCTCTTTTGGGGCAGGGACTGATGTAAGTAAAGTATCTGTCCAGCTCTAAGGAATGTGTTAGCACTCTACAAATAAAATGAAGATTTTCAAAATGATCAGAATGCAATTAAAAGTCTCATAGACAGTAAAATATATTTAGATATTTATTTTCCACAATTTTACTTTTATATCCTGAAAAATAATATTATCGGTAAGAATAGGAGTTGGAATACCACTTTCTCTATAGCATTTTAGAGAATTTCCCCTTCAGCAACATTCACACGAGCATAGCAAACCTCGGATGTGATAAAACTGCAGTTTTTCACGTCCGAGGGGCATCTGCGCTGCACCCCTGCGGGACGCGTTATCGCACATCATCTATAGACTAGAGTCTATGGAGGGATCCCTGAAGAGCAAAAAAATAGGACATGTTCCTGCAAACCACCAGACCATAACGTGATGGTGCGGGCACAGGATCTTTGTCTGCACCATCACTTGCTGGTGTCAATCATTTTATACATCTGACCCGTTCTAACAGCTAGGATGCGCCTCTGCAGTTGTAAACCTGTGATACCTGGGTTGGTGGTCCACTCAGGCCTTGGATGTTTTTTGATACCCTGTGCTGAAACCCTAGCTACGCATCTGTATCACTGCGTATCTAAGCAGATTTAAGATTTAGGACTCTTGGAAATGTCACGAACTTCACTTGTGGGAGTTGCATTTGCAGTTTTAATGACACCCAGCTTTCCTAGAAACCATGATATATCTAAACGGCTGAATAGAGCTTTTAACAACTTGACTCGTAGAGGATTTCTACTAGTGATATTTTTTAAACAATTTTTTTTAGGGTGAATTCCCTTTTAATGTCCACACTATCAGATTTTTCATATTATATATATATTTTTTTGTTACTCTTGTTGGAGAGCAACATTGTTTTATTCAGTATTCTGTCTTTTACACAGCATTAACACTTTATTTTTTTTAAAGGGGTTGTCTCATGAACCCCTGTCCATATACTCTATTATGGACACCATATAATGCTGTATTTCCCCTGATTTCCAAACATTTTGTCTTCTTTTTCATATTAATAATTCTGGCATCGTTTATCTAGTTTTATCCTCTTAATCCCATTTCGCATCTGTATGAATTTTTTTTCACCTAGAAAATGTTAACCCCTTACCTTCAGTACAACAAAAATAAATGATCATTTTTAAAAAGCCAACCTAATTTTACTTTTAAGTCAATGTCCCGATTGTACCAGAAAGAATGTGTTAGACCTTTCTCTAGGATGTAGGTCATCACCTTAAACACCCCATAAATAAATTTCAATTTAGCAATTGTCTCTCATTTATCTCATGGTGCCCTGAATTGTAAAAGTACCTATAAACCTAAAGATTTTTTTAACACTCCAGACATAAAACCACTATTGTTAATGATTATTACATCTATGGTACTAAAACCGAGTCACCATGTCAAGAACGACACTGTGACGTTAAGGACTGCAGCACAATGCCCTAAGGTGGCAGACGACATGAGGCCAATGGATCCCAATGCCAGTGTAAGTTATTGTTTGAGCATTGGAGCTGATCTAGTGTCTACTGAAAGCCAATGTAGGAGCCCACTATGATTTCTGTCCAATTTTAGAGACTGTGAAATGCAATGAAATAGCCAAGTATTGACAGCAGTTATATTCCCAACCCAATTCATAGCTCCAAAAGTTTAGCTATTAATTGAGCCCTGTCAACCTTTATGCCACAGTGGCCACAGTGGCTGTCCACTAAATATAATGCCATATGTCAGCATTTATAAATGACAGACCCTGGGAATAATATCTGTGGTCAAAAGGGCCTCTGTGGTCAAAAGGGCTACATTCTGATAAAGTCATTTATGTTGGTCTTCCTGGGAAATCTCAGGTTCAAAAGTGCTCTCCTACCGACCCTTCTACAATGAATGACTGGTCATAACTGTACAAAATATTTTTCTTCTAAATGTCTGCAAGGTTTCCAGCATGTCATACCCCTTAACCAAGAAGTGTCAGGCAAGTCGATTCTGACACACAAATTCAGTAAAAATCTAAGCAAGCATTTTAAATAGGTCAGGAGAGCATGTACCCCATTAAGCCTATTTACGAGACAAACCTGTCTAAGCCGACTTTTATAAAAGTTTATCTTAAAAATAAATGAGACAATTACAAAAAAAAAAATAGAAATAAATTAAGATACAGTATTCTGCATCGGAGGTTCTTCTCTCAACATCTTCAATGGTATGGGTATGTGTCCTGTAAACCTCACAAATCTCTAGAATTGCCCTTTTGTTTTATGAGACTGAGATCTTTGGATCTCCGAGCCTGTAGTCAAAGTCTCATCCACATTGCAGTGAATGCGAAATTCCAACTACAGACTCCTAGAACCAAAGATTTCTGAGTCAATGACGTCAAAAAAAGGTTAAAGGGGAACCTTCCATTTTATGCATAATCTACTTTTCCTATGCATTTCTATACACTGGGATTCAATGTTGTAGAGGACTTCAGTTTATGTGCTACTAAATGTATGACATACTGTATATTGGTATGCCGGCATTGTATCGTTATTTAATTTTTTTTACTTGATTCCCACTTAAATATTCCTGTTTTAAACTGCCAAATCTTTAAGTTTTATAGATTTGAATTAATTTACTGTATGTTCCTTTACAATAAAACGACCTGCTTCTATGCATCATCCAGCCGTCAAATGTTTGGTAGAAAAATTGCAACTTTGTTAAATGGTTTCTTCTCAACTGGCACGTCTAGCTGCCCAGGCAAAAGAAAGGATCACATCACCCTTGGAAATGTTTTGTTCTTGTTCAAAATATGTTGTATGTAATAAAGTCTATTGTCCAACTTTCTTTGTTTCTGTCTACATCTTTGTGTCTTAATATTTGGAAATTTCCAACAAACTTGCATTTAGCATTTGACTCCTCAAAATGAGACAATTCTAGAACTACAGATGGAGCTGAATTGTCATCATTAGTTTGACACAATGAGTTGTGACAAATTACAAACTTAGCTGTTGCTACTTTTTTGAAGAAATCCGGTGGGCCTACTCCATCAGTTAACCCTTTCATGACCAAGGGTCATTGATGCCCCTGTGTCGAAGTCAAATTTTCCATTTCTGATATGCATTTCTTTAAAGCAGCACTCCACTTTATTTTTTTATTGCACCCCCCCCATTTGTACCTTGGTGTTTCAGTGGGGTGCTGTGTGCAGAAATACTTACCTATCCCTACATCTTGTATTTTTCGGGTCCAGCGCAGCTCACGTGATCTTCATTCTGACTTGTCTGGAGTCACTGTGCTTTTGAATAAACAGGAACTCAGGCTCTCAATGCATTCCTATGGGAGCCAGAACGAGGCTCCATAGGAATGCATTGAGAGCCTGACTTCCAGTTTTCTGAAAAGCAGCGATTCCAGACCAGGTCAGAATGAAAATCACGTGAGCGGCGCTGGACCCAATAAAACAACAAGATGCGGGGATCGGTAAGTATTTTTGCACACAGCGCCCCACTGAAACACCAAGGTACAAATGGAGGGTGCAATAAAAAAATAAAGTGGAGTGCTTCTTTAAACGATAATATCATTAAAGTTTCGCCACTTTGAATATTACAACTATTTTAACTTTTTTTTTTTACAAGACTTATGAGGCTTTTATTTTCTAGATTAGTTTAATTCCATGTTTTTTATTGTTATTATGAGCAGACAAATCACTAAAAATATGAAAAAATTTAATTAAATTTGTAATATATATATATTATATATAAGTTATATATAGGCTATAAGGCTATATCCACAAGACAGTAAAAGTTAAGCTATTCACTGATTACTGTAGTATACATTACAGGGTGGGATACAAGTGGTACTATTCAATTGGTGCTATTTGGTACTATGTTCTATGGACACTGTTGATAATATTAGCAAAATTGCAGTAAAACAAAATGTGTTTATAAAATATTTTGCCCATCCTTGTTTTTTTTACTAATTTGTCCAGAACAATATAAAAAAAAAAGATTTGCAAACCTGGGCTCCAATGATGTGGATGTAACCAAGACTGAATGGACTCAGATAACTCCTTTTGCTGGATTCTGAGACTTTGCTTTTTACTCTCATGCTCCATGCTTATGGTTTAACTGTGTTATATGCTATGTGTGCCTGTATTCTATTTGGAGGTAAATTTTTTGTTTTTTTATTTATTTATTTATTTTTTTGCTGGTTCTGGCCTGAATTTATGGTTAATCTACATAGTGCAGGTTCCTCTAGGTGGGCTTCATAAAGTTGAGATCATAAGATACACAAGCTGATTGGTCCATTCAGTATGTTTTTCGTTGTTGTCATACTCAGTATTTAGTATGTACTATATTTCTTAGGATAACGTTTCGACTGTTGCACTTATTTCATTGATACATCTTACATCTTCTTAGAAAATCTATTAATTTTATGCCTGTTTCGGGGGGCAGAAGCTTTGCAGGAGAGAAATTCTGTGTCGTACAGTTACCTAGCCTCTCCGGATCGTGTCTCCTACTGACACTTTTAAAAGTCTGGAGGGAGATGTGGCTGAGAATATTATTAGAGGTACTTTTTTAAAAAATGTATTTACAATTCTCTTCATTAAAGAAACGAGGTAACATAACGGTGCTAGGGATTCGACAGCTACAAATGAAAGTTTTAGAAAGGGAGTATAGTCCATTGAACAGAATTTGTGGCAAAGCAAATGTCCATTCTCATTTAAGGTTCAGAAGGGGTCATAGTAAGATGTAGTAGGATAAGGACAGTCATTGCGGTGGTGTTCTGTACACATGCAATGAGGTGACGGGAATGCGACCAGCTAACTACTCTCCTGCAGACATGTCTTTTGGATGTGCGACATTTCACAATAGACACCGCAAGTGAATACAAGATGGCATTGTGGCAACTAGATATGGTAACACACTGTGCAAAACACCTCATAGATGTGAACAAAGCTACATTCCCTTTAGCCTAGGGAAGAGAGAGGAATTGATCGGCCCAATAACCAGTAACATACGGAGACATAGAGGAGAATCATAAATTCAAACAACACTTTAATATACTCTATGAGGCCATAAACTTTATGGACCCTCATGTTCAGTGGGCAGAAGGAATACACCTATCCTGACGGTGATATATACATTTTAAATGGCAGCATAAGAATGTATTTTAAGTGTATGTAATAAAAGTGACATTTTAAATATTACAAGACTATTACCTACCCATCACCTCACATTCCTAGATTTGTATTACTGACTCTGTTTTGGAAGTGTTCTTCCGATTAAAAATATCTCAGCGGTAGCGATTATCTTTAGTCACCGCAAGTCAAAAGATTGTGAATGGTGGTATTCCCTTAGTAAAGCAGGCCTGTAAAGAGAAGTTTTAGCACTAAAACATTTAAACCAAAGAAAATCAACAGGAATAATAGATGAACAAATCAAGGAGTAAGAGAGAGAAAGAGAGGTAAAATACGGGAAGAGGGGATAGAGGAGAAAAGAGCACTGGTGGGCCGATATCTTGCCAACAGTCGTTGTCCCAGGGAGTACAAATGAGGTCGAAGCAATCCAGTGTGTTTTTTAAGATTGGCAGTTACATATTCCATATTACAAACCTCTTTAATCCTATGGACTAGGTCCTGAAACGATGGGGGCCAAATTTGCTTCCAGTAAAGTGCAATAAGGCATTTTGTTGCAGTGAAAATATGGTGTAGCAACAATTTTTGTTAACGTATTTGGGTAGGACATTCATTAAAAAATGCAAGGAGTCTAAAGAGATAGTAAAGTCTTGAATATTTAAGGTAAGGGATTGGACCATAGACCAGTAAGGAGTTATTAGTTCACAGTCCTAGAAAATGTGGAAATAGGTCCCAGGAGGTTTAAGACATTTCCAGCAAAAGTGCAGGATCAGAGGATTACATTTATGAAGGGGTGCTGGGGTGTGGTACAAGTGCATTAATATTTTGTATTGGTTCTTTTTGTAAAGGGAACAAAGGGAAGATTTTGCCTCGTTCTGCAATATAATTTGCCACACAGAGGGGAATAGTTCTCTGCCAAGGTATTGCTCCCATTTAAGCATACAACCATGTTAACGCAAAGATTTGGTAGAAGAAATTAATAGCAATTGTACGTATCTGATATTAAGCCTTTAGAAGCTGAACCTCTCAGACATAGATGCTGGAGTGTAAGCTGAGGAGTAACTAAGGAACGTCTAAGGAGTAACAAAGAATCAGGAGTGCAATATGAGAGATTTTCAACCACTGAAACATTTATTGTAAAATACAATATATTTCTTCAAAATATAAAAAGAATGAAGGCAGCACTTTTATAACGTATAGGTTGACAATCACAATCCAAAGAGTACCTAAATTTAATTCATTCATTGCAGGAGAAACTTATCAAGACTTACATAGCATAACCAATGAATGAGTTAAGGTCCCTTTAAACACAACTACTTTTCAATCTAGTCAGTGGGTTGAAAAATCATGAAAGAGTATACGATGGACATTTTCATCATTTTTATTCTTGCAGTCACGGAGGAAATTCGATTTCTAAGGTGGTGCGATTGATGAAGACTAATGATAAATAATAGTTTTATCACATTACGTTCTTGTTCTCCGTCTTTCACACTGGTCAATTATCATTACGGTCACACGGAAATGAACAAATCGAAAAATTGTCCAGTGTAAACGGGCCATTAATCAGTTAACAAAACAATTTCTTCTACAGGCAAATCGTGACTCAAGTCTTTTTAAATCTCGTGTCAATGTTTTTCCGAATATTGTTAAACAGTAGATTGATAAGAAGGCACTTTTTTCCCCCCTTGTGGTATGCATATAAATAATCTGTTGTTATTTCAACATGATAAGGTTTAAAAGCTTAAAGGTCGCCATAGTCATAACCATAATCGGTCTCAATTCGACCTCAAATGAAGATTGTTAACCATAAATGTTATGTCTGTGATATAAAAAGTTATGGTTCCTACTAATGAAAATGTATCCTATCGGTCAGAACATGTAGGGCGTATTTACATGCAGCAGATTTGTTGCAGAAATGTCTGCAACTGAAAATCAGTTTCTTACATATGAGTGGGGTGGTATGTGCATGGATTTTTGTAAACCCCATTCAGATAAATGGGACAGTAACACAAATTTCTGCACCAAATCTCCTACAAGTGAATATAGCTGGATAGTACTTGTTTCCCATTTATTAAGCTTTTACTAAACATTAATATTGATCCATTTAATCAGTAATTGGACATGAAAATAGACTTTCCACAATATACATTTATGATATTTGCAACACATGTAAAATCTTTTACTTTGTTCATAATATCTTTCAATGCATTCCTCTTAACTACAAATAATGAAAAATAAAAGAATGCTGGTAGGATCACATAAAAATGCAATTTTTCTATGATCGGCTTAAAATATCTGACCTTGCCCTATAGGGCATTTTAACTGCAGATGCCCACTAATGCACAACAGTTAGGTCCAAAGGTAAGCAATGAGTTGAACAATGCATGCAACACAAGTATGTTCACACGGTGCATGAGTTTTCTAGTGTACCTCCGTATGTCTTCAATTTAATTTGGAAACCAAAAATTGTAGCATGTTCAACTAGATTTTGTATGTACGGAGTTAAAAGTAAGCATTGCTTCTAGGGAAAAAATAATCTATGTACACATGGAGGCTGTACAGCTATGAACTAAGGATTCATACAGGCTCCATGCATGGCCGTACAGACACTCTGCGATGGGTATGAGCCCTAAGCTTGAGCTTTAAAAATGTAGTTGGTCCAGAAAAAGTGATCATCATGTTTTCATCTCTAATAAATTTTTTGCTACTTTTGTTGAATATCTGGGAAGATTTGTGCCCTCTAGTGATGAAGTACATGTTCACCTTCAAACATAATTTTACAACTTGTATACATAACTTTGTATATACATTGTATTGTACCCTTTTGTGCTGATCATAAGTTACAGTCGGTATTATGTGTAGTCAAGATCTGCATTGACAATTCTGCTGGTTATGATTAGAATCACTCAACAAGATTGTTGACAGACAAATCTCCAACCGCTTATCTGAGCTCCAATAATAAAGTGGGTTGATACTTTTTTCTTCATCAAATTACTGAAGCGTATTTGTGATAAAGAGTACACTTCCCGAAATTAAAGCAAGCTCTGTGCAGACATTGAACCAGCAGGGAATGTTTGTCTGAAGACTTCAGAATTGTGAATTCTATAAAAGTGATATTACATGGCCCGACGTGGGCTGTAAAAACGAGCGACGTTCAACGAGACAGATCGTTGATCGACCCTCTCTTTCTTCTTTCACAAGGAGCTAATATGGGGATGAGCACTCATTACTCTGATCGTTCATCCCCATACATTTCTATTATGTCAGCAGCACGTCTCCCTGTTTATACAGGGATGTGCTGCCGACAATGATAATATTTTCGGCATTTAAAACAGTACAATTAGCTGATAAACAAGCGTTTACTCGTTTATCGGCTGATCGTTGCCCTGTTTACACAGGGCAATTATCGTGAACGAGTGTTCTGTGAAGGCTCGTTTGCCCGACAATTGGCCAGTGTAAAAGGGCTTCGATCAGCCGATGAAAAGCATGTAAACTACAAATAATAACATTACTTAAAATGAGGCATCTCCTGTCCCAAGTAAAAAATGCACTTGCTGTTATTAGCTACACAAAATACAAATATCATGTGTCTGTTCTAGATATTCTTGGCTGAACACAAATGAGCTAGTTACGAAGGTTCTATACCTAAATGTATTAAATTTTAGAAAAATCGCAATAATTAATGTACGTAGGATGAGATGGAGTATGAGAATTACCAACTGGCAGTGGCGGAATATCATATGGGCGGTTTGGGCGACCGCCCGGGGCCCAATGATCCCAGGAGCCCATGGTCGCCCGAACCGCACATCATTTTAAAAAATCACTTGAGACTCAGTGCTAGCGCCGCTAGTCGCTGCTGCTGAGAGAGGGAGGGAAGGGAGGGGCGTACTGGAATGGAATTGAGCTGCCAGCGCAGTGCTGATGGGGAGGAGGGATAGTAATAGCAGGGGCTGGATAGGATTAGCAGACGTGCATCTGCTAGGCGGTAGAACACACCCCTCTTTGACGCTGCATGTAATGCCAGTGAGGAACAGAAGAGAAGGGCGGTGGTCGAGCAGTGAGGAAGAAGGTAAGTCTGCTGTTCGCCTCCTGCCCCAAGCAACAATCGGCAGACGCTAAGGGGGGATTAATTATACAGCAGGGGGAGTTGACATCTAACTCACTGCAGAGGACTCTATGAAGGGGGGAGTAATCCCCCCAACCCCCATAGAGTCCTCAGTATTTCAGTATTTATTATACAACGGGGGGGGGGGGGAGATTTCCATCTAACACTGCAGAGGACTCTATGGGGGGATAATAATATCCCCCCATAGACATTCAGCAGTCAGTTACACGCTCAACCCCCCCCCCCCCTGCTGTATAATAAATACTGAAATAGTGAGGGTTCTATGGGGGATGGGGGGATTACTCCCCCCTTCATAGAGTCCTCTAGAGTCACTTAGATGGTTAGAACCCCCATTCAGCATAATCCCCCCCTCCCCATAGAGCCCTCACTAGTTACTAATATATTGCAAGGGAAAGTCAAATTGTCTGACTGCTGGGGGCTCTATAAGGGGGTCTGAGCGACTAACTTCTGCGGGCTCTATAGGGAGGTCTGAGCGGCGGGCTCTATGGCGGGCTATTCCCCCCACAGAGATGTCAGAATCAGACACTCAGACCTCCCTATAGAGCCCCCAGAAGTCAGTGAGACAACCTCACCTCCACTTGCAATATAATCCACCCATACAGCCCTCAGTTTTCGCATAAGGGAAATGTATGACATATCCACCTGTTTTTGCTCTTGCTGCCTCCTGGCCACATCCTGATTACATGGTCGGGAGTTACGAAAACCGCGTAGCTTGCTGAACTACGCGGTTTCCGTAAGTCCCATAAAACCGAATGAAAGAGCTCTTCTGCCTCTTAGTTTTAGCACTTGGTGGGGGTCTCAGCACCCGGACCCCCACCCATCAAAAGTTCTGACATGTCACTATGACATGTCAGAAGTTTGTTGAACATTTACTTACCCTTTAATAAGAGGTGTTACAATTTGTTTTTATTTGATGTGTTAAAGGCTATATAAACCTTTGAAAAAGTTTTTAAAAAAATAATAAAATAGTGTATGGTGATTAGTGCAACCTTTTTAAATACTTATTAAAAATTATTTTTACTTTTTGAGATACAGCTGCTTTATATCCTGAATACAGAGCAGCTGTATCTAGTGCTAAAACCTGTATCCGTCAGGTCAGTGGCACTGACGGGTACAGTGTCAGCGTGTTGGGGGGGGTTGAATTGCATGTGAGGGGGAAGGAGGGGGCCCGAGTTTTGTCAACAGCCCAGTGCCCATGGTACACTTAATCTGCCACTGCCAACTGGTGCCGTGCTGCCTTTTCGCTTCTCTGCAGCCAGCACAGAGACAATCCAGCTTTGCGCTGAAACATTTGAGACAGATTGATTGCTAGATACACATTGCCTAACATCTACATCCTCCTTAGCAAACAGTCAGTAGTGGAAGAGAAGCCCCATGGCTTGTCTCATGAAGGTGTCACCTGTCTATATTATGGCATATTGACATCACAGATAGGCTCCACCTGCTTGAGGACTCCTCTATATGTTAGAATAGACAGCCAGTGGCTGACTTAAAGAGACTCTGTCACCACATTATAAGTGCCCTATCTCCTATATAAGGAGATTGGCGCTGTAATGTAGGTGACAGTAATGCTTTTTATTTAAAACAACAATCTTTTTTCACAAAGTTAGGAGCGATTTAAGTTTATGCTAATGAGCTTTCTTAATGCCCAAGTGGGCGTACTTTTACTTTCGACCAAGTGGGCGTTGTACAGAGGAGTGCATGACGCTGACCAATCAGCATCATGCACTCCTCTCCATTCATTTACACTGCACTAGCGATATAGTTATATCACTATGTGCAGCCTCATACACAAGCCCTAACATTACTACAGTGTCCTGATAATGAATACACATGAAATCCAGCCTGAACGTCATGTGTACGCAGAATCCTGACACTTCTGAATCTTTTTTTGTGAGATTCCGGCAAGTGAAACCAAATCTCGCGAGATCACGGAGCTAAACGAGATTTTGTTTCACTTGCCGGAATCTCACAAAAAAAGATTCAGAAGTGTCAGGATTCTGAGTACCAGTCTGGATGGTCATGTGTATTCATTATCAGGACACTGGACACTGTAGTAATGTTAGGGTTTGTGTATGAGGCTGCACATAGCGATATAACTATATCGCTAGTGCAGTGTAAATGAATGGAGAGGAGTGCATGATGCTGATTGGTCAGCGTCATGCACTCCTCTGTACAACGCCCACTTGGTCGAAAGTAAAAGTACGCCCACTTGGGCATTAAGAAAGCTCATTAGCATAAACTTAAATCGCTCCTAACTTTGTGAAAAAAGATCGTTTTTTTTAAATAAAAAGCATTACTGTCACCTACATTACAGCGCCCATCTCCTTATGTAGGAGACAGGGCACTTATAATGTGGTGACAGAGTCTCTTTAAGCCGTTTATGTATTACATGGACGACTATTTATATGAATCGCCTGCATGTTATACTACATGTAATGTCTGGCCCTGCCTTTCCCCATCAAAATCCGCAGTTTACTGGGGGTATCAGGAGCCAGACCCGCGGCTACTACATGAAAGTTGCTGTCAGTGGATAGGCAAAACCTTTCACACTAGGTGATGGCCATAAACACAGATCTTTAAACACCTACATATTTTTACCATAAATTGTCGTGAAATGTATCCACGAAGAGATATTTTACTACCATCCAAACTCACTAATACTACATACTCAAGAAATATTCGGCAGATAACTATTTATAATACAATGATCTTAAATATCTGAAGAGTTTCTAACATCTCCAATAACCCTGCTGACTACTTTTGTTGTAGAAATTATTTTGCACACAAAGATTATCATTTAGCATGGTTGTATCCACAAAGTGATCCATGTGTATATGGCCAGCTTTATTTACCCTTTACTAGACATTCACTGCACATTGGTACTTTTTTATAGATTTATTATCTGCTCAGCACAGTGATTTTAATGAATAGATAATGGCGAAACAATATTCTGTGACATATATGAAAATATAGAGAAAGTACAACAATCTACATACAACATTCTTTCATATATAAATATAAATATGTATATATAAAAGCCATAAGGTCAGTCATGCTTCTAGAAATGTACCCCAGTCTTCCTTTGGGGTGAAAGAGACGTTGTGGCGTAGTGGGGCTTTCCATGCACTAGTTTGGTAAAAGAAACCATTTTTTTTAATCCCCATACATGGCTTATTTCACAGTTCATCTGGTGGGTATGAGTTTACTGCATCCAGGATAGGCTTGTGAGTGTAGGAATGGTCTCGGAAGCTGAGACTTATTATCACATTCTGAATCCCTATTATCACATTCTGAATTTCAGTGTTTCAATGAAGATCTTGGGATCTAAATGCATTGTCCTAAACTAATTTTAATTGTAAATCAAACTCAACTTCATTTTTCCGCAGCACACGTTCTCCTAAGTCATCGGTTTTCAAGGTGGATGTCGGGTGGAACAGATGTTAAAGATGTTGGCTGACTGAGGGAACTGTTTTGAGCTCTTGTGCTCGGTGTGTTTGTTGTTTTGGTGCTTTTCATTCCGAGCTCTCTCTCTGTTCGCGTACGCCTGTTAAATTACAAGTATAAATAAAAATTCACCAATGTGTATATATATGTATGTATAAAAACCATACCATATGTTAGGTGGTTCAACAGTAATATTACCTATAACTTACAGTAGGATGAAGATTGAACTAAGAGGCTGAATTTCTGTGACTTACAGCATATATTGTTCAACGACAACATTAAAACCACCTGCCTAATGTTGTATAGGTCCCCCTTGTGCCGCTAGAACAGCTCTGACCCATCGATGCATGGAATCCACAAGACCTTTGAATGTGTCCTGTGATATCTTGCACCAAGACATTAAGTGCAGATCCTTTAAGTTTGGCAATTTGCAAGGTGGGGTCTCTATAGATCGGATTTGTTTTTCCAGCACATCCCACGGATGCTCAATAGGATTGAGATCTGGGGAATTTGGACGTCAAGTCAAAACCTTAAATTCAAGTTACTCAAACCATTCCTGAACAATTTTTGCAATGTGGCAAGGTGCATTATCCTGCTGAGAGGCCACTGCCATTAGGGCAGGGGTCGGGAACCTATGGCTCGCGAGCCAGATATGGCTCTTTTGATGGCCGTATCTGGCTCGCAGACAGGGCTCCTACCTGTCTATGGGAGGGATGCACGTTGCAGCCGCACAGCTCAGTATAGTACACATGACTATGAGAGCGGGGCTGCGGCTGTGTAATTCAGCCACAGCCCCGCTCCTGAGTCCTGACATATGCGCGCGGGGTCAGCATCATGTGATGCGGCCGGCGCTGCACTAATGATCTGCGGCATTGAAGACAGAACATGGCGGGCGCGCTACAAAGCACCCCCATGTTGTCTTCAGTGCCTGAACTGCCGCTCATTAGTGCAGCGCCGGCCGCATCTCCTCATGCTGACCGCGCGCGCACTTCCTGTCAGGAGCGGGGCAATGGCTGTATTACACAGCCGCAGCCCCGCTCTATAACGCCGGAGATCAGAGAACCTCTCATCTCCGCCGTTATTCCCGTGAATGCTGCGATCACAGCTGACTGCAGCATTCAGGGGAAAGTGAGAAGGGGGGATGCCCCTGGATCGCATCACAGGGAATTCCTGTGACGCGATCGAGGGCCATACCATATATGGGCAGACAGCCCAGGGTCTATTGACGGACCCCAGGGCTGTCTGACCATATCTCTTGTTGTTAGGATATACCCAAGTATGTCCTAACAACAGCCTGTGTACTATCTGTCCACAGGCTAATGTACTGGCACATATCTGATATATGTCAGTACATTAAAGTTTAAAAATAAAGTAAAAACAAAGTATGGTTACATTTTTAAAAAAATATACACCTTCACCTTTTTTACAATAAACATTAAAATAAGTCTCAATACATAAAATACACACATTCAGTAATGGCGCGCACAACAATGTTTTTGCATCATTTATGATGTGTACGCTGTAAAAAAATGAAATAAACACGGCTTTCATTCACTTATTAATGTGAGGCGCGAGGTGCGATGAATTTACCCTCCATGTTCCTCACATTAATAGTAATTAACCCCATCATGTACCTCGCCTATCTGCGCATGCGCGAGTTCAAAGAGACAGAGAGTCCTGGGTCCTGCCGCCGATGGCCATAGTGAAGCGCTCCTGCACGAAATAGTGAGTATATCTTAAATTCTATATTTTAAGGGTAAAAGTTGGGGGTCGTCTTATACGCCCAGTCGTCTTATACGCCGACATATACGGTAGTTCTTTGATGGCCTGATAAGCATTGGCGGCAGTGGTGAGCGGCAGGGAGCATGGACTACATTTCCCATAACTCCCTGCATAGCCGCGCCGTCTGCAAGCACGCACCTGCGTCCCCTAGTGAAGCGGCATCTGCCTCCTCCCTTGTGTCTCCCTTGGACGTTCCAGAAACCCCTGGCTGTGCTGCTGCTTTGAAGGTGAACATTATAACATGGAAATTGTTACACAGCCTCATGGTCAGCAGCAGTGAGCTGCATCAATAAAGGGGCTGTGTAATACAGTGTGTCCCACCAACCCCCCCCTTCCCACTTCACCCCTGAAAATAATCCCACATAATCCATAATATAGCCCCCCCCCCCCAAAAAAAATAAAAATATGGCCTTAAAAAACATCTGCCACCCATATTACACTCTTGGGGGCTTTAAATTAATCTCTTGTGGGCATAAGAAACTGATTTAAAGGACCACTATCAGGGCAAAAATCTGTTCTGAGCGCTTTATTACAGCTCTGGAGGTCTCCCAGATGGGTCTGAGCCTCTCTTTTTTGTTCATTTTCTGTAAGACCAACACTTTTAAAAGGGCCACTGACAGATACAATTGCTCCAGCGGTCACTTAGTACACAAAGGAGTGTTCCTCTCTGCTGCACTAAGCCACCGCTGGACCTAAACAATAATTCGCTGTAAAATAATAAAATAGATAATTGACATAACTGACAATGCGTTGTGTGACATGTCCAACATTCCAGCTTCTTTCTTCTGCGAATGCCTCAAAGCTGGCATTCTCTCAACATCAGGTGGGAAGAATGCCAGCTTCCAGTCATGCGCAGGAAAAAGAAGAAGCCAGACTGCTGGACTGATGTCATGCATCGCAAGCTCACAATGTAAGTTATTTATTTAATTTTTTTACTGCTAATTACCATTGTTTCAGTCCAGTTGTGGCTTTATACAGCAGGGAGGAGCATTCCTTGCTGTACTAAGTGAACATTGGAGCGATTGATCTGTCAATGGCCCTTTAACCCCTTAGTGACCAGCCCATTTTAGGCCTTAATGACCAAGCTATTTTATTCGTTTTTCTATAGTCGCATTCAAAGAGCTATAACGTTTTTATTTTTTCGTCTACATAGCTGTATGAGGACTTGTTTTTTGCGGGATTAGTTGTGCTTTTTAATGGCACCATTTTTGGGTACATATAATTTTTATATTAACTTTTATTAACCTTTTTGGGGGGGATTATAAAAAAAAACTGAAATTCCGCCATTGTTCTATGCGTTTTTAAATTGACGCCGTTCACTGTGCGACGTAATTAACATGTTACCTTTATTCTATGGGTCGGTACGATTACGGCGATACCACATATGTGGAGGTTTTTTTATGTTTTACGACTTTTGCACAATAAAAACACTTTTGAACTAAAATTATTTGTTTTTGCATCGTCGCTTTCCAAGAGCCGTAATTTTTTTATTTTTCATCAATGTAGTGATTTTTTGGCCTTGTTTTCTGCGGGACAAGACGTAGTTTTGAGTGGTACTGTTTTGGGGTACATGGGACTTATTGATTCATTTTTATTATGACTTTTTTGGGGGGCAATGGAAAAAAATTGCAATTTCGCCATAGTTTTTGGCGTTTTTTTTTTACGGTGTTCACTTTGCGGTTTAAATGACATATTAACTTTATTAATGGAGTCATTACGGTCGCGGCGATACCACATATGCGTACTTTTTTTTTTTTTTTTACACTTTTACTAAATAAAACCACTTTTTATGGAAAAAAATGGTTTTATTTATTTTTTTACTGTACTTTTTATTAATAATCTTTATTTCACTTTGATGACTGATTTTATTAGTCCCACTAGGGGACTTTACTGTGCGATGTTCCGATCGCTGCTATAATGCTCTGGTATACTTCGTATACCAGAGCATTATTGCCTGTCAGTGTAAATCTGACAGGCAATCTGTTAGGACGTGCCTCCGGCGCGTCCTAACAGGCATATGTCCAGGGCAGACCTGGGGGCTTTTATCAGTCCCCCGGCTGCCATGACACCCCATCGGAGACCCGCGATTTCATTCGCGGGCCGCCGATGGGTGAGAGAGGGAGCGCACTCCCTCTGTAAACAAAGTTAAATGCCGCGGTCGCTATTGATGGCGGCATTTAACGGGTTAAACGGCCGCGATCGAAGTAAACTTCGATCGCGGGCGTTGGAGCAGGAGCTCAGCTGTCATCAGACAGCAGAGCCCCGGCTCCTGCCTGCACGGGAGACCCGTGCAGGACTTAGACTAGGCTGACGTGAAAAGGCGTCAGCCTAGCCTAAAGCCCAGTAGTAAATGACGTGAAAAGGCGTATTAGTGGTCACTAAGGGGTTAAACATATTGTACGGCTCTCGCGGAATTATATTTCAAAATATGTGGCGTTTACGGCTCTCTTAGCCAAAAAGGTTCCTGACCCCTGCATTAGGGTATACTGTTGCCATGAAGGAGTGTACTTGGTCTAAAACATTGTTTAGGTAAGTGCTCAGCCCCATACGCAGGAAGCTTCAATGAACTGCGTATTCTGACATATTTCTGCGGGATAAGGCCAGTCAGGCTAGCCTTCGCTCCCCACATGCATTCATTATGCTTGAGCACCCATGACCCTGTCATTGATTCACATGTTGTCCTTCCTTAGGCTGCTTTTGGTAGGTACTAACCACTGTATACCAGGAACACCCTACAAGACCTGACATTTTGTAGATGCTCTGACCAAGTCATCTAACCATCTCAATTTGGCCTTCGCCAAAGTCGCTCAGATCCATTAACTTGCCCATTTGTTCTCCTTCTAACACATCAACTTCAAGAACTGACTGTTTACTTGCTGCCTAATATATCCCGCTCCTTGACAGGCGCCATTGTAATGAGATAAGCAGTGTTATTCACTTCACCTGTCAGTGGTTTTAATGTTATGACTGAACACTGAATGTCTACTTATGAACACCATTTAACAATTTGTGGTTTTAATCTGCATATGGACTACAATATAGTCTGTAACTTATGATCACTGCAATATAGGTAAGGCTTCTTTCACACTGGCTATCAGTTTACATCTCTTCCATCAGAGGAAGAGAGAATCGATACATTAAACGGAAAGCAACGGTTCGTTAGAATCACCATTACAATGGTAATTCTTTTTTATCAGTTGCTTTCCATTTTGTCTCCGTTCGCTAGGTTTCCGCTTTTTTGAACGGAAACAAAAGTTCTGCAGATTGCACTTTTGTTTCAGTTCAAAAAAACGGGAACCTAGCGAACAGAGACAAATGGAAAGTAACTGTTAGAAAAAAATTACCATTGAAATCAATGGTAATTCTAACGGAACCGTAGTTTTCCGTTTAATGTATCGATCCTCTCTTCCTCTGATGGAAGAGAGGTAAACTAATAGTAATGGTAGTGTGAACTTAGCCTCAAAGCAAGCGTGATCTCGCGAGATCACACTGTGCTGTGTGAGTAAGTCCCCAAAAACGTTACCGAAGTGTCGGGAGTGTGAATAGACATCACTTCCTGGCTGGAGGCAATGTCTATTCACTCTCAAGACACTTCGGTAACTTTTCTGTGGCAGTATGTGACAGCACAGTGTGATCTCGCGAGATCACGCCGTGCAGTGAAAGAAGCTGGGCTGGACATATGAGAAGTGTATGGCACTGATTGGTTAGCGTCATACACTTCACAATGGCCAGTTGGTAAAAAGTAAAAACACGCCCAGTTGTCTATTAAGAAACTAATTAGCATAAATCTAAAATTGTATATAACTTGGTCAAAAATGATAGTTTTTCAAAATAAAAACCACTGTTGTCTACATTTCTGGCCGATCAGATTATGTAGGAGATAGGGCACTTATAATCTGGTGACCGAGCCTCTTTACGTAGTCTGTTCCAAAATACAGACGGCAACTGTCAACAACTTACTGCTTCATTGTGTAAATGACCACTACACATAGGTGATTATTATTCCTATTTCTTCATATATTTGATGGCCATTTTATTTGAAAAAAATAAATAATGTTCCTCTACCTTTGGGCGCTGCTATCCAGTGGATGATATTAAAATTGTCAAATATGATATTGAAAATATATGTATTCTTTTTTTTTTTTTTTTGGCGCCTGTTATAACTGTATTATTACAATTACAGTTAACTATTGTACATTTTTAATAGAGTTGCCCACCATTTTTTATTTTCATGATATCTGACCTATTTCCATCGACTTGATAATATTTCTGACTTTATTGCCTAACCCCACTAGTGGAAACTTGGACAGCACTTCTTACTTCGATCTAAGCCCCTTTAAATATGGATATCACTTATCAATATTATTTACCTGTTATACATCTTCAGACTGATGAGTACTAATGAAAATATTATAATTACACCAACCACAATAGCAGCAACTATTGCACCAGCACCTGCAAGAGAAACAGAAGAATTACATTATATGACACCAGTGCTGGTTTAGTGCTACAGTCCATTCATATTCCCTGCACGGCACTCCCCTCCACCCTCTGTGCAGAAAACTGCAACAGAGCTCCTAGCAAGGGAACCAGCGCTGCAGCCCCTTCATTCTTAGGGTATGTGCACACGGTAGCAGGCTTTTACGTCTGAAATGACAGACTGTTTTCAAGGAGAAAACAGCTGCCTCGTTTCAGCCGTAATTGCTCCTCCTCGCATTTTGCGAGGCTTCTCTGACAGCCGTAAATTTTGAGCTGTGCTTCATTGAGTTCAATGAAGAACGGCTCAAATTACGTCTGAAAGAAGTGCCCTGCACTTCTTTTGACGAGGCTGTATTTTTACGCGTCGTCGTTTGACAGCTATCAAACGACGACGCGTAAATGACAGGTTGTCTGCACAGTACGTCGGCAAACCCATTCAAATGAATGGGCCGATGTTTGCTGACGTATTGTAGCCTTATTTTCAGACGTAAAACGAGGCATAATATGCCTCGTTTACGTCTGAAAATAGGTCGTGTGAACCTAGCCTTAGGATCGAAACTGGTGACATATCCTAGCAAAATGCTATAACATTCTATGAAGGGAAAACCCCTTTAATGAACTTTGAAAACTCACCTGACAAGTTTCTAATCAGGCCAAATGTCTTGCTGAAGTTGGTCATACACATGCGATAAAAGACAGCCAAACCACCCAATTGGCAGACTATGTTATGTGCATATAGGTGCTTCCTGACAGCAAATGTCAGGGGAAAGAGGGATTTGGCATGTTGGATTTCAATATGTCCAATCCTTTTCCCATGGAAGATAACCCATGGCCAGATGGTCTGTTAGAAGCTTATTACCCTCTCCCTATTAAAATAAACATGCTTGAGACGGTGAAATAGCAGTCAGCCGAACAAGCATTCAACCAACAGATATCTCTGTTCCAATGCTACCACCACCTCACAGCATTAGGGCTTCTTACTTATTCCCCTACCTCTTGTATCGACCCCTATTCTTTATATTACTTACAGATTTTAAGCACATATAGGCAGGGCTCTCAGCTATAGATTTAGTATACTTTATGTTTTCATTAGCACAGAGGTGTAAAAGTAAGCTCCTGGACCACAATCCAAAATTTGTAACAGGGCCCTCCCCCTACAATGTACTATTTATAATACTGGTATCCATGTGGCAGAGGACCCCTCAAGTACCAAAGCCTGGATGAGACTGCTATGTCTCTGCCCCCTATAGCTATGCTTTTGAATTCGTTTGAGTTGATCTGTATGCAAGGCTCTGTTAACTGTGGTGCCATGGCTTCAGATTATACGTTGTATGCATTGACTCATAATGGGGTATGGTTGAGGTTTACGTTGTTTTGACGGCAATAATAACTCCAATGCAAGTGTGAACATAGTCTGACATTGTTACGTCCATGGCCGGGGATCGCCGTTCTAACTCACCCCCTGACGATCCCAGCCATGGACATCTCTCTGCTCGGCGTCCGCCTCCTCCTGGCAGATGCCGGCACTCTCTTCCCGGTCCTCGTGCTGTTTCCCGCAGGGCGCGCGCTCCCATGCGTGCACGGCCTTAAAGGGCCAGTACGCGTCCATCTGTCAAAAATCAATTATCAGCCCAAATGGCTGCTGGACTATAAAAAGGGGCTCTGCCCACTGGTTCCTTGCCTGAGCATTATTGTATAACCTAGTTTGTCTTGCTAAAGGTCTCGTTCCTGCTGCCTGTACCCTGTATCCTGTGCTATCGTTAAATGCTGTAAAAGCCAAGTCGTGTCTTCCCGCTGCATCCGCAGCGTTACCTGCTGTGAAAGCCAAGTCGTGTCTTCCCGCTGCATCTGCAGCGTACCTGCTGTGAAAACCAAGTCGTGTCTTCCCGCTGCATCCGCAGCGTTACCTGCTGTGAAAGCCAAGTCGTATCTTCCCGCTGCATCTGCAGCGTACCTGCTGTGAAAACCAAGTCGTGTCTTCCCGCTGCATCCGCAGCGTTACCTGCTGTGATAGCCAAGTCTTGTCTTCCCGCTGCATCCGCGGCGTCACCTGCTGTGAGAGCCAAGTCGTGTTCCTGCCACTGTCTACTTTGCCTCAGGTACCCGTTCAGAACTATAGTCATTGTTTTGTACCTTGTTGGCCAGCTGCTATCCCTCTACGCGGTACGGCCCAATGGGTCCACACTCCGCGCCGTGACAGTATGCTCAGGCCATGGCCCCACTGGCCAAGTCAAGAGCCTGTCATCCTCCCAAGCCATGCAGGCGGACCTGCAGGATCTGCAAGTGCTACAGGATCAACTCATTGTGGCAGTAGAATCCATGGCGCAGCATCTTGGTGCGCTAGTTTCTTCTGTCATCGCTCCTAGTCAAACTCCTCCAATCGACCCTCCTGCTACACCTCCTGGCAGCTCCAGTTCGGACTCTCGGTTCTCGCTGCCATTGCCACCTCTGTTTCATGGAGACGCAAGTTCGTGCAGGGGGTTCCTGAACCAATGCCAAATCCACTTCACTCTGCACGCCCAAGCATTTCCTTCGGACGGAGCCAGGATCGCCTTTATTGTATCCCTACTCGCCAGCAAGGCCCTGACGTGGGCGAATCCAATCTGGGAACGACAGGGACCCGAGACCAGAGACTTCCAGGGGTTTGTGCAGTTGTTTCGTTCTGTATTTGTGGAGCCTAGACGAGTCTCATCGGCAGCCACTGCTATCTTTAACCTGTGTCAGGAGGACGCCTCCGTGGGCGAATACACCATCCAGTTCCGGACTCTGGCAGGAGAATTGTCCTGGAACAATGAGGCCTTGGTTGCATCCTTCTAGCATGACCTATCCCCTGGATGACCCGATTCTACTGGCTACCCGCGTGGACATAAGGCTCAGAGAGAGATCCCAAGAGATTCTTCAGGAGAAATGGCTTCCTAGACTGGCGCCCAACTTCCAGCAACCCCTCTTGCCTTGTTCTTCTGCTGCGCCCGAGGTTCCGATGCAGGTGGATCGGCTTAAACTGTCTGATCAAGAGAAACAGCGCAGGCGCACCTCTGGACTCTGTCTGTATTGCGGCCTCGCTGGCCATGTCGTGCGTCTGTGTCCCCAGGGGCCTACGAAACCCCAACGCCTGGGATTGGTTGGAGAGACAACTCTGGGCGCTACTGCACTTGAGAGAATTCTCGTCCCAGCTGTTTATTCCTGTGACCATTGTCGCTGGCGGGAGACCTCATCCAGTCTCTGCCTACCTGGACTCTGGCTCCGCAGCCAATTTCATCTGTCAGGACCTTGTGGATCTTCTTCATTTGCCTACTGTTTTTCTGGAGAGACCATTGATCGTTGCCTCGGTAGATGGACTGCCTTTACCTGACCCAGTATTGTCTGTGACCAAGCCATTGAGACTCCAGGTGGGAGCTCTTCATTCCGAGTTCATCTCTCTGTATGTCCTGTCCAAGGCCGTGAACCCCGTGCTGCTGGGTTTGCCTTGGCTCCGTCTTCACGCCCCAGTCCTGAATTGGAACTCTGGAGAGGTTCTTCAGTGGGACCCCAAGTGTCTAGACCGCTGTCTGGGCCATGTCCATCCATCCCAGCCTTCTTTGCCTCAGTCATTGACAGGGCTGCCTCCTTGTTACTCTCAGTTCGCTGATGTCTTCGACAAAAAGGAGGCATAGATATTGCCACCACATCGAGAATACGACTGTCCTATCGACTTGGTTCCTGATTCTTCCCCTCCTCGCGGTAGAGTATACCCTCTTTCCTTGCCAGAGACCCAGTCTATGTCGGCCTACATTAAAGAGAATCTAGAGAGGGGCTTCATACGAAAATCTTCATCCCCAGCCGGAGCCGGGTTTTTCTTTGTAAAAAAAAAGGATGGATCCCTTCGACCCTGCATTGACTACCGGGGCCTCAATCAGATCACGGTGAAGAATAGGTACCCCTTACCGTTGATTTCAGAGCTCTTTGATCGTATACGGGGGGCAAAATTTTTTCCCAAGCTTGACCTGCGGGGGGCCTACAATCTAATCCGGATCCGTCAGGGAGGCGAGTGGAAGACTGCCTTTAATACACGTGATGGACACTACGAATATTTGGTCATGCCCTTCGGCCTGTGTAACGCTCCCGCAGTATTTCAGGAATTTGTGAATGACATATTTCGTGACCTCCTCTATGTCTGTGTTGTGGTGTATCTCGATGATATCTTGATTTTTTTCCCCAGATCTTGTGACTCATCAGGTCCATGTCCGCCAGGTGTTGCTTAGATTAAGAGAGAATCATCTCTACGCCAAGTTGGAGAAGTGCGTGTTCCAGGAGAAGTCTCTACCCTTCCTGGGCTATATCATCTCTGATCAGGGTCTCAAGATGGACCCAGAAAAGGTCAAGGCTGTCCTGGAGTGGCCACGTCCCCAAGGCTTAAGGGCCATACAATGCTTCCTGGGATTCGCCAACTTCTACAGACTGTTCATCCCCAACTTATCTTCTCTGACAGCCCCCATCTCCACCCTCACTTAGAAGGGTATGAATGCCAAAGTGTGGACTCCAGAGGCGGAGATCGCATTTGAAACCTTAAAGAAAGCCTTCACGTCTGCCTCCATTCTGCACCATCCTGATGTGTCCCTGCAGTTTTCATTAGAGGTGGACGCCTCCTCTATTGGTGCCGGTGCTCTATTGTTCCAGAGGGGTTCGAAAGGCAAGACGGTGGTATGTGGTTACTACTCCAAGCTGTTTTCTTCTGCAGAGCGCAACTACTCGATTGGGGATCAGGAGTTACTGGCCATCAAGCTGGCTCTGCAGGAGTGGAGACACCTACTGGAAGGCGCAGCTCATCCTATCCTGGTCTTCACGAACCACAAGAACTTGACCTACCTACAGACTGCTCAGCGGCTGAACCCTCGTCAAGCCAGATGGTCATTGTTTTTTGCACGGTTCCGGTTCGAACTCCACTACTGACCTGCCGACAAGAATGTGAGGGACGATGCCTTGTCCAGGTCATTTGAGACAGAGGACACTGTGGAGTCCCCACAGAATATTATCGATCCTTCCTGCATCTACTCTGTCAACCCTCTGCAGGTTAGAGACATTCCTCCAGGAAAACTTTCGTACGGCTGGCAGACAGAGGAGGAATCCTTCGCTGGGGACACAGTTCCAAGCTGGCAGGACATGCGGGTGCCCGTAAGACACGAGACCTAATTGCCCGTCAGTTCTGGTGGGCCACGCTGCCCAAAGACGTCATAGACTTTGTTTCCTCCTGTACGGTGTGTGCAGCCAACAAGGGTGCCCACTCCAGACCAGCCGGTCTGCTCCAACCACTGCCTGTGCCCGAGGCCCCCTGGCGGCATATTGCTATGGATTTTGTTACAGATCTGCCTCCCTCTGCAGGATGCAGTGTGATCTGGGTGGTGGTGGATCGTTTTTCAAAGATGGCTCATTTTGTTCCCCTGACTGGCCTGCCTTCTGCCGCTCGACTGGCTGATCTCTTCATGCAACACATCTTCCGTCTGCATGGATTACCTCTGCATATTGTCTCGGATCGAGGGGTCCAGTTCACCTCTAAGTTCTGGAGAGCACTCTGCGGCCTACTCGCTGTAAAGTTGGACTTCTCCTCAGCTTACCACCCTCAGTCCAATGGGCAAGTTGAGAGGATTAATCAAATGGAGAACTACCTACGGCACTTTGTTTCCAGAAGACATGATGACTGGGTGCAGCTGCTCCCGTGGGCAGAGTTCTCTTATAATAACCATACCAGTGAGTCCACCACCTCCAGCCAGTTCTTCATAGTCTATGGCCAACATCCTCGAATACGCCTGCCCGGCTCTACTATGTCTCAGGTGCCTGCAGCCAATTCTACCTTCAGGAACTTTCTGCAAATATGGCAGCAGACACGATCTTCTATTCTGCTGGCGGTGGACCGCATGAAGAGAAAGGCAGACACTAGAAGATGAGAACCTCCCCAGTTTCTTCCAGGTACAAAGCTCTGGCTGTCTTCCAGGAATATCCGGCTGAGGGTGCCATCTTGCAAGTTTTCTCCCAGATTCCTTGGACCCTTAGAGATTCTGCTGCAGATCAATCCTGTGTCGTACAAGCTTCAACTGCCTCCTACCCTCAAGATCCCTAACTCCTTCCACATCTCCTCGCTAAAACCCGTGGTTCTGAACCGCTACTCCAGGACTCCTAGTTCCGCAGTGGCTCCTGGCGGTTCATCCGGAACTTTCGAAGTGAGGGAGATCCTGGCCACCAAGAAAGTAGGAGGCAGGACATTTTACTTGGTGGATTGGAGGGGATTTGGTCCAGAAGAGAGGTCTTGGGAGCCAGAGGAGAACATCGATGCCCCTGTCCTCGTGAAGAAATTTCTTTCCCGCTCTGGTCCCAAGAAGAGGGGGCGTAAGAGGGGGGATACTGTTACGTCCATGGCCGGGGATCGCCGTTCTAACTCACCCCCTGACGATCCCAGCCATGGACATCTCTCTGCTTGGCGTCCGCCTCCTCCTGGCAGACTTTCTTCCGGGTCCTCATACTGTTTCTCGCAGGGCGAGCGCACCCGCGCGTGCACGGCCTTAAAGGGCCAGTACGCGTCCAGCTGTCAAAAATCAATTATCAGCCAAAATGGCTGCTGGACTATAAAAAGGGGCTCTGCCCACTGGTTCCTTGCCTGAGCGTTATTGTATACCCTAGTTTGTCTTGCTAAAGGTCTCCCAGTGTTTTCCAGTCCCCAGTGTTACCCGTTCCTGCTGCCTGTACCCTGTGCTATCGTTACCTGCTGTGAAAGCCAAGTCGTGTCTTCCCGCTGCATTCGCAGCGTTACCTGCTGTGAAAGCCAAGTCATGTCTTCCCGCTACATCCGCAGCATACCTGCTGTGAAAGCCAAGTCGTGTCTTCCCGCTGCATCCGCAGCGTTACCTGCTGTGAAAGCTAAGTCATGTCTTCCCGCTGCATCCGCGGCGTCACCTGCTGTGAGAGCCAAGTCGTGTTCCTGCCACTGTCTACATTGCCTCAGGTACCCGTTCAGAACTATAGACATTGTTTTGTACCTTGTTGGCCAGCTGCTATCCCTCTACGCGGTACGGCCCAGTGGGTCCACACCCCGCGCCGTGACAGACATAATCTTTGTGTGCTTGTTATACCTAAATGTTTTGTTTTATTTAAAGTGCTATAGAAGATGATGGTGCTATATACACAAATACATATACTGATCTTCCTGATGGTCCTGTGGCAGCACAACACAAATGGGTTTTAGTCCCCTAGATACAATTATATAGAGACAGATTAATTAGCAGTAATTAACTAATAAACCTCAATCAATCGCCCTCTATAACTAGGTGAAAGGATCCCAGACACAGTGTATTTTTTATTTCTCTCCTAGGTATTGTCAGAGATGGAATCTCCTGTAGCTCGGCTATGATGGAGTTAATATGTTCCAGGTTGGATAGAGGTTACGCCTGTCCCTCAGCCTTAGGGTGTACCAAGATGTAGGATATGCTTTGGTACATGGAAAACCCCTTCTAGCGATCTAGGCGCTCTGGTGACATGCCTCCCTCTCCCCAGAATTGTCGGAATGTGCAAACCTCTTAGCAGGGGGATGTACAGTTTCTCTGGAGTTTGGGATGCCGGGGCTTCATTACGGTGCCTTGCGCACGCGCAGTCTTCCCTGCTTCCAAACCGAAAGTCGGGGCATGCACATTCCGCCCGGCAGGAAGCCGGATTTTCGAATGAGGTTTATAATGCATGGCTGTGTTCCTCACAGTGTGCTCAGCCAGCTCGCTATACACTCTGCTACTAAGAGGTAAGCATGGTGTCGAAAGAGGGAGCTCATTACCGGTATATTAATTTATGTCAGCCTCTTTCACCTAGCTGATACTTTTGATGAATCTTTTTTGGGATTGTGTATGTGGTTTATGCCTCTGTTTTTTTATTCATGCTGGAAACTATCATATAACTTATATACCACTGTATGTTACTTTTAAATCACCTTTGTGTTTATGTAGTTAAATGTTGTATATTACAAATATATCTATGGCTCTGGCTCATTCTTGCATTGTTTTTTTCCTCAGATGTCTTTCCATGGGGACTGCAGGAAGAGATCTAGAAAATATAAACATAGAGTTTCCAAAAGATGCCAGGAAACATTACTAGATGAATTATCCTCTGATTTTTATGGCATTTGTATCGCTCCTAAAGGAAATACTCAAAGATCAGCTTGCTACTATATTTGACCAAGCTGGTCCCTCAAGAAAATCGAAACGCCCCAGAAATTCTCCACCAGAGTTTTCTACTAACCTACAGTCCTATGGGGATTCATCCAGATCAGAGGGGGAAATCGTGTCAGAGGACTCAGATTCGGATGACCAGGACGAGTTCTATATATTCCGCAAGGAACAGCACCCTACTTTTAGTCAAAGCAGTCAAAGAAACGATAGAATCAGATAAAATTGTGAATTACAAGCCAAAAAAGGACAGACTTTTTTAGTTCCCTACCTTGAAAGGAAAAATGCTTGCAGGCCATTATACACTTAATGAGTGGATAGAACGAGAATGGGATAAGCCAGATAAGAGAGTAGATCCGAACATAAAGATCAGGTCTACATACAAGGTGGAAGGAAATTTTTCCCAGTCCTGGGATTTAGTCCCTAAAGTAGACCTTCCAGTGGCTAGATTATCTAAGAAGGCAGTCTTCTCTTCTGAGGAAGCATCCCTCTTGAAGGACCCTATGGACTGCAGGGCTGAATCCATCCTCAAAATGTTTTATTTTGCTTCTTCTGCTGCATATGTTTCAGCCTCAGCTTCAGTGCCCATAGCCAGAGCTCTAAGAATCATAAGCCAGCTATGTTGGGACTTGGAAGAAAGAGTCTCTTTGGAAAAGATCTTGCAGACCCTACCTATTATGAAATCAGCTTTAGAATTTTTATGTGATTTTCCTATAGATCTTACGAAATTTTCCTCTCTCTCTAACATGGTGATACTCCATCAAAAATAAACTTTTGCAGTTTGCCCTTTTTATCGCGGAACCCTCTTTGGTCCACAATTGGACAAGATTCTAGAATCCAATGGAGAAGGTAAAGGCGCAAAATTCCCAGAAACCAAGAAGAAGCCCTTTCAGCTGTCCTTTCGTGGTCAAAGGAGAAGCCCCCAAGATTCAGAGCAAACAACAAGTTCTTTGACAGAATAAGTAAGTTTAGATCAAATAAGCAATCATCTTCTTTTTTTTCCTGAAAAATGGTCCGAATCAGAAACGAGCTATGATGCCAGGACTCTTCCTATGCAGGTAAAAGCCAGATGAAATAATTTCTCGTCTTTATGGTCTATGACTTCATCAGATGCATGGGTTGCTTCAACAATTCAGAACGGGTATGCACTAGAATTTTTAAAAGTAACCCCCAAATCGTTTTTTTCTCAACTCTGGGAAAGATCCAGTGATTCTTCATCTTCTGCAAGAATTTATCCAGAAGTCAGCACTAGAAGATTTTCCGACAGAAGAACCCCTCCATGGTGTTTGCCATTCCCAAACTAGGCAACATATGGAGACTAATTATAGATCTTACTCTTCTCAACATATCTCCAGAAGAAGAGATTTAAAATGGAATCCATTCGTTCAGTGTTATCCCTTCTGGAATTAAACAACATTATGGCAAGGCAACCATAGATCTCACAAATGCCTACTTACATGTCTCTGTACTTTTCAGAAATTGGAAATATCTGAGGATAGCAGTTCAGACATCCAGAGGAATACGCCACCTGCGGTTCACTTGTCTTCCTCTCGGCATAACATCAACACGTATGCCTCCTCTTGGGGTTGGGGTGCCAATGTAGCTAGTCCATTTACGCAGGGCAAGTGGTCAAAACTGGAAGTGGCACAATCTATGAGAACTAATGGCGGTCGAACGGGCAACCTCATATTTACAGGAAATTTCTATCTGGTGGTTCAATCAGACAATCTCCCCGCAGAGTTTTATATAAACAAGCAGGGAGGAACCAGGAGTTCCAAAATGTTTGCACATTGCAAAGACCTTATGTGCTGGGCAGAGCACAACACTCTGGGTATCTCGGTGATGCACATCAGAGGAGTCTTGAATGTCAAGGTGGATATTCTCAGTTGCTCTTCCTTCCAAGACCAAGTGATAGCTATTCTTCCCTTCTGGCCCCGCAGCGGATGGTTCGCTCACATGTGGTCTCTATCGAGGGAGGCAGATTCTGGAGACTACCCAATGTACCGGATCTCCTGTCCCAGAAAGGTCCCCTACATCCTCGACCCCACATGTTACAGCTTACTGCCTTGAGGCTGGCAGGCAAAACTTAAAAGTCTCGGGTCTATCCTCTGAGGTTATTAATACCCTTCTATGAGCAAGACGGCCATCTATAGTCAAGGTTTATAATTGAGTATGAGAAACCTTTACGTCCTGGTGTGAGGAGTATTCCATGCAGCATGATACTTTGAAAGCAATACTGCAATTCCTACAAGTAGGCTTCCAAAAAGGTCTTAAACTAAATACACTTAAAGTTCAGTTTACTGTGATCAATGCTCAGCTGCAGGGGAAGTTTACTAGTCAACATTTAGTCAGAACTTTTTTCAGAGCCATAAACAATTTGAGTTCCACTCTTTAAGCTCCAGCACCATCTTGGTACTAGCAATAGTCCTAACGGCCTTGACTAAAGGTCCGTTTGAACCCCTGAATGAAGCCAGCATTAGACTTCTCACCTTTAAGACTTTCTTTTTAGTGGCAATCACTTCAGCTGGATGAATCAGCAAGCTGCAGGCGTTATACCGTAGGGAGCCATACTTCAGGGATCTGGGAGAATGCTTACTGTTTCGTACAATGCCTGGATTTCTTCCTAAAGTGCCATTCAGCATCAACATTAACCAAGAAATTTCTCTTCCTGCCTTTTTTCCAGATCCTCAAACTGAAGAACAACGCATTTGACATACCTTGAATGTTAGGAGAGCGGTATTGGCTTACATACAAAAAACTAAGGTCTATTTCTACAGCACCAAGGCCTCAATAAGGGTCAGAAGGCCAGCAAAGCCACATTAGCACGCTGGATTAAAAGCACAATAGAGCTTACCTAGTCATTTACAGTCTTCTCTGCATGTACGGGCCAACTCCACATGCTCTACATCAGCATCTTGGGCCGAATTAGGCCACATTACCTTCTGCAGAGCAGATACGTTTACCTCCTCTTCCACTTTAATGCGCCACTATAGATTTGACATTCTAGCAGCAGAGGGTTCTGTTTTTGACAAGCGAGTGCTTCAATTAGCAACATCGGCTCCTGCCCCCCTTAAGTATTCACTTGTTTACAAATCCCATTTGTGTTGTGCTGCCGCAGGA
This sequence comes from Rhinoderma darwinii, assembly GCF_050947455.1. NCBI lineage: Eukaryota > Metazoa > Chordata > Amphibia > Anura > Rhinodermatidae > Rhinoderma > Rhinoderma darwinii. Next base: position 261,621,191 of record NC_134688.1, read on the forward strand.
CGATCAGGAAAACTAAAAGTTTCCTGGAGTCCGTAGGCCGCACAAGTTTCCCTTCGTTTAAATTTTTTTCTTTTTGCTACATAACCATACACTGTCTGGAATACTTTCACCTAGTTATAGAGGGCCGATTGATTGAAGTTTATTAGTTAATAACTGCTAATGAATCTGTCTGTATATAATTGTATATAGGGGAAAAAACCCATTTGTGTTGTGCTGCCTACGGACTCCAGGAATCCAAAATTTTGATAAGTACATTTTCATTATAATCTGTAGGTACAACATTAATGAATAAGGAAAGGCACACAAATATTTTCATATTCCATCAACTTATGTGTTTATTGTACAAATCTTCATGGCGAATGGAAGTGTATTTAATGCATTCATATGTTATCGCTTGCTGTCCGAAATGTATTGTTATGTGTTCTGAGTGCGGTATTGTGGGCCTGTTTGGTGTTAGCATGTATCGCGTGATATTTAGTAATAGCACATGGAACAATCAGCAGAAGTATATGCCAGTGCGTGGAAGGAGAAGTCTGCCAGATAGCACAATATACAATCATGCCAAGTTGGAAAGTCGAATTGTACTTACTCTGATAAAGAATCTGTTCCTGTGACTTTGTCGTCGTATTAACCGAAGATAATGTTGTGTTCATTAATTGAGATGTTGTTGCCATGACAACTATGGAAAAAAAAGTTCAGATAACATTGAAATATTGTATTTGCTGTAGAATATGGCTGATAAGCAGCATTTACTTTATGAGAAAGTGATTACAGAGATATTTTCTTTATACCAATTATTTCCTTTATATATTAGTTAAGCATGGTAACTGCCACAGTGTAGATACCTTCCCTCCCAACACATATTGATATCCTATTTTACAATTTTGGATTTTTATTAGTAAAGTTTGTATGTAAGGTATTTTTTTTTCCACAAGGGGGCACCGTAGTCAAATGGTAATATTGTACATGGCTGACTGGCGGGTTGAATAAAGATAACAGATACACGCCATTCTGTCTACTTTATCATTATTCAATCTATAAGTAGACAAATATTATAAAAGGTCTACCCAATAGAGCTTGAACATGTTGCCAGGGGTAGCAGAAATATCTAGGTTGTCAAAAGGATATTTCCTGGCTACCACACCAAAATCAAAATTGAAAGGTTAGTGGTAAGATCATGCCTGTATACACACACCAAACCTGTGTAGACAACCTCTGCTTGAACACTGGAAAAAGTATAAGGGTATGTGCACACACACTAATTACGTCCGTAATTGACGGACGTATTTCGGCCGCAAGTCCCGGACCGAACACAGTGCAAGGAGCCGGGCTCCTAGCATCATACTTATGTACGATGCTAGGAGTCCCTGCCTCGCTGCAGGACAACTGTCCCGTAGTGTAATCATGTTTACAGTACGGGACAGTTGTCCTGCAGCGAGGCAGTGACTCCTAGCATCGTACATAAGTATGATGCTAGGAGCCCGGCTCCTTGCACTGTGTTCGGTCCGGGACTTGCGGCCGAAATACGTCCGTCAATTACGGACGTAATTAGTGTGTGTGCACATACCCTGAGAAGAGACAGAAGTTCCAACTCCACCAGCAATGTTCCCCAGTCTGTGGTTCTCCAGCTGTTGTAAAATGACCTGGCAACTGTAGAATGTCAGGGATGATGGGAGTTATAGTTGTACAATAGCTAGAGAACCACAGGTTGAGGAACCATGGATTACAGACATCTTGCAGTCAACCCAGAGACTCAAGAGGAGTAGATGGCATCTCATTTAATGCAAACATATCAATAGATGCTCCAACGTAACTCCACCAATGGTGTGGCTGAAAGATGAGACTTGTGGCTTGCGAACATAAACATCTCAAAAACAGAAACGGGAATATGCCCCACTAAGCATGTTATCCCAGATCTTATGAGTCCATATTCATGATTAATTGTGCTGTCCCACATATGTGGATATAGTTTGTTGATGTATTGTAATTAAAGGGAACATACAAAATTAATCTGTCTTATGAGTGAAATTGTTAAATATGGACCTGCATGAAATACAGTGGATATAAAAAGTCTACACACCCCTGTTAAAATGCCAGGTTTTTGTCATGTCAGTAAATCCACACAAGATGAATAATTGCAGAACTTTTTCCACTTTTAACCTCTTTAGGACACAGCCTGTTTTGGCTTTGTGGTACAACCGATTTATTCAAATCTTACATGTGTCACTTTATGTGATAATAACGAGGGAATGCTTTTACCTATCCAAGCGAATCTGATATTGTTTTCTCGTGACATATTGTACTTTATGATAGTGGAAAAATTTGGTTGATAAATTTAATATTTATTAGTGAAAAATACCAAGATTTAGAGAAAATTTGCAAAAATGTGCATTTTTCTAAATGTAAATGTATCTACTTGTAAAACAGATAGTAATACCACACAAAATAGTCACTAGTTAACATTTCCCATATGTCTACTTTATGTTTGCATTTGCGTGGATTGTGGGGTCTGCTTCTTTTTAGATTATATTTTAGGCACCATGTCAGGTTTGAACAGGTCTTGTGGTGCCAAAACAGTGGAAACTCCCCAAAAGTGACCCCCATTTTGGAAACTACACCCCTCAAGGAATTTATTTATAGGTATGGTTAGCATTTTGACCCCACAGGTTTTTTTTTGCTAGATTTATTGGAGTTAGTCTGTGAAAATGAAAATTAACTTTTTTTCTGAAAAAACAGAAATTTGTAATATTTACAAGGAATAAAGAAGAAAATGCACCTCAACCTTTGTAAAGCATCTTCTCCTGATTAAGGAAATACCCCATATGTGGTAATAAACTGCTGTTTGGACCTACAGAGGGGCTTAGAAAGGAAGGATGTAGTTGCATAAATGTAAACACCCAATTATAATTGGGGGTGTGGTTGTGTTCAGAATTAGCCAATCACATTTAAACTCATGTTAAATAGTAGTCAGTACACAGCTGCCATTATTTAAAGTGATTCTGAGTAACCCCATATAAAGTTCATCTGTTCTATTAGGATTTTCTTGACATTTCCTTTGTTGCATGTGACAGCAAAAGCCATGGTCCGTAAAAAGCTTACAACACATCAAAGGGATCTGATTGCTGAAAGGCATCAGTCAGGAGAAGAGTACCAAAGAATTTCAAAGGCATTAGATATATGATGGAACACAGTAAAGACGGTCATCCAGAAGTGGATTACATTTGGCACAACAGTCACATTACCAAGCAGGGCAGGACTGGCACTTAAAATCAGCCCTGGCATTTTTAAGCACTCAGGGCCACCGCAGGCCATACGCAGCCGCCAGCCTGATAGCTCCAACTCCAACGTATCCACTGCTTTTCCACGAGAATAATGAATATGCTCATTATTCTAGAGGATTTTTTCTTGCGGAGCGGAAGAAATTCAAGCAGAATTCTTTCCACTGCATGGGAATAGGGTATAAAATAGCCCATTCACTTGTAGTGGATGCAGAATGTCAGTGGATTTGAAAGGGATTTAGTTGTGGAATCGGGGACTTAGTCCTAATCAAATCCTGATTGCGTGATCATGGCCTAATACTGACGTATAAAGATTGCAAATTATACCAGTATACAGTGCAGTACTAGGGGTACTGCTGTAAGGTGCCCGGACCAAACCTAACTAAAAGAGGGTCCACCAGCAGCTGCTGCTGACTGCCACTGCTTACTAATGCCACTCTGCAGTTTACACAGGGAGATATGCTGCCGACAATGATAAAAGTTTTTGCATTTAAAGCGATGCAATCAGTGTTTGCTCGTTCATCATTATCATTGTTCTGTGAACGCTCGTTTGCCTGATAATTGGCTAGTGTAAAAGGGCCTTTAGGGTCAGTTCACACTGAGTTTGTTGGGGCTGATTTTAACGTGGACACCGCGTCGGAATCAGCACCAAAAAAGTCCCAAACCACCCCTCCATTAATTTCAATGGGAGGCAGAGGTGTTTTTTCCCAGGCAGCTTCTGGCTGCAAGTGGAAAAGAAAAAGCGGCATACTCTTTCTTTGAGTGTTTTCCAGCTCTGTCCTTCTGTTGAAATTAATTGGGGGCAGAAAAAACCTGCGATGCTCGTTTGAGCGTTTTTTTTGCTGTGTTTTTTGCCCACTGTCCTTGCATTAGATTCAACGGTCGTGGCCAAAAAAACAAAGTGAAAAAGACAGAAAAAACAGCGTTAGAACAACGCTGGTGGTTCAAAATCTATAACAAAGAACTGTGTGAACTAGGCCTTAGTCAGGGTTTTTGCAGAAGCCAAAATATGGCTGTAGAGTTAACTGGTGATGTTGGTAGTAATGATCAACTGTTCTACCGAAGCTGTAATGAATATACATTTTTGTCGTGGAGCTCCATCCAACTATAGGCAATTATCTCAGGTAATTGTATACATTCTCAATGCAACTTGTTATATGTTTATGTCTATATAAAGTGCTATACATTTTAACAGAACTGGTCAGGCTCTGTTCACACTTGCATTAGTTGTTTTTTTTCGTCGGGTCTCAGTTGCATTTGAATAGTCAGACTAACGTAGCATGCTGTGCTGTCTGATCCAGTAATAAAGAATAAGAAGCTAAAGAGACCCATTATAACTCCAGATCATAACAGATCTGTCATATTCATAACAGAAGCTGTGACACCAGTGTGAACAGAGCCTTATGTGTATCCATTATAATTCCTTCTATTTTCTTGCAGGGCAGTTGTGCCCCCCATCTCATAAGTGCTCTTCACATGGCTGGTCATATACTTAGCCAGGGCCGGAGTCAGTACCTGGCGAACCCGGGCAAGTGCCAGGGCCCACTACCCTTGGGGGGGGCCCAATCGGCCGCCGGGTGCTGTAGCTGCCTTCATCACGGCATCACTGTCCATATATGGACAGTGATATCAGGAGGAGAGGAGTTGTCCCAGGTGCTCTGCTCCGATACTCCGTCTCTGCGGAAGCCCCTGACATCACTGTCCATATATGTCCAAATATATTGGGGTACAAACTGGTGACCTAATTTCTATATGGGGACATAAACAGGGCCTAACGTCTATATGGGAGCACAAAGTGATGTTTTCTGCCATTTTACTGCCGCCGTGAGTTCCCCTGCAAAGGGGCCTACTAAGTCTGTGTTGCCAAAGGGCCCACATGAGCCTGGAGCCAGCCCTGTACTTAGCATTCAGTCTCAAGCATAGTCCATCAAATCAATCCTGGAAAAAATCCTAATGCTTGACTTTAGTCCAACAATCCCTAAATACAAAGAACTCCAAATGCGTACAATGTTTCTAAATCCTATGTTTGTTCACACGGATGAATCCACCGCAAATTTCCGCCTCCCATTCATTTCAACGGACGTCGGACGCTTCTTTTTTCCGCTAGCTGATTATTTCAGCTAGCGGCAAAAAGAAGCGCCCTGCTAGTTCTACAGGGGGATTCCACTTGAACCTCCCATTGATATCAATGGAAGGGAGGAATCTTCCTGCCGCTGGCAGGAATAGTTCTGCGGTGGATTTTTCCGCCATGTGAACTAGCCCTAACAGGCCGCTGAACATACTTGTGTGACTGATGTCCCTCTCCTTGTCTTGCCAGTGCTGGCCCCCATAGAGGGGCATACGTGAGCTCTCCTACCTCTTAAAGGGACAGGCCTGTTGCTAATCACCCCTGATTATTTAACGCTGCTGGGAACTGCTACACCTTGCCTCATAAACAAGGTGCTTTGCATCCTGTACATTTGTGAAGATGTTTGCGGTTTGCTATTTTAGATTTGAGCCTGTCATTTTGCTGCCTACCAAGACCTGCAAACGTCTTATTGTGTTGCATGAACGCGGTCAGCCCTGACCTCAGATTTGTACAACCGCGCTTTTGCTTTTTGACCACACTTCAGAAATACCATCTACAAGCCTTCAGCAGTTACCATTGAAGACTACCCCTAAAAATGCGACCGATTTCCAGCATATAGTCTATACTATAATGAGGATCATTTTGAGGACGAACATTGCAAATTTCCTTAGACCTTGCACCCCACTTTAGCCCCAGTCAAATCTAAATTGAACATAGTGGGTCCACACTCCTGTCCTAATGCCTGTTTTACGGATCGATATTGGACAAATCTATAACATGACAATATTTTATGGGCCCATACTGTACTTCCGCAAGCCTTAAATTTTTGTATAAGTCCGTGACAAAAAAGAATCACAGAAGAATAGGGAGGAATACCCTGACGTACTGAGGCACCACACAGCGGGACATGGAGTGCCTACGACTCTGTAATATGAAAAAGTAGGGACTCTGTGTGCCACTAAATAGACTTAAATGTCTAACAATAAGGGTATGTTCACACGCACTGTTTTCAGACGTAATTCGAGCGTTTTACGCCTCGAATTACGCCTGAAAAAACGCCCCTAATACGCCTACAAAAATCTGCCCATTGCCTGCAAGGGGTTTTACGATGTTCTGTTCCCACGAGCCTTTATTTTACGCGTCGCTGTCAAAATACGGCGCGTAAAATGACGGCTCGTCAAAAGAAGTGCAGGACACTTCTTGGGATGTTTTTGGAGGCGTTTTTCATTGACTTCATTGAAAAACAGCTCCAAAAACGGCCGTAAAAAACGCGAGTTGCTACAAAACGTCCGAAAATCAGGAGCTCCGTATTTTCAGACGTTTCTGGTCACTGCGTGTGAACATACCCTAAGGGTATGAGTTTTTCCGCTGCAAATGTTGGTGCAGATTTGGGGCAATTACGCAACGAATCTGCACCAACATTTGCATATTTGACAGGTAATTCAGACGTTGCAGAAAACACAGTGGACTTGCCACAGATTTCAGTTTTTGCGTAGCAAAGGCTGAAATACGCCGTGAAATTCCGCTTCTTCTCCGCAACAGACAGTTCATGCTGCAGACAGAAAATTCTGCACCGCAGCCTATGGTCCGCAGCGTAGTTTTCCGCAATGTCTGAACTAACTTGCCTAAAAATGTATTGAAACAAATGTAAAAAAACGTCCGCTGGAGAATTCCACAGCAATTCCGCCACGTGTGAACATGTCCTAACACTTCGTCATGTGAACTAACAGTTAATTGTTTACATTTGTATTTTTGCCCTGGGATATATTGTGCTTTTACACTCCACAATGAACATATAAAATAATAAAAGTGGGGGTACCTGCAATGTTAAGGACATATCGTTGTCTCTTTGCACAGGCCGATTTTATTTTATATTAAGAAAAATATATTTTAATGCAGTTTGTCAAACCGATTGCTTGGTATATATACTCCTAGTTTATTTACATTTGGTGGAACACTGCTGTCTTTATAGACCCACAGGGATCCTTACCCATGAAATATTTTCTCCTAACCGCTTCCATGATTATGAAATATACTGCACATCTAGGGAGTCCTTTACTGGACAAACGAATAAGCCATAGTTTTCTTAAGCAGAGAGCCCTTGCAAAAAGTAACTGCTCCGCTACTAGCTGGTCCATAATGCATTGCTAGTCTCTATGAATAGCTCATTATATTTGCTCAATAACATACAATGAGGCTCTGTATTAAAGCACACACAAGTAAAGAAACAGCCACCATAAAACACTTCATATCTGAGTTACTCTTCTGCACATAAAATTTGGTGGGTTTTTTATTACGCATTAAATAATGCACAATTTCCTCAATCACTCTGTAGCTGTACATTTTTTTCTAGATACATATATAGATTTTCACTATATTATATTTACTTCCTATTAGGTATGGTGTTTGCTGTTATACAAGGAAAAGGAAAAAAAACCATATGGTCACTTTCAATGCACTAACAACCTTAGGAGGAAAAGAAGACGGAAGCAACTTTCGACTTTAATAGCAAATTAAACATACAACTATGGACTGATCACTCTTCTGGTTAAGCTCTACTGTCAGTTGTCAAATGGCAGCGAATTAAAGCACTGCATTCGTTTAAATGTCAAACTTTCTATACATCAGAGAGTATTGGCTGCTCTGTCATACAGTGATAGATGCGTAACAAAAGGAGAAATGCCAAAAAACACATCTTCAAAGCAGATTTACGTCAATATTTTCATGAGTTTAAATTGTGCAAAAACAAACTAAGTAACATTTAGGCTGGGTTCACACAGAGTTTTTTGCAGGCCATTGAGCGCCGCGGGCAAAAAAAGCCGCAAAATACGCTTTCTCTGCCTCCCAATGGGAGGTCAGAGGCGTAAACGTCCAAAGATAGGGCATGTCCCTTCTTCTTCCCGCGAGATGGTTTTTCCGGTCGCGGGAAAAAAACGCCTTCGCCTCCCATTGAAATCAATGGGAGGTATTTTCGGCAGTTTTTTGGGAGTGTTTTCCGACGCGGTTTCCGCATCAAACTCGTCAAAAAACTCTGTGTAGTTCCCCCCTTAGGGTATGTTCACACGGCAGCGTCCGTAACGGCTGAAATTACGGGGATGTTTTCAGGAGGAAACATCCCCGTAATTTCAGCCGTAACGGCATGTGCAGGCGCTTGAACGCCGCGTCCATTACGGACGTAATTGGCGCTGCTTTTCATTGGAGTCAATGAATAACGGCTCCAATTACGCCCAAAGAAGTGACAGGTCACTTCTTTTACGCGGGTGTCTATTTACGCGCCGTCATTTGACAGCGGCGCGTAAATATACGCCTCGTGTGAACAGACAAATGTCAGCCCATTGCTTTCAATGGGCAGATGTTTGTCAACGCTATCGAGGCGCATTTTTCGGACGTAATTCGGGGCAAAAACGCCCGAATTACGTCCGTAATTAGTGCGTGTGAACATACCCTTAGGGTTATTAAAAAAGAGTATTTTCCTTGGAAAATGAATAGATCTGTAAGAATTCACTGCACTAAATGTACGCTCAATGATCTATTAGAAGCACATGTGTGCTTTAAAATGGGAAACGAAATTCCCATGTCTCTGACTCGCAGGTTCAAGCTTTTACCGATCACATCTAAGTTCATAACTTAGATGTGATCGATAACAGGTGGTCCTGCATGTCAGAGACACACAGGACCCGCAGACACTGAACCCATCAGTGCCGCTGACCTGACGGATTCGGGTCTCAGTGCAAGATACAGCTGCTCTGTATACAGGATACAAAGCAGCTGTATCTCAAAAAGTTAATTTTGTTTTTTTTAATAAAAAGTATTTAAAAAGTTGCACCAAACACACTAATACACATTTTTACAAAAAAATAAAAAACATTTTCAAAGGTGTACATAGTCTTTAAAGGGGTTTTTCTGGGACACTTATTTTAATGGCCTATCCTTACAATATATCACCAATATCAGATCAGTGGGGGTCCACTCTACCAATCAGCTGTCTGAAGGGGCCATGGTGACGAACGCTAGGGCCTCTTCATAGTTTACCAGACACAACGTCGTACACTTCTGTAGTTGCTGTGCCTAGGATTGCAGTTCTCCACAGCCTGGTCCCATTCACTTGAATATATTTTTATGTAGTGAAAACAGTAAACCATAAAAAAATTAACATATATAGTAGTACTGCAATCATAACAACACATAGAACAATAAAAAAAAATATTATTTAAACCCGACGAAGAAATCCCAAAAAATGACGAATTTTCTTTTGTTATGTATCCCAATATGGTACTAATAAAAACTACAGCTCATCCCACATAAAAAAAACATGCAATGTTGACAAAAAAAATATATAAAAGTTAGGTTGGGTTCCCACAGTGCAGATTTGCTGCAGATTTTGCACGCGTTTTTTATTTTGCCAAAACCTGGAACGGAATCTAAACAAAAGAAATATATAAAGAAAGGCCTTATAGGTCTACTCTTATGGTTTTGGCTAAAATACACATGCAAAGTCTGCAGCAAATCTTCACTGTGGGAACCCAACCTTATTTCTCTTGGAATACAGCGACACAAAAATTATTTTATTGAGCAAAAGTACTAAAACTTAAAAAAGACACATCTTTGTCATATTTTGCCACAATCGTAACAAGCCGTAGCGAAAAGTTAACTTGTCATTTAAACCACATGCAAAAAGATCACAAAAACCAATGGTGGAATTGCTGTTTTATTTCCTTACCCCCAAAAAATTTATAAAAGTTAATCCACCAATTATACGTACCGCAAAATGGTGGCATTAAAAAAACACACCTCATCCCGAAAAAATAATCCTTGCCACTCCGACGGAAAAATAAAAAAGTTATGGCTCTTGGAATGTGGCGATGAGAAAGCAAAAAAAAAAAAAAGCTGCATCCTGAATACCCAAAATAGGCCGGTCCTTAAGGGGTTAAGGACCTGTTAAGATTCGATATTACATTGTAAATATTTTTTTTTATTTTTTTAAATCAAAATAAAGGGTTTGTAGAAAAATATTCAGAACTTTTACTTTCTGGCTGTTTATCAGGATAAATGTTTATCCCCATGATGAAGCGAGCCATTGTTTGTGATATGACGAGTACGAAGCTTCCCCAGAGTATGTGAATTTAGCACATTTCAGTGCTGGGCTATGAAAGCTGTGTTTGCATATGCCCACTTACGATTCTTGCCTGTTTATTTATATGCACACACTATCATGTGATTATTATGGAGCCAGGTCTTAGACTGGACCTAGACTGAAAAGGGCAAATTTTATATTCTAAAATGCAGATGTTTTCCTATCATCTTATTTCAGACATATTAGGCTCAAATAGAACCGATGACAGATTTATTAACTGTCATCAAAAATATATTACAGAATATATTAGGGGAAGAAATTTTATTTGTTAGAATGAAAAGACACAGCCCCATTATGAGAGAATCCATTCCGAAGCTTACAGCCTCTATAAGGGTATGTTCACACGCTTAGCAAAAACGTCTGAAAATATGGAGCTGTTTTCAAAGGAAAACAGCTCCTGATTTTCAGCCGTTTTTTTTAGCAACTTGCTTTTCTTCACGGCCGTTTTTGGAGCTGTTTTTGGAGTCAATGAAAAACGGGTTCAAAAACGGCTCAAGAAGTGACATGCACTTTCGTTTCACGGAGGTTTTTTTACGCGGCCGTTTTTCAAATTTTCCAATTTTTTGTCCGTCTTTTTGGAAAAACGTCCGAAGATAAGCCATGTGAACATACCCGTGAACGGCAGAAAAACGGCCTGTTCTGTTCTGACGGGCTGTTTTTTAATGCGGTCGTTTTTAAAAGCGGCTGCGTAAAAAGATGCCCGTGAAAAAGAAGTGCATGTCACTTCTTGAGCCGTTTTTGGAGCCGTTGCTCACTCTATACAAAAACAGCTCCAAAAACGGCCGTAAAAAACGCCACAAAAAACGGGTTGCTAAAAAAAACGGCTTGAAAACAGCTCTGTTTTTTCAGACGTTTATTGCTAAGCGTGGGAACATACCCTCAATGGTGGCTGGACAAACACCTTTACTGAAGTAGGGAATCTTTAGATAGTAGAAAAGTTAAATCAATCAGCTTTCAGAATTATTCAGTAAATATCACAAACCCACATGCAAAACTGGGGACACTGGAACCGCCTGGAACTACAAACAGCAGTGAAAATATTTTTTCCTTTATTGAGTAACCATTTAAAATCCATAAATGATCACTTACGCATTTTGAGCATTAGGTCTTACTCATAGTAATCTATAGATAGATGATGACGCGTGCATTTATTCGCTTGACTTTTCTAAATTTATGTGTGCTGTGACCGACACAGAAGTTTTTAGATATTTTAACATCTGATTCCTACAATACCCTTTCCCAAGACTTAGCTTAGGGTTGAGGTACGCTGGCCACAGATCTTAGGTTCCTCAGCTAGTCTCGAGGATAATTCTCTGGATAACTTTAGCTGGTGGGGAAACAGACCAAAAATAGGAGTGATAGGAGAAAAGCTTACTATGGACAATGGCAAATAAAACCTGGCCGTACACATTAGATGTACTGTATGTTGGCCGAACCTGCCAATTTCATCAGGACCATCTAATGTGTATGGCGATGTTGTAACATCTATGGTCACGGCCCATCGTTCGGACTTACCCCTCGACGGCCTTGGCCATGGACATCCAACTGGCTTGCAGCGTCATGCTCCTGTGAGGCGCCGGCACTCACTTCTGGATATCGAGACTGTCTCCGGAGGGCGCGCGTGCCCGCGCGTGCACGGCCTTAAAGGACCAGTGCGTGAATAATTGCAGGAAGTCTGCAATCTAGCCCAGAATGTTCTGGGATATAAAAGTGGCTCTGCCCTCTTGTTCCTTGCCAGAGCGCTGATTGTTACCTAAAGTTTGTCATGCTAATGGTCCCCTAGTGTCTTCCAGCTTCCTAGTGTTCCCTGTTCCTATATCCTGTTCCTGTACTTTCCTGGTCTAGTGCCGTGCTGAGCTGTTGCCGAGTTGTGTTGCGTTCCACGCCTGTTCTGCTAACGCCACGCCTGACGTCTACCCGTCGCTTGGTTCCTGCCGTGCCTGCCTTGCTACTGTCTACATTGCCTCAGGTATCCTCTCTGAACTATAGACTTTACCTGTTTTGCCAGCTGCCATCCCGCTACACGGCATGGCCCAGTGGGTCCACACCCCGCATCGTGACAGATGTCCTGACTAAACTGACAGCAGATGTAGGGGGAGAGAAGGATCAGGCTTTTTGAGTTTCAACTTGCCCAATCCTTTGTTCTATATTAGATAAACCGCTGCCAAAGGAGTCTGGCAGCAGATTTCTCCATGAGTACACATGGACGCTTGGCCGAGCTGAGCGTGTATGTGTATGGGGGAGCCGGGAGCAATAGCTGATGGCCGAAGGCTATATTAAATGTATGGCCAGCAAAAGTCTTTATAAACTTTACCAGGAAGGATATAACATGCACATGGAAGTAGAAGAGAGGTTGAAATCCGCAGTGAAATTCCGCTTCTTCTCTGCAATGTCATGAGCATGCTGCAGAGGGAAAATTCTGCACCGCAGCCTGATTTCCGCACAGTTATTTTCTGCAACATCTGAACTAACTTTCCTAAAAATGTATAGAAACAAATGTAAAAAACGGCTTCTGCAGAATTCCACTGCGGACTGTCCGCAGCGAAATTCAACAGCAATTCCACCACGTCTGAATGTGCCCTTAAGGTAAACCATTCCCTGTATCTCTAAATATCAGGTGAGACTCAAACAATATTTTATTTTCCGTGGGCCTTATTGTTTAGTCCAAACCTCTGTTTGAAAGAACATTTTCCCTTGGATAGCATATTTGGGAGGTACCAGTGGTTAATGGGGGAAAATGCTTGGCCGTCCAGACCCAGCAAACAATTATTTTTCTTATTTCTCTCTATTTTCCTTCTCTCCTTATTTCCTATGCTTTTCTTTCCATCCCTAGCTTTAGCCTGAAAATTCCCTCTCTTGCTGATTGACACTCACTTAATTTCTTATTCAATTTGTGACAGTCAGTAACAATACTTCAGATAATACTTCAGATAAAGTCACTCTCATAGAGCCATGCGATAGGGAGTTTCAGAAGTTTTTTGCAATGTTATTTTTATTGCTAGATTGGATCATTGTATTACAATTTATAAATTAATTCTGATATTTTATCTGTGTAAATTTCTCACAAATATATAATGCAACCATAACATATGTTATATAAAGTGTTTATTGCACTAATAATAGTATGTGAGAAACCAGTTACTGGTTCCCTTATAAAATTGCCTTGAAATTTAGCAAGTAAGGAGGCCATTTCTAGCCCATTAGTTGTGAAACATAGGTATTCTTCCACAAAATATTAATAAGACTTCATTCACATCTGTGTCGGGACTCTGTTCATGGGGAACCCATGAATGGAATTCAAACTAAAACAAACGGAAAACTATAGGTTTCCATTTGCATCACCATTGATTTCAATGGTGACGGATCCGGTGCAAATGGTTTCCGTTTGTCACCGTTGTGCAAGGGTTCCATCGTTTTGACGGAATCAATACTGTAGTCTACTGCATTATTCATTCCGTCAAAACGGAAACCATTTGCACCGGATAAGTCACAATTGAAATCAATGGTGATGAAAACGGAAACCTATGGTACCACATACCACTCCCCTCAAGACTAGTGGGAGTGGCTATTATTATTTAAAGCACCTGCTCACTCGCCTTCATCAGCGTTTCTGACCTGGCTGTGTCCATTTGTAAGTATGGCCTTTTTCGGTGTTTTTGCATAGATGTCCTTGTTTTTATCTGTTTTGTCTGTACATCAGGAGCTTTTCGCTCCAGTTAGGGACTCGCAAGTCTGGGGATCCTTGTCGTGGATTGCGAGCTTGCGTCCTTTTGGCCAAAATGATCACTAATACCCCAGGTATTTTTCATTATTACTTATATTCGCTTCTTTTGGACACAGCCAGGTCTTTGATGCTGGGAGAGCATGGTGTGTTGTTGTTTGGCCTAGCAAGCAGGGTAGCCCGCTCTATGAATTATCAAGGCGTCACAAATAGGCTTCTACCTGGCTAGACACGTTGCGCCTCATGACTTACACACTATCCCTCCATGTTTCACACACTTGCATCCCATTATTCATTTATTTTTTAGGCACTTTACTCATTACTGCCCCCTATATTTCACTCACATTATTACACTTGCACATACACTATTCATTTATTATTTCTTACTACACATCCCATGCACCACATACCACTCCCCTCAAGACTAGTGGGAGTGGCTATTATTATTTAAAGCACCTGCTCACTCGCCTTCATCAGCGTTTCTGACCTGGCTGTGTCCATTTGTAAGTATGGCCTTTTTCGGTGTTTTTGCATAAATGTCCTTGTTTTTATCTGTTTTGTCTGTACATCAGGAGCTTTTCGCTCCAGTTAGGGACTCGCAAGTCTGGGGATCCTTGTCGTGGATTGCGAGCTTGCGTCCTTTTGGCCAAAATGATCACTAATACCCCAGGTATTTTTCATTATTACTTATATTCGCTTCTTTTGGACACAGCCAGGTCTTTGATGCTGGGAGAGCATGGTGTGTTGTTGTTTGGCCTAGCAAGCAGGGTAGCCCGCTCTATGAATTATCAAGGCGTCACAAATAGGCTTCTACCTGGCTAGACACGTTGCGCCTCATGACTTACACACTATCCCTCCATGTTTCACACACTTGCATCCCATTATTCATTTATTTTTTAGGCACTTTACTCATTACTGCCCCCTATATTTCACTCACATTATTACACTTGCACATACACTATTCATTTATTATTTCTTACTACACATCCCATGCACCACATACCACTCCCCTCAAGACTAGTGGGAGTGGCTATTATTATTTAAAGCACCTGCTCACTCGCCTTCATCAGCGTTTCTGACCTGGCTGTGTCCATTTGTAAGTATGGCCTTTTTCGGTGTTTTTGCATAAATGTCCTTGTTTTTATCTGTTTTGTCTGTACATCAGGAGCTTTTTGCTCCAGTTAGGGACTCGCAAGTCTGGGGATCCTTGTCGTGGATTGCGAGCTTGCGTCCTTTTGGCCAAAATGATCACTAATACCCCAGGTATTTTTCATTATTACTTATATTCGCTTCTTTTGGACACAGCCAGGTCTTTGATGCTGGGAGAGCATGGTGTGTTGTTGTTTGGCCTAGCAAGCAGGGTAGCCCGCTCTATGAATTATCAAGGCGTCACAAATAGGCTTCTACCTGGCTAGACACGTTGCGCCTCATGGCTTACACACTATCCCTCCATGTTTCACACACTTGCATCCCATTATTCATTTATTTTTTAGGCACTTTACTCATTACTGCCCCCTATATTTCACTCACATTATTACACTTGCACATACACTATTCATTTATTATTTCTTACTACACATCCCATGCACCACATACCACTCCCCTCAAGACTAGTGGGAGTGGCTATTATTATTTAAAGCACCTGCTCACTCGCCTTCATCAGCGTTTCTGACCTGGCTGTGTCCATTTGTAAGTATGGCCTTTTTCGGTGTTTTTTCAGTTTGGATTCTGTTCATGGGTTCCACTGACGGAAAGCTCAGACAGAACCCATGAACGGAGTCCCAACGCAGATGTGAACGAAGCCTTATATCTTCAATTTAGTTTAAATGCTGCCTCCCTCTCTAGCATTATTATTGCTATATCTGGTGTGTGAGCATGGTGGATACTACGTATCCGTTTGGTTGAGGTTGTCCTCTGAGTTGGTCAAAACTGTTTGTATAAATAAACTAGTACAGCTGAGAACCAGCAAATAATGTCCAGGAACAAAAAAATATGTGACATGAAGAAACTTTTCCATGAATGCTTGCTTGCTGAAGATCTTCTACTTACATTCAGTAACTCAAGTTACTACGGCACCTTTTGAAAGAATCACTTACAAGGTGGCCATGCATCACCCAATTATCCTGCGATTGTAATGAGTGGGCCAATGGGCATTACTAATTTGGGTTCTTAGAATTGATAGTATGCCTGCCTATCACCAGTGACATATACCAGTGCATAGAAAACTGTAACTTAAACCCACAATCATTTTAATAAAATCTCAGGCCAGTTAAGATAATAATAAAATTTCAGTAACACCTTATAAATGTCATTAAACAACAAATGTTAAGTGTTTCAGGCACAATATGCGCCGACTGAGTCATATACCTGTATATTATTTAAGTACTGCGAGAAAAGAGCATATGACATGTCACCCTGAGGGAGAAAATAACTTGTTTAGGTGACGCTAAGTAATGTGGAACTGCTTACAATGCTTAAGTCAAACATTCTGTTATCGATATGTCATCTCCGGCATTTCTTTATGAAAGACATATTAAATGCCCAGCATCTAAAATCATTTACACTCCTAAAGCATACATATTAATAATTCTTAAGGCTGAAATTCAGTAATCTAATAAGAATAAAGAGAATATGGTTAAAAGGAAACTGGATATTCCTCCTTCCCGTGGAGAAGGAAAACAATCAAAAATATCCTTATCAAAATAATCTTCTTTCATGGCAGGGATCGGCAGCATTTTTGCCTTATCTATGACATTCAACTTGAAGGGCAGTCAATATAGATTACACATGCAGACCACTGTGACCATGGCCAGTGCATCTGCTCATTGTAAAGCACTATGGGATATGTTGGCATTATATAAATCAATGTTATTATATTTTTTTATAATTATCCACAAAGCGTCTATGACTAGACAGAACTCAGTTTTTTTATTTACACAAGTCATAAAAGTATGAATTTCACATATTTGTTGATATATTATCAAGTGAAAAACTTAAAGGGGTTGTCTGGTTTGGACAATTCCTATCTCTTATTCTGAAGGCAGCAACTGATCGCCACCGGTCTTACTTTACATGATATGACAACCATTGATATCAGTGGTTGTCCAACATATCCATTGATTCCAATGTTAGAAGAACAGAGGACCTAATGCCATACATGACAAGTATTACTGCTTTATCTTCTAGAGAGGATCACATGACAAATAGAGTAAATAATGCCAAAAAGTGTTACAAAGAATATGATCCTTCCCTTTTACCCACATTGCAGTCAGCGATAATGGAGCTTTTCTAGGCTGGAAGGAAGATCCATTAAGACTATGAAAACTTTAAATAGCCTCCAGAATTTTAGGACCATGAAAGTGCATCTGAATTTTAATGTAACAAAAATGCTCCATAAGCTATATTTATATATGATTGCTGATTGTATCCATGCAGAAATATTATGTAGGGGGTTTCTTTAATGAATCCCTGGTCCCTTCTACAAAAAGATATAATGCAACAGCTGATAATCGTTCACAGGATTATTTCAGAAGTATTTTGGGTAAATGTGCTGTTTTCAGTTTTCATTATTACTATATGTCGGTGGCATGGAAGGCAAGGAAAGGGTTGATTTTGTAGCTGTCTAGCTCAATTACTCAAAGGATGCAAACGTTTGATTAAACATCCGGCCGCTCTGCTCTGCACTCTTGCTAATACTGTATATCTGTTTGTCATTTCACGCAAGTTGGATTCAGCTGAAGCACAATGGAAAAACAATATTGATGTCATGTCAAGTCTGTTTTAGACTCCCGGTACCTGTCTTACATATTATTGACCATGTCCATGAAGTATTTTCCTTCATTTTTATATAGTCATTTTTGTAGCAGTGTTATTTTATGGGAACCAGGGATTAAAGTGAATTCATTGTAATTGTCTATTATTGTAGATTAGTATATTTGTATCCATGCACGAGGTGTATCTTAAAAACAACCAATAACAATCACAGGACATCAAAAGGTGAGGGCATTTCAAAACACATGATCCAAATCGACAGCAATAGAACTAGCTGTGGAAGCCATGTCTAAGCTCCCCATGCAGATGTAAGAAACAGGCTTGAGGTGATAAAGGCCAAGGCAGGGTAGTTGCGGAAAAGTTGGCACAGAGACTAGGAGTAAAAGCAAAACCTAGTTTTTACTTAGACTGGAGTTACTTTACACCCGGTCACGGTGTTGGCAATGACACTTCTCAGCAATAATACCTGAGAGGCACAGTCACTTGAATACAGGTTGAGGTTCAGGCCAGGAACTAGGCCTCATAGTCTGCTCTGCTCCTCTCAGCAGGGAGGGTCCTGCCTTTTAACCGCAACTCACAGCGACTGTCTGGCAGCTCAAGGAGAGGCTCATGCCCTTGAAGGTATGTGGACCCACTGGGCCACTCCGCCATAACGGAGCAGCTGCTGATCAACAGTCTGTGAGAGTCAGTAATGATAAAGTACCTGGAAGGTCAGAAGTGGGTATATACTAGACAGTCAGTGGGAAGCAGGTCTGTGCCGGATAATGAAGTTTGGCTAGGATACCGGACTGGAGTAGTGCAGTCATCTCGGACACTGGACTTGGCTCGGACACCAGACTGGAGTAGTGCAGTCATCTCGGACCCTGGACTTGGTTACGACCCTGGACTGGAGTAGTGCAGTCGTAATGGACACTGGACTTGGCTAGGGCACTGGACTGGAGTAGTGCAGTTGTCTCGGACACTGGACTTGGCTGGGAAACCGTGAAGTTGTCTCGGACATTTGGTTTGGCATGGGCACCGGACACAGATGGTGAAGTTATCTAGGACACAAGGTTTGGCACGGGTACCGGACGCAGATGGTGAAGTCGTGTCAGACACTTGTTTTGACACAGGCACCGGACACAAATGGTCAAGGTGTCTCGGACACTCGGTTTGGCACGGGCACCAGACATAGATGGTGAAGTCATCTCGGACACTCGACTTAGGCATTATAACTAAACACAGATACTCGATACGGGAAACAGGATACGGGATACAGGATACAGCTAAGGAACCATTTGCAAGACAAACGTAGGAAAGACACAACATTGCTCAGGCAAGGTGGAAGTGGGCAGAGTCCTTTTTAATGTCCTGGGTGTGTAGGGATTGGACAGGGACTAAGTTGCAGGTGTGCTCGCTGGCCCTTTAAGACCAGGGCGAGCATGTGCACTCTAGGAGTACCAGCATGAGAGAGCAGTTTGTTCTGGCGTTTCTGGAGGAGGAGACGCCGGCAAGTCCTGGGAGGTCTGCAGTCGCGGCTGCCAGTAAGCGGGAAATGCTGGCAGTAAGCGACCACGGGCATTACAGTCAAACACCAAGTTCCTCAGGCTTTGTCTGCACACTGAACAATGGCTGGGAGAGCCGCCTTTGTACTAGGCCTCGCCCCCAGTGTGAGGTTGCAGCATCACCACATTGCTAATGGCGCAGCAAACAACTAACTAATACGGTGTCCGGCTGTTTCTCAGGGCGCCAAAGATTTAGAACAAACCAGTCAACCATCTTTGATTGATCCTGCCAAAAGAAATAAACTTACAGAGCAAACAATGCATCACACATGAACAACATAACCTGTCTTTATCTGGCGTAGAAAAGCAAGTTACGACAGTGTGAAAATAATGGACGCCACATTTCTGCCATATATAAAAATGCACAAAATCCCCTTTAAGGAATGGGTATTCTTCCCCACATACTTACACAGACTCTGTTTAACTCCACCAGCCAGGCTGATTCAACAGCAATGGGCTGAATACCTTCAAATCATTTGACATGTTCGGTATGAATCAGGCATTCCTTAATATGCAAAGTATCAATCAAATACAAATAGGAGATTGTGTATTAAACTGTATATAGTGTATATAATACATAAAAATATATTAGAGTAAAACACACTTCAGTGTAAATACTACAATTTAATTGTTGAGATCAGTAAAATTTTTATATCATTGAACTCCATTTTCCTGATCATTCCATACTGACTATTCTCTTCATCGTACATCAGTTAATATATAGACTGGTACAGGAAAACTTTTCAGCTTCTAGACCAGGAACAAGGATGGAGCATGAATGTAACTATCCACTGGGTGACCGGAAATGATCGCAAAACCAATGAATCACCATTGATGACCAGTGTATCACCAGAGATGACCTGAACCTCTCTGTCCCTGGAGATAGGCAAGTAACTGCTGGATCACCAAGTACAGATACTAAAGTATTAGGTAACCAGGAACAGGAAATCGCACCACTAGGTTAATGGGTCAGTAAAAACCTGGTATTGTGCCAAAGCCTTTTTAGGTACTGGGCACTATACAGTAGTACGAGCCCACTAATTGCCCCCCTGGCAACATCAAATTGAAATTGACATCTACTTCATAGACCTATATGCATATTTGCCTACATATTACTATTGTATGAGTCGCATGTAGATAAAATGGCTTACCTAAGATTACAGGGAAAGTATTATATAAAGCCCAATCCCTAGAATCCTGTACACTGCAGATTATAAATTAGTTGAACCCTTTGTTATAGCCTTGATTTTTAGGAATGTCTTTGCTACTGATAGCTGTTAAATAATGCCAGTCCTACACTGTAATGTTGGCAAAAGGTTTGTGTGCCTCTGCCAAGCACATAAAAGAGCTTTTATCATACCCACTTTCAGACCCCTCTGTTTTGCCTTACCCAGGGATATTAAATTCCTTTCCATAATTACACAGCGAGTACAGATTGTAATCCAATCCTGGTTACTAATATTTTATTCTGGCGGTTACAATGATATGTGAACGGGTCAACAGAGAACTGTGATGTATTTGAGCCACTGCCAATTCATTTACTTCTTTACTTTCATAGTGTCACACCAATTCTAAGACTTTAATGTAAGAGATGAAAAGTAGTCTTCTTATGAACAACCCCTCCTGCCTTAGGATTGGTAATTGTCATATAAGTAAGAGGTCTCCAAAGTGTAAAACCATTTTAATAGCTTATTAGAGAAATAATTACCCATATCCAACGTCTTACTGAGCACTGAACATTGTACAATTGTTAAAAAAAAATACAAAACCTGTACAAAGCTCGCAAGAGCTGCTAATATAATTCACTCTACACGTAAATGTTTCTGCAGGTTCTCGGAAATGACATATGAGATAAAGTAGTGATCATAGGCGCATAGCTGATAACAAGGAACAACAAACTGTATTTAACCTCTTTTCATATCACGTTTATGGCCGTACAGTTAAGGTATGATTTGTGTTTTTCCTAGAAAAAAATATAACTCAACTGCAAAAAACATATGAAATTGTATGGCCTACAGTTACACATGCCCGACATTGCCTTTCATTGTAAAATTGTAAAAAACAAAAAACTAAATATATTGTAGAACATGCTTTTTTGCAGTATATTGAAAAGTGTAACAGCCAACTTGACTCTAAACAGAAAAAATAAAATAAAGAAGTGCCAAGATGTTTGTTAAATGGGTTGTCCACTACCGGACTACTGCATGACCTATCCACCGGATAGGTCAACAGTAGATCATCGTTGTGGGTCCGACACCCGGACCCCGCATAGATCAGCCGCTCTGGTGGCCTGTGGGCACCGAATGTCACTGCCCATTATGCGATGTATGGAGCTGGAAGCAGTTGGCTCCGTATATAGCATAGCGGCCGTGCTGCAGAACTGCAGCTCTGCCCCAATTCTCTTGAATAGGAGCAGAGCTGCAGTACTGCAGCTTGGCCGCAATTCCGTGGCCGGAGCCAACTGCTTCCGGCATGTACGTCCAGTGCCTGGAGGCAGCCGGAGTGGCTTAACTGTGCGGGTTCCGGGTGTCGGACCCCCACAGATCATGTACTGATAACCTATCTGATGGATAGGTCATCAGTTGTCCGGTAGTGGACAACCCCTTTAATTTAATGCTTAAAGGACATTCTTTGCATATGTCTGACTTATTGAAAGTGGTGGATACTGTATATAATAGGAGATGTTTGGATACGTTTTATTGCTAACCAAATGTATCCGTATGATGTAGCCAATAAACATGGCATGAAAGGGGCATTCACTGCATTGTCCATGTAGGTACGGCAGACTTTAGATTTAGAGTGGGTTCACCCTTTAGTTTTTTTTTGCAGTATGATGGTTGCTAACAGATGATATTAATTTATAGGAGTCTCAAAAAGATGCCAAAATGCATCAGTTTTAAAGGGTAACTAAACTCTCAGAAAACTTCTGACATATCATAGTGCCATGTCAGAAGTTTTGATTGGTGGGGGTTCAAGCACTGAGACCCCGACCGATCGCTAAAACAAAGCTGCAGAAGTGCTCAGGTGAGCGCTGAGCCGCTTGGTTTCTGTTCAGCTACTCTCGGAAAGCCAAGGTAACGGTGTACGGACTCAAAAGAAAGTCTATGGGCCCCTACATAAACTACTCAGCTTCTGTCACTTCGTTTTAGCGATCGGTGGGGATCTCAGTGCTCAGACCCCCCACAGATCAAAATTTCTGACATGTCACTATGACATGTCAGAAGTTTTCTGAAAGTTTAGTTACCCTTTAATCAGTACCGAAAAGATTAGTCTTTTTACAGTTGTAGTTGAAAGCCTGGGGCATTCCCAACTGAAACATTTACGCCATTTTCACGTAATATGCCATAGATGTCTGATAGATGCGGGTTCAAGCTCTGCCATGTGCATGAAGCCCTAGTTTTCCCTTTATCTTTGCATGTTAGGCTTTCCAATTCAATTTTTCTTATTGGTCAATATATATTAGGAGTGACACCATTATTATTAGTACATTTGCGCTCATTTAGGTGCTTAAAGTAACTTGTCGCCTTGAAGCCATTTTACATTTTTATATAAGGGAATTACATTATCATCAAAATAATTAATCGGTGGATTGAAGTAGAAAAACATTTGAGTTTGAAAAAAACGATTTATGGGAGATCTAATTACTATGTACAACTATATCAAAGGTCAATACAGAGCGCTTTTCCATGATCTATTTATACCCAGGACTTCAACTATAACATGTGGGCATATACTACACCAAAAGGAAATAAGCTTTTTTACACTAACATAGAAGGGGATTCTTTACTGTAAGAGCGGTTAATCGGTTGAAAGAGTTCAAGACGGTTCTAGATACCTTTGCTGAAAGACATAATAATACAGTCTATAAGTACTAGATTATGGACGATGAGTAACTGAGCCAGGGGTTTATTTGAGAAGGAACTTCTCTCCCTATATGACGTAGTTGAGAACTATCTCAAAGAGTTTTTTCGTTTCTCTGGATCAATGGTGTAGGATAATAGATTGAACCTGATGGACGTGTGTCTTTTTTAACCTTAGCACCTGTGTTACTATCAATTGACCATTATAATGTTATTATTGAGAATGAGGGAGTCCGGGTAATAGCATAATTAGGGAATTGCTGATAATGCAATATGATATGGGATCCGGCTCCAAGGTGAGCTCCAGTTTATTATTGCCTACACACAGCAATGGACTGTAACGTATTGTCCATCTAACTTTATTATTATTATTATTATTATTATTATTCAAACAGTTTTACAATACAAAATCTGCAAAATAAAAAATATAATAACCTATGCAGTCCATGTAGGTAGAACATCTTTAACAATGCCAATATATAATTATGAATTTGTATTGTATTGTAAGGGTGTGTTTATATTAAACATAGAGATTTTATGTAAAGTTCCGGATCACATGGCCGGATTTTGTTTCTTTTGGGTGGAATGCAGATATGTGGACAGGTATTTCTTTCCTCTGACGTCTTTCTGCTGCATTCTTACTCTTTTGTAAGCAAACAGCTCCCGATGAGAACAAAGGCGCATTGGACACAGTGGGCAGACACCTTGTCGGTCTCTTTTTAACTGTGGTGATCATGCATCCATCGTCAACAGCACATGAAGATTTCATTGCCTCGAACAATATATGTTCCTGTATATGCTAGCTCTGTCCTTACTACAGCACCAAACCAGAATTACGGCAAGTCCCAAATACAAGTGACATAGCATTGTAAAGGTAAAAAAAACACCTTACAGATAGACTGGAAATGCACTGAATGATTTGTTTGTGAAAGTTTGGACACAAATGTGTAATAATAATCTCATACTTGTACAGCCAAAGTATCAGGCATCTGTTAAAATGGATCCTAAGACGTTGGCAAGTTAGGCGCAAAAATGTTTGACAAAGGTTAGGTTCACACCACATCTGTGCAAAAATCCCCCGACCTACATGCCGACGTGCCCACAGACTTTAATAGCCAAAGATATACCAAAAGAGTGTTCTTTAGGCATATGAAACCCATATAACATAAACCGGGATACGTTGGGATCTGTAACGCCAGCGCTCTGTGGGCATACTACCTCTCCTAAGCAGACACAGCTGCCAGGTTACCTTTGGTACAAGCTGTACAGTTCCTGGAACTCCACACTGCTGTGCACGTGCACTTCCTTCTGTTGCTGGGTCTGCCCATGGGGCAGGTGCACGCTCACTTCCTGCCTCTTATAGGGCCAGTGCGCACACACCCAAATCCTTCCCCAGCCAATTCCTGTGAATCACCAGGCATATTAGTCTGCTTCACTGGACACACCCTGCCTGAGCAATATTGGAACAACCTAACTGTATCCTGCGACGGTTCCTGTGTGCAACTGATTCCGGTCCGCTGTGGCTATCTGTTATCAGCCTGTATCCAGTCGACTATTGCTGTCTGTTGTCAGCATGTATCGTTATCCGCAACCAGCCTGAATCCAGTCCACTATTGCTGTCTGTTGTCAGCATGTATCGTTATCCGCAACCAGCCTGAATCCAGTCCGCTATTGCTGTCTATTGTCGGCCTGTATCCGCTGTCCAGCTACCTGTCATCAGCCAGTATCAAGCTATCCGCTACCTGTCCGTGTCCTGTTATCCACTGCCAGCCGCTGCTTCCATCGGTGGAATAGCCCAGTGGGTCCTCAACCCTCTGGTCGTAACAGGATTCAAGAGGCCCAACTCTTTTAAAAGTGCAGACGATGCTTTAAATACAACTATTGGTATGCCGCACAGTATACTTTTCTTTTAAATGGGAGTCAATGGCAAACATGCAACTGTATACGCATTTAGTTGCATACATCGGGGGCATACATTTGGTGGGCCAGATGAACATGAAGTGAACCCAGCCTAAGGCGGGATTCACACGACCGGGTCGTTCACGAGCCCGAGTGTCGGCCGGTAAAATCGCCCATTTTGCCCGGCCGGTTTGCATTAAGTTTTGCATCCGTGCCGGGCCGGGCAGATCCGGACAGTGACATCAGCGGCAACTCCTGAAGGGGAATCCCCATGTGTTCGGGGATTCCGCTTCAGAAGTTTCCCCTGATGTCACTGCCCAGATATGGATAGAGACATCAAGCGCTCTGTCCAGGAGCGGAATCCCCGAAAACACAGGGATTCCGCTCCTTCAAGGAGCTAAAGTGCGGCTAGCACATAGCAGAGCGGGGAGATACCTCCCCGCTCTGCTATAGTGGCGTCGCTACAGTAGTAGCAGCCACAGCAGCAGCAGCAGCTGCAGCTGCTAGCGGCGCCATCGAAGGTGTCGCCGGGCCAGGGTGCTTTTCAAGCAGGGGAAGGGAGCCAGCGCAGCGCTCCCTTCCACCTGCTGTACACCCCGGCCCTGCCACACAGTGTACAGCGATGCCATTCGTCAGAATGGCATCAACTCCTCCTCCTTACATGCACTCTGCGCTGTGAGGAGGAGGAGATAGAGCGCAAGCTCCGGAAAACCCGGCCATCACTCGGGACACATCCCGGTGATGGCCGTGTATTACCCGGCCCCATAGACTTCTATGGGGGCCGGGTACCCGGGCGAAGATAGAGAATGTCCTATTTTTTGACGGCCGGTTTTCCCGGCCGTCAAAAAATCGGTCGTGTGAATAGCCCCATTAGGGGTCTATTATTCCTAATGCAGCCGGGTGCCGGCCGATTTATGAACGGCCGGCACCCGGCCGGGAAACCCTGCCGTGTGAATGAGGCCTAATGGGAAAAATTCAATTAATTATGGAGCTATTGTTAAATAAATTTTGGTTCATGATTGAATCTTCATCAAATGTCAATAAAAATCATTCTGTGTATGACCATTTTAAAAGGTCTCGTTGACACTGACAGTTAAGGTACTTTTACACCAGCCAAGTTTGGCCGGTGCAACGAGTGCCGATCAATGAGATAGCTCGTTGATCGGCGCTCGTGTGCTCCTTTCAGAAGGTGCTAGTATGGGGACAAGCGATCGTTACTCTGATCCCTCGTCCCTATGCATTATTATAATGTAGGCAGGACGTCTCACTGCTTACACGGGGATATGTGCTGCCGACAACGATAATATTTTACACATTTAAAACTATACGATCAGCCGATAAACAAGTGTTTGCTCGTTCATCTACTGATCGCTGCCCTTTTTACACATGGCAATTATTGGGAATGAGCATTCTTTGAACACGCGTTTGCCCGATAATTGACCTTTAGTATGACATCTTTATATGGGATCTTAGACACATAGACATATTAAATGTGTTGTATGTATAAGTAATATTGTGCCCATTGACTGCTATGAGCTCATACAGTACCTCTGTGTGGCAGTGGTTTCATACCCAGTAATAGAGGTTTTTTCTCAAAGATTAATTTTTATATAAATTGGGACATTTTTGTTTGGTCAGGATCTACCCCCAAATTGGGATATAAATTCCTCATATGCCCCAAGGCTGAGGGAGCATGGGCTTACCTGATTTGCTTTCTTACCATAGGGTGGCTACTCTTTTTGCCTGTATTGAATTAGTTTCACAATGGGGAATTACAACAATGGGTTAAGCTCGAGAGGGCTATGTAGGGTGTTCCTATGCCAGATCTGCTTTTCTGAGGAGAGTGGATAGGCCCAGTGAATTGGCCTCCCTCCCCTCATCGTCTGGGATTCTAAAATTGTGGGATAAACACGCACCCTGTCTTGGACTAACTGTACTTTTTTCCCGTTTCAACAATCTGAGTTTCCCAATGGGAATAAGGAGATCTAACATTTTAGGCCTTACGGATTTATAAGCACTCAATTTACACCACTACATACATGGGAATTGAATCCGCCGATTTGCTTCCTGGGAGGTAGGTCTAGGGGATCATGGCTGCAGTATGCACAATTGTTTTCATTTGTTATGTTAATCTATTGACACAGATTGCTTGGGATCTCACCCAATTTGAGTCTCTGTGTTTGCATACCTCCCCCCTTATTCATTTTGGTGTCTCTTCTACAGGGCCCTAGCAGACAGTTATGTTATACTTACCCTCCTCTTCGACTCCAGGCACAGTGGAGGTCCTGATGCCATCCAGCGTCGCAACGTGCCCGAGGCAGAGCTCGTGATGTCATGGCGCGGGAAGTCGTCAGTACCTCCACTAAGCTCGGGGACGAGTAGGGTAAGTATATTGTTATCACTATAGTAACAGGGGCCCGTGTAGTTTATTACATAGGTCCCAGTTACTATAGTAAATTTTTATAGACGTGGTGCGGGGGGGCCTCGGGGCCTGGTTGCAATTGCGACTTCTGCAACCCTTATAGCTATGCCACTGCCCATTGTTATATTAGGTGCAAGAATTCATTAATCTGAGAAAGGCAGATATACCAGCCACACAGGCTAAAAAATGAATAACAGATGAAAACTATAAATCAGTCAGGCAATAACAGGTTTTACACCCATGGAGGATTAATGTGGTAAGGAATTATAGGCAAAGTTTTAGTTTTTGCTTTATATTTAATATAATTATTAAAATTTATGTAAATCATTCTGCGTAAGATCCAATGCAGCAATGCAACACGGATTTATTAATGTATTTCCTCCTTTTTCCTAGCATTTGACTTCAACAACTACATAAATGATAACATTATAATAATCAACCAATTGAATTAATACCAAGTTAAGTATTTTACTAATCTAGCTATTGAAAGCAAACCTTTACAACTCCTGCCATAAGCCCCATTAAGACATATGGATTTCCTGCTCGGTCTCCTCTCTATTAACCCAAGCTGGAGAGCCACTGCAAAGAGCTGCTTCCGGTTTGGAGGACTTAGTGCGACCATGCATTACATGCATTACATGGTAACCTATTTGTTTGAATGGGCGCCATGTAATGCCACTTTTCTCCTGAGAAATTTGTGGCTACTAACAGCCTCTGCCTGCAAAAACAACTGATTACATAGGTTTTAAACTGATGGACCCCCAGTGGGTACTCCATTAGATAAAGGGTTATCCAGATGGGACAACCCTTTTATATAAATGTTCTTCATTGTACTTTTTCCATTGCTATTTTAATTAATACTATAACAATGGTTAAATAAATGGTTATTTTCAATGTATCTTATAATAATTGCACATATATGTTTCATAAGTAATAACATAAATAGGACGCAACTCCATATACGATATTGACCCCCAAATAACTAGAAAAATCAGGACTATGCAATGCACAGAAAGATATCAGTAGATTTCCAATAGTCTCCTATTTGATGTAAACATATACAATACAAAACTTAACCCAAAAGTTGACTTTAAAATACAACAAAGCCCGAACATTAGAGTATTTATAATGCAACATACATATTTCATATCAAGATCGCTCTATATGGAATATAACCTATAGAGAAAAGACAGGTAAACCCCTATGTCCCCTCATGTCTTCATAAATTGTGAAGGGAAATAAAATAAAGTCATTTGTAACCCGATATGGATTTCTCTGTCATCTACAAAATTATACCAAGAAATATTAACTTGAAAATAGTTGAGCTGCAATACCAGGCACAACCCATAGATGAGAGTGGAGCTGTTTCTGGGGGAAAAAAAGCAGACCCTTTTTTTTAATCTCATACAACCTCTTTAAGGTAACTTCCCCCTAATGCCATGAGGTAATTTTGGTAATGTTTAATGTTTTGATCTTACTTACAATACTTATTTCTTGAGATGATATCTGTGATTCCCACAAAGCAGCCATTGGCCGGGGAGAGCTTGCCTAGAGGTTGTTCATGTTTTTTGCATTTCAATAACTATACAGTATATAGTGAGTGCTGTGGATCTATAGGTCATAACTAGAATCTATTGCACTCAGCGCTTTAAACTCAAAGTAATAGCATGTAGATTAATAGGCCATCTAATGTAGAGAGAGAAAATGGAATATTAAATCTAATACGAAACATGTGATTTGTTTTCTTAGAATCACTGTACAAAGCACTACCATATCCTTTAGCAGGTTTAACTTTTATTGTGTTCATTTATATGCAGACATTACTGTGTAACTTATAGAATTACAATGTTTTAACCTTCTCATTGTAGAGGTCATATGTGTTAGTGATCACCATAGCCGGGGCTGTACGTACAAGTATAGTTACCATCTTGAAAGAGAAAGAGGTTTTGAGCAATAAGGCATATACATTTTTGGGTTGAAATAGCTGATCTAGGAAATATACACAAACAATTTCCAGAGCATGGTGACCTGGTGTTATTTTTCCCTACAACTGATTTATCAATAGGTCATTGCACCCTGTTAATGAATCTGGTACATTTGCCCTGTAGAAGAGACTGGCACATCTCCTTTAGGGAAAAACTCTAAGACTAAAGGTGGTATTACACGGCCCGACGTGGACCGTGTAAACGAGCTCGTTGATCGGCAATAGTATGGGGATGAGCGCTCCTTATTCCGATCACTCGTCCCCATGCATTTCTATCAAGTCGGCATCATATCTGCCTGTTTACACAGTGGTTGAAATGCTGTCATTGACGAGAATAGTTTCGGCACTTAAAACAATGCAGTCCGCCGATGAACGAGCCTTTTCTCATTCATCGGCTGATCGTTGCCCTGTTTACACAGCAATTATCGGGAACAAGCGCTATGTAAAGGCTCATTTGCCCGATAATTGGCCTTTACATAGTTTCACAATTATTTCGGATGGAAAGTTTCTTTATTCTTTATCAACCGGAAGAGTTCATCATCTGGCTATCAGTGTCTAAGTATTGACCAGATGGTTGCATTAGGCTAGTGAAACCAAACAGAAGATGTAGATCTACCAGTAGACTTCATAACAGGGATTAGTAAGTGTTGATGTTAGGCCAACTGGCTGTTACCGTCACCATTTTCTAGGGAAAGACTCATTGGTGCGGGTCTCACACGCTACCTGATGGCTAATATGCCTGCTAGCACAGGGCAGGGCAGAGTAGAGGAGCAACACACATGCATGGACAAAGCATGAAAGGCATAGCCGTGGAGCACGTGCAATAAGTAACTCTGACTACTATCACTGTTACGTGGGCACAGAGGCTTCTGAAAAAGGAGCCAAAAGGACACACACAAAATTTGCATTAGCGTTCTCCAGGCTTCAAAAAAAGTAGATCCTATATTGAACATTTTTGCCATTTCTGCATTCGACTGTAGTATCAAACCGTGTAGCCTGATTTACACAGGTTAACAAACATACTATAAAATGTGCTCTGGCGACAACAGTATGAAATGCTTCCATCTATAAGCAGTCACATATCAAGAAACAAATGTATAAGTCACCATGATACACAGACTTGTTATCTCAGATCAGCGTATATGCCAGATAAAGAGAAGCGGGGCCGGTGAATAAGACACTGTTATACTTCTGAGGATGTAAGGAATTTGCTACTGAATCAAGAAGACACGAGTTTGTTCACAGGGCAGGAAAACATTTTTGTATTATGTTTATATCAAATTTCTTGGATTTTTTTACAAGTGGGTTGGGACTCACAGCAATTGAATACAGCTGTGGAGTACTGTTCACATAATGAATACGCTCTCTGATTTGGCAAATAATCGCCTGTCTGTAATATTTTGACAGCAAATACAGAAATACAGGCCTCTCTGTAGAAAGACGCTAAACTTGTTTTCTATTTTAAATTCCCTCTGAAATTTTACATAAAATCATGTAATAATGTGTGTTATTCCAGATTTACCTCATCTGCTTAATGTCAATTTAAAAAGCCCATATTGATATAAGTACATGCAATAATATGTGTCTCAGTTGTAATTTTACGTAAGTGTTTTTCCGTGTATGCTATACATGTAACCTGGATCTGTAAAATAACATAAGAAGTAAGGAAAAAGAAAATGTGTAAAAGTAAAGAAAAAAAATATACCAATGAGAAACGACAGTGATGTACATTTATTTTGGGTTAGGCTTTTTGCTACACCCGATCAAAGCTGAACTTGAAGGCTTAGAAGTGCATGTCCACCCTTGAGCATCAGTTTGATAGCGCTTTTTATTTTAAATCTAAATATATCCAAAATTCTGTGCTGATTATTTTCTTAGCTTATGTTTATAGAGGTCCGGGCTTTGTTTCTCTGATACAGAGCTTCATATCTCCTGTACAGACATAAAGCTCGATGATACAATTCTGGCTGCTAGCAGTCACCACTATCAATAATACAACATAAGCTCATAAGCTCCCCCTATTGGTGGCTGCAGGCAGCAAGCATTTTGCCATTTAACACTATATAAGAAAAATAGAGCTTTGACCCCTTTAAAGATATATTAGTTGTTAGAATGTTTAACCTAAAAACGATAAGATGAACGTTTCGGCTGTATGTTACAGTCGACACTTCGGTGCAACAAGCGGGATTAATAGGAGCCCGTCAAAATCATGATATATTGCAATACATTAATATTGCAGGATATCGTGCAAGCGGTCCAATGATCACTGGTTCAAGTCCTCTAGGGGTACTATTAAAAAAAAGTACAATACAGTTAAAGAAAGTTTTTTAATCTATGTAAAAAAAATACAAATATTAAAAGTTCAATACATCTTCCCTTTCGCCATTTTCTCCCAAAAGCAATGTAAAAAAAATTAACATAACTGGCATCGCCGCGTCCACTCACAGTCCGAACTATCACGATAAAACATTATTCAATCTGCCTGGTGAACGCCATAAAAATTAAAAATTAAAAAGTAAGAATTTTTGTTTTTTGATCACCTCATCTCCCCTGCAAAAATATAGAATAAAATATGATCAAAAAGTCTCATGTGCCCCAAAATGGTACCAATAAAAACTACAGCTCGTCCTGCAAAAAATAAGCCTTCATACCGCTCAATCAATAAAAAAGTGAAAAAGTTATGGTTTTCAGAATAAGTCGACACTATTAACAATTCATTTTTTCCTTGTAAATATAGTAAAACATAAAAGAAACTATATAAATTTGGTATCACTGTAATCATATTGACCCGCAGAGTAAAGTTAACATTTTGTTTCTACAGTACGGTGAGAACTGTAGCAACGAAACCCAAAAAACTATGGATAAATCACTCAAAAAAGTTAAGTGAGGATAAAAAAGCGAAAATTTTAATTTTAATTTATTTTTCTCTCAGATGTCAGGTTTACAGAATAAATACATATTGCATGATATATTACCGCTCTTTGACCCACACTTGGGAAGACCATAAAGTGAATACAATTGTGCCCATTAGTCCAGGAATATTAGGGCACTTCTAATTTAAAGGCCCCTGTTCGAGTGGCAAGTTCCCTTTTATTAGGAAACTGTTGATGAGTGTTTCTTCTCTTTTGAGCACCTTCGGTTTTTTTATTTGCCCCAGTTTACTTCCTTTTGCAGCTCACAAGGCTTAAGTAGAACCTTGGCTGCTGTGAAATAGTCTTCTATTCAATAGAGCACAGTCAAACAATGGAAATTGATCTTTATAAGATTAATACACAACGAACGATGAAAAGAGCAGTGACCTGGAACATTTTCCTACCATCATTGTGTCTTCCACTGTCTAATGTGTACCTTCTCATAGACAACAGATCACTTGGTTGTGCACAAGGACAGCTCATGGCACAGATATCAAGGGTGTGCCGACTGCTATGTGTCTGATAAGGGACTTTACTCACACATGTTATTGCATTGCATAATGAAAGGTGAGTTCAACAGAAAAGTTTATTCAGTACAAAAAATAGACTACTAAAGATATTGTCTGAAGTGTATAAAAGCACATATATGTATGTAAATATTACTTGAGGTCCTGAGAACAGAAGATTTGTGAGATAAAGTAGTGATCATGAGATCAGACATTCTGGGCTTCCTGTCACTCACATTGACTAATCCCAAGGAAACTACAGTCAGCCTCTCCCCAATATGGAAATACCAACTCAAAAATTAATGGAATGTCCCCAGCATATGCCATAAATGTCTAATAGATGCAGGTCCCAGCTCTGTCACCCGACCACCTGTCCTGCCTGGTAAGGGCGGCCGTTGACCCCTACATCGAGGCGGAGAATGAATGAAGGTCGCAGGATGGAAGAGAAAAAAAGGTGGAGAATAAATGAAGAGGTGGTGTAATGCGCGTGGCTTTCTCCACTCATTCCTATGGGAGTTACGGAAACAGCTGATCAAGCAAACTCGGCTGTTTCCGTAACTTTTTCTGTAGTTTCCTGCCACCCTGAGGAAGTGGGGTTTGGGGTGTTATGGGATATACTATGTAGGCTGTATTTGTTTATAAAATTTATACAAAAAAATAAATAAATATGACAAGAGACTACAATATTCTTGCCTAAAAAACTGAACTTTTGATAGAAAGGGAATAATGCAAATACACACATATAATGGATTGACATCAATAAAGCTGAAATATCAGGTAATACCAATGATGTTGTTGGTAACTTAGAGCCGATCTTGGGGCTCATAGCTACAGGAGAAGTTACCCAAAGCTCTCCTTAGACATTAGTGGTTGTATCCCTTGAATCTTTTACATAGCGAAAACCTATATTATACTGACAATTGATATGTTAATAAATGTTCCGTATTGATGTCAAATCATAGAAAGTTCCTAGAATAAAATGTAAATAAATACTGGAGTGAAAATTCCATATGTGCTGCACAGGGTCCTGTTAGGTAAGTGTGGAATTTAGTAAATTGCTGTTCCAGCTGTTCTGTTAGGGAAATTTTGGTGCTGTCACTGTTATGGGGACATTGTGGCTGGAATTTGTAGGGGCACTATGGCTGACAGCTATGGGGACATTGACTAAAACTTCTGTAGGCTCAGGATGGCATTCAGGGGAACACTTTGTCTGATGTACTGTAACTGGTACAATGGGGAGAATGCTGCGTCATATAGAGTCACTGTTATTGTCACTGGCTGCTATCGCTGTGGCTTTTACTCATTTGGTAACTTTGTGGTGGCACTCAAAAAGGGGCACATGAGAAATATGCCAAAACATGCATGTGTGTGTCATGGTGGTGGGCTTGTGCCTATTTTTTATTTTCAGAGTTTTGGAGGGTATGCAATGATAGATTGCAACACAAATTGGCTTATCTATGACGGGTTTGTTATAGAAACATGAGGAAAGAATAATGTATTGAGCTAGGGCTCATACACTGTTCTTGCGAGGGGGCTCTTTTCTGACCGCTTCCACCTCTGATGGCATTCTCTCTAGGAGAATTCAATAGAAAATCAGCATTGTAGCTCAATCTGTTTCTTCAAGACATAAAAAAAATGTATGTTTGGTTGTTGAATGTGCTGCCCTGTACTCAATGTGGCGTGAAAAATGTGGATAAATAAACAGTGACCTTCCTTTTAGCTATATACTTCCCATTTGTCGTTTGGACTCGGCACAAAATCCAAGAGGTTAATGATTCACAATCATCAGGTTGAATTTGCAGTGCATAGTGGTAATGACTCCTGGCAGATATGCTTAGATATTCCGCTTGTATATTAACTTGTCACCTTGTTTCCAGCCAAAGGATCTGGATTGTAAATTATGTTTATTCGATAATGTGTCAGCGGCTGTGAGGAAAACATAGGTTAGATGATCTGCAACGTACCAGATAATCTGCTAACTACATAATTGTCAGTTCTTGCTTCATCTCATGATCTGAGTCATTTAGAAAAGCATTGAGCATTAACTGGTAATGTCCAGCAACCTGTAATTCTGGATTTAGATGTGAGACATCTCCGTATTCAGAAGAATGTATAGTTATACATCACATAGTCTATGCAACTGAACTTATTCCTTGTATAATATGTAAGGAAAACCTAAAAAGATTAAAGCACTATACTTTTCAGATACTAATGATATATATAGTACACATGCACATCAATGTGGAGAGAGCCAGTACTGATTGATAGAGAAACTCCATCCCAGATAACTGGGCCAAACATTGAGCAGCAGAAGCTCCATTTGATCCATTCAATACAGTTACCCTCTTGGAGGCCCAACCTCTTGCCCCGGTGCAAAACTTCACTTCATGGCTGACGGCCTGCATTGCTGGATCTCTTAAGTGACCTATCATTGCAGCACTAGCAGCCAGGGGCGTTGCTAAGTACCTAAAACATCAGGGGCACAGGCCACATATGCTTTTCCCTCCCCCAGTTTTGACAGTGGATAGACTTAGATACATAGGCTCAGAATAAAGTATCACACATGATAGGATTAGATACAGGAGTCCAGCAGACGAAATCTCACATCATAGGCTTAGATACAGGACCCATCAGACAACATCACACATGATAGGCTTGGATACTGGGCCCAGCAGACAGTATCACACATAATAGGCTTAGATACAGGGCCCAGCAGACTGTATCACTCATGATAGGCTTAGATACAGGTCCAAGCAGACAGTATCACACATGAAAGGCTTGGATACTGGGCCCAGCAGAGAGTATCACACATAATAAATAGGCTTGGATACTGGGCTCAGCGGTACTGGGCTCAGCAGACCGTATCACACATGATAGGCATAGATACAGGGCCCAGCCGACAGTAGCACACATGGTAGACTCAGATATAGGGCCCAGCAGACAGCATCACATATGGTAGACTTAGATACAGGGCCTAGCAGAGTGTCACACATCATGTAGGCTTAGATACAGGGCCCCAGCAAACCGTATTCTTATACATACATTCCTCGCTTTAGAGCCAGGTCCTCTTCAGCACCAGGCGCAGCGAGGGTCCTCGCGACACTGAATGTCACATCATTGATCTGAGTTTATTACAAAGGCCCCAGTTACTACAGTAACAGTGGATAGACGTGGTGCGGTGGGCCACTGCCCTCGTGGCTTGCCAGACTTCTCATACCGTATGTCTGATCATAGCCAAACCATCTGATCTATTCGATACAGTTACCATCATGGATTATCAATTGGTCACAGATCTTGTAATAGTAAAGCCAAATAGGCAGACCTTCCCAGGTATGGGAAGCTGAAAATCCTAATTATTAACTCCTCCTATTTTCCATGGACAGAAAGATTTTATTTTTGTACCTAAAAATATATGTCTGTTTTCTTAGTATCTCAAATAGTAAAAATTATACAAATTTTCTTATGATATATTCATTTCCCACCATCAGCTCATTCTCCGGGTGATTTTGGTTGGTGACAAACAATTTAAAATTCGGAAATAGTTACAACTAAATTCTGTAACGTTCATTAAAGCGTAGCTAACCTTTCAGAATAAGCTGTCATATGTGTTTACATGAGGAATAACACATTTCTGGCCATTATATTACATGTATTCAGTTTTTTAGCAGTTTTCCTCTCTGCAGGCTGTATCTCTATTCTCAGTTGTCTCTGAACTAGTAAGAGTAGCTTAACTGCTATCATGTTTTCTATACACTGCACACATAGAAGAGGAGAATTCTGTGATAAATAGCTATCACTATTTATCACATATATATATATATATATATATATATATATATATATATATATATATATATATATATACACACTACCGTTCAAAAGTTTGGGGTCACCCAGACAATTTAGTGTTTTCCATGAAAACTCACACTTATAATTATCAAATGAGTTGCAAAATGACTAGAAAATATAGTCAAGACATTGACAAGGTTAGAAATAATGATTTTTATTTCAAATAATTATTTTCTCCTTCAAACTTTGCTTTCGTCAAAGAATGCTCCATTTGCAGCAATTACAGCATTGCAGACCTTTGGCATTCTAGCTGTTAATTTGCCGAGGTAATTGGGAGAAATTTCACCCCATGCTTCCAGAAGGCCCTCCCACAAATTGGATTGGCTTGATGGGCACTTCTTGCATACCATACGGTCAAGCTGCTGCCACAACAGTTCTATGGGGTTGAGATCTGGTGACTGCGCTGGCCACTCTATTACAGATAGAATACCAGCTGCCTGCTTCTTCCCTAAATAGTTCTTGCATAATTTGGAGGTGTGCTTTGGGTCATTGTCCTGTTGTAGGATGAAATTGGCTCCAATCAAGCGCTGTTCACAGGGTATGGCATGGCGTTGCAAAATGGAGTGATAGCCTTCCTTATTCAAAATCCCTTTTACCTTGTACAAATCTCCCACTTTACTAGCACCAAAGCAACCCCAGACCATCACATTACCTCCACCATGCTTGACAGATGGCGTCAGGCACTCTTCCAGCATCTTTTCAGTTGTTCTGCGTCTCACAAATGTTCTTCTGTGTGATCCAAACACCTCAGACTTCGATTCATCTGTCCATAACACTTTTTTCCAATCTTCCTCTGTCCAATGTCTGTGTGCTTTTGCCCATATTAATCTTTTCCTTTTATTAGCCAGTTTCAGATATGGCTTTTTTTTTTTGCCACTCTGCCCTGAAGGCCAGCATCCCGGAGTCGCCTCTTCACTGTAGACGTTGACACTGGCCTTTTGCGGGTACTATTTAATGACGCTGCCAGTTGAGGACCTGTGAGGCGTCTATTTCTCAAACTAGAGACTCTAATGTACTTGTCTTGTTGCTCAGTTGTGCAGCGGGGTCTCACACTTCTCTTTCTACTCTGGTTAGAGCCTGTGTGTGCTGTCCTCTGAAGGGAGTAGTACACACCGTTGTAGGAAATCTTCCGTTTCTTGGCAATTTCTCGCATGGAATAGCCTTCATTTCTAAGAACAAGAATAGACAGTCGAGTTTCACATGAAAGCTCTCTTTCTCTAGCCATTTTGAGAGTTTAATCGAACCCACAAATGTAATGCTCCAGATTCTCAACTAGCTCAAAGGAAGGTCAGTTTTATAGCTCCTTTATAAACAGCAAAACTGTTTACAGCGGTGCTAACATAATTGCACAAGGGTTTTCAAAAACTGTGCTTTTCTTTCAAAAATAAGGAAATTTCTAAGTGACCCTAAACTTTTGAATGGTAGTGTGTGTATATATATATATATATATATATATATAAGCTGCAACATCATGGAGGAGATTATACAGCAGTAGTGAGTAGTGTAGCTGATAATCCAGCACTGGGGTGACATAGAAATCTTACCTGCAGCACATCTGTGTGTGTTTCTCACAATCATGCTCCCCTCTCACCTCTACATAGATTTTTATTGGCAGGGTCTGTGGCTTTAATTCTGCTTCCTCCTCCTCCCCCTCCTTTCTCTATAGACTACTATGAGCAGCTTGTTTGTGTATCTTTCTCTTCTCCTGCTCCCTTCTCCTGCCCCTCCCCACTCCACAGACTTTTATGTGCAGGCTGTGAAGAGACACCCCCCCCACCACTTCCTGCAGTCCGTCTGTAACTAGAGACAGATTTTGCTTGACAACAAGGGGTGTACCGCAGATTACAGGAAGGGAGACACATACACTACCGTTCAAAAGTTTAGGGTCACTTCGAAATTTCCTTATATTTGCAAGAAAAACACAGTTTTTTTCAATGAAGATAACATTAAATTAATCAGAAGTACACTCTATACATTGTTAATGTGCTAAATGACAATTCTAGCTGCAAACGTCTTGTTTTTAATGCAATATCTACTTAGGTGTATAGAGGCCCATTTCCAGCAACCATCACTCCAGTGTTCTAATGGTACATTGTTTTTGCTAACTGTGTTAGAAGGCTAATGGATGATTAGAAAACACTTGAAAACCCTTGTGCAATTATGTTAACACCGCTGTAAACAGTTTTGCTGTTTAAAGGAGCTATAAAACGAACCTTCCTTTGAGCTAGTTGAGAATCTGGAGCATTACATTTGTGGGTTCGATTAAACCCTCAAAATGGCTAGAAAAAGAGAGCTTTCATGTGAAACTCGACAGTCTATTCTTGTTCTTAGAAATGAAGGCTATTCCATGCGAGAAATTGCCAAGAAACTGAAGATTTCCTGCAACGGTGTGTACTACTCCCTTCAGAGGACAGCACACACAGGCTCTAACCAGAGTAGAAAGAGAAGTGGGAGGCCCCGCTGCACAACTGAGCAACAAGACAAGTACATTAGAGTCTCTAGTTTGAGAAATAGACGCCTCACAGGTCCTCAACTGGCAGCTTCATTAAATAGCACCCGCAAAACGCCAGTGTCAACGTCTACAGTGAAGAGGCGACTCCGGGATGCTGGCCTTCAGGGCAGAGTGGTAAAGAAAAAGCCATATCTGAGACTGGCTAATAAAAAGAAAAGATTAATATGGGCAAAAGCACGCAGACATTGGACAGAAGAAGATTGGAAAAAAGTGTTATGGACAGACGAATCGAAGTTTGAGGTGTTTGGATCACACAGAAGAACATTTGTGAGACTCAGAACAACTGAAAAGATGCTGGAAGAGTGCCTGACGCCATCTGTCAAGCATGGTGGAGGTAATGTGATGGTCTGGGGTTGCTTTGGTGCTGGTAAAGTGGGAGATTTGTACAAGGTAAAAGGGATTTTGAATAAGGAAGGCTATCACTACATTTTGCAACGCCATGCCATACCCTGTGGACAGCGCTTGATTGGAGCCAATTTCATCCTACAACAGGACAATGGCCCAAAGCACACTTCCAAATTATGCAAGAACTATTTAGGGAAGAAGCAGGCAGCTGGTATTCTATCTGTAATGGAGTGGCCAGCGCAGTCACCAGATCTCAACCCCATAGAGCTGTTGTGGGAGCAGCTTGACCGTATGGTACGCAAGAAGTGCCCATCAAGCCAATCCAACTTGTGGGAGGGGCTTCTGGAAGCATGGGGTGAAATTTCTCCCGATTACCTCAGCAAATTAACAGCTAGAATGGCAAAGGTCTGCAATGCTGTAATTGCTGAAAATGGAGCATTCGTTGACGAAAGCAAAGTTTGAAGGAGAAAATTATTATTTCAAATAAAAATCATTATTTCTAACCTTGTCAATGTCTTGACTATATTTTCTAGTCATTTTGCAACTCATTTGATAAATATAAGTGTGAGTTTTCATGGAAAACACAAAATTGTCTGGGTGACCCCAAACTTTTGAACGGCAGTGTAGTTTCAGTAAATTCACAAACAATTTACATGAATAAAACAGCTAAATTTTAATAGTATGTACATTACAAAGTTGAAATATATATATTAGGTATACTTTTAGATTAGCATAAATTGCTTGAAAAGTTAGTGTACATTTAAGGAGACTGAAGTGTGGCATGCTTCCCTGAGTCATCATTGCGCAAGATAGAAGTTTAACACCTTACTAAGAGAATGGGACAGATGTATCAAAACTAGTCCAAAGGAA
The DNA here is from genome assembly GCF_050947455.1 of Rhinoderma darwinii. NCBI lineage: Eukaryota > Metazoa > Chordata > Amphibia > Anura > Rhinodermatidae > Rhinoderma > Rhinoderma darwinii. The sequence goes on from NC_134688.1 coordinate 261,661,866, forward strand.
AAGTGAAGTAGTTGCTCATGGAAACCAATCAGATCCCACCTCTCATTTTACAGAGGCACTTTGGAAAATGAAAGCAGCAACTTGATTGTTTGTCATAGGCAACTACTCTACTTTTCATTTGCACTAGTTGATACATTTCCCCCCCATTGTCCAACATGTTAGACAGTACATCTGTGATTATGCATTTCTAACCTGCTGCTAGAACAGGGAGATATCTGACTAACCGCTGGGTTAGTGCAGGGGAAGGGACATCATCTCTCCATGGCAGGTCTCCTACGCTGTTCCTTATTGAATTTCATCACCATCCTGGTATGATGAGGCATTGAAAAAGCTCTTTTATCTCCATTAAAATATATAATATATATATATAGTGGAGGAAATAAGTATTTGATCCCTTGCTGATTTTGTAAGTTTGCCCACTGTCAAAGACATGAACAGTCTAGAATTTTTAGGCTAGGTTAATTTTACCAGTGAGAGATAGATTATATAAAAAAATAAGCAGCAAATCACATAGTCAAAATTATATATATTTATTTGCATTGTTCACAGAGAAATAAGTATTTGATCCCTTTGGCAAACAAGACTTAATATTTGGTGGCAAAACCCTTGTTGGCAAGCACAGCACTCAGACGTTTTTTTGTAGTTGATGATGAGGTTTGCACACATGTTAGATGGAATTTTGGCCCACTCCTCTTTGCAGATCATCTGTAAATCATTAAGATTTCGAGGCTGTCGCTTGGCAACTCGGATCTTCAGCTCCCTCCATAAGTTTTCGATGGGATTAAGGTCTGGAGACTGGCTAGGCCACTCCATGACCTTAATGTGCTTCTGTCAAAATACGTCTAGTTCAGGAACTATCCGAAGATGATTATGACAGAAGAGTGGAATTTTGCGATACAATGATGACACGATTTGATGATAATCATCAGATTTTCAACTGGACCTGTTTTTCGGATGAAGCTACGTTTGAACTAAACGGTTCTGTACATCGACAGAACATGAGGTATTGGGCAGACGAAAATCCACATTGAATGAGAGACGGTCATACCCAGTATCCTCAGAAGGGTAATGTTTGGGTCGGATTATTGCTCAATCATATTGTAGGACCATTTTTCATTGAAGGAAACATAAATGCAGAAAATGACTGCAATTTGCTAGGAAACGAAGTGATACCGGCTATTCAAAATATTGCTGGAGAAGCTTTCCGCAATGTTTGGTATCAGCAAGATAGAGCTCCGGATCATTTTTCTCTGCAAGCTCGAAATCTTCTGAACAATGGATTGGTAGTAGAGGCCCGATAGAATGGCCACCGAGATCACCAGAGCTGACCCTATTAGACTTTTTTTTACTGGGGTATTTAAAAAGTAAAGTCTATGAGACTAGGATCGCAAACTTAGACGAGCTGCGGGAAAGAATAGTGAACATTTCGAATTCAATCACACCAGATGTTATAAATAACGTTATCGATACGTTTTACGTTCACTTAGGACACTGTCAAGTTGTTGAAGGACATTAGTTTGAACATTTGATTTAATACAGTAATTGTTATATTTGTACTAATACACATAATACATGTCCTCGGTCTTGCTTGGGTTGGGCGGACAACACACACACACACACATACACACAGTGCAAAGAGGGTTTGGAGTCGTTAAATACTGGGGGAATGCTGGGGTCCTTATCTCGGGCTGTGTACACACACGCACGCGCGTGTACTCACACACACAAAAGTGAGAGGCAAGGGGACTCACATTAATCTAGCACTGGGCACTATATATATATATATATATATATATATATATAGATATATATACAGTCCAATGGTAGATGAACACAGCACTCCAATGGTTTCCAAAAAATCAGGCCATGTGCTCGTTACCTGGGGGTGAATCAATTCCCCAAAAGAATAGGGAGAGACATAGAACACAGCAACGGCACCAGGACTTCAGAGTAGATGAAAGCAAAAAGTGGATTTATTCACCTCACTAAAGCAACGTTTCGGTTCAACAGCAACGTTTCGGTTCAACAGCTGGCTTGAGAAAGGTTCCTGTTGAACCGAAACGTTGCTTTAGTGAGGTGAATAAATCCACTTTTTGCTTTCATCTACTCTGAAGTCCTGGTGCCGTTGCTGTGTCCTATGTCTCTCCCTATATATATATATATATATATATATATATATATATATATATACACATATATAAATATACGTGTGTGTGTGTGTGTGTAGGTCCCATTTTGTGGTGCCCATAGGTGTTTTCATTTGACTTATGGAGCTTGATCCATTTTGCTGGTATGAAGCATTTTTCTGAATTTAAACATAAAAATATAACTTTGGAAGCTGTGACTCAACATTTTCCAGTGTTGGTGAGACATTTACCTTGTAAGATTGCCCCAAGATCATATACCTCAGTGAGAAATGGGTGATTTGTGTAATGGGAGGATGTGGCACTTATAGCAATTAAATGACATTCCCAAAAAGATTCCATAGAACAAAATGTAATTTTGTGGTGCAGTTAGTGGTTGTCACTCCCCTTCCCCATATATGAACAGGGTTGGTTTTAGTGAGTGGCAAACTGGGCAATTGTCCAAAGCCCCTAAGGATGGAAACCCTAGAAGCAATAATGCTTTTTTATTACTGAAACATTAAAGTTGTAGGATAATTAAATATTCTTACATGACTGATGATTACATCCATATACAACAACCCTGCATGTTGATGGTTTCCAAATGGCAAAATGAGATTTATTTTCTTCTTCTTTCTACACAGTTCTGAGTCAAATTAACTGGAAATAAGTGGAAATTGGTAAATGGATAACTAAGGGATATTGCTGACTCTGAAGGCAATGTTTATCACAGATTCTTACACAAAAGGCACTTGTCCCTCTTTGTACTTTCTCAGCACTGAATAGTTTGGGCATGTTGGGAATTACAAAAACATATATATTTTTAAGCAATGTCCTCCGTTAACTAATGATTACTATGGATGGGTAGAATAGGTACCATAATAAGATTTTAATTAAAATGATTGTTCATTTTGTAGAGGTGGTTCATTATGCAGGGTCTTTACCTTGACTTTTAACACATTAAATAAACAATGGCTGTATCCCTTATCTTGACTTTTTCAATGACTTTTCAATGGCTTTTATTGTGTGATATCACGCTGGAGCCAGTTATCAGAATCAAGTTAAAGATGGCTACATCTGTACATAGTCATATTTCTTTATCTACAGTGTTGCTCAATAGCAGTACTTAGGTTCAAAGTACATTTAGTTTATGACCAAGAAAAATGTTGCTTGTAATATACGTTGTAATACTAACATCTGCATTTATGAAGCTGAGATACATACCATCATTTTCTGACTTATTTACTTTAAAGCACAATGCTCCTTATTTTGTAGACTCAGCATGAGGGTTAAGTTACTTTAACCGCTCTTAAGAATCCCATTTATAGACCAGAAAACGGTCAGCTGGCAATGATTTTGATTGTACCCATAAGATTTCTTCTTAACTCATAGAGCCTCTCAATTCTTCTGCATATCTTTACTAGGCAACATGTTTTTCATTACGTGGGACCAATTGAGGGGGAAGTCATATGTGGGAAAACAGCTTGTATAGCAAGCAATATGAAAGTGAACTGTTTGATACTCTTAAAAACGACTTCCCTCATAAAAATCCTTTGAGAAACATGGAGATATCTCCTAGGGGATATTCACTGACCCCAAAGACATTAAGTTGGCAGTGTTGTAATTTTTTTTCCTGGAAACCCATTTTTCTCAAATGAAAAGTCTTCATAAAAGCACAGATTATCTACCCCAGTGGGGCTCATCTATGGAGGACATTGGGACCTCCCTTTGGCTTATTCAAAGATATGATTTCTTAGAATTGGAACAGTAGACATTCTAATGGGAATATTCTAAACGTTGTATTAAAATTCAGATTTGATATCTCTTAAATGTGGGATATTATTCTCATCCTAAATACACAACAAGATCTTATAACACAAGGTATTTACATAGGTTATTCACAAAAAAGGGACCTAATCTTCATCTACATTTAAGGCCCTTTTACATGGACCAATGATCGGGCGAGCGTTCATATGAACGCTTCTTGTTGATTATTGCTGTGTGTAAACACGACAACGATCAGCCGATGAACAAGTAAACGTTGTCAGCAGCACCCCTCCCTGTGTAAACAGGGAGAGATGCTGCCGAAATGATGAAAATGTATGAGGGCTAGCGATAGTAGTAAACGAGCTCTTGTCCCCATACATAACCCATAATAGCTTCTTGTGAAAGGAGCAAATGAGCGCCAATCAATGAGCTCTCTCGTTGATTGGCGCTTGTTTACACGGCCCATTTTGGATCGTGTAAGAGAAGACGCTTACATGTTTCCGCCCATTAGTCTTAAATGAGGATTAACATTATTGGTCTTTAGATATATGAGGGGAGTAAGCTCGGATCCTTCTGTTTTAGGGAGGCTTTGCTGTCTTCTGGAGTACTAGAGTTAGGCCTTGTTCACATCTGCATTGGGGTCCCGTTCTGACATTCCGTCTGAGCTTTCCGCCAGAATGGGACCCTGAACAGACACAAACTGACACAAAGGGAAACCAAAGGTTTCTGTTTCCATCACCATTGATTTCAATGGTGATGGATCCGGTGCCCATGGTTTCCGTTTGTCTCTGTTATGCACCGGACCCGTCATTTTGCCAGAAGCAATAGTGTAGTCTATTCAAAATGACGGAACCCCTGCACAACTGAGATAAACAGAAACCATTGGCACCAGATCTGTCACCATTGAAATCAATGGTAATGGAACGGAAACCTCTGGTTTCTGTTTGTGTCAGTCAGGGCTCCGTTCCGACGAAAAGCTCTCACGGAACGTCAGTATGGAGCCCTGATGCAGATGTGAACGAAGCCTGAAAGGATTGTTTTGGTTGCTACTTAACTTTGCAGATAATGGCAGACAATTGTTCTCTTGGATATTGAGTCTGGCCTAGATCAAGGACTGTGGTTAGTGCATCCTGGATAAAGCACTGAGAGACAGTAGTTGCAGATAGATAGGGCAGTTCTTAGGAAGAATGGATTAGGAATGCTGACCCGTACAAATTTTTTTTCAATTTTTATGGACAATAAGATGGATGAGAAATAGTATGAAGCTACACTTCTGGATTCTGTTTGCTTTGTTGATTGTTCTAATATGAAACAGAAGAATGGTGCTTACCCCCATGCACCAAAAGCAAGATCTATGGGTTCTTGCCAGAAGCTCATTAACATTAAAGAGGCTCTGTCACCAGATTAGAAGTGCCCGATCTCCTACATAATTTGATCAGCGCTGTAATGTAGATAACAACGGTGGTTTTTATTTTGAAAAACGATCATTTCTTAATAGACAACTGGGCGTGTTTTTACTTTTTACCAACTGGGCGTTGTACAGAGGAGAGTATGATGCTGACCAATTAGTGACCAATCAGCGTCCTACACTTCTCATTTTCCAGCCCATTGTTACAGTGTGATTGTACAGTGAAAGAAGCTGGGCTGGAACAATGAGAAGTGCAATGAAGCTGATTGGTCACTGATTGCTCAGCCTCATACACTCCTCTGTACAACGCCCAGTTGGTAAAAAGTAAAAACACACCCAGTTGTCTATTAAGAAACTAATTAGCATAAATCTAAAATTGCTCATAACTTGCTAAAAAATGATCGTTTTTCAAAATAAAAACCACTGTTGTTATCTACATTCCAGCGCCAATCAGATTATGTAAGAGAAAGGGCACTTATAATCTGGTGACAGAGCCTATTTAATGACTAATAAAACCACTGACAGGTGAAGTAAATAACTTTTGTTATTTCATTACAAGGGGTGGGATATATTAGGCAGCAAGTGAACAGTCAGTTCTTCAAGTTAGATGTGTTGTAAGCCGGAAAAATGGGCAAGTGTAAGAATCTAAGTGATTATGACAAGGGCCAAACTGTGATGACTGGATGACTGGGTCAGAGCGTCTCTAAAACGGCAGTTCTTGTAGGGTGTTCCTGGTATGCAGTGGTTAGTACCTGTCGAATAGTGGTCCAAGAAAGGACAACAAGTGAACCAGCAACAGGGTCAAAGTCGCCCAAGGCTCATTGATGCACGTGGGGTGCAAACGCTATCCCACAGAAGAGCTACTGTAGCACAAATTCCTGAAAAGGTTAATGCTGGCTATGATAGAAAAGTGTCAAAACACACTGTGCATTGTAGCTTGATGCGTTTTCGGATGCATAGCTGCAGACTGGTCAGAGCACCCATGTTGACCCTTGTCCACCGTCAAAAGTGCCTACGCCAGTCATGTGAGCATCAGAGCTGGACCATGGAGCAATAGAAGAAGGTGATCTGGTTTTATCAATTATGTTTTCTGGGACCAGGATGCACTATAGGAGGGAGGCAAAATGCTCTAGGCGATGTTGTGCTAGGAATCCTCGGATCCTGGCATTCATGTGAATATTACTTTGACATGTATCACCTACCAAATTATTGTTGCTGACCTCCTTGCCACACTGCAAAAATTGTTCAGGATTGGTTTGAGGAACATGACAAAGAGTTAACTTGGCCACCAAATTCCCCAGATCTTAATCCGATCGAGCATCTGTGGGCTGTGCCGGAAAAGCAAATCCAATCTGTGGAGGCCCCACAGTATAACTTAAAGGACTTAAAGGATCTGCTGCTAACGTCTTGCTGCCAGATACCACAGGACACTTTCAGAGGTCTTGTGGAGTCCATGCCTCAACAGGTCAGAGCTGTTTTGGCAGCACCAGGGAAATTATACAATATTAGGCAGGTGATTTTAATGTCATGGCTGAATGGTGTAAGTATAATGTAATATTTGTTGTTAACTTTATATGCATATTGATAGTCAGATTTGAGGCCCATTTAGGCTCTGTTCGAACCTGAATCATGTTTACCGGCTTTATAGCATTTATGACAGATATATTTTGTAACAGATCCTGATGGATCCCATTGACTTATAATGGGTTTATCGGTCTTTTGTTTATTTAATTGGAAGACTGGTAAAGCGGATTCCATTATTTTGCCCATTAGGGGCAATGGAAAGCTAATGGAGGGATACCATTATGCAGGGATTAGCATGAGAAAAGAGTGATCATCAAGGCTCTATACATACTTGGATTAGTTATTTTCCGTCTGGTTTCAGTGACTTTTTGACTGAATAGTATAGCTTACTGCGGTATCCTTTTCAGTAACATGATGGAAACCTGACAGACTCAATAAAAATCACAATGGATAATAACAAATCCATCAAATGGAACATGTTAGATCATAACATATCCATCCTATTCATCAAGGATCCTATAACAGTAGCCAGCGCCTGATATCCATATGGCTATCAGTGAGCACACTGATTAATCCCCCATGCAATATAGCAAAGCGATAAAGAGAACATTCATTGTTGACAAAATATAGATTTAATAAATTAAATGTACTCAGTCTCCTATTCATGTGTTGACGTTTAACTCTCCCCATGTTAGGTGTGAACAGACGTTACTCTGCGAATGCTTCATGTACATGGGTTTTGCACTTTGGCACTCATGATAATGACTATAGCAGCAAGGTTTATGAGACAGGCATAGGATCTTCAGCTATTTACCTTATGTCGGCTTTATCAATAAGATCTCATGGTTACATATTTATTAAAGTAAAGACACAAATCCATTAAGGTCAGTCCCTTCTATCTACACCCCCTCCCCTCCTTTACAGTAACTTTCCTGAGGCTTTGAACTGTAGCTGGTGCAGTTCACTGTAGTTGTGCTTTGGCATTCTTTTATGTTAAATGTGTTAAATAGACTTTTTATTAGAACGCTAACGTTGAAGTTCATTCAAGTATTAATAACCCTGTTTACACAATATTGTTCTTGGATGAAAAAAGGATTGTGGTTTTACAGTACACGCACTAAAACAACAATAATGTGTGATTATTTTCATGTAAATCAAATCTGTAAACCCCAGATTGTCTAGACATTCTGTATAGGATATGCTGCTGGATTCACTACATACATAGTGCATTTACATGCCGTGGCTTTGTAATATTCTCTACACTGTAGTAGTCCATGGGATGTTTATAGGGGTTATGTGGGGACCGAAAAGTATTAGTAGTGTACTCACTGCAGTATGGGAGTACACTCACTAATATACATTCCGGTTCCCCATCGCACTGATTCTGAGATTTTAATAGATTTTTACAGCGCTTCTGGCGGACCAGAAGTCTAGTTGCACAGTCTTCAATGATGACTATATGGCTCTTCGTCATGTGAACGGCCCCGCTGAACTCTATGTAATCGCTGTACTAGTACACATAACCCCTTTAATCCCATTCTGACAATTTCTAGGGAATACAACTACATTACTTCCTATATTGTATATAGTAATGCACAACTTTCGCCATTTTCTTTTAGATGTGATACTGTTTGAGCTACATGCTGCAATACTAACTGTGTGTAAGAACCTGGGCCAAGCATGCAATAGACGTAACGATTTTTTTCTAAACATGAATTACAATCAGTATTCAGAATAATCCTGTATTCAATAAATATTAAACAAAATGATCAATGAAAATAGTACATTATATTAATTCAATTGACTGACAACACAAATGTTTGATCACCTACTGAAAATCGGCCAACAATGCCCCGTTGTGGATTATCGATCATCATGACTCATCAGATTGATACATACATGGTACAATTATGACTAACAATCATTAAAAAGTAACTAAACGTTTAACAAACTTCTGACATGTCATAGTGACATGTCAGAAGTTTTGATTGGTGGGGGTCCGAGCACTGAGACCCCCACCAATCGCTAAAAAGAAGCAGCTGAAGCGCTCGTGTGAGTGCTGAGCCGCTTCGTGTCTTTTTGCGGAAATAAATGTATCGGAGTACGGGCTCATAGACTTTCTATTGAGTCTGTACTCCTGGGGGTCTCAGTGCTCGGACCCCCACCAATCAAAACTTCTGACATGTCACTATGACATGTCAGAAGTTTGTTAAACGTTTAGTTACACTTTAAATTAATTAATATGATTTATATATAAAAAAAAAAAATCCTAACAAGTTAAAGGATTTTAGGATATCATATCCTATAATTATGATACCATGTATCATTGATGCAAGAACTTTATCAGGGATCATCAGAAAAGTCATTACATCTATGGTCAGGTTTTTTATTTTTTTTATTATTATAGTGAACTGTCATCTATTGTTCTGCGTTGATAAAATCTAGTAATAGGCATATTCCAAGAAATTATTTGACGCATACAGTAACTATAAAAACTTTTATCAGACATTCCTGGTTTATATGAAACAACCTAAGACACAAAACTAGCCGAAACTCTTCAATTCTGCAATAAGGAAGTTTTGCTGTATAGTGTAGAAGTCTATCATAAGTGTCAAGAGAACTGAGTAGATGTTAAGGTGTTTAAGATAAGAAACTAGTTCTTAGAATCGGAACCGATTACTGCCCAAGTCACACTGAATACAAGTCTAGTAGAAATCTTACAAAAAAGGAAATGAAGCTTATCACTTACCTGTGCTTACAGCTAAAAAGTGGATAGATTTCCTCACCCCTCGAAACCTAGGCAAGAGCTCTACTTTGCTTCCACTCAACACCTCTTCTTCCTTTTCACCATGATGATCCCTTCTGTTTGGTGTCTGAATTTCAGTATAAAATAATATACAGTTCCTATCCACCAGAGTTAGTTCAACGCCATATTGCAACTATAACGTGATCCTGTTTTTCTGGCTCGACCACTCCTTGTTCAGGTGTACTGTGACTTTTTTTTGTTCTTTATTAATCTCTCTCCTCCTCCTTCACTCCTGTCCACTGTGTATTCTGTAAATCAGTAGCTGCAGACAGACGGCTGATTCTACTCCCAACTCCCTCTGGGTAATTGCCATAAACCACAGACCCACCCCATGCTGCTTACAGTATCATTGCTAAACTGTCATGAATTTTAAGAAAAATTACGTTGTTTACGTGCTCCACTCAGTAGACAGCAGCTGATATTTTCAACCACATATAGCCTCGGTGAACTAGAATAGGTAAGTCCATAAATTCCTCCTTTGTTTCCAGAAGACTGTGTTCTTTGTGGGATTTTTAATTCAGAAGAATTCCAGACTGGAGGTCGAACAAGCAACTCTCCTGTTTCTGAATTAAAAATAGAAGCGCATTTAGAAGAATTGCAGTCACAGATTTTAAAGAGAGTCGGCAAGACTTCCGGAAGATTCTGAATAAACATGTAACTGTGAAATATGGAATGAAAAGGCTTAATACAATTTATTGTACAAATAAATGATATAGTCGTATATATAGTGTACAATAGTGGAACCGGCGCCATCAGTTGATCTCTGAATCTGTTATACCTATTGAGGTATATAACGATAAAGGTTACGATACCACCTGAAAAGACGTTGTGTAAGTAGTGTGTGCGTGTGTGTGTGTGTGTAGCTGGAGTCTTAAGTGTGTGGCAGGAGTGGACATAAAATATGTGCCACCTGGTGCCCTGCATACAAACAGGGCTACTGCTACAGATGTAGTCATCTTTATTCTTGACTTTTAACGCATTAAATACACAGTGTCAAGAAACTTTAACTTGAGTTTTTCAATGGCTTTTGTTGTGTAATATCACGCTGCAGCAAGTTATCAGAGTCAAGATAAACTTGGCTACATCTGTACTTCTCTCAATTACTGATGAATTTGTACACTGGTGAGGAATTTCTGAAAAATAATGAATGGGGTGGTCTATGGCTGGCACGCTGTTAATAAATTAGCAGTAAAAAAGGAGAGGGGCCCTCTATGGTTAGCATCTGCCCAAAGATAAGCTACTGATATACCACAAGGGAGTTGTGACATCACATGTGGAATATGGCAAGTGAACAGCTGTCAGCTGCTGTGGCATCACAATTGTGTATCACTCAGGTAGCTTTCTGTCACGTCAGGATGGCTCCTGTGACATCACAATTTTGTTTCAGTCATGTAAACTACTGTAACATCACAAGTGCGTTGCAGCAAGGTGAACTGCTCTGACATCACAACACAACTGAGTATCAGTCACTAAACTTACCATGACTTCACAAGTGGGTTTTAGTGAGGTAAGCTCATCTGACATCACAAGTGGGTCTTAGTCACAAAGGTGTTTTCGTCAGATAAGCTACTGTGACATCACATGGGTTTCCATCAGCTAATCTTCTGCAACCTTACAACTATGTTTCAGTCAGGAAAGCTACTGTGACTTCACAAGTGGCTTCCAGTCAGGAAAGCTACTGGGACTTCACAAGGGGGTTTCAGCCAGGGAAGTTATTGTGACTTCACAAGGCGCTTTCAGTCAGGCAAGCTACTGTAACATCACAACTGTGTTTCAGTCAGGAAACCTACTATGACATCGTAAGGGGGTTTCAGTCATGAAAGCTACTGTGACTTCACAAGTGGGTTTCAGTCATGAAAGCTACTATGAAATTACTGGTGGGCTTTAGTCAGGTAAGCTACTGTGATATCACAACTATGTTTCAGCTGGGAAAGCAACTGTGACATCACAACTATGATTTATTTAGGTTAGCTACTGTGACTACTTCCCTAGGGGGTTTCAGTCAGTCAAGCTGCTGTGACAGCAAAAGTTGGTTTTGGTCAAGTAAGCTACTGTGACATCAGAAATGGGTTTCAGTGAGGTAAGCTCATGTGACATCACAAGTGGGTTTCAGTCAGGAAGGCTACTATGAAATCACAAGTGTGTTTTTGGCAGGAAAGCTACTGTGGCTTCACAAGTGGCTTCCAGTCAGGAAAGCTACTCTGAATGTCACAGTAACTTTCCAGTCAGGAAAGCTACTGGGACATCATAAGGGGGTTTCAGCCAGGAAGGGTACTGTGACTTCACAAAGGGGTTTCATTCAGGCAAGCTACTGTAACATCACAACTGTGTTTCAGTCAGGAAACCAACTATGATATCTTAAGAGGGTTTCGGTCATGAAAGCTACTGTGACTTCACAAGTGGGTTTCAGTCATGTCCCTCTAGACAAAAAGCAGTAAATAGGCACCACTCACAAAAGGCTTATAGTGAAAAAAGAGGGTGCTTTATTGACCCCAAAAGTGCACTATTTTACTGTTTTATATATATATATATGAATGAATTAGAATATCATCAAAAAGTTAATTTATTTTAGTAATTCAATCCAAAAAGTGAAACCCTATATTCTATAGATTCATTACACAAAGAGTGATCTATTTCCAGCATTTCTTTTAATGTTGCTGATTATGGTGAACAGTTAATGAAAACCCAAAATTTTGTATCTCAGAAAATTTGAATATTAAATAAGGCCAATTTCAAAAAAGATTTTTAATACTGAAATGTTGGCCTACTGAAAAGTATGTCCAGTATATGCCCTCAATACATGGTCGGGCTCTGACTCTGCATGAATTACTGCATCAATGCGGTGTGGCATGGAGGCGATCAGCCTGTGGCACTGCTGAGGTGTTATGGAAGCCCAGTTTGCTTTGATAGCGGCCTTCAGCTCGTCTGTATTCAGGGGCGTAACTAGGAAAGACTGGGCCCCATAGCAAACTTTTGACTGGGCCCCCCCCCCTCTGCTGGGTATCACACAACCCCCCCCCTTGTAGATAGTGCCTCCCTATAGATTCCACCACACAGCGCCCCCCTATAGATAGCACCATACACAGCCCCCTGTAGATAACGCCATACTGCCCCCTCTGTAGATAACGCCATACAGACCCCCTCTGTAGATAACGCCATACAGCCCCCTCTGTAGATTACACCATACAGACCCCCCCCCCAAAAAAAACGGCCTATAGTTTGTCCTACAAAAGACATGCATCCCCTATCCACAGGATAGGGGATACATGTGTGATCGCTGGCAGCGATAAGGAGAACGGGGGACCGAAAGTCCCCCGAAGTTCTCCATGACTAACCTCGGACTTCCGGCGTCTGCGCAGTTCAATAAAAATGAAAGGAGCGCTGGTCACGCATGCGCACAAGCACGACCGGTGTGCAAGTCATTTCCATGGAGCTGCAGACAGACTACGGAAGTCCGAGGTTTGTCATGGAGAACTTAGGGGGGACTTTCGGTCCCCCGTTCTCCTCATCGCTGGGCGTCCCAGCGATCCCACATGTATCCCCTATCCTGTGGTTAGGGGATGCATGTCTTTTGTAGGAACAACCCCTTCAGTGGCGTCGCGCTGTAGCAGCCATAGCGGCTGCTAGCGGAGCCTGCGGCCATGGGAGGGGCCGTGCCGGCGGGTGGCACGGGCCCCCTCATGCTGCAGGCCCCGTAGAAGTCGCTACGGCTTCTATAGCGGTAGTTACGCCACTGCGCATAGGTTTGTACGGCGTAAAACTACAGCTCCCAGCATGGCCAAAACAATGATAAGGATATGCTGGGAGATGCGGTTTCACAAAAAAAAAATCATACCACCATCATCTCGCTGCAGATCATACAGTGACTACAATACTGATTAGAGGCAGAATAAACATTTACATTAAGTGACTCACCGGTGACGTCTCAGATTCTAGTTCTTTTCTTCTCCCTCCGATTCAGACATCTATGATGGATTTCTCCCGGGCATGACCCATTTCTGCAGTTTTCCGTTTAGATGTCTTCAGCTTCTCACTTTTAAAACATTTCTGCACCTGTAAACAAAGTTACAATTCTCAACACATCTAAATATAACTGTCACACACACACACACACACACACACACACACACACCGTGCCCTCTGTAGATAGTGCCCCCTGTAGATAGTGACCTACATAGAAGCCCCTGTAGATAGTGCCCACATATGGACTCCAGAGCTACAAGGCAATAGTGCTAACCACTGAGCCACCGTGCTGCCCTATATATAGCTTCCCCTATAGTTAGTGCTCCACGTATAGCCCACCTCTGTAGATATTGTCCCACATATAGCCCACCCTTGTAGACTGTGCACTACATATAGCCACCCTGTTGCTAGTGCCCCACAGGTAACCCACCCCTGTATATAGTGTCCCACACATAGCCCACCCCTATAGAAAGTACCCTAAAAAATAGCTCCCCTATAGATAGTGCTCTACATATAGCCCACCCCTGTATAGTGTCTCATATATACTGCCCCACATATAGACCCCCCTGTAGATAGTGGCCCACATCCCCACATACAGACCTCTCCTGTAGCTAGTGGCCCACATATAGACCCCCCCTGTATAGAGTGGCCCACATATAGACCCCCCTGTATATAGTGGCCCACACCCCCACATATAGACCCCCCTGTAGCTACTGCCCCACATATAGACCCCCCTGTAGCTACTGCCCCACATATAGACCCCCCTATATATAATAGCCCACATAAAGACGACCCCCCCCTGTAGATAGACCCCCCCACTATAGATAATGGCATTCACATTTTTATGAGGAAAAAAATATATAAAGTTGACATACTCACTTTCTCCGGTTCCCACGCTGTTCACTGGCGATGCAGACATGCTCTCTTCAATGACGCTGAAGAGAGCCCCGCCAATCAGCACCTTCCAAGCATGGAAGTGGCGCGATGATGTCATCGCGCCGCTAGCCAATCAGTGTCATTGTAAGGCACTGGATGGTCAGGCACGGAACATGCCCGGCCATTCAGTGCTAATACATGTATTTGGCTGCCGCTAGCACCGGGGCCCCCTCCGGTGCTAGCGACACCTATAGGCATGAGAGTGCCTGTGTAAGGCTCGGTGGCGCGGGCCCCACAGTAGCGGTGCTACCCCTGTAGCAGCCATAACGGCTGCTAGCGACGCCACCGGGCATTTGGGAGGGCGTGTCGGCTGGCGGTCCGGGCCCCCTCAAGCCCCGGGCCCCGTAGCAGCCGCTACTGCTGCTACCGCGGTAGTTACGCCACTGTCTGTATTGTTGGGTCTGGTGTCTCATCTTTCTCTTGACAATACCCCATAGATTCTCTATGGGGTTTAGGTCAGGCGAGTTTGCAATCAAGCACAGTGATACTGTGGTTATTAAACCAGGTATTGGTACTTTTGGCAGTGTGGGCAGATGCCAAGTCCTGCTGGAAAATGAAATCAGCATCTCCATAAAGCTTGTCAGCAGAGGGAAGCATAAAGTGCTGTCAAATTTCCTGCTAGACGCTGCGTTGACTCTGGACCTGATATAACACAGTGGACCAACACCAGCAGATGACATGGCTCCCCAAACCATCACTGACTGCGGAAACTTCACACTGGACCGCAAGCAACTTGGATTGGGTGCTTCTCCGCTTTTCCTCCAGATTCTGGGACCTTGATTTCCAAATGAAGTGCAAAATGTACTTATACTGAGCAACAGACCAGTCCTTTTAAAGGCTTAGGAAACCTTTGCAGGTGTTTTGTGTTGATTCACTGATTAGAGTGTGACACCATGAGTCTTCAAAATTGAATATTTACCCAATATTCAAATTTTCTGAGAGACTAAATTGCGGGTTTTCATTAACGGTTAGCCATAATCATCAACATTAAAAGAAAAAAAATGCTGGAAATAGATCACTCTGTGTGTACTGAATCTATATAATATAGGTGTTTCAATTTTTGAATTGAATTACTGAAATAAATTAACTTTTTGATGATATTCTAATTCATTGAGAAGGACTAGTATATATGTTGTGAGGGATAGAGCAAGAACAAAAGCTGCCGGAGCCAGCAGACCCTACTACCGCCAGCCCTGCAATGAGACCTGCACACGTATGGAGTAAATGAGGGCAGAAAGAAAAGTGGAGTATGTATTTCACATAAAAACACTAGGGATTTGGGGGAGGGGAACAGGGGGCAATTAAATTAATGATTGTCCATTTGATAGTTATCATGCAGATTTGCATGAACAAGTATGAAGACTTTGTCTTGACACCAAGAGAGCTGGCGACAAACCCTGCAATGCAATGTAAATGGGGATCTAATCAGTCTGGACAGAATACTTTAAAGAAGTTCTCTTCTGGGACAGAAGTTCTCTTCTGGGACAGGGTTTTACAAGCAGTTGCTTTATCATAGTAAAGGTTACATATCTTCACTTTTTGGTACCCAAGTCATTTATCTTGCCTTCTGTCATTGACTTGTATTGCATTTTAAGATTAACTCATATTAATCACCTTTAGTGGTTGAAGAACGTAAGTAATCAGAGGACCAGAGAAAATACACGAAAGGTCCACATAAGACAAATAACCTACCAATGATAATTTCTATTGGACATTTTGTGGACTTTCTTTAACTTCTTAAGGACTGAAACAATTTTGGCCTGTTTTCTTGTGGGAGAGGTTGTACTTTCTTTAGGTGCCATTCTGGGGTAAATATATATAATGTTATATTTTATATAATTTTGTGTGCAATTAAGAAATAAAGTACTTTCACATTTGTTTCATTTTATTTATTTTATTCATTTTATTACACCATTCACCAATCATCATAAATATACAGGGTGGGCCATTTATATGGTTTCACCTAAATAAAATGGGAATGGTTGGTGATATTAACTTCCTGTTTGTGGCACATTAGTATATGGGAGGGGGGAAACTTTTCAAGCTGGGTGTTGACCATTTTGAAATCGGCCATTTTGTATCCAACTTTAGTTTTTTCAATGGGAAGAGGGTCATGTGACACACATCAAACTTATCGAGAATTTCACAAGAAAAACAATGGTGTGCTTGGTTTTAACGTCACTTTATTCTTTCATGAGTTATTTACAAGTTTCTGACCACTTATAAAATGTGTTCAAAGTGCTGCCCATTGTGTTGGATTGTCAATGCAACCCTCTTCTCCCACTCTTCACACACTGATAGCAAAACCGCAGAAGAAATGCTAGCACAGGCTTCCAGTATCCGTAGTTTCAGTTGCTGCACATCTCGTATCTTCACAGCATAGACAATTGCCTTCAGATGACCCCAAAGATAAAAGTCTAAGGGGGTCAGATCGGGAGACCTAGGGGGCCATTCAACTGGCCCACGACGACCAATCCACTTTCCAGGAAACTGTTCATCTAGGAATGCTCGGACCTGACACCCATAATGTGGTGGTGCACGATCTTGCTGCAAAAACTCAGGGAACGTGCCAGCTTCAGTGCATAAAGAGGGAAACACATCATCATGTAGCAATTTCAGATATCCCGTGGCCTTGAGGTTTCCATTGATGAAGAATGGCCCCACTATCTTTGTACCCCATATACCACACCATACCATCAATTTTTGTGTTCCAACAGTCTTGGAGGGATCTATCCAATGTGGGTTAGTGTCAGACCAATAGCGGTGGTTTTGTTTGTTAACTTCACCATTCACATAAAAGTTTGCCTCATCACTGAACAAAATGTGCTGTGTAAACTGAGGGTCCTGTTCCAATTTTTGTTTTGCCCATTCTGCAAATTCAGTGCGCCGATCTGGGTCATCCTCGTTGAGATGCTGCAGCAGCTGGAGTTTGTAAGGGTGCCATTTGTGAGTAGCTAATATCCGCCGATGCCACTCTCCAGTGACATGCGGCGAGTGCTATGCTGTGGGCTCTTGCTGAATGAAGCTAGGACAGCCACTGATGTTTCTTCATTAGTGACAGTTTTCATGCGTCCACATTTGGGCAAATCCAACACTGAACCAGTTTCACGAAACTTGGCAAGCAGTTTGCAAACTGTAGCATGGGAGATGGGTGGTCTCGTAGGGTGTCTTGCATTGAAATCTGCTGCAATGACCCGGGTACTGCATTCACCAGACATCAACACAATTTCTATCCACTCCTCACGTGTTAACCTCTGCGACATGTCAATGGCTGTAAACAAAGAGAAGCTTGTAAATAACGCATGAAAGAATAAAGTAACGTTAAAACCAAGCACACCATTGTTTTTCTTGTGAAATTCTCGATAAGTTTGATGTGTCACATGACCCTCTTCCCATTGAAAAAACTAAAGTTGGATACAAAATGGCCGACTTCAAAATGGCCGCCATGGTCAACACCCAGCTTGAAAAGTTTCCCCCATCCCATATACTAATGTGCCATAAACAGGAAGTTAATATCACCAACCATTCCCATTTTATTTAGGTGTATCCATATAAATGGCCCACCCTGTATAATTATATATATACATATCCACACAGGGGCGTAGCTAAAGAATTCAGCTTGGGCCCCCCTACCCCTCCCCAGCACCACCATCATCATCAGACCCCTGCGCGCTCCTATGCCCAGACGCCTTGCCCAACAGCCCCCATAGTATAATGCCCCCACACAGTTAATGCTCCCATAGCTGCCCCCACACAGTATAATGCCCCCCATAACAGCCCCATACCGTATAATGCTCCCCATATCAGCCCCTCATACAGTATAATGCCCCCCCACAATATCAGCCCCCCCCCCATACAGTATAATGCCCCCATATGTGCATAATTACTTACCTATCCCCGTTCCCACGTCGAGTGGAGGATCCTTCGCCTCCTCCGGTGTGTGGTATGAGTGACTCAGCGCAGGCAGGCGCGATGATGTCGCTACATCCCGCCTGCCTGCGTCGAGCCGCTCAGGGCACAGGGAATGCTAGATCAAGGAGATGTCAGCTCCTTGCTCCAGCATTGATTGGAACCGGGACCTCGGTGAGTGACTCACGAACCCCCAGGGGGACGCGACCCACAGTGTACGGATGTCCCGATACCAAAATTTGGACTTCGATACCGATACTTCGTTTACTTTGCCAACAGTAATAAAAAAAAAAAAAGTTCTTTCGTTTTCTAATGTGAGGCACGAGGTGCAATGATGAATTTTGAATGTCTCACATTAATAGTAATTAACCCCATCATGTTTCTCAGTCATAATGTGTTAATGTGTAAGGTACATGATGGGGTTAATTACTATTAATGTCTGGCACATGGAGGTTAAATTCATCATCGCACCTTGTGCCTCACAATTAGGCCCCATGCACACGACCGTAAATAACCTCCGTTTTTGCGGACCGCAATTGCGGTCTGCAAAAATGGACCCATTCACTTTCATTGAGCACGGACACATTTCCGTAGCGCTACGGATGGGTGACCGTGCCGTAGAAATGTTCCGAAAATTATGGAACATGTCCGCCCATTTGCATTTTGCGGGGCCGTGCTCCCATACTTTGTATGGGAGCACGGCCCGAAAATGCGGGTGGCAGTCGGCGGCCGGCCGTGCCTGCAATCGCGGGCCGTGATTGCGGGCACGGTCGTGTGAATGGGGCCTAAGTGATAGAAAGCAATTTTTATTTTATTTTTTTACAGAGTACACATCATAAATGATGCAAAAAAATAGTTGTGCCGGTTATTACGGCCGCGCCAATACCGATTATGTGTATGTTTTATGTATTGAGACTTATTTTAATGTTTATTGTAAAAAAGATGCATGTGTATTTTTTTTATTTAACATTACTTTGTTTTTACTTTTACTTTATTTTTAAACTTCAATGTACTGGCCTATAGCTATATGCCAGTACATTAGCCTGTGGACAGATAGTACACAGGCAGTTGTTAGGACATACCTCAGTATGCCCTAACAACACGAAATATGGTAAGACAGCCCTGGGGTCCGTCAATAGACCCTGGGATGTCTGCCCATATATGGTATGTCCCTCAATCGCGTCACAGGAATTCCCCGTGACGCGATCCAGGGGCATCCCCCTTCTCATTTTCCCCTGAATGCTGCAGTCAGCTTTGATTGCAGCATTCAGGAGAATAGCGGCGGAGATGAGAGGTTTCTCTGATCTCCGCCGTTATAGAGCGGGGCTGAGGCTGTGTAATACAGTCATTGCCCCGCTCCTGACAGGAAGTGCATGCGCGGTCAGCATGAGGTGATGCGGCCGGCGCTGCACTAATGAGCGACGGTTCAGGCACTGAAGACAGAACACGGGGGTGTTTTGTAGCGCGCCCGCTATGTTCTGTCTTCAGTGCCGCAGATCATTAGTGCAGCGCCGGCTGCATCGAATCATCCTGACGGCGCGCACATGTGAGGACTCAGGAGCGGGGCAGTGACTGTATTACACAGCCGCAGCCCCGCTCTCATAGTCATGTGTACTATACTGTATTGTGTTGTATTGTGCAGTTTGCGGTGGAGGAGGGGGGGGCTGTGATTTAACGCCCCCCCCCCTCTCCACCGCAAACAACACAATACATTACAAGGCATCACAACACAATACATTACATTACAATACATAACATTACAACACAATACATTACATTACACTGCAGCTTACCTGGAGTCCTCCGCACCGACTCTTCTGCTCGGTCTGTTATATAATTCTCTACGACCCATGTTATTTTTAATAAGCTATCTCATATGGCTCAGTACATATATAATCCAAACATGAATTTGACGTTTTTATAAATAGAAACAAGAAGACTTCTGCCGCTTTCCAATATCTCTCAAAAATTGCTTGACATGTGATTGTGTATCTGAAATATACAAGACAGATGCGTTTCTCCTTGAAGGTGACACTCACGTGGGAATGTGGTATATTCCTGTTTGAGTGCTAACTTTCCTTATAGCACAATATTTTCATTTTTTGCCCCATTGGTGATCATAGTTAATAACAGTGATCCATTATGACATACAATTTTCTGTTTCTATCAGTAGGGGGCGCCAGAGTACACTATTAGTAGTGTCTTTTCAGCTCCCTTTATCTAAATCTCCCGATGTGTGGAAATTTGGTACAAAAACCCATATAACTTTGTGGGGGTTGAACCTTATAATCCACGATATCATGTGGATCATGACAAATAACAGTTTTGTTTTTAATATTAGCAATCTCTGCTCTGCATTCTTTACAAATCCCAGCTGGCGCGTGCGCAATAGAGGTGGAACGCATGTTCCGATGTGGCGCATGCGCAGTGGGGATTTATTGCCAGATGCGTTCCACCGGACTTAATATCCGGTTTGGGCGCCATCTTGGGACATGCGCAGTTGACACACATGTGTGTGTCGGGCGCAATTCCCTATTCTCGGCATGGATAAACGTCTGTACAGTAAGTACACTTCTGCTTAGATTTAATGAGTCTCTGCCTGCTTCCAATCATCCATAATTGCCCCTAATCATAGCACTTTGTTTGTTTACCACTACACTGTTGTATTTATTTTATGATATCTATATGCTTTACAGTGGGAGAACTATGCACATGTTTTATATGTCTTTTTATATAACTGACACATTTGTATGTATATGTTTTGATGGTATTATGCATTTAATTGTGTGATTGCCAATTTATGTATACTCCTCCTATAAATACCTGACACTTTGTTTAGTGTGTTATGGCTTGAGAAAGGTTCCTGTTGAACCGAAACGTTGCTTTATTGAGGTGAATAAATCCACTTTTTGCTTTCATCTACTCTGAAGTCCTGATGCCGTTGCTGTGTTCTATGTTTCTCTATATATATATATATATACCGTATATATCGGCGTACAAGACGACTTTTTACACCCTTAAAAAAATGTCAAAAGTGTGGGGTCGTCTTATATGCCGGATATTGTCTACATTAGGGATGCACGTTGCAGCCGCACAGCTCAGTATAATACACATGAATGTATGGGAGCGCGGCTGCGGCTGTGTAATTCAGCCACAGTCCCGCTCCTGAGTCATGATAAGTTTGCGGGGTCAGGATGATGCAATGCGGCCAGCGCTGCACTAATGAGCGGCGGCACTGGAGACAGAACATGGCGGGCGCGCTACAAAACACCCCCATGTTCTGTCTTCAGTGCCTGAACTGCCGCTCATTAGTGCAGCGCCGGCCGCATCACCTCATGCTGACCGCGCGCGCACTTCCTGTCAGGAGCGGGGCAATGGCTGTATTACACAGCCGCAGCCCCGCTCTATAACGGCGGAGATCAGAGAAACCGCTCATCTCCGCCGTTATTCCCCTGAATGCTGCGATCACAGCTGACTGCAGCATTCAGGGGAAAGTGAGAAGGGGGGATGCCCCTGGATCGCGTCACAGGGAATTCCTGTGACACGATCGAGGGCCATACCATATATGGGCAGACAGCCCAGGGTCTATTGACGGACCCCAGGGCTGTCTTACCATATTTCATGTTGTTAGGACATACCCAAGTATGTCCTAACAACTGCCTGTGTATTATCCGTCCACAGGTTAATGTACTGGCATATATCTGATATATGTCAGTACATTAAAGTTTAAAAATAAAGTTAAAAAAAAGTATTGTTAAATTGTAAAAAAAATACACCTTCACCTTTTTTACAATAAACATTAAAATAAGTCTCAATACATAAAATACACACATTCAGTAATGGCGCGGACAACAATGTTTTTGCATCATTTATGATGTGTACGCTGTAAAAAAATGAAATAAACACGGCTTTCATTCACTTATTAATGTGAGGCGCGAGGTGCGATGAATTTACCCTCCATGTTCCTCACATTAATAGTAATTAACCCCATCATGTACCTCGCACATTAACCCAACATGATGGGATTAATTACTATTAATGTGAGGTGCGTTCAAAATTCATCACACGTCGCGCCTCACATCAGAAAACGGAAGAATTTTTTTTTTATTACTGTTGGCAAAAGTATCGAAATTGGTATCGAAATCGCAATACTAAACGAAGTATCGGTATCGAAGTCCAAATTCTGGTATCGTGACATCCCTAGTCTACATATTGTCTACACACAGGTTGTGTGTTACCTTGTGAGCCTGCAGTCCGGTACACAGGCTCCCGGGATGCACGGAATCCGCCACGGATCTGAGGGAAGCCGGTATTAGCCGCCAGGGAACATCTCTGTAAGATCCTCTGGCCCGCCCTTTCCTCTCATTCCCTGCCTCTCAGATCTCGCGCGATGAAGCAGCCTATCTGCGCATGCGCGAGTTCAAAGAGACAGAGAGTCCTGGGTCCTGCCGCCGATGGCCATAGTGAAGCGCTCCTGCACGAAATGGTGAGTATATCTTAAATTCTATATTTTAAGGGTAAAAGTTGGGGGTCGTCTTATACGCCCAGTCGTCTTATACGCCGACATATACGGTATATATATATATATATATATATATATATATACCAGTTAGTTTGTGTGTTTATGAAAAAAAAAAAGTTTGTTTAGTTAGTGTTAGTGACATTATGGCGAGGACGTTTTTTAGTGCTGAGGAGGCATACGCCATGCTGTGGTCTGAGTCTGAGACCGCATCAGAGATGGCGTCAGAGTTGGAACCTGTTTAAGGTAGTGACGATGATAGCATCACTTCAGGTTCATCTTCAGGGGAAGTTGTCCCTGACGCAGTTGAAACTGCAGAACATGGAAGAGCAGGGCCTAGTAGCGCTGTAGCACGGGACAGCCTGGTCCCGCCAGTTCAGTCTCTTGTATGGGCACCTGCTCCATCTTTTGTGCCTAAAATCCACTGATTTACTGCCACTCCTGGCATAACTGTGGACAATACACATTTGATCCAAATGGATTACTTCCATTTATTTATTACTGGCGACATCCTAAATATGATTGTCCACAAAACTAATTTATATGCCGCTCAGTATATAAGGCAGAAACCTTCATCCACTCATGCCAGAGATTGGACGCCCACCAATTTACAGGAATTAAAAAGATTTTTGGGGCTCACCCTAAATATGGGTATTGTCAAAAAGCCCTCCATTAGGTCTTACTGGTCAACAAAACCCGCCCAAGCCACCCCAGTGTATTCTGCAGTAATGCCCAGGTCTCGTTATGAGACAATAATGAGGTTCCTCCACTTCAATGACAACGCACAGGGGCCCCCCCAAGTACCAATGCAAACCGTGATCGGTTGTTCAAAATAAGACCGCTAATAAATTCCTGCAACTTGAGCAGAATGTAAGTGTGGACGAATCCCTCCTCAACTTCCATGGAAGATTTAGCTTTCGCCAATATCTACCTTCCAAAAGGGCAAGATATGGCGTTAAGCTTTACAAATTGTATGAAAGCGGGTCAGGATATACCACCGCCTTCAGGATTTATGAAGGGCGGGACCGCACAATAAATGTTCCTGGATGCCCCCCTGATCTTTCCACCAGCAGTAAGATCGTGTGGGAGATAATGCAGCCTCTGCTTCACAAGGGGTACCTCCTGTACTGCAATAATTTTTATTCCAGTGTGCCCTGTTTAGGCATTTGCATGCTGCAAGGACTGGGGCATGTGGTACCATTCGCAAAAACCAAATTGGTTTTCCACAGCAATTAGTGGGGAAGCGCATGGTAAAGGGGGACTCCTGCGCTTATGCATCTGAGGAATTACTGGCGGTCAAGTACAGGGATCGCAAAGATGTGTATGTACTAAGCACGATTCATACCAGAGGAACAGTGGCAGTGAGGGAAAGGGGGGCAACGTTGGACAAGCACAAACCAGTGAGCGTGTCCGAATATAACAAGTACATGGGGGGGTGGATTTAAGCGACCAGATTTTACAGCCGTATTTTGTAAAACGCAAAACAAAAACCTGATACAAAAAAGTGGCCATTTATCTGTTACAGGTGGAAATCCACAATTCATTTGTGCGCTTTAAAAAAAAACAGAGACAGAGACACATATCTGGATTTCCAGGAGAAAATTATCGAAGGCCTCATATTTGATGTTCAGGACACCAGAGAATGCCCCCAGTCTGAGGATGTCACGCGACTGACTGAGAGACATTTCATCACTCGCATTCCCCCAACACCAACTAGAAGCAACCCCCAGAAAAAGTGCCGCATCTGCAGAAAAGACGGGCACCGCAAAGATTCCCGAAATTGATGTCCCTCATATCCCTCGAAACCAGTGCTGTGCATTGACCCATGTTTTAAAAAATACCACACTGTTCTGAATTATTAGATTTTAGTTGAAAATATATTTTCCCTAGATTACATTTTTATTTTTCCCCCGATTTTACTCCAAGGGTGAGGGAGGGAATGGGTCGGGGGGGGGGGGGGGGGTGGATGTCATGTTTGCATATTTTCTAAAGTTCATCTGCTGGATAGTGCCATTAGCATAAACCTGCAATTTCTTATTTTAGAAACCCCCAAAAAATAAATTCCCATTATACCCCTAGATGAATATTTTGGGATTTCTGCTTCAAGAGCAGATATTTTGGAAGTGTTATAGAAACTCTGTTGAGTTTTGTAAAACCGACTTTGAAAAAAGGCGATATGTGAAATAAGCTTCTTTTATCGTCCGCCCTCCTACATCTCTATGTGATAAATAAGGCCCACATATTTAGTATCCCCATGCACGGGAGAAGTGGCAGAATGTGAAAGGAGATGAATTTTGGCCGTGGTCTATACTGTGTGTGAAAAATGCTGGCATAAACTGACGCATTTGCTAAAAAATTGCTAATTTTATTTTGTTCCATCTTATTCAAGAAACTTTCAGAAGAAAACTAGACTGTCTAAAAATATGATAAACCCCTTGAAGAAAACCTTGTGGGGTCTACTTGTGTGATTGAAGTTATTTATGGGGTGTTTCTAATGTTTCAACAGCATTACACCCCCCCAGAAAACAGTATGCTGCTATAAAATCCAATGCAGAATTCCTGGACCGAAAAGGCCAAAATGCCTCCTTTTATACCAAGCCCTGGCACATGCCCGCACAGTGAATAAAGCACAGATATTTGGTATCCCCATGCACGGGGGAAGTGGAAGAATGTGAAAGGAGATAAATTTTGTCCTTGGTCCATACTATGTGTGAAAAATGCTATCATAAACTGACGCAATTGCTAAATTTTTGCATTTTTTTCCAATTTTGCCCACTTTAGAGAAAAAAATAAAAATGATGTATACTGACAAATGCCACTAAAACAAAGCCCTATCTGTCCTTTAAAAAGAGTGTAAAATTCAAAGATGAACTTTATTCACCTGCAGAGTTATAGTCATCTAAAGAAGCGCATAGCAAAATTGTGACATTTGATCTGGTCATTTAGCTGTAAAACAGCTTAGTCCTTAACCGGTTAAAACTCCAACACTAAGAATGAACAGGGACTATTCTCCATCCCAATAGGTATCTCTAGGGGACTGTCCTAAACACTTTACGGAAAGAAAACACTAAAAGCCCCCATACTAATGAGTACCTGTATAAAAAATGGACTAAGAAACATGAAACATTCAACGTTCACGGTGTCCTGGAGGGGACGGTCTTTGTCTCCAATGTTGTCGCTGTGACAGCGGCGACCTGGATCTGTCCCTCCATCCAGATCTGGTCGTCCAGATGGGTGCAGCACCAGACATAGGCAAGCGATCTACTTGAAAGGAATCCCAGTTTGGTAGGAAAATATCAAGCAGACCCAGGGCCCACAGAATTGATGGAAGGTCTGCTTGCGTGGACAACGAAACAGCCTTGTCCTCCATCCTCACATGCAAGGCGAAGGGGAATCCCCATCTATATGGGATACCGCGCTGTAGCAGGATGGACAAAAGGGGTAGTATCAATGCTCTTTGCCGTAGCCTGCGTCTCGATAGATCGGGAAACAGGAGTAGTTTTGCTCCATCAAAATCAATCTCGTTCTGTAATCTTGCCTTCTGCATAATGTTCTCCTTCAGGCCATAATAATGGATACGACAAATGACATCACGCTGTCTTGTGGAATCAGAACTCTTTAGCCTCAATGCCCTGTGTGCTCTATCAATCTCAATATAGGTATCCACTGGTCGATTGAGCAAAGTATTGAAGATAACCGATAGCATTGGAATCAAATCCGGGGTACGAGTTGTTTCCGGCAGGCCTCTAAGCCGTATGTTGTTACGCCGGTTTCTATTTTCTAAGTCGTCCAATTGAGATTGGTGCTGTTGCATAGAGGATATAGTATGAGCCTCCTTAAGTTGTTGAATAGATGCAGACATAGATTCTTGCAGTGATTCCAGTTTCACCACTTCAGCTCTCAGGGTCATAACCTCAGATTTTACTACATGTAAGTCATATCTCCATGCCAGTTTCAGGTCAGTGGTCAGAATGTCCATGTCTTGCTTTGAAGGAAGGAGTGCCAACAGATCTTGCAACTCCGGATGACCTTTAAGGGTTTGGGCCGCAAGTTCTGGCAGAGGTAGGTCTGCCATTGGACTCCTATGGGAAAGGTATATCGGAGAAGACTCCTCCGCAATGATACCCAGAGATCTTTGAGGCAAACATGTCAACGGGGGTTCCACCCATCATCTGAGGAGGAAGTCCCCACATCCGCAATGGTGGAGCATGAGGCTCTGGGCGGATGCCTGCAGAAATAGTCTCCCTGGCACAGTGGCATAACAGTTCAAGTTCGGGCCCTCACCTTGTCCCAGCAGTAGCGAAGATTCCGCTGCAGAGGTACCTCCTTCCCCACCGTCCTCTCTAGCTTCTTCCTCACCTCGCCATTCCGGGCATCCACCATCCACCTCGTGCGTTCTCCGGCACCGTGGAAATGCCCCCCCCCCCCCGAACTCTCTCTTAAGCTGCCACTTGCTTGTTCGGATGCAGCTTGCTCTCCGGTCGCAGGGGATACCATCTCTACCCCCTGCTGTGTGATCTGTGCAGGCCTCTGCTCTGCACACATTGCAGGAATGTCTGCCAATGGTGGCGTAACGGGCCTATCCCACCCCGAGTCACTCTCACCCTGGTCGCAGAGTGGCGGAAAAAAGTTTGAGATCGGAGTATTAGATTCCCCTGTCACCTGGGAGCCCTTAAGGGTCTTTTGTAGTGCGTTTTCCCCATTATTCAGCCGTTTGTCCCTTAGAAGCCGAGGCCTATGCAGAGAACACCTCACACGTCCGTTCTCCAGCGCGCCTAGCCACGCCTCCCCCTTACCTTGCATTTTGATGCTGTGTCTGTAGACAAAACTAGCAATAGAAAAAAATTAGGATACTCATGAAGCTTTCAGTTATACTTTTCTTGTCTACAGGCTCCACTTCTGATGTTAAGTAAAAAATGAAAACAGAAAAAAGTGCAATGGAAATGGAAAATGTGAACTAGACCTTTGCATCTTCTGACCCTGGGGCTGTCCTTTAGCAGCGGCAGAAGATTCTTAGTCACACTGGGCATATTTTATTATAGAGGTGGTCCAGCCAAGACTCTTCTTAACATTCTTTCTGCATATTAATATTAATAATAATAATAATAATAATAATAATAAGAATAATTTTAATAAATACTAAAAACATTGTACCCATCTAGTACTGTGTCAAGTGCTATATAAGTAGAAATACACATATTTATTTTATGATGTCATTGACTTTTTTCATTACATGTAAAAACTAATAACTGAAACACAGATTGGTGACTTTTACACCCATACCATTATGAGAGATGGTCAGAAGCAAATTGCATACATATTCACTATATCCCCAAAGGGATTTGTGCTTAAAGAAAGTGTAGCTCCAGTGAATATTTTAAATAAATGTTCCTATTGAAGTAAATTAAATAAGGAATGGGGGTGTTGGAAAAATAGTTTCACGCTTTTTCGCTTTTCAAAATGGGAGGATTATAGGATTATATCCAATCCATGCTAAACATGGGTTAGAAATGCAAAATGTCTGTGCAAGAATTAAATTGTGGGGAAAATTATTTAATATGTTCTCCATTAAATAGCCTGGGGAAACATATGCCCAAAGAGAGAGACATGGCTAAAATAACGTAAATATCTCACCCAAATTAAATTACAAGCTGTATGAGCGAATGTAGAGGGAACTTGTTAGTTGATAATGTCCTGTGATCACAGCAGCATCAGCACTGATTCATGAAGTCAGAATAGGTGGTAGAAGTGACCACGCTGCAGCAACTTTGCTGAATCTGTAACATGGCAGACAGTTAACTTCCCATCAGTGAATTAGGACTAAAAAATACTGTACATTAGGATCTAAGAACACTGTGAAGTTTTTCTTTTTCACTGGAGGTACATTTTAAAGAGCGATGCTTGTTAATGTAAACGGGATGTGACATAATATAACAAAGGAATACTGCAAATATGTCCTAAAATGTACAATGCCAAAGAGTTATTATCTTCAATAAACAAATAACCACAAACCACTGGGGTTCCGTATGTGTGGAATATAATCTTTCTTTCCTTTATGCATACCATGGGAACTCCTTCCCTTTTCCACAATAGCAGTATTGTCCTGATTGTAATATAATGCCTTTAATTATCTTTTGATTTCAAACTTTCTTTATCAAATGTAATGTACTTAATATTAAGTTACATAGTATTAAGAGTTTAGTTCCTACCTAAATAAAAGAATACAAATAGCAGACATGGCTTTTGTTGGAACATATTATCAAACACAATTTCCAAACAAACCCATGTAGGGGAGAGCTCTGTGTTATATTCAGAGTAATATTTAATCTTTAATCTTGAGTAGAGGTATTGCAAGATATAGTAACAATTTGCTGGTTCCTTAAATGGACAATACCCTTTCGAACATCTTGCGCTAATCTAATAGTTTACCTGATATATATAGTTACAATTTTTTTACTATTATTTTCAAACTTTATGAATAAAAATTCTAAAAAAAGAAACCTGCATTGTCTACAGAAAAAACGTCGCAAAAATCACGTCGTTAGCCCAACAAATAAAAAAGTTATAGCCATTTAACTAACACATGCTAAAAAGGGCAAAACGGTGTCTGGTCCTGAAGGCTCAAAATAGCCCGGTCCTGAACTGGTTAAAGCCATCTACTGTCCCTGCTGTGACCAGCTCCTGCGGTAGACTATTCCACAGATTCACAGTTCTCACAGTAAAGAAGGCTTGTCGCCTCTGCAGGTTGAACCTTTTTTTCTCCAGACGAAGGGAGTGCCCCATTGCCTTTTGAGGGGGTTTTACATGGAACAGGTTTTCACTACATTTCTTGAATGGGCCATTCATATATTTATATAAGTTAATCATGTCGTCCCCCCTTAGTAGTTTCTTTTCAAGGCTAAATAGGTTTAGTTTTGTAATCTTTCCTCATAATTTAGATTCTCCATGCCCCTTATTAGTTTTGTTGCTCTTCTTTGTATTTTTTTTTCAACTCCAGGGCATCCTTTCTATGAACTGGAGCCCTGAACTGTACTGCATATTCTAGATGAGGCCTCACTAATGCTTTGTAAAGTGGTAACATTATATCCTTGTCCCGCGACTCCATGCCTCTTTTAATACACGACAAGATCTTGCTGGCCCTTGAAGCAGCTGATTGACATTGCATGCTGTTATTTCATTTATGATCTACAAGTACAACCAGATCCTTCCCAACAGGTGACTCTCCCAGTTTAGCTCCCCCTCAGGGGCGTAACTAGGAAAGACTGGGCCCCATAGCAAACTTTTGACTGGGCCCCCCTCCCCTCTGCTGGGTATCACACAACCCCCCCCCCCCCCTTGTAGATAGTGCCTCCCTATAGATTCCACCACACAGCGCCCCCCTATAGATAGCACCATACACAGCCCCCTGTAGATAACGCCATACAGCCCCCTCTGTAGATAACGCCATACAGACCCCCTCTGTAGATAACGCCATACAGCCCCCTCTGTAGATTACGCCATACAGACCCCCCAAAAAAAATATATATAAACCCCCCTGTATATAGTGGCCCACACCCCCACATATAGACCCCCCTGTAGCTACTGCCCCACATATAGACCGCCCTGTATATAGTGGCCCACACCCCCACATATAGACCCCCCTGTATATAGTGGCCCACACCCCCACATATAGACCCCCCTGTAGCTACTGCCCCACATATAGACCCCCTGTAGCTACTGCCCCACATATAGACCCCCCTATATATAATAGCCCACATAAAGACGACCCCCCCCTGTAGATAGACCCCCCCACTATAGATAATTGCATTCACATTTTTATGAGGAAAAAATATTTATAAAGTTGACATACTCGCATTCTCCCGTTCCCACGCTGTTCACTGGCAATGCAGACATGCTCTCTTCTGAGCATGTCTGCAGGAGCTGAATGAGCGTCCTTCAATGACGCTGATTGGCGGGGCAGAATGACTTGCCCCGCCAATCAGCACCTTCCAAGCATGGAAGCGGCGCGATGATGTCATCGCGCCGCTAGCCAATCAGTGTCATTGTAAGGCACTGGATGGTCAGGCACGGAACATGCCCGGCCATTCAGTGCTAATACATGTATTTGGCTGCCGCTAGCACCGGGGCTCCCTCCGGTGCTAGCGACACCTACAGGCATGAGAGTGCCTGTGTAAGGCTCGGTGGCGCGGGCCCCACAGTAGCGGTGCTACCCCTGTAGCAGCCATAACGGCTGCTAGCGGCGCCACCGGCCATTTGGGAGGGCGTGTCGGCTGGCGGCATGGGCCCCCTTAAGCCCCGGGCCCCGTAGCAGCCGCTACTGCTGCTACCGCGGTAGTTACGCCACTGCTCCCCCTTGGAAATATGATGCATGCAGATTGTTGGTACCCAGATGCATAACTTTATATTTATCCACATTAAACCTCATTTGCTAAGTGGATGCCCACTCAGTATGCCAAAGTCAGCTTTTAATTTACAAACATCTTCTATAGACGGAAACAATACTACACAGCTTGGTGTCATCTTCAAAAATAGAAATAGTGCTATTAATCCCTTTCTCTATATCATCAGTAAATAAAGTGAGTAATAGTGGTCCCAGCACTGAACCCTGGGGTACACCACTTATAACCGGGGACTATTCAGAGTAGGAATCATTGACCACAACTCTCTGCATACGGTCCTTGAGCCAATTCTCAATCCAATTACAAACTATACTTTCTAAACCTATAGACCTTAATTTAACCATTAGGCGTCTATGAGGGACAGTGTCAAATGCCTTTTCAAAGTCCAAAAACACTATATCAACAGTGGCTCTGACTTCTACTCACCTCTTCAATTAAATCAATTAATATCAGGTTGGTTGGGCAACTTCTGTCCTTAGTAAATCCATGCTGGCTGTCACTTATAATACTATTTTTTGTCACATACTCCTGAATATAGTCCCTCATGTTAAGCGTACTGGTCTATAATTACCTGGGGATGACCTAGAGCCCTTTTTGAAAATAGGCACCACATTTGCCCTGTGCCAGTCCCTTGGCACTTTACCAGTCACTAGAGAATCCTTAAATATTATGAAGAGGGGGACAAAAATAACTTAATTAAATTCTTTAAGGACACTTGGGTGTAACCCATCTGGTACCAAAGCCTTGAGCACATTTATTTTATATAACTTATCTTGGACCATATCTACCTTCATCTAATTCAGTATATTAATTGATGTATTAACAGCACTGGCACCGGTTACATCAGCTGTTCTTTATTCTGTTGTATATACAGAGCTAAAGAACCCATTTAGTAACTCTGCCTTCTCTTCATCCCCTGTGACCAACTCCCGATTACCACTATTTCGGGGTCCCACATGTTCTGACCTTGGCTTTTTTGCATTTATATACTTAAAGAATTTTTGGGAATGTGTCTATCTTTGGCCACCTGCCTTTCATTTTGTATGTTTACTGATTTTATTACTTTTTTCACAGATTTTATTAAGCTCTTTGTAATTTACAAAGGGTAGAGCTGTACCTTCAGATTTATATTTTTTAAATGCCCTTTAGATTTTAAGATTTCCCATTTATCATTTGTACCGTTATTTGACATTAGTTGTTGCCAGTCTATATCCTGAATTGCAGCCCTCATCTTGGGGAAATTGGCCTTCTTAAAATTTAATATAGGTAAGATGCACCTATATTGTGGTCACAGTTACTAAGGTTTTCACGAACAGTGACATTCCCAACAAGCTCTTCATTGTTAGAAATGACCAGAACTAACAGATCTTCACCTCTAGTTGGGTCTTCCACACACTGCGCCATAAAAATTTCCTGCAACAGGTTGAGTAAATTTCTCCCCTTTGCAGATGTAGCTGAACCATGACCCCAATTATTATCTGGGTAATTAAAATCTCCCATTACCACTACAGTACCTGCCTGTGCAGCCCACTCTTTTTGTTTATATAGCTGATCTTCCATCTCCTCAGTTATATTGGTTGGTCTATAGATCACACCAAAAATAATTTTTTCAGTGTTTACCTCCATTTGTAATTCCACCCACAAGGTTTCAACCTCCTTACAATCTTCACCCACTACTGCCTCTTTCACACTCACCTTCATATCACTTCCCACATACAGACATACTCTGCCGCCTTTCCCACATACAGACATACTCTGCCGAAACAGTGTAAAAGTCTAGCCATGTTTTGGCAAAATTAACTATATCGATATGTTCCTCTAGTATCAAGGCCTCAATCTCCCCCATTCTGATTGCTAGACATCTGGTACTTGTGAACATACACTTTAACTTGAATGAATACCCACGACTGTATGTGTGGACATATCACACATCCCAAAAAGGGACAAAATCAAACACCAAGTACACAAGTATGACTTGTAATAATGGCAATACTTTATTAAATTTACATAAAAACATGTTGGCCATCAGGACCTAAAATAAGACATACAATTAAAATGCATGGATGTGGAGAACACAAGAGCTGTAACAAGTAAAGAATACTCAAGAGGCAAAGAAAAGCATAATAAACAATTCAAAGAACAACTTGCAAATTAAGAAGTTCAAAAACCACAATGTGGTACATGCACAGTGCCTGCATAATAGAGAAAGTAATGAGCCAAACAGAGTATATAGTGAGCAGAGCCCACCCACATTGGTATATGCGTGAGTGTAAAGATATAGTGACCAGGGGGTAACCGCAAATCAAATCCGGTCCCAGTACCTATACCAACCGGTATACTGCATCATCAGCCTAAAAGTGGACACCACACCACGAGCCCCAACGCACATTTCACGGTAGCTTTCTCAAGTTATATATAAGGGTACCCCTTGAGAAAGCTACCGTGAAACGTGCGTTGGGGCTCGTGGTGTGGTGTGCACTTTTAGGCTCATTACTATTATGCAGGCACTGTGGCATGTACCACATTGTGGTTTTTGAACTTCTTTATTTGCAAGAACATGCATGGCCAACATGTTTTTATGTAGATTTAATAAAGTATTGTCATTATTACAAGTCATACTTGTGTACTTGGTGTTTGATTTTGTCCCTTTTTGGGATGTGTGATATGTCCACACATACAGTCATGGGTATTCATTCTTTGTTTTTCTTTTGATATGTGTGGATGTTTATCGTGAACGTTTATCGTTTGGTCTGTTACTATATAGGTATTCATCATACACTTTAACTTGCCTTCAAATTTTTCGCATTCACTATCAGAAATTTGTTTTTTTTTTAAATGTTGTGGGCATATTTATCTTCAATGTTGTTTTGTAACAAATGGATCACCTTATACTGTTTGCCTAATCCTCCCTCCACAGTCCATTTCTCCCACCACCAATATAGTCTAACCCCTCCCTAACCGAACTACCCCTTTATTTTCCACAGTTAGGTCCAGAATTATTTGGACAGTGACACAGGTTTTGGCATTTTAGCTGTTTACCAAAACATATTAAATATACTGTTATATAATCAATATGGGCCTAAAGTGCAGACTCTCAGCTTTAATTTGAGGGTATTCACATCCTAATTTGATGAAGGGTTTAGGAATTACAGCTCTTTAATATGTAGCTGCCTCTTTTTCAAGGGACTAAAGGTAATTGGACAATTATCCCAAAACCTATTTAATGGGCTGCATGGACTATTCCCTCATTAATCCATCATCAATTAAGCAGGTAAAAGGTCAGGAGTTGATTACAGGTGTTGCATTTGCATTTGGAAGCTCTTGCTGTGAACCCACAACATGAGGTCAAAGGAGCTCTCAATGCAAGTGAAACAGACCATCGTTAGGCTGAAAAAAAAATGAAGAAATCCATCAGAGAGATAGCACAAATGATAGAAGTGGCCAACTCAACAGTTTGGCACATTATTGAAAAAAAGCGCACTGGTGATCTCGTGAACTCCAAAAGGCCTGGACGTCCACGGAAGACAACAGTGGTGGATGATCGCAGAATCCTTTCCATGGTGAAGAAAAACTCCTTCACAACATCTACCCAAGTGAAGAATGCTCTCCTGGAAGTAGGTGTATCAGTATCTAAGTCTACCATAAGGAGAAGACTTCATGAGAGCAAATAGAGAGGCTTCACCACAAGGTTCAAACCATTAAGCAGCCTCAAAAATAGAAAGACCAGATTAGACTTTGCTAAACAACATCTAAAGAAGCCAGCCCAGTTCTGGAACAGCATTCTTTGGACAGATGAAAATAAGATCAATCTATACCAGTATGATAAGAGGAAGAAAGTATGGAGGAGGCTTGGAATGGCTCATGATCCAAAGCGCACCACATCCTCTGTAAAACATGGTGGAGGCAGTGTGATGGCATGGGCATGCATGGCTGCCAAAGGCACTGGGTCACTAGTGTTTATTGATGATGATGTGACTGAAGACAGAAGCAGCTGGATGAATTCTGAAGTGTTCAGGAATATACTTTCTGCTCAGATTCAACCAGATGCAGCAAGGTTGATTGGACGTCACTTCACAGTACAGATGGAAAATGACCCCAAACATACTGCGAAAGCAACCCAGGAGTTTTTTAAGGCAAAGAAGTGGAATATTCTGCAATGGCCAAGTCAATTACCAGATCTCAACCCGATAAAGCATGCATTTCAGTTGCTTAAGATAAAACTTAAAGGGAATGTATCTCTAGAATTATTTTTTTCCAGTTAAACAGTTAGTATATAAGTGATTACGCATTGTTTTAATTTTTTTAATTTTTCCACAAGTCAGGAAATATTATAAATTAGATTAATTTATAACATTTCCATGTGTTGTTCACTAGAGGGAGCAATTCCCAAAATTGCAGCATTGGTAATTTGGTAAAGCAACCTCATTGCTTTATGCTGCAAATTTCGGGTAGACACACTCGCTCTAGTGTCCTCAAACAATCCCCCCTCCCTTATCCTGGCTAGT
The DNA here is from genome assembly GCF_050947455.1 of Rhinoderma darwinii. Classification (NCBI taxonomy): domain Eukaryota; kingdom Metazoa; phylum Chordata; class Amphibia; order Anura; family Rhinodermatidae; genus Rhinoderma; species Rhinoderma darwinii. The sequence goes on from NC_134688.1 coordinate 261,697,725, forward strand.
ACCAGGAGAAGGAGGGGGTTGAATCTTCAAACCTCCTACACTGTGTGCCGCCATTTTCTGAATGAATGCACAGTCTAGGAGGATTAGATACAGTGGTAATCAGACAGTATAACACAAACATACATGAACGTAAAACACACATCACATACACAAACATAACTTTCCTGCTCCTGCCTCCGCTGCCGCCTCCGCTCCTATTCTTTGCGTCTTCGCTGCCTTAACATATGGCCGGAAGCCGCGACCGGAAGTCGTCATCTTACTGTCCGGCCACGGCTTCCGGTCCACATGAAAATGGCGCCGGATTTCACTCTGCCCAAGACCTTCCTTTTGGTCTGTGTGGGAGCAGCGCATGCGCCGTTCCCACACAGACGGCGTACGCTATAGTGAATGGAACAGCTCCCGTTCTCATTCTCTATGGGGATGTATGTGCCGTATTCCATCTCTGTATATGTCGTTAATCGACACATACAGAGATGAAAAAAAAAATGGCAGCCCCCATAGAGAAGTAAAAGTAAGAATAAAGTAAAAAGTACAACACAAGAACACAAATAAATAAACTTCATTTTAATATCAAACTAAAAGCAATATTATATATATAAAAAAAAATTTTTCGTGACACCTTCCCTTTAAAGGGAATGTGTTGCCAGAAAAACATGGTTTTTTTTTAAAAATTAAACATTTAGTGTGTGGGTGATTAAACATTGTTCAATTTTTTTTTATTTTTTTCACGAGTCAGGAAATAGTCAGGAAATATTATAAATTAATTCTAATTTATAATACTACCCATTTTTGGTCACTAGATGGAGCTATTCCCAAAATTGCAGCAGTGCAACATAGGGTTAAAAGCCCTCGCTCTAGTGAGCTCTCAGCATCCCCCCCTCCTTTATCCTGGCTAGTGCCGGGATAAACGAGGGGTTTGAACGGTGTAACCTCCTACACTGTGTGTCGCCATTTTTTGAGCTAACACACAGTGTAGTAGGTTTACATACAGTAGTAAACACACACAAACACGAACATACATTGAAATCTCTTACCTGCTCCTGCCGCCGCGGCTCCCTCCGGCCCGTCCGCTCCGTTTGCTGCCGCTGGTCCAAGTGCACAAATCCGGAAGCCGCGACCGGAAGTAGTAATATTACTGTCCGGCCGCGACTTCCGGTCCACAGGAAAATGGCGCCGGACGGCGCCAATTTCGAATTGGACTGTGTGGGAGCGGCGCATGCGCAGTTCCCACACAGACGCCGTACACTGAAGTCAATGGGACGGGAGCCGTTCGCAGTCCCTATGGGACTGTGGCTGCCGTATTCCATGTCTGTATGTGTCGTTAATCGACACAGACAGAAATGGAACAAAAAATGGCAGCCCCCATAGGGAAGAAAAAGTGTAAAAATAAGAAAAAGTAAAACACAAACACACAAATGAATATAAACGTTTTTAATAAAGCACTAACATCTTTAACATATAAAAAAAATAATTTGTGATGACACTGTTCCTTTAACGCAGAAAGACCCACAAACAAGCAACAACTGAAGACAGCTGCAGTAAAGGCCTGGCAAAGCATCACAAAGGAGGAAACTCAGCGTTTGGTGATGTCCATGGGTTCCAGTCTTCAGGCAGTCATTGCCTGCAAAGGATTCTCTACAAAGTATTAAAAAAATAACATTTTATTTATGGTAATGTTAATTTGTCCAATTACTTTTGAGCCCCTGATATGAGGAGGCTCTGTAGAAAAATGATTGCAATTCCTAAACGTTTCACAGGATATATTTGTTCAGCCCCTTGAATTAAACCTGAAAGTCTACACTTCAATTGCATCTCAATTGTTTTATTTCAAATCCAATGTGGTGGCATGCAGAGCCCAAATCATGAAGATTGTGTCACTGTCTAAATAATTCTGGACCTAACTGTACATTGACCTCCCTCCTCAACCCTAGTTTAATTACTCTGACACCCTAGCTGGAATTCTCTCCCCCAGCACAGCAAACAGATCCTCTTCCATTCAGGTGCAAATCATCTATAGAATACAGTTTCTACCCCATTGAAAAGTCAGCCCAGTGATATAGGAACCCAAATCCTTCTCCCTTACACCAACACTTAAAGAGGCTCTGTCACCAGATTATAAGTGCACTATCTCCTAGATAGTCTGATCGGCGCTGTAATGTAGATAACAGCAGTGGTTTTTATTTTGAAAAACAATCATTTTTGAGCAAGTTATGAGCTAGTTTAGATTTACACTACCGTTCAAAAGTTTGGGGTCACCCAGACAATTTTGTGTTTTCCATGAAAACTCACACTTATATTTATCAAATGAGTTGCAAAATGACTAGGAAATATAGTCAAGACATTGACAAGGTTAGAAATAATGATTTTTATTTGAAATAATAATTTTCTCCTTCAAACTTTGCTTTCGTCAAAGAATGCTCCATTTGCAGCAATTACAGCATTGCAGACCTTTGGCATTCTAGCTGTTAATTTGCTGAGGTAATCGGGAGAAATTTCACCCCATGCTTCCAGAAACCCCTCCCACAATTTGGATTGGCTTGATGGGCACTTCTTGCGTACCATACGGTCAAGCTGCTCCCACAACAGCTCTATTGGGTTGAGATCTGGTGCCTGCGCTGGCCACTCCATTACAGATAGAATACCAGCTGCCTGCTTCTTCCCTAAATAGTTCTTGCATAATTTGGAGGTGTGCTTTGGGTCATTGTCCTGTTGTAGGATGAAATTGGCTCCAATCAAGCGCTGTCCACAGGGTATGGCATGGCGTTGCAAAATGTAGTGATAGCCTTCCTTATTCAAAATCCCTTTTACCTTGTACAAATCTCCCACTTTACCAGCACCAAAGCAACCCCAGACCATCACATTACCTCCACCATGCTTGACAGATGGCGTCAGGCACTCTTCCAGCATCTTTTCAGTTGTTCTGAGTCTCACAAATGTTCTTCTGTGTGATCCAAACACCTCAAACTTCGATTCGTCTGTCCATAACACTTTTTTCCAATCTTCCTCTGTCCAATGTCTGTGTGCTTTTGCCCATATTAATCTTTTCCTTTTATTAGCCAGTCTCAGATATGGCTTTTTCTTTGCCACTCTGCCCTGAAGGCCAGCATCCTGGAGTCGCCTCTTCACTGTAGACGTTGACACTGGCGTTTTGCGGGTACTATTTAATGAAGCTGCCAGTTGAGGACCTGTGAAGCGTCTATTTCTCAAATTAGAGACTCTAATGTACTTGTCTTGTTGCTCAGTTGTGCAGTGGGGCCTCCCACTTCTCTTTCTACTCTGGTTAGAGCCTGTTTGTGCTGTCCTCTGAAGGGAGTAGTACACACCGTTGTAGGAAATCTTCAGTTTCTTGGCAATTTCTCGCATGGAATAGCCTTCATTTCTAAGAACAAGAATAGACTTTCGAGTTTCACATGAAAGCTCTCTTTTTCTAGCCATTTTGAGAGTTTAATCAAACCCACAAATGTAATGCTCCAGATTCTGAACTAGCTCAAAGGAAGGTCAGTTTTATAGCTCCTCTAAGCCGAAAAACTGTTTACAGCTGTGCTAACATAATTGCACAAGGGTTTTCAAGTGTTTTCTAAACATCCATTAGCCTTCTAACACAGTTAGCAAACACAATGTACCATTAGAACACTGGCGTGATGGTTGCTGGAAATGGGCCTCTATACACCTATGTAGATATTGCATTAAAAACCAGACGTTTGCAGCTAGAATAGTCATTTAGCACATTAACAATGTATAGAGTGTATTTCTGATTAATTTAATGTTATCTTCATTGAAAAAAACTGTGCTTTTCTTGCAAAAATAAGGAAATTTCTGAGTGACCCTAAACTTTTGAACGGTAGTGTATGCTAATGAGTTTCTCAATGGACAACTGCACTTTTCATTGTTCCAGCCCTCTTCTTTCACTGCACAATCACACTGTGCTGCGGATCATGCTGGGCTGGAACAATGAGAAGTGTATGACGCTGATGGGTCACTGATTGGTCAGCCTCATGCACTTCTCTGTACAACACCCAGTTGGTAAAAAGTAAAAAAAACGCCCAGTTGTCCATTGAGAAACTCATTAGCATAAATCGAAACTAGCTCATAACTTGCTCAAAAATGATCGTTTTTCAAAATAAAAACCACTGCTGTTATCTACATTACAGCGCCGATCAGATTATGTAGGAGATAGTCAAGTTATAATCTGGTGACAGAGCCTCTTTAAACTATCATTTAACTCCCTGAGCTCCCGCTGTCTTTCCTGTGATGCACATGGCACCGGCAGTATTCCAGAAAATACAACCTTGGAAGTCCTTCCCTTCAGCTTGTAGCCTAGTTCTTTAAAATTATTCTTAAGGCTCCTCAACTTTGTAATTTATTACTGTTAAAATGTAGTGGTTTTATTTATGAAAATTCTGTGTGAGATTACTGCTACTAGGTGTCTTTGCTCCTGTAATCTACTGTCCACCCCCTGTTGTCCCGCAAATTCCATCCCTGGTTACAGAGCAGAACTGATGGGCTACAAAAGTTGGGGGTGTGTCACTTAACTGCCTGTCCATACAAGTCTATGGAGAGGGTAGAAGGGAGCAGGAGGGGAGGAAGCAGAGAGAGAGAGAGAGACACAGACACACTGCTAATATAAGTCCATGGAGAGGCGTGAGCATAGGGAGGAAACAAGAGAAGTGTGAGAAAGACATAGGCTGCTGTTAAGAATTTTATGTCATCCCCGTGCTGAATTATCAGCTACACTGCTCATTACTGCTGTATAATCTCCTCCATGCTGCTGCAGCTTCTATATATGTGATAGATAGAGATAGGAGAGCAGGATTCTCCTCTTCTATGTGTGCAGTGTATAGAAGACATGAAAGCACTTAGGCTTCACTCACTACCTGAGACAACTGTGAATTAGAGTTAGCGCCTACAGAAGGAAAACTGCTGAAAAATGCAGAATACAAGTCATTTAATGGCCAGAAATTGTGTTATTTCTCATGTACACACATATTACAGCATTTTGAAAAGTCACCTGAAACGTTAAGTAAGCATTAAGTAGTATATAAAAAAAAAAAAACAGTGTAATATACAGGAATATTTCTTTCATAGCTATTTCATTTAATAGTGTCAATAACATAATGGGGTCCGTCTAGATTTTGGATGTTGCACTATTATTTCCATCAAAAGTAAATCCTCCATCGGATGTTCGTAGCGCAGATATGAATAGAGACTAATGTCTAGTTGATTGGTCAGTGCATGAGCCCTGTGTTATTGAAAACCCAAATCTACAGTGAATAGTAAAAAAAAACTATGTTCCATGGTATTGATCTATTTTCAAATCCAGAAAATGTAGTTCATCATTTGGTTATTCTTATAGGTGGTTATGAACAAGAGATAACTGTCAGTCAAGCAATTGGCAAACCAACAGCTATCTCCACCATAAACATGCCAAACCATGCAAGTCAGATGAACGGGCATGTTATTTCTATGGTGAGACCAGTTTAAGTGACTTATCTTGGGGGAAATCTAGGGTTGGCAAATCACTGGGGCTCCGTATGTGTGGAATATAATCTTTCTTTGCAACATTCTCTGACAGCAGACAGCTGGGGAAGGTCCACTGGTAAGCATAGATATGAGATTTTCAGAGAATTATGTTATAGTCAGTTTAATAATGTCATTGGCATTTGTGAAGTAGTTTGTCATTATCTAAACAAAACAAACATGAGTCGTGAGCTAAATCGCTTCAAGGAAATAGGGCAATTATGGTTGGGCCCTAAAGCCAAAATGTTTTAAGAACTTATTACTATGCAATTTGCTAATATTTTACATTTGTATAAATAATGAAGAATTGATTCTCCTTGTGTTAAAAATTATTCCACTTTTTCCTGTTAAACATGACTTCTCAATCAGCTAGTTGGGGAATATAATAACAGTCAACAAGAGTCTCTACAGCTCTGCAGCCTGAAGAACATTTGGATGTGGCAAGTGGTAATGAGCCAATGTGCAGAAATAGAATACAATAGAAACTATGTATATATGAAATAAACTAAGACAGGTGCCATCTGTCCGAACCAGCGGTGTATATTATCCCCTTGGAAACGCAGGCAAATTTTGGATTTTCATTTTATTTTTCCATCAATCTAGACGTATGAAGGCTTATTTTTTGCGGGACAAGTTGTAGTTTTTCACGGCAACTTTTACTGTACCATATAATGTAGTGGGAAACTGAAAACATTTTCTTCGTGGTGTGAAATAGGCAAAAAACAGAGGTTCCACATTTTTATGAGGTTGCGTTTTTACGGTGTTCAGCGTACAGTAGAAAGCATATGTTAACTTTATTCTACGGGTCAATAAAATTACGGAGATACTAAATTTATACAGTTTTTTTTAAATGTTTTACCACTTTTACAAAGAAAAAACTATTTGATAAAAAAAATTGTTTTGTGTCGCCACACTTTGAGATCCATAACTTTTCTATATTTTTGTCAATTGAGCGGTATGAAGTCTTATATATTTTTTTGAGGCAAGCTGTGGTTTCTTTTGGTACCATTTTAGGGTACATGAGATCTTTTGATCAGTTCTTATTCCATTTTTTTGGGGAGGTCAGATGACCAAAAAACAGCAATTCTGGAGTTTTATTGTTTTTTTTTTTTAACTGCCTTCACCGTGTGGGTTAATGTTATACTAGAATAGTTTGGACTTTTATGGATGCAGAGATACCAGTTATGTCAATTTTTTTTTTCTTTTGCATTTCTTTAGGAAAAAAAGGGAAAGGGAGTATTTTTGAGCTTTTAATATTTTTAAAAGATTCAGATTGGCACTCCCCCAACTTTTTTCCCGACATCTCCTTTCCCCTCGCCATGTTTGCTTTTTCTACCAATCAATGAGGTGAATATTTATTTTTATTTTTTTTGTTATATAACTCAAGCATAAAACCATTTGTACATTTTACAAGCAATATAGTTCTATAAGGTAGTTACTATAACAATAAATTAAAAGAAAATAAATTAAAGGAGGTCACACACAGCCCCCTTGTAGATAACGCCACACACAGCCCCCTGTAGATAGCGCCACACACAGTCCCCTGTAGATAGCGCTGCAACCTCCCCTTCTAGATAGTGCCACACACAACCCCCTTGTAGATATTGCACACAGCCCTCCCTTGTAGATGGTGCCACACAGCCCTCCCTTGTAGATGGCAGCACATAGCCCCCCTGTAGATAGTGCCACAAAGCCCCCCATAATGACCATTGGTAAAAAGGGAAGGAGAAAAGGGAGTATGTTCTCTAGAGTAAAAGGGGAAAATAAGCGGGGAAAAAAAAAAAAAAAGAGTGTGAAAATCCTTATAGGGTATATTATGATGGGGTGGGAATGGTGAGCAAGGTGTGGTTTTTTTCCTCTTCTTTGAAATATGACGGTTAAGATTATATCGTGGAATATAAGAGGGATGGAAAATAGGATCTACAAGAAACTCATTTAACAACAGAATCTCTCAATAGGATGCAGAAAGGCTGGATACAGGCTTAGTTCCATTCAGTGTACTCCTCCTTTTCAAGGGGAGTGTCAATACTCATCTGCAGAGGAGTACGATTTGAGTTGATAGCTTAGATAAATTAGACAAAAGGGGACGATATGTTTTTTTACAGTGTATCATAGATGGTACTGAATGCAGGGGCGTAGCTGGGGGGCATGCGCACCAGGCGCAACACTGAGGAAGGGAGGGGGCGCCGCTGAGTAGCCGTACCAAACAGCTGATCGCTGCTGACAGGCTCCCTATATGCCGGGCGACTGAAGCACCGATCAGCATTAGGAGGCAGGAGGTCTTGCGGCGGCATTTAGACTGGGGTCGGTGCTGGCCTGGGAGTGGATCAGTCCAGTCACCTGACCTCACGTCAGTGACATGAGGTCAGGTGACTGATCCGCTCCCGGGCCAGCACCAACCCTAATCAGAATGCCGCCGCAAGACCTCCTGCCTCCTCCTAACGGTGAGTCATGTCAGGCAGAGCGTAGAGTGGTAGCGGTAGTCTACCGCTACCGCTCTCTGCTTTGGCGGCAATGTGGCACTAAGGACAAGGGAAGGGTGGATCAGTGGCACTAAGTACAAGGGGCAGGGGGGGTTCAGTGGCACTAAGCACAAGGGAGGGGGGTTCAGTGGCACTAAGTACAGGGGGGACAGGGTTGTGTGGCACTAAGTACAAGGGGAGGGGGGTTGTGTGGCAGCATGTACAAGGGGGGGTTGTGTGGCTCTAAGTTCCAGGAGGGGTGTGGCATAAAGTACAGGGGAAGGGGGTTGTGTGGCACTAAGTGCAAGGGGGAGGGGGTTGTGTGGCAGTAAGTACAAGGGGAGGGCGGTTGTGTGGCACTATGTACAAGGGGGAGGGGTTTGTGTGCCACTAAGTACAAGGGGAGGGGTGTTGTGTCGCACTAAGTACAAGGAGAGGGGTGTTGTGTGGCACTCAGTACAAAGGGGGTCATCGTGGCACTAAGTACAAGGGGGTGTGGCACTAAGTACAAGGTGGGTGTGGCACTAAGTACAAGGGAGGGCTGTGCGCAATATCTACAAGGGGTCTGTGGGTGACACTATCTACAAGAGGGAGCTTTGTGTGGCACTATCTAAAGTGGGCTGTGTGTGGAGCTATCTACAAGGGGGCTGTGTGTGGAGCTATCTACAAGGGGGCTGTGTGTGGAGCTATCTACAAGGGGTGTGTGGGGCGCTATCTACAGGGTGCCTGTGTGTGGAGCTATCTACAGGGGGCTGTGTGGTGTTATATACAAGAGAGGTGCTGTGTGTGGCGCTATCTACAAGAGGGGGCTGTGTGTGGCACTATCTACAAGGGGGCTGTGTGTGGCATTATCTACAAAGGGGGCTGTGTGGAACTATCTACAAGGGGGCTGTGTGTAGCGCTATCTACAAGGGGGGCTGTGTGGCGCTATCTACAAGGGGCTGTGTGTGGCGCTATATACAAGAAGGCTATGTGTAGCGCTCTCTACGGGGGCTGTGTGTGGCGCTGTCTAAAAGGGAGCTGTGTATTGTCTCTTTAATTTATTTCTTTTAACTTATTGTTATGTTAAACTACCTCATAGAACTATATTGTTTGTAAAATGTAGAAATGGTCTTATGCTCGAGTTACATTAACAAATTGTGAAAAAAAATTACACCTTATTGATTGGTAGAGAAAGCAAACATGTCGAGGGGGAAGGAGATACCGGAAAAGAAGTTTGGGAGGGATCTGAATCTTTGACCCGGGTGCTGGAGAACCTAGCTACGCCTCTGTTGAATGTATAGTAGCAGCTATATATATTCCACCACCCTTTGAGTATGAGGTGATTTGTGCGTCTCGGGAGTTTCTTGTGGGCAGAGAAAACCATCCCTTCTTTTTGCTGGGGGGACTGAAAAATGATGCTAAATGTACTATTTTTCCAAATGGAAAATAATTTACTTGTTTCTCTAATACTCACATGTCATTAACTAGGATAGATCTAGTCATAGGGAATCAGGGGGCATTTAATTTAATGGAAGACTCGTATCATGGGTCTAGAGGGTCTCAGATCACTCTATAATTGGTATTAATATTCACAACAAAAATAGTTTTAGAAGAAGAAATTGGAATTTTAATCCACAATGGTTAGAGTATATTAACACTCACGATAAGTTTGAGGAAGAATTTTTTTTTATGAGGTTAATAAGCAGACGGCACCCCAAAATATTATATGGGATGCTAGTAAAGCACATTTAAGGGGTATTTTGAATAGGGAAATATGTAGACTTAAAAAACACTTTTATGTAACTGAAAAACAAATTAAGGATAAAGTTCAAGAGAGTGAAACATTTTTTTTGGAGCATCCTAGTTCACAGGGGAAAAAACACCTGGCTAGAATCACAGGAGGAACTGGAAAGGTTCCTATAAAATAAAGCACAAAAAATATATTTTTTTTAGACACAAAACTACTTAGGGATGGGGGGGACAATGGTTAATAAATAAGGTGGGGGGAAAAAGAGATAATAGAAATATTAAATGTATAAATTATTGGTAAACTCATAGACCCGCAGTCAATTAGGGACCATTTTTTTACACATGTATGAAAGTTTATATCAATCTCAAATCTCATATTCAGAGTAAAGTTGTAGAATATATTTGGAGTCCATGAGTATGCCTATGCTCTCTAGAGTTAGTGCTGAAAAGCTGGAGGCACCAATAATATTGCAGGAATTACAGCAGGTAATGAAGGAAGTGCCAAGTGGGAAGGCACTGGGGATGATGGATTCCCATTTGAGGTGTATAAAAGATATAAAGAGACACTCCTGCCTATGTTGTCGTCAACAATTAACAGTGCTATTTCATCTGAAGACCTCCCAGACTCTATGTATGAAGCTGCGGTGGTGGAAATTCCAAAACCATTATATTTGAATATGCAGGGCACCCCACTCGAGCCTGCTGATCGCCTGTTGGTCTCATTAGACGCTTCCAGGGCTTTTGACATGGTCGAGTGGGGCTTTCTGCAAGAGGTATTTAGGAGAATCGGTTTTGGTCTAGTATTTAGAAAGTGGATAAAAATAGTATATCTTAGACCACGGGCACATGTTCTAATAAATGCGGAAAAAACATCTATTGTCCGGCTAGGTAGAGGCACCTGTCAGGGGTGCCCTTTGTCCCATCTTTTATTTGCCTTGGCAATTGAACCTCTTGCTGCGGCAATAAGAGGAGATTTTGGTATTCTCGGATTTAGACATGGGGGGATGGAGGAAAAAATTACGTTATATGCAGATGATGTAATGTTATTTCTGGAGGATAGGGTGAGATCACTGTCCCGAGTTATGGAAAAAATATATGAATTTTCAGTGTATTCTGGTATCTAGATTAATCCTGATAAAAGCCTAATTATGACTTTGGATAACCCACAAATGGATGGTGCTCCCCCTCTTCCTGTTTGCAATACTTCATTTAAGTATTTGTGGATAAATGTCTAAGAATATCGATGTCTATGTTGAACTAAATATAAAAACTTTACTATTTAAATTTAGAAAGGAGGTCAAAATCTGGTCAAAACTCCCACTCTCTCTGTATGGGCGGTTTGCGCTGTTTAAATCTGTGCTTCATCCTCAGTTATTATATGTCCTAGTAAATAATCCAGTAAGGCTGAAATGCTAAATATTTAAACCAATAGATGCAATTTATAGGGATATAATATGGAAGGGCCGTAATGATTGAATACCCTGCAGAGAAATAAAGAGGAGGGGGGTTTAGCTATGCCAAATACTCAGATGTACTTCCTGGCAGGTCAAATGTGGGGAGGTGGGGCTTAAATAACTGTGAGGATATCCCTGGGAAATTGGTAAGATATTATCTTGCTGGGAATCCGGCTATGATAATATTAGAAGCCAATTCAAAAATATTTCTTGGTAAATGCCCTACTGGGGTGATGTTTCAGAAGGTATGGGGTAAAGTTAAAAAAAAGTAATGGGGATAGAAGACTATACTGAAATTTCATTCTTATGGAGAAATCCAAAAATGGAGGAATGCTATAAACTAAAGAATTTTCAAAATTGGGAAGCCAGGGCAATATATAGGCTGGAACAGGTCATGGAAGGGAGAAAAATCAAGAATTTTCAGAATTTATGTCAGGAATTTGGAATTAGGGATACATGGTACTTTCAGTATCTACAGTTGGCCCCGGCTCTTAAAGCACAAACTATAACACAGTTGAAAAGTGGGAATTGTTAATTTAATTGTGAATTAAAGAATTGTTATTGAATTTGATCTTTAGAAAAGGGATAAAAAAAAATTATGGAGAGTTGATGAAAGAAACAGAGGTAAACTGGGGACCCCTAGTGGTTAAATGGGAGAATGACTTGGGGAAAATAGAGGAAGCACAATGGCTAAATATATGTGAGGTAGTTCCTTTGTTGTCCATATTCCCCTCCCAAAGGGCATCTCAACTTTTTATAATACATAGAGTTCATTATACACCAACTAGATTAAATAAAATGGGATATAGAGAGATGGATAGTTGTCCAAGATGTAAGGGCTTGCAGGGAGATTTGATCCACTTAATGTGGAATTGCCCAAAGTTAAGGAGATACTGGAACAGGGTCATAGAATTTTTGAACAGAATTTATAACGTTGAGATAGATTTCAGTCCAATTACATGTATACTTGGATGCAGTCTTGGGATAACTCTAGATAATTCCCCAAAAATATCACTAGGGTGTAGTTTATATATTGCCAGAAAATTATACTGAAATAATGGATCTCCAATAAGCCCCCGGGATGGAGAGAATGGAAAGTAGTGGTTTTAAGATATATTCATCTTGAGGGTATTTCGAACATGAAGGCAATTAGAGAGTTCTCTCAGCGATGGGGAAGAGGTTGTAATGGGATATTCCCAGATGTTAGAAAATATGGAAGGAAAAATTTTATTTGATGAAAAAGAAAAAATCTTTATTGCGCTCTGTTTTTATCCCTGGCGGGTTGGGGGTGGGTAAGGGGGGAATTTTGTATTGTGATTTATTTGTGTGTGAAACAATGTTATAGATGGAACTTACTGATTTTGAGTTGGAAAAGTATATTAAAAAAATGGCTTTAGACTTGTTTCTTTTGAAGAACACATCATGGTACCGCATGTACAAGCTGTGAGAGCACTTTTAATGGTAGTTTTTTTTTTTCACTGACTTCAATGGCCAAAAACCACAGATAACATGGTGATGGGGTGTACTGTGTTTTCTAAAAAATGCAAGATGCCCTAAAAAAAACAGCAGGGCTTTTGAACGCATTCTGTGAACGGGATTTTTGCAAATCCCATTCACCACAATCAATGTAACAAATGGCCGGATTATTGCTTGAGCCCATATAATATGGCAGTTCCACAGACAAATATACAGTGTCTATGGCAAGCATAAAACTTTTTATTGCTGTACACAGGAGAATTAAAATATTAATTTGTGGTGCAAATTGAAAAAAAATGTTATATTCTGGAATATAAGGTAAGCGACCAAGTATTTTTACATTTGTGTCCAGGGGTTACAAAATAGAAAAATATATCAGTTCCTGCTTGGTACAATAAGAAACCCCCATCTATCCAGAAAAAAAAATATTTGGGAAAACTAATGCCCCATCCACACGAACGTGCTTTTGCGGCCGCAATTCCCCCGAAAATCCACAGGAGAATTGTGGCCCCATTCATTCCTATGGGGCAATGCATACGACCGTGGTTTCCCGAACTGCAGAAAGAATGGGCATGTCTTATTACGGCCGTGTTCTGCTGTCCAGGCTCATTGCAAATAACGGCCCGCGTGCTCGGCCCGCGATTTGTGGTCCGCTCACGGATGACACTCCGCCCTCGGCCGACCCGAAAATCACAGCCGTGCACATGGCTACGGACATGTGCATGAGGCCTAAGGCTACATTCCACAAGAGACTGAAATACTGTGGCTTTTCCCGGGGCAGAAAATTCGCAGACGAAATTAGAGTTTATTCTGTTCTGGACGTACACTGCAGATTTTGCCCATTTCAATGTAGAAGGAGGTCAATTCAGCTGTGAATTCTGCATCAAAATCTGCACAAATTGCAGCAAATTAAATCCACTACTTGTGTGGGTACCCAAAACATAAAAAATTACCCACCCTTAGCATACATCATTCCAAAATTTTTATTTTGCTCTGACCACAAAGGTTTAAAAGCCCTCAGGTCATGAAAGTGTTAAAAAGCACAAGCCACTTTGAGGCTGGTTTCCCACGGGTCGAATATGCTGCATAAAATGAATCAGTGTATCCAAACTAGAACCTGCAGTGAATTCCGCCCGAAAAAACGACACTAAATTGTGGTCCTGTTTTTCAAACGGAATCTCCACCCTCGGAAACCAGTGCTTTGAAAGTCTATACTTACCCCGGGCTGTTGTCATGGCAGCGCCTCGCTCTGTTGTCCGCGCAGTCCGGCCTCCTGGGATGACGCTGCAGCCAATGTGACCGCTGCAGTCTATGATTGGCTGCAGCAGTCACAAGGGATGAAACGTCATCCCAGGAGGTCTGCCTAGACAGATAACAGAAGAAAGAGTCGCTATGACAACGGCCGGTCTGTAAGTATTAACTTTTTTATTCATTTCACATAAAAAAAGGGTTTTCGTTTTTTCTATATTTGCGATTTTTGCGGTGGAATCACAGCATATCTGCCGCAAAAGTCGTAACACTTAGCTATTTGTTGCGGGTTTTACATCCCCATTGAATTAAATGGGGAAAACCTGCAAAAGAAGAGCAATGAATTCACGCATAAATTGACATCCTGTAGATTTAAATTTTGCACCGCAGGTAAATTTTTAAACGTTTTTGTTGCAGATTTTTTCTGCAGCATGTGAATGAGATTTGTTCAAATCTCATTCACTTTGCTGCTACTGCAAATGCTGTAGCATTTCCGCACAGAATTTGGATGTAGAAATTCTGCAGGGTTTGCGCTACGTGGGAACCCAGCCTTATGCCCCATGCAAATGACCGTAATTTTGATCCGCAATTATGGATCCATAATTCCAGATCAAAATACTGATCCATTCATTTCTATGGCCCATAAACACCTTCCCATATATTTATGGGTAAGTGTCTGGGCCGCATAAATGACAAGCATCCAATAGGACACGTCCTATTTTTTTATTTTGCGGACCGTGCTCCTATACTTTGTTACGGCCGTCCATGTTCATAATCACGGACCATGCACACGGCTACAGCCATGTGCAGGGGGGCCTTAAGGTCATGTACTTTTGTTCCATTCAGTTGTAATTCAGGAATTACAAGTCGGAACAAAGCTTTACCACCTGGGAGAAGTCATCATCCGAGGTCAGTATTGTACTAGTCCAAAGGTGGAGGAGCAATGCTAGTAGATTAATCATTTGCATGATTCACATTTTTCTTCTGAAAACAAACTGTGGAATTTAAGGCAGACATTATCAGTTTCATTTACAAGGAGTGAGATTTCATAAGGTTTGGCATTAGTCAGTGATTAAAGGCAACTTATATATATATATATATATATATATACACACACACACTACCGTTCAAAAGTTTGGAGTCACCCAGACAATTTTGTGTTTTCCATGAAAACTCCCACTTATATTTATCAAATGAGTTGCAAAATGACTAGAAAATATAGTCAAGACATTGACAAGGTTAGAAATAATGATTTTTATTTGAAATAATAATTTTCTCCTTCAAGCTTTGCTTTCGTCAAAGAATGCTCCATTTGCAGCAATTACAGCATTGCAGACCTTTGACATTCTAGCTGTTAATTTGCTGAGGTAATCGGGAGAAATTTCACCCCATGCTTCCAGAAGCCCCTCCCACAAGTTGGATTGGCTTGATGGGCACTTCTTGCGTACCATACGGTCAAGCTGCTCCCACAACAGCTCTATGGGGTTGAGATCTGGTGACTGCGCTGGCCACTCCATTACAGATAGAATACCAGCTGCCTGTTTCTTCCCTAAATAGTTCTTGCATAATTTGGAGGTGTGCTTTGGGTCATTGTCCTGTTGTAGGATGAAATTGGCTCCAATCAAGCGCTGTCCACAGGGTATGGCATGGCGTTGCAAAATGGAGTGATAGCCTTCCTTATTCAAAATCCCTTTTACCTTGTACAAATCTCCCACTTTACCAGAAGGCCAGCATCCCGGAGTCGCCTCTTCACTGTAGACGTTGACACTGGCGTTTTGCGGGTACTATTTAATGAAGCTGCCAGTTGAGGGCCTGTGAGGCGTCTATTTATCAAACTAGAGACTCTAATGTACTGGTCTTGTTGCTCAGTTGTGCAGCGGGGCCTCCCACTTCTCTTTCTACTCTGGTTAGAGCCTGTGTGTGCTGTCCTCTGATAGGAGTAGTACACACCGTTGTAGGAAATCTTCAGTTTCTTGGCAATTTCTCGCATGGAGTAGCCTTCATTTCTAAGAACAAGAATAGACTGTCGAGTTTCACATGAAAGCTCTCTTTTTCTAGCCATTTTCAGAGTTTAATCGAACCCACAAATGTAATGCTCCAGATTCTCAACTAGCTCAAAGGAAGGTCAGTTTTATAGCTCCTCTAAACAGCAAAACTGTTTACAGCGGTGCTAACATAATTGCACAAGGGTTTTCAAGTGTTTTCTAATCATCCATTAGCCTTCTAACACAGTTAGCAAACAAAATGTACCATTAGAACACTGGAGTGATGGTTGCTGGATATAGGCCTCTATACACCCAGTGGCGGATTATCATTAGGGCGGTTCGGGCGGCCGCCCAGGGCCCAAGGCTCCCAGGGGGCCCATGACCGCCCGAACTCCCTCATGCCCAGTGGCGTCGCTAGCACCGGAGGGAGCTCCAGTGCCAGGACCGCACCTGTCAGGCGAGGGGAGCTTCGCTGCTACTTAGCAGTGTGGTCTGTGCTGCTTAGAAGCTCCCCCTCCAGCCCCTCCTTCCCTGCTCTACACACCTCTCCTGCTGCCAGCTGTCGGGACATGGGAGAGGGGAGACTGTCGGCGGGCTCTGTGTCGTGCTGTGAGCAGGAGAAGAGCTGCAGTGAAGACTCACATATCTCCTACATAAAAGGTAAGTGCATGTGTGTTTACAATGTGTTTAATGTGCATATTCATGTGTGTTTAATGTGCATATTCGTGTGTACTTTGTGCATACTCGTGTGTACTTTGTGTATAATGTGCATACTCGTGTGTACTTTGTGTATAATGTGCATACTCGTGTGTACTTTGTGTATAATGTGCATACTCGTGTGTACTTTGTGTATAATGTGCATACTCGTGTGTACTTTGTGTATAATGTGTATACTTTGTGTACTTTGTGAATACTTTGTCTAATGTGCATAATGTGCCTACTTTGTGTATAATGTGCGTACTTTGTGCATAATGTGTGTACTTTGTGCATAATGTGCGTACTTTGTGTATAATGTGCGTACTTTGTGTACTTTGTGTATAATGTGCATACTTTGTGCGTCTGTGATAGATAGAGATAGAGTGTATATATACATACATATGTATAGTGTGTGTATGTATATATATATATATATATTTCAGCAGCAATTCCGCAGAAACTAGCAGAAATTCCGCTACAGAAAAAAATCACCATTTCCTGCATTTTTGCTGCAGAAAATGGTGCGTATTTTGCTGCGTTTTTCTCAATGTTGGGGGATGGTGACGTCTCCTCTGAAAAACGCAGCAATTCTGTGCACTTTCCACAGCAGGAATTGACATGATGCGGCACGAGAAATACGCACCGCAGGACAAAATGTCTGGTCGGAAATTTTACGCAGCGTCTGGATGAGATTTGGTAAATCTCATTCACTTTGCCACTACTGTATTCTGCGTATTTTCCGGGCAGAAAATACGCAGCAATTCCGTTAAGTGTGGACAAGCCCTAATACAGTAGCAGCAGAGTAGATTAGATGTGAACAATTCTCATCACACGCTGCGTAAATGATAAGCGGGAAATAAAAAGCTCAGAAATTGACCTGCGGTGCGTTTTTTTATTCCGCAGCATTTCAATTGTATTTGCGTAAACGCTGCTCATTTGATTCGGGTTTTCCCCATTTAATTCAATGGGGAGGTAAAACCTGCAACAGATAGCAGATGTTATGTAAAAACGCAATTTAGAAAAAATAAAAATCTTATTCTTGCCCAGAATTCTGTTTCTTCGTCCGGGCCGGCCTCCTGGAATGACGTTTCACCCCATGTGACCGCTGCAGCCAATCACAGGCCAATCACAGGCTGCAGCAGTCATATGGGATAAAATGCCATCCCAGGGCTGCAGCGACGATGTGTAGCACTATATACAAGGGGGTGGGGGGAGCGCTGTGTGGCACTATATACAAGGGGGGGAGCGCTGTGTGGCACTATATACAAGGGGGTGCTGTGTGGCTCTATCTATAGGGGGCTGTGTGATGCTATCTATAGGGGGCTGTGTGACGCTCTCTACAGGGGTGTGTGTGTGTGGCGCTCTATCTACAGGGGTGTGTGTGTGTATGGCTTTATCTACAGGGGGTGTGTGTGTGGCTTTATCTACAGGGGGGTGTGTGTGTGTGTGTGGCTTTATCTACAGGGGGGTGTTTGTGTGGCGCTGTCTACATGGGGGGTTGGCGCTGTTTCCCTGCACAGTGGGATACTCTCAGTATGTAGGGACACATCCCTGTGAAAGGGGAATCATAACACCCATTTGTTAATGCTTGTGCAAAAAGGTAGTGTTAGCAATAGTTACGGCGCGGAAGGGGGCCCAAGTTTGGGTAACAGCCCAGGGCCCATGGTCCTCTTAATCCGCCACTGTATACACCTATGTAGATATTGCATTAAAAACCAGACATTTGCAGCTAGAACAGTCATTTAGCACATTAACAATGTATATAGTGTAATTCTGATTAATTTAATGTTATCTTCATTTTAAAAAACTGTGCTTTTCTTGCAAAAATAAGGAAATTTCTAAGTGACCCTAAACTTTTGAACGGTAGTATATATATATATATATATATATATATATATATATATATATATATATATATATATAAGACAAAAAATAGGCAGCACTCCGTTCAGGTAGAGGTGAAAAAAGAGGGTACTTTTATTGTCCCATAAACAGTGGCAACGTTTCAGCTCCTTCCACTGGAGCCTTTCTCAAGCTTGAGAAAGGCTCCAGTGGAAGGAGCTGAAACGTTGCCACTGTTTACGGGACAATAAAAGTACCCTCTTTTTTCACCTCTACCTGAACGGAGTGCTGCCTATTTTTTGTCTTATATACCATTGGGATTGTGGTCTTATCCCGTTGGCTTGCACCCATAGCATACCGGTGCGGCTGGATCCATTTGTTTTTCTATATATATATATATATATATATATATATACTACCGTTCAAAAGTTTAGGGTCACCTATACTCTGGTTTTTAATGCAATATCTACATAAGTGTATAGAGGCCCATTTCCAGCAACCATCACTCCAGTGTTCTAATGGTACATTGTGTTTGCTAACTGTGTTAGAAGGCTAATGGATGATTAGAAAACACTTGAAAACCCTTGTGCAATTATGTTAGCACCGCTGTAAACAGTTTTGCTGTTTAGATGAGCTATAAAACTGACCTTCCTTTGAGCTAGTTGAGAATCTGGAGCATTACATTTGTGGGTTCGATTAAACTCTGAAAATGGCTAGAAAAAGAGAGCTTTCATGTGAAACTCGACAGTCTGTTCTTGTTCTTAGAAATGAAGGTTATTCCATGCGAGAAATTGCCAAAAAACTGAAGATTTCCTACAACGGTGTGTACTACTCCCTTCAGAAGACAGCACAAACAGGGTCTAACCAGAGTAGAAAGAGAAGTGGGAGGCCCCGCTGCACAACTGAGCAACAAGACAAGTACATTAGAGTCTCTAATTTGAGAAATAGATGCCTCACAGGTCCTCAACTGGCAGCTTCATTAAATAGTACCTGCAAAACGCCAGTGTCAACGTCTACAGTGAAGAGGCGACTCTGGGATGCTGGCCTTCAGGGCAGAGTGGCAAAGAAAAAGCCATATCTGAGACTGGCTAATAAAAGGAAAAGATTAATATGGGCAAAAGCACACAGACATTGGACAGAGGAAGATTGGAAAAAAGTGTTATGGACAGACGAATCGAAGTTTGAGGTGTTTGGATCGCACAGAAGAACATTTGTGAGACGCAGAACAACTGAAAAGATGCTGGAAGAGTGCCTGATGCCATCTGTCAAGCATGGTGGAGGTAATGTGATGGTCTGGGTTTGCTTTGGTGCTGGTAAAGTGGGAGATTTGTACAAGGTAAAAGGGATTTTGAATAAGGAAGGCTATCACTCCATTTTGCAACGCCATGCCATACCCTGTGGACAGCGCTTGATTGGAGCCAATTTCATCCTACAACAGGACAATGACCCAAAGCACACCTCCAAATTATGCAAGAACTATTTAGGGAAGAAGCAGGCAGCTGGTATTCTATCTGTAATGGAGTGGCCAGCGCAGTCACCAGATCTCAACCCCATAGAGCTGTTGTGGGAGCAGCTTGACCGTATGGTATGCAAGAAGTGCCCATCAAGCCAATCCAACTTGTGGGAGGGGCTTCTGGAAGCATGGGGTGAAATTTCTCCCGATTACCTCAGCAAATTAACAGCTAGAATGCCAAAGGTCTGCAATGCTGTAATTGCTGCAAATGGAGCATTCTTTGACGAAAGCAAAGTTTGAAGGAGAAAATTATTATTTGAAATAAAAATCATTATTTCTAACCTTGTCAATGTCTTGACTATATTTTCTACTCATTTGATAAATATAAGTGTGAGTTTTCATATAAAAAATAAAATTGTCTGGGTGACCCCAAACTTTTGAACGGTAGTGTGTATGTATGTATGTATGTATGTATATATATATATATATATATATATATATATATATATATATATATATATATAAATGTGTATCAATGTGTTTGGTGCATCTTTCTAATTAGTTTTTATTAAAAATAATTTTTACTTTTTGCAATACAGCTGCTCTGTATCCTGTATACAGAGCAGCTGTATCTTGCACTGAGACCTGAATCCGTTAGGTCAGCGGCAATGATGGTCCAGTGTCAGCGGGTCATGCGTGTCTCTGATACTCAGGATGCACCTATTATTGATCACATCTAAGTTATGAACTTAGATGTGATCGGTAAGAGCTCGATCCTGTGTGTCAGAGACATGCAGGACCCACTGACACTGAGATTTCAAAGGCGTACATAACCTTTAATTTACCCTACCATAACAACTAACTTGTGATAATTGACTTTTACATCCTAAAGTTAGTAACATGAAAACAATGGGGGGAATTGATTAAGACTGGCGTTTCATATGCCAGTGTTAAACGGAAGCCCGCTGGAGTGAGTTGCGCTAAATTTATTAATAAATTTGGCACAACCTGGGGTGTCAGGGCACCACAAACTGAAAGCGGTCACGAACTGTGGGTATGGGAAGTCGATATATAAATAGTCCAAGCACAAGGCTACCTGTAGTGGTTTAGACAGTAGCAACGGCTAGACACAGATGGGACCTTGACAGCAGACACCAGATGTGTTGTAACACAGCAGGTGGAACCAGTGGCACAACACGACTCCAACAGGTTTAAGGTACAAGAACAAATAGCACGGGATAAAGGGCACAGGTAGCAGGGCACGGGAAACAGCGGGAACAGGATAACACTAAGGGACCATTTGCAAGACTAACAAGGGTAAACACAACAACGCTCAGGCAATGAGCAAAGGGGCAAGCCCTACTTATAGTCCAGGGTGATCATGGGCTAATTAACAATATTTTACATGTGCGCGCACTGGCCCTTTAAGGCAAGGCGCGAGCACCCTACGGGACACAGCAGAGCGGAGCGGAAGTGAGCTCTGGCGTCTCCTGGGTAGGAGATGCTGGCCAGCACTCACCAGACCATGGCTGCGGCCATCGAGGGGTGAGTAACCCCTTGGTCTGCGGCCATGGACATTACAAAAGCTTTGCCAGATAGGAGCCGGCATAAATTTCCGCTATAATTTAAGGCAATTTCTGGCGTAACTTATAGTAAATCTGTTGAGCAGTAGGAACTCACCTCCCGCTGTTGCATGAAATCAATGGGTGGAATTTATGAAGACTGGCGTTTTTATACCCCAGGATTAAAAAGAAGACTGCTGAAATAAGTTGTGCTAAATTTTTTAATTACCTATTCACACCACGTTTTGGCTGTTAGGAAAAGTCTGTCACTTTTAGGTTGTCATGACTACTAGCCAAGCTTCTGGGTGGCCCTGGTTTGATATGCAGAGCCAATCTCTTTTCTCTGTCTGCAACCTATCACGACCAAGTTTGGAGTACTTAAGTCTGTTCAGTTTCTTGTTTGTGGCTTGTGATTTTCTTGTCAATACATGTGTCTGATCAAGCTCCTGGTTATACCCTGAATTACCTTGAATTTAACTTGGACTCTTTGAACTGGACTTCAGCTTTGTCTTTGGATTTACCCTCTGCTCACTGATTTGGATATTCTGCTTTCAGCTGGTTTCGACCTCTGCAACTCAGGTGATGATCCAGCTGTCGTGGTCCATGTGAGTACCAACGACAGAATACATGGAAGGTGTAGAAGCCTTAAGAATAATTTTAAAGAACTAGGCTGCAAGCTGAAGGGAAGGACCTCCAAGGTTGTATTCTCAGGAATACTGCCTGCGCCCTGCACATCACAGGAATTACAGCGGGAGCTCAGGGAGTTAAATGCATGGCTTAAGTCTTGGTGTAGAGGAGAAGGCTTTGGCTTCCTAGAGCACTGGGCTAACTTTTCATTGGTGTGCAAACTGTATTCTGCAGATGATTTGCACCTAAATGGAAGAGGGTTTGCTGTGCTGGGGGAGAGAATTCTAGCTGGGGTGGCGGACTATTTATACTAGGGCTAAGGAGGGAGGTCAATGTTGAAAATAGTTAAGTTAGAGAGGGGTCAGACTATATTGGTGGGGGGAGAAATAGACTGTGGGGAGAGGACTAGACAACAGGATAAGGAGATCCTTTTGTTATAAAACAGCAATGAAGAGAAGAATGCCCAAATAATGTCAAATAATCACATTTCTGATACCAAACGTGGCAATTTGAAAGGCAAGTTAAAGTGTATATTCACAAATGCGAGAAGTCTAGCAGGCAAATTGGGGGAGCTTGAGGCCTTGGTACTAGAGGAACATATAGATATAGTTAGTGTTGCTGAAACATGGCTAGACTCTTCACATGACTGGGCTGTAAATCTACAGGGTTTTGCACTGTTTCAGAAAGACAGGGCAAATAGGAAAGGCGCTGGTGTATGTCTGTATGTGAGAAGTGATATGAAGGTAAGTGTGAGAGAGACAATAGTGGGTGAAGATTGTGAGGAGGTTGAAACCTTGTGGGTGGAATTACTAAGGGAGGTAAACACTGAAAAACTTACTTTTGGTGTAATCTATAGACCCCCCCAATATAACTGAGGAGATGGAAGTTCAGCTATATAAACAGATGCAGCGGGCTGCACATGAGGTTACTGTAGTGATAATGGGACATTTTACTTACCAGTATATTAATTGGTGTCATGGTTCGGTTTCAACTGCGAAGGGGAGACATTTCCTCAACCTGTTGCAAGAAAATTTTATGGGCCAGTTTGTGAAAGACCCGACTAGAGGTGAAGCTCTGTTGGATCTGGTCATTTCTAATAATGCAGAGCTTGTTGGGAATGTCAATGTTCATGAAAACCTCGGTAACAGTGATCACAATATAGTTACATTTTACCTATACTGTAAAAAACAAACACAGGCAGGGAGGGCAAAAACACTTAATTTTAAGAAGGCCAATTTCAGCAGGATGAGGGCTGCAATTCAGGATATAGACTGGGAAGAACTAATGTCAAATAATGGTACAAATGATAAATGGGAGATTTTAAAATCTAGTTTGTATAATTATAGTGTAAAATTTATTCCTATAGGTAACAAGTATAAACGAATAAAATTAAAGCCCACATGGCTTACACCTTCTGTAAAAAGGGCAATACGTGTATATAACAAAAAAAAAGGGCATCTAAGAAAAAAAAATCCGAGGGGTACAGCTGTAGCCTTTGTAAATTATAAAAAGCTTAATAAAATCTTCAAAAAAGTAATAAAATCAGCAAAAATACAAAATGAAAGGCAGGTGGCCAAGGATAGTAAAACAAATCCCCAAAAATTCTACAATTATATAAACACAAAAAAGCCAAATTCTGAATATGTAGGACCACTAGATAGTGGTAATGGGGAGTTGGTCACAGGTGATCAAGAGAAGGCAGGGTTACTAAATGGGTTCTTCAGCTCTGCATATACAACAGAAGAAAGAGCAGCTGATGTAGCCGGTGCCAGTGTGTTAATATATCAATTAATATACTGAATGTAGATATGATCCAAGCTAAGTTACATAAAATAAATGTGCACAAAGCTCCTGGACCAGATGGGTTACACCCCAGAGTTCTTAAAGAGCTTAGTTCAGTTATTTCTGTGCCCCTCTTCATAATATTTAGAGATTCTCTAGTGACTGGTATAGTGCCAAGGGATTGACGCAGGGCAAAGGTAGTGCCTATTTTCAAAAAGGGCTCTAGGTCTTCTCCGGGTAATTATAGACCAGTTAGCTTAACATTAATCGTGGGAAAAATGTTTGAGGGGCTATTGATGCAGTATAAACAGGATTATGTGACAAAAAAATAGTATTAGAAGTGACAGCCAGCACGGTTTTACTAAGGACAGAAGTTTTCAGACCTACCTGATTTGTTTTTATGAAGAGGTGAGCAAAAGCCTAGACAGAGTGGCCCCTGTGGATATAGTGTTTTTTTTGGTCTTTGCAAAGGCATTTGACACTGGGACTATATTACATATAGATGTATTACATTAAGGACTATAGGTTTAGAACGTATAGTTTGTAATTGGATTGAGAATTGGCTCAAGGACACTATTTCTAGTTTTGCAGATGACACCAAGCTATGTAGTATTGTTCAGTCTATAGAAGATGTTCGTAAATTGCAAGCTGATTTGGACACACTAAGCGTTTTGGCATCCACTTGACAAATGAAGTTTACTGTAGATAAAATGTAAAGTTATGCATTTGGGTACCAACATTCTGCAAGCATCATATGTTCTAGGGGGAGATACACTGGCGGAGTCACTTGTTGAGAAGGATCTGGGTGTACTTGTAGATTATAAACTAAATAACAGCATGCAATGTCAATCAGCTGCTTCTAAGGCCAGGAAGATATTGTCGTGTATTAAAAGAGGCATGGACTCGTGGGACAGGGATATAATATTACCACTTTACAAAGCATTAGTGCAGCCTCATCTAGAATATGCAGTTTAGTTCTGGGCTCCAGTTTATAGAAAGGATGCCCTGGAGTTGGAAGAAATACAAAGAAGAGCAACGAAACTAATAAGGGGCATGGAGAATCTAAGTTATGAGGAAAGATTTAAATAATTAAACCTATTTAGCCTTGAAAAGAGACGACTAAGGGGGAGACATGATTAACTTATATATAGATATATGAATTGCACATACAAAAAATATGGTGAAATCCTGTTCCATGTAAAACCCCCTTTTAAAAAACAAGGGGGCACTCTCTCCATCTGGAGAAAGAAAGGTTCAATCTGCAGAGGCTACAAGCCTTCTTTACTGTGAAAACTATAAATCTAAGAAATAGCCTACCACGGGAGCTGGTCACAGCAGGGACAGTAGATTGCTTTAAAAAAAGCTTAGATAATTTCCTAGAACGAAAAAATTTCAGCTCCTATGTCAATGTGTAGACATTTTTTTCCCTTCCCTTTCCCATTCCTTGGTTGAACTTGATGGACATGTGCCTTTTTTTCAACAGTACTAACTATGTAACTCCTGGTATACTTTTGTTTTGCGATTTGGACACTTAGTCTGAACGCGGCTTGTTTATTACCCTTCTGACTTTCTGATTAACCGTTCTGGTATTGCCTGCAAGTGCACCTCCTGTCCAACACCTTATTCTCTAAAAGTAACCTGGGTTCTATGTGGTCAAATCCAACCTGCCTTGTGGCGGGCTCTGGTGAAGACCATAGAGTAGAATTAGACTCTGCTGACAAGAGTGGTAACGGACTTGATGTAGCTGATTTACTAGTACGCTTGATCCAGACAGTCTCCAGTTGCCTTTAGGGAATCTCTTGTATAGCAATTCCATAAATGTTCACTCTGGGAATTGCTCAAGTAGTGTTTCCTTGACATTGGCCCTAGTTGTGTAACTTGGGAATGCTCCCTAATTACGCACTAAATGTGTCCATATTGCTTTGTTAGCCTGACAGAGTCTAAAACAGTCTACTTTCATTAATTTACTCTACCATAACAACAAACAATGTCACTTGCTGTGATAATTGAGTCCTAAAGCTAGTCACATGAAAACAATGGGGGGAATTGATTAAGGCTTGCGTTTCATATGCCAGTGTTAAATAGAAGCCCGCTGGATTGGGTTGTGCTAAATGTATTAAGACGCGCATGGCTCTTAATAAATTTGGCACAACTTGGGCTGTCAGAGGTCCACAAACTGAAAGCAACGCCACATACGAGTTGGCATAAATTTCCGCTATTATTTTAAGCCAATTTCTGGTGTAACGTATAGTAAATCTGTTGAACACCTCCCACAGTTGCATGAAAACAATGGGTGACATTTATAAACACTGCCTTTTTTATATGCCAGGATTAAACAGAAGCCTACTGAAATAAGTTGCGCTCAATTTATTAAGGGCCTGTTCACATCACATTTTGGCCCTAGTTGTGTAAGTTGGGAAAGTACCCTATAAATGTGTCCATTTGGCTTTTTAGCCCGACAGAGTCCAAAAGAACATTTAGCCTCCACCGTGCCTGTATACATCGGCATACCCTTTTTTTTTAGCAGGGCATAACATAGTATATGCGCTATTCCATTCTGAAGGATCCCGCACAAAAATGTATACTGTGCGGTATGCGTTTTTTTTTTTACATGGGAGCCTATGTGTGACAGATGCCACTATATGGCATTAATAACAGGTATACGTTAAACATATACCTTGGGGAGATTTCCCAGAGAAGAGCATCAGCTATCGTTGGGACTGGGAAATCCGGCCCAGGGGAAGCCCCTCACGATGTCCGGAGCTTTAATCAACCGAAAATAAATAAATACAATTATTTATGGGGTGATTACGCCATTTTGGGGGGGGGGGTTTATTTTACGGCGTCCATCAGGTGGTAAAAACTACATATTCACCTTATTGTACAGGTTGATACAATTACGGAAATACCAAATTTATATGTTTTGTTTTATGTTATACCAGTTTTAGAAAAAACAAAAACTATTTGTTTAAAAAAAAATATTTTGTGTTGTCATATTCTGAGAGCCATAACTAATTTTTTTTCCATCAAATTAGCGCTGTGAGAGCTTAAATATTGCGGGGCGAGCTGTAGTTTTCAATGATACCATTTTGGGGTACATGTGACTTTTTGATCACTTTTTATTAAAAAAATTTTGAGAGCTAAAAAGTGACCAAAAAACAGCAATTTGCATGTTTTATATATATTTTTTTACGCCGTTCACCGAGCGGGTTAAACAACGTTTTAAGTAAGTTTGGACTTTTATGGATGGGGCGATACCAGTTATGTTAACTTTTATTTTTTTTTAACATTGCTTTAGGGAAAAATGGGAAAAGGTTTTTTTAAAACTTTTGAAACATTTTTTTCTGAACATAAGAAAAACGTTTATTTAACAGTTTTTTGCTTTTTTTTATTAGAACCCCTGGGGGACTTGAACCAGCGATAATTGGATCGCTTGCATGATATACTGCAATACTAATGTTTAGCAGTATATCGTGATTCTGACAGTCTCCTTTGAAGCCCCGCCGGAGGCGCGTTTGACAATTTAATAAGTGATCTTTGATTCCGCCTGTTACAGTGAGGTATCGGCTGTATAACACAGCCGTCACGCGCGGAGTATGGAGAGAGCTCAGCTCCATACTTACCCTTAACGGCTGTCACATACCAGTAGGTAACATGTCGTTAAGGGGTTAAGCTCCTAATATTACTTTTGATATATGGACAGTAAAATCAAGGGTTTTCTCAAGGCAAGAGTACCCGGCCAGAGCGCTTGCTCCACAAACTGAAATCTATGCCAGCTACACACTAGCATAGATTTCCACCATAATTTACAGCAATTTCTGGCATAAAACTTATAATAAATTTGTCATGCAGCCAGGCCCCCCTCCAGCTGGTTCCCACTGTCTTTTTGAAAAAATGCGAAAGCAGCATAAAGTCCGCAAAAAAAATATGCAAAACAGGCGTGCGCCAACATTTGCATCTTTTTTTCCGTCAAAAAACTGCCACAAGTCACTTAATAAATCTCTTCCAATGTCTTTATTTTGACCTATTCCAATGCTTTACAAAATAATGTATTATAAATACAGCTACTTATGAGCTGATTTGCCTGAATTGTTAGCAAATGGATTAAAAAAACACAGAGAAAGGGGCGTGGCTACGACGGCAAGGCGAACGGACGCACTTACATGGTGCTCCTGTATCCCGGCTGAAAACAGCAGGCATCCTTCTCTGGACGAGCTTCGGGGTGAAGCCCCACTGCATGACTGGATCCCCCTAGACGATTACGAGCATAATCCTGACTTTTGGGCCAAAAACGGAGGAGTTTGAGATCGGGGCCTACACACGCGACCGGAGCCGGGGACTAAATTTTGGCCTGGACGGAACTCGGGTGTCCGGACCTGGCTGCAGCAGACACAGGATACCAGGTGGGCTTCCCAAACTCCCCCTACATCATTGCCTAGCTCCCCAGGCACAACTGGACCATCTCCTCTTGTCAGGGGACATTAGAGACTCTCTCAGCCACATTCCCATCTGCGGCCTACTACTGTCTGATAGACTGGGGCCTGGATTAGTGAGGGTGGCCACCTGCAGACCAATCCTCAGCGGAGCACATTACAGCAACACAGGGCAGGCGTTCCATACTCTGTTAATTTAATAAATCCTATTAAACCACTACAAAAAGTGGTCACAGTGCTGCCCTATTACACCTGAAAAGCTCTATGTGATGCCTTAGTCTTCCTACAATGATCTGACTCACCGCATAACCGTCTACCACGGACCTACATAAACTACATACAACCTATCTGATTATAAGGTCCCCTGAATACGATCCAATGCCAAGGCGGGGCAAGACTCCTAAAGCGTCTTCAACTCAATCTTCCATCCCAGATATATTTCGCAGAAATTCGTTACCTTCCATACTTCAGGATACGGATATGTCGGCATCACAGGCCTCAATGGTGGGCGACCCGGTCCCCTTACCGCAGAGTACTCCAAAACAAACTCCACCCTCAATAGCTCCTGATATGGCCAGGGATGATCATATTACGAAAGAGGACTTAACAACATGTATGGACGCGCTGTACCAGAAATTGAAGACCTCCTTTCATACCGAATTACAAAGAGTGACGCATGATCTTACCATGGAAATAACTTCAAATGGCACTCGCACAGATCTTCTAGAGACAAAACATGACGAGTTGGTTAAAGTGCACGGCGAACCCAAAACCGAAATTGATCTCATGAAATCCTCTCAGGAATCGATACATCTTCATATGGAAGACTTAGAAAACAGATCCAGACGGAATAACCTGCGCTTAAGAGGAGTCTCAGAAATGGTGGAGGATCTCAGGGACTATGCGATACAACTCTTTACTTACCTATTACCGAATGTTCCGACAAACCAATTCCAGATGGACCGTATACATCGGGCGCTGCGACCCAGGCCGGCAGTTGGAGAAAGACCAAGGGACATTGTTCTGCGACTTCATTACTTTACAGTGAAGGAAGAGGTCCTTAAAGTGGCACGAGACAAAACTTCACTCTCCTTCAAACAAGAACCACTACAGATTTTTGCGGATATCTCTCCAGTTACCTTGGAAAAACGGAGACAACTGAAACCCCTTACGGACATTCTGAGAGCGGCTGGGATCAGATACAGATGGGGTTTTCCATTCCGGTTGACCTTTCAATACAAGGGTGCTCCGCATACTATCTCAGCACTGGATATGCGGTGGAGACTGGTCACCCGACTAGGCCTCAGGGAAGGGACTCCTACTCCAGAATCAGCTAATCGACCCCGTCAAAGCCTCCCGTTGGAACCCATTTGGACAACAGCACGTCGCCGACAACTGCATATGACTCCGCCTGCAGGACCAGTTTCACTGAGATCACGAACACCAACTGTGACCTGAGGCGGAGGGTGGCGAAATATAATTGTAATGTATACCTGATTTAATTATTGTATAGTCGCTATGGAATTTATTTATTTTTTCCTCTTCCATGGGGCCTTGTCCTCCCGGCTGGGAGGGGGAGAACCCGAGTTGAATATACGGCAATAGACTGCCCTGCTGGGAAATATCTTACTACGTTTTTACATGACTAAAATGGCATAAATTGCTTGATATTGCGGTGGGTCAGCCAAAATTCTGGTGACGCCCCCGTGCTAGCTTTGCTGAGCTTGCTCAGGGCTGGTTTTACCGGGCGCTGGTTTTGCTCAGCAAGTTGAGAAAGAGATAAAGAGACCCGAATGGGGTCACGTGGAGGGCACTTAGTCGCACTCCGCCTTTGTTTTTTTATTTTGAAGTTAACTGTAAAAGGTGTTATTTGTGTTGACAGCAGCTATATTTTACATACAAAAGAACTTTCTGCTTATTTATATAGTGTAACTCTATTGAATTTTTATGGCATATACTGTTATTACACATAATGTAAAAGACTTTAATAGCCCGACGAAGAGACGAATGGCCTTTAATAATTATAAGAGGCTTCATGGCGATGTTATAATTTTACAGGAAACGCATTTTACTCACACTAGTTACCCAAAATACTTTGATAGAATGTTCCAGAGAGTTTGCCTATCTACCTCGGACACAAGAAAAAAAAGGAGTAGCCATTCTCTTCAGGAATACACTTCCATTTACAGTAACTGACTCCATAATAGACCCCGATGGTAGGTACGTTATCCTTACAGGACAATTAGCGGGACAACGCATTACCTTTGCAACGATTTATGCACCTAACCACTCAGCAACCTCCTTCTTTACTGAATTTTTTAGACAGCTGTAGAAATTCTCTGACTCCCACATTATCCTAGGGGGGGATTTCAACATAGTGATGAATGCTCAATGGGATAGAAGCCGTCCCCATGCTAATGCACAGTCAGCACCGAAATCATTTATGTATAGGATGAAACAATTATCTCTTGTAGATTTGTGGAGACAGGATCATCCCCAAGATAAGGAATTCTCGTTTTATTCCGCAGTACATGACAGTTATTCTCGGATTGACTACATCCTAACTTCCTCCCAGCTATCGGCTAGACCACACAATACCTCATACACCCAATGTGCATGGTCAGACCACAATATCCACTCACTTCAAGTCTGTATTGGCAACGTCACACGTCCGCCATCATGGAGGCTAAATGATTCCCTACTTTCTCATCCAGAAATAGTCACATCCATATCCAGCTCCCTACAAGAGTATTTTACCATTAATACCCTACCAGATACCTCATCCGCTCAAATATGGCTGGCACATAAAGCAGTCTTGAGAGGTTTACTAATGGCAAAAGGATCAAAACTTAAGAGAGATAGATTGCGACTTCTTAATAAATTGCTATCGACCCTCACAAGACTAGAGCGTCAGTATATTAATAAACCAAATACTATAATTGAAGCTCAGATAGAGGAAACTCGCTGCTCTCTTAGAGCATTGGAGGAGAGCAAGGCTGGGAAAGCACTTCGATGGGGCAAGGCAAAATTATATGCATATTCCAATCGAGCTACCTCAATGTTCTCCAGAAAACGAAACTCTCACATTAGAGGTAAACAAATTTACCACATGCATAACAACACGGGAATACTTACTACCAATCCGCTTGACATATTAGATACCATGAGTACATTCTGTAGTGCTTTGTATAGCAAGCTCCAACCCTTGAACTCCACAGAGCTACCTGAATGGCTTTCAACACACCCGCTTCCCTCTCTGACAGCTGAGGCAAGATTACAACTTAATTCCCCGATCACAGCGGAAGAGGTCACTGAAAGCATAAAAAAACCTTACATCATCCAAGATCCCAGGCCCTGATGGTTACTCCGCTTTCTATTACAAAACCTTTTCACACATATTAACACCGCATCTAACCACATATTTCAACACACTTATGGCAGGGGAAGTACCTCCTCCAGAATTTTCACATGCTAATATTTCACTCATTCTAAAACCAGGAAAGGATGAAACCCACTGTGCAAATTTACGTTCAATATTGGTACTTAATGTAGACTACAAGTTATTTACTAAAATACTTTCAAATAGACTTGCACCGTATATGACCTCCCTAATATCTCCTGATCAAACGGGCTTCATACCATCACGACAAGCAACGGACAACGTTCGATTGGCTCACAATATTATTCTTCATGCTACTACGCACAAACGCCAATTACTAATTTTGAGCCTAGATATCCAGAAAGCATTTGATTCGGTGGACTGGAACTACTTATATAGCACACTTACTCAATTTGGCATTAGGGGTCCGTACCTAGAGGCTATCAGGGCGGTATATCACTCTCCTCAAGCTAGAGTAAAATTCTTAGGTCAATACTCTCCTTATTTTCAGATACAAAAAGGGACACGACAGGGATGCTCGCTGTCTCCTCTCTTGTCAGGGGCCCCCCAGGCTATTGCCTGGGGGACACATGGTCGCACGGCCCCCCATAAGTTGTTAATAAAATATGTTTTTTTGCTTGGTATGTTTTTCTCTCCCCTTTCCCTCTTTTCTCCATTTGTTATTTTATATTAGAATGGTACTTACCATCGTGGTGTCCCCCGGGTAAGCTGTGCTGGTGGCACGAGCCGGTTTCCAGATGTTTCTGTCTCTGGGCAGTTTGGAGTTGGTCCCAGCTGATTGGACCTAGGTCAGCTGTGCAATTGCATGAGCAGGTTCTGGCAGATTCTATCTCCAGGCAGTTTTGTGGAAGGCCAGCTGATTGGTCATTGATAAAATCCTAAAGGCGGGAAAATTGGACATAAAAGGAGCAGTTCATCGTGGTCAAGCAGCCAGTTTTTGAAGATTGGACCGTCGCCATGGATGTCCTGCTGATGGAGCTGATCAGAAGAGCGGAGTCGGAAGGAGGAGAAAACTGGCTGAGGCAATGCCTAGCAGCAGCGCCGTCGAGGGAAGTCGAGGGAAGAAGCGAACTTACTGGGCTGGAAAACGACATAGAGGAAGCAGTGTCTCCTGCTGGGTCGTCGCTCGTGGTGCCGTCATCAGCTGCAGCCAAGAGGATGAAGTCTGCAGCAGAGTCATCACTGAGGGTGGAGCGCAGTTCCGGACGTTCGCTCCAGGTGCCGGAGCTTGAGAGGAGGCGGCCGACCGTGTCATCAAAGAAGGTGGCGCACAGTGCCGGAGGTGCGCAGCAAGTGCCGGCGCAATTGGCTAACCCGCTGGCCAGAAGTTTAGTCAGAGAACGGGAGACAACAGGTTGGTCGGGTACCCCCTCCTGCTCCAAGGATGGTGTGGAGGACACAGCGGAAGCGCCGGCCTCACTGGTTTTAGAGGCAGCGCAGGACTTTTCTTCAGAGCTGCAACCGAGGAAGAGGAGCCGGAAGACTAGGGTGGCTTATTCCCCACCCCCGCCAGTATCAAGGAGAAGAAGAGGTCCCAGGAGTCAACTTTCCTGTCAGCAAGTTTCCCCAGGATCTACAGGCACGCAGCAGGAGGTAGCAGAAGTGGTGCACGACCCAGGACAGGTGGAACAGAGTGGTGAGATGCCAGCTACCCCTTATCTGTCCCACCCCATCCCCCCTCCCCTCAATTCTAATGTAATGTTTGATATTTTAAAATTATTAGCTGATTTGGTCAGTAAGTCGGCTGTTCCTGCTAGTTCCCCCGCTGATGTATGGAAGCATAGTAGTCAGCATTTACAGAATGCTGGTTTTAGTAATATTCCTGTTTTAGAGAAAGGAATTGGTGTTTCGGAAACTTGTTGTAAGGAAGTGATGTCTTGCGATATTTCGCCATTAGGTTTTCATTTACAGCCAGCAATTAAGGAGCGTATTTGGAGGAACGAGTTTATAGATTTATTTTCTTTATTACCATCCGCGAAGGAGACTCTTGTCAAGCAGGATGGTAAGTCTGATAAAGATGAGGATAAAAAACGTTCTCCTCCTAAGTCTTTCTTTAACTGGCTACAGGCGTTCTGTATCTATGCTTCAGTTTTAGGGGAAAAGTCTTTCATTAATTCTAGTAATTTATTTCAGCATGTAGACATTATTCTTGAGGCTTACCGCCAGTTTGGTGGTTTAGCATGGTACAATTATGATGAAATGTTTCGCCAGAAGATGGCAGTGTACCCTTCATTAAAATGGGGCACTAAGGATGTTGGTTTGTGGCTTAGTTTAATGCTTCCACAAAGGTCAGTGCCCAAGCAGCAGCCTAGTTCTCAGAATACGTTGAGGAAAGGAGTTTGCTTTGCTTATAATGAAGCTCAGTGTAAATGGTTAAACAATTGTCGGTATAAACATGAATGTTCCTTTTGTGGGGGTTCGCACCCAATGTGTCGCTGTTTTAAAAGAGCAAACCAGTCTCAACCCCCTAGTTCCAAAGAACAGTTATCCAAAAGCATGGACGCCAGTGAAATTAATAAGAATGGCGCCTTGGCTAGAAATGTTCCCAGACAGGGAGAAAGCTAATTTAATTTTTAACGGTTTTAAGTTTGGTTTTGATATCCCTTCTTTCAAAGGATCTGGTTGTTGCTGGGTGGATAATTTGAAATCCATCCAGCAGCATAAGGATATTGTGCATCAGAAAATCCTGAAAGAGCTTGAAACTGGCAGGATCGCTGGTCCTTTTATACATCCGCCGTTTACAAACTTTAGACTTTCACCTTTAGGAATTGTCCCTAAGAAGGAATTGAATTCATTCCGTTTAATACATCACCTTTCTTACCCGTTTAAGGCTTCATTAAACGATGATGCTGACAAGTCTAAAGCGACAGTACACTATGCTTCGTTTGATCAGGCTGTCTCTTTATTGAGACAGTTTGGTCAAAATGCTTTTTTAGCAAAAGCTGATATCAAATCAGCTTTCCGTTTACTACCAGTTAACCCTGCAGGTTTCAACTCTCTAGGTTTTCAATTTGAAGGTAATTATTTCTATGACAAATGTTTACCAATGGGTTTTTCTTTATCTTGTTTCTATTTTGAGGCATTTTCATCCTTTTTACATTGGGTAGTGCAGAAGCAAATTCCGGATGGAGGTGTTCTGCACTATCTTGATGATTTTTTGTTTATAGGTGATGCTAGTTCTGAGTTATGTTATTCCTTATTGTTAAAATTTGTCGAGTTTATGAAATTTTTTGGTGTTCCGTTAGCTGAAGAGAAGACTGTGTTTCCATGTAGGTCATTAGAATTTTTAGGTATTAGAATAGATTCTGAGAGAATGGAATTTAGTTTACCAGAGGAAAAATTGTTAAAGTTAAGGGTTTCTTTAGTCAGTATGTTAGCTAGGAAGAAATGTTCATTACGTGATATGCAGTCACTGTTAGGGTTGTTGAGCTTTGCCTCTAGAGTTATTCCTATGGGAAGAGTTTTTTCAAAGCGACTGTATTTTTCAACAAGGGGTCTTAAGTCACCTAGGTCCCATATTAGGTTAACGGTTCAGCTAAAAGAAGATTTAGCTGTATGGCTAGAATTTTTATCTAAATTTAATGGACGCAGTTGCTGGCAGTTTAATTTTGTGGAGTCTGACTCTTTGTCTTTATTTACGGATGCAGCCGGTAGTATGGGCTACGGGGCATTCTTTAATGGTCAATGGTCGGCTGAGTTATGGCCCAGTGCTTGGCGTGTAAGCAAAGTTACTTCAAATATTGTCTTATTGGAATTATTTCCGGTTTTGGTAGCCATAGTTGTATGGGGTCATTATTTTAAGAATAGGAGAATTTTGTTGTTTACGGATAACAAAGGTGTGGTCTTTGCAATTAACACATTATCTTCAAAATGTGAATTAGTAGTTAAGATATTAAGACATTTAACTTTATGTTGTCTGAAGTTGAACATCTGGTTGAAAGCTAGCTATATAGAAGGAAAAAAGAATGATATAGCAGATTCATTATCTCGTTGTCAGTGGCGGAGGTTCAGAACGATGGCACCAGAAGCGGAGCTTTGTGGAATTCCGTGTCCTCCTCATTTATGGAATCTGATTTGGGACTAATCTATGTTAATATTCAGAGATCCTTGGCTCCAAGAACATGGGCTGATTATTCAGCTGCTTGGAAGGAGTGGGTTAATTTCTGTGTTAATGAGAACTGTAATTTCTTTCATAATGAGGTAGGTCTAGTTTTAAAATTTGTATGTAGCCTGATTAGTAGGAGGCTGTCATTTGCCTCCATTTCTAAGTCTCTGGCAGGCATCTCTTTCTTTCTTAAATTAAACAGTTGTCCGGCTATTTCTTCGCTCTTCCCAGTTAAGCAGCTTTTGAAAGGTTACCATAGGTCAGCTCCGGTTGTGGAAAGACGAAGGCCTATTTCATTAGATTTGTTGTTAAAATTATTCAATGTGTTACATTTAGTTTGTTTTAGTAATTTTGAAGTGTGTTTGTTTAGAACAGCATTTGTGTTAATGTTCTTTGCAGCCTTGAGAATAAGCGAACTGGTGGCAGAGAGTAAAGTTTCAGTCCCGGGCCTTTCATTTCAGGATGTTAGTTGCAAAATTGACCATGTTTTGTTATTGTTAAAAAAAATCTAAGACAGATCAATTAGGAAAAGGTCGTTTGGTTAGAATTAATCAGTTTTCAGGTTCTGTTCTTTGCCCAGTTTCTAATGTTAAACATTGGTTGTCAATCAGGCCGAGTCTTGGGGTTGCTTTCCTGATTCATCAGAATGGGGATCAGCTGTCCAGATTTCAGTTTAACTCTGTTTTAAAGAAATGTTTGAAGTCCCTGAAGTTGGAGCATTTAAAAATATCCTCCCATTCGTTTAGAATAGGTGCAGCTACGGAAGCTGCACAGTTAGGAATTGATGAAGGGATTATAAAAAGAATTGGAAGGTGGGAGTCTAACAGATTTAAACTTTATGTTCGACCAGACTTGTTAGTAGTGTAATTATATATCCACAGGTAAGCGTTTGGTTGTTTGGATCCTTGGCCACTCTTTTATATTTTGGGCACAGAAGAGAGCCGCGAGAAGGTCCTATACAGAAAATTTGTCTATGGATCCGCTAGTTTTTTCAGTTTTTTGGCATGGGGTAAGGGGTTTGCAATGGAAGAACGTGTTTTCTTTAGTTAAATCACTGAGTTCTTATTGGCCGGATCCGAATTTAATTATCATCCATGCTGGAGGCAATGACCTAGGTAAAGAAAAGACTTTGGACTTACTTTGGAAAATGAGAAGGGATATAGCCTTGATAAAATGTCTTTTCCCTGACGCTACTATTTCCTTTTCAGAGATTATTCCAAGACTGCTATGGTCCTCTGGAAATTATAAGTTTTTGAATCGAATCCGTAAAAGGATTAATAGAGCCATGTCTAAATACATGTCGGTCCTCGGTGGTCTTTCTTATAGACACAGTGACCTTGAAGACCTCACAGACGGGCTGTTCAGAAATGATTGTATACATCTTTCTGATGTGGGTATCGACATTTTCAATTTGGGCCTGCAGAATTTAATTGAAGAATGGCTGCGGTGTTTTGGGGGGGCCATGTCTTGGTAATGTCATGGCTTGTGGGGTTTGTCACCCAGCTAATGCTGGGCGGACTTGGTTTTTATTGGTCAAAATATTTATATTTTATTATTTATTCGATTATTTATGGTTATTCTCTTCGAATTATTTTATCTTAGGTTACCCTTAATAAACACCGTGGCCATTTTTATCCAAAGAAACTGTTGTCATGTTTTATTTCATTTTGATTGAGTATTGTGGGGTTTGTGCTACCATGTCAGGGGCCCCCCAGGCTATTGCCTGGGGGACACATGGTCGCACGGCCCCCCATAAGTTGTTAATAAAATATGTTTTTTTGCTTGGTATGTTTTTCTCTCCCCTTTCCCTCTTTTCTCCATTTGTTATTTTATATTAGAATGGTACTTACCATCGTGGTGTCCCCCGGGTAAGCTGTGCTGGTGGCACGAGCCGGTTTCCAGATGTTTCTGTCTCTGGGCAGTTTGGAGTTGGTCCCAGCTGATTGGACCTAGGTCAGCTGTGCAATTGCATGAGCAGGTTCTGGCAGATTCTATCTCCAGGCAGTTTTGTGGAAGGCCAGCTGATTGGTCATTGATAAAATCCTAAAGGCGGGAAAATTGGACATAAAAGGAGCAGTTCATCGTGGTCAAGCAGCCAGTTTTTGAAGATTGGACCGTCGCCCACCCTCCCGCCCTATTGTTCTTAAATTCCTTCACGTCACGTTGTTTGTTAGAGGGGTTTGTCACCCAGCTAATGCTGGGCGGACTTGGTTTTTATTGGTCAAAATATTTATATTTTATTATTTATTCGATTATTTATGGTTATTCTCTTCGAATTATTTTATCTAAGGTTACCCTTAATAAACACCGTGGCCATTTTTATCCAAAGAAACTGTTGTCATGTTTTATTTCATTTTGATTGAGTATTGTGGGGTTTGTGCTACCATGTTTGCTCTCGCCATGGAGCCTCTTGCACAGCATATTCGGCTAAATCCAGACATTAAGGGATACAGTTTGCATACCCATGAGTTTAAATTTAGCATTTACGCAGATGATATGCTTTTATTCATTACAACGCCACTGGTTTCTTTACCAAATCTCATGGATACTCTTACCCGCTTTGGGTCTTACTCGGGATTAATTGTAAATCTGTTTAAATCCACAGCAATGCAGATTCAAATGTCGATGGAGCAGGTGGACTTGTTAAAACTTAACTTTGGATTTCAGTGGAAACACTCCCACATGACATATTAAGGAATAGCTCTAGTTAGAGATCCAACTACTTTATACTTAAGTAACTATCCTAAAAAATTTGCGTCTATCAGGAAACTATTAGAGGAGTGGTCTAGGTACCATATATCTTGGATGGGTAGACTCATTGCAGTTCGAATGACGATTCTACCCAAGCTGTTGTATTTATTTAGGGCCCTTCCCGTCAGGGTTCCGCTTTATGCCATCTCACATATACAGAGGATAATAAATAAATTCATATGGGCGAATAAAGGATCAAGAGTTGGTAAGTCCACTTTACATCGCTCCTCTTAGTGGGGGACTTAGTATTCCAGACCTGAAATTATATTATTACGCTGCTCAAATCTCGCAGATCGCAGCATGGAACTGTGACCCCAACACCGTAAAATGGGTTCTGTTTGAATCCCTTACCACATCTCCATCCTCACTAAAGGCACTGATGTGGTCTCCGGTTTTAAAAATAAAAACACAGAGAAAAAATATTAAATTAAAAACCACCGGCCTCCTCCATTTCCCCTCTAGCCGTCCTTTCCATCTTCAATATAGGTGTGTTTTCTGCCATTTTAGATAGAAAACCAAAATTTATTTGCATACCATTTAGGCAAAGTAGCAGGAGGATATGGTGTGCAGCTCCTCAAACTATTTTGGAGAGCTGTCTGGTTTGTTTTTTTGTTTTATTTTAAACTCGTTTTATTAATGAAATACAATTTGTACATCAATAAAAAAAACAATGGCATCACTTCATGTGTACATATACAGAATGGAATGAAGGAAAATAATAGTAGACTGAGCATCCGGTCATTCCGGAAACAATACCTAAGTTTTACATTTAGGCTAAATTCAAACTGCGTTTTTCACGTCCAAGATACATCCGTGCTCTGCGCTGCGGGACGCGATATCACACATCCCCCATAGACTAGTGTCATGGGACATGTCTTATTTTCTCATGGACCCTTCACACTGTCCATTGAAACAACGCCTGTGTGAACTACCGACATTGAATTATATAGTTCCCTGTGGCGGCCGTTGTTTCAACGGACGCCACACGGACATTTAACACATTCGTGTGAATCAGGCCATACAAATAAAATGCACAACATAAACCAGGATGGTGAATGTAGTGTTACATAGTTACATAGTTTTTATACCAAGAAAGAGTACATGGAGTCTTTAAGTCAAGAAATAAAACATATACTTTATTTAGCAAAATCTAAAAAGTTAATACATGAACTATTTAAAAATGAAACACCACAGATGACAGACAAAAAGATCACCAAACGAAGGCGGAAGCCGAAACGCGCGTCGGGGCAGGTCGCCATTTCTTGAGACACAGCATCATGGGTCAGTAGTCCACCTCTTTCCAGGTTGTTCACTGTTTGCACTTAGAACTTTACCAAATGGAATAGTGGTAGGGGGGTCCCTATTGGCCCTTGTATTGAGGCTGGTAACAGTATATTTTCCATACCCTTAGAAATAGATATACTAATGGTCCGAGTAATCATGTTGCACTATGCACTTTATTTATGATACTGTACACCAATGTATATGTGGATATATAATGGTTATGTGAACTCTCATGAGTAATTGCCTCATGTTTTGGTGATCTTTTTGTCTGTCATCTGTGGTTTCATTTTTAAATAGTTCATGTATTAACTTTTTAGATTTTGCTAAATAAAGTATATGTTTTATTTCTTGACTTAAAGACTCCATGTACTCTTTCTTGGTATAATATTTATAAGGAGAACAGTCGTGTTACGTGGGGAAATGTCTATGTAAAATGATGCATGTATACACCCTATGGATAGGTTCTATAGTTACATAGTTTGTATGGTTGAAAAAAGACCCATGTCCATCAAGTTCAACCAAGGGATGGGAAAGGGGAAGTAAAACATTTCTACACATAGGAGCTAATATTTTTTTGTTCTAGGAAATGATCTAAGCCTTTTTTGAAGCCATCTACTGTCCCTGCTGTGACCAGCTCCTGCGGGAGGCTATTCCATAAATTCACCGTTCTCACAGTAAAGAAGGCTTCTCGCCTCTGCAGGTTGAACCTTTCTTTTTCCAGACGGAGGGAGTGCCCCCTTGTTTTTTGAGGGGGTTTTACATGGAACAGGATTTCACCATATTTTTTGTATGTGCCATTCATATATTTATATAAGTTAATCATGTCCCCCCTTAGTCGTCTTTTCTCAAGGCTAAATAGGTTTAGTTCTTTTAATCTTTCCTCATAACGTAGATTCTCCATGCCCCT
This sequence comes from Rhinoderma darwinii, assembly GCF_050947455.1. Taxonomy (NCBI): domain Eukaryota; kingdom Metazoa; phylum Chordata; class Amphibia; order Anura; family Rhinodermatidae; genus Rhinoderma; species Rhinoderma darwinii. The sequence continues at coordinate 261,738,440 of NC_134688.1, forward strand.
TATTAGCTTCGTTGCTCTTCTTTGTATTTTTTCCAACTCCAGGGCATCCTTTCTATGAACTGGAGCCCAGAACTGGACTGCATATTCTAGATGAGGCCCCATTAATGCTTTGTAAAGTGGTAATATTACATCCCTGTCCCGCAAGTCCATGCCTCTTTTAATACACGACAATATCTTGCTGGCCTTTGAAGCAGCTGATTGACACTGCTGTTATTTAGTTTATGATTTACAAGTACACCCAGATCCTTTTCAACAAGTGACTCCCACAGTGTAGTTCCCCCTAGGACATATGATGCATGCAAGTGGGATACATATTTTGTTGATGGACATAAAAAAAAACAAAGAAAAAACAAAATAGAACTTAACACTGCACATGTGAGTTCTGCACACAATATATTACCGCATTTCGATCGTCCGATAGAATAATGTACATGGGGTACAAGACCTCAAAACCATCCTAATCATAGTTATGTACAGCGATTGGACGTCTGTATAGCCCATTGTTGGTCCCCCCAAGAACCTCAAAGATCAGAGGAAACTCTCAGCGATCTCGAGGAAGAGAGCCAATGGGGATGTGTTCCATATCCCCCACACCTTCTGGAATTTTTTGGGGCAGCCTCTGTGGGCATATAACATTTTCTCATAGGGAATGTCGTGTTGATCAGTCTCTTTCATTGACCAAAGGTTGGAGATCTATCTCCCAACCACCTGAGTGCAATGGTCTTTCGAGCAAAAAATAAGGATAGCCCTAAGAAAAAACTTAGTATGATGTGGCAACAACAACTCATCTAAGAGACCAAGAAGGCATACTTTGGGGGTGAGTGGCACTGGAATCCACAGAATAGATGTCATCTACGATATGATCTCTTTCGAAATGTCAGGGGGCTGTATGGCACTACCTACTAGGGTGCTGTGTGGCACTGCCTACAGGGGACTGTGGCACTACCCACAGCGGACTGTGTGCCACTACCTACAGGGGGCTGTGTGGCACTCTATAGGAGGCTTTGTGGCACTCTACAGAGGGCTGTGTTGCACTCTACAGGGGGGGGGGGTGGCACTACATGGGGCTGTGTGGCGCCATCTACAAGGGGGCTGTGTGGTGCTATCTACAAGGGGGCTGTGGGGTGCTATCTACAAGGAGGCTGTGTGGCGCTATCTACAAAGGGGCTGTGTGGCACTACCTACCAGGGGCTCTGTGGCACTATCTACAGGGAAAAAAGACGCGCCACATAGTGCAGAATAACATGGTACAAAGAGAGAGAAAGATAAACACAGTTAATGCTCACCTTGTAAGTGTTGAATGCTGGCATGTACAGCACTTGTGATGAAAGATGCACTGTAGCACAAACAGCTGCCGGTAGATAATGGGGAAAAAAAGTAGAAAAAGGACCACACTGGCGCTGCTGTTAATGTAAATTGAAATGAACAATGTTCAAGGTTTATTGTGGAAATAAATAGATAACAAGTTATGCATTTCAACGCCGGACCGGCGTCTTTATCAGGCTAATAAAAAACAGGCTAATATATACACACAGCATGATACAACTAAATTTTTTATTTTTTTTAAAAAACTAGGAAAACAACTGCCAAAAAGGTGGCTCAAAGATCAAAGGTTAGGGGATACACACCTTTGATCTTTGACCCGCTTTTTGGCGGTTGTTTTCCTCGTTTTTAAAAGAAAAATTTAGTTGTATCATGCTGTGTGTATATATACCCCTGTCATTAGCCTGTCTTTTATTAGCCTGATGAAGACGCCGGTCCGGCGTTAAAATGCGTAGCTTGTTATCTATTTATTTACACATTAAACCTTGAACATTGTTCATTTCAATTTACATTAACAGCAGCGCCAGTGTGGTCCTTTTTTCTACTTTTTTCCCCACTATCTACAGGGGGAATCTGTGAGTGGGGGACTAATGGTCATTTTACTGTGAGTGGCGGGCTGATGGTCATTTTACTGTGAGTGGGGGGCTGTTGGTCATTACTGTGAGTGGGGGCTGATGGTCATTACTGTGAGTGGGGGGCTGATGTTCTTCAAGTAGTTTCCACCTCTCAGCTCCAATTGAAATGATTAGGAGGCAGTAAATACCTGCGGCGCTCGTTTGGAGCTTTTTTTCCTGCATATTTTGCATTCGATTTAATGGCTTAAAGAGGCTCTGTCACCAGATTTTGCAACCCCTATCTGCTATTGCAGCAGATAGGCGCTGCAATGTAGATTACAGTAACGTTTTTATTTTTAAAAAACGACCATTTTTGTATTTATGCAAATGAGGCTTGCAAAAGTCCAAGTGGGCGTGTTTAAAGTAAAAGTCCAACTGGGCGTGTATTATGTGCGTACATCGGGGCGTTTTTACTACTTTTACTAGCTGGGCGTTCTGACGAGAAGTATCATCCACTTCTCTTCAGAACGCCCAGCTTCTGGCAGTGCAGATCTGTGACGTCACTCACTTCCTGCCCCAAGGTCCTGCATCGTGTCGGCCACATCGGCACCAGAGGCTACAGTTGATTCTGCAGCAGCATCAGCGTTTGCAGGTAAGTAGCTACATCGACTTACCTGCAAACGCTGATGCTGCTGCAGAATCAACTGTAGCCTCTGGTGCCGATGTGTCCTCGCTCGTCCGACACGATGCAGGACCTGTGAGTGACGTCACAGCGTGATCTCTCGAAAACACGCTGTGTGTCTGCACTGCCAGAAGCTGGGCGTTCTGAAGTGAAGTGGATGATACTTCTTGTCAGAACGCCCAGCTAGTAAAAGTAGTAAAAACGCCCCGATGTACGCACATAATACACGCCCAGTTGGACTTTTACTTTAAACACGCCCACTTGGACTTTTGCAAGCCTCATTTGCATAAATACAAAAATGGTCATAACTTGGCCAAAAATGCTCGTTTTTTAAAAATAAAAACGTTACTGTAATCTACATTGCAGCGCCTATCTGCTGCAATAGCAGATAGGGGTTGAAAAAACGCAAAAAAAAAAAAAAGGTTAAACAGCGCTGTCAATTCCTGGAGGAATTTTAAGGCAGATTTTTTTTGTCTTACAAAAAATGCTGTATGAACATACCATACGAGTGTAGTGCTTGTTTTTAGCCATTTTCTGTCTTTCTCTAAACAATTTTTGGTAGATATGCCCTGAGGACATTTTATTTTTCCAGTGCTGCCTCGAGTCCAAAAAGGTTGGGGAACTCTGTACTAGGCTACAAGATCACATCGGCCTATGCAAGGACCCCGTTGTGGAGCAGCTCAGTTCGTCGTGGGAACGGGGCTTAGGTGACTACAATTTTTGTTTTTGTTTGGGAGCACTGTCTACAAGGGGAAGGTGGGGGCTGTATGGCACCATCTACAAGGAGGAGGTGGGGGATTATGGCGCTGTCTACAGGGAGGCTGTATGGCAAAATCTACAGGGGGCACTATACTTTGTGGGGGCCACTAAGCAGACATTGTTCTGTGTAGAGGTACTACAGGGGGCATAATATTGTGGGCACAATTAGAAGTCAAAATACTGTGTCCTTAACCCCTTCCCCACATCTGCCGTATATATACACGACGCTGTCGGTAAGGTGTTCTCGCAAACCGCAGTACAGTTACATCGCAGTGATGGTGCGGGCTCAGAAGCAGAGCCGGCACCATCACCGCGGGGTGACAGCTGTATTATACAGCTGGCACCCTCCTGTAACTGCCAGGACCGGAGCTATTCTCCGATCCGGCTGATTAACCCCTCAGATACTGCGCTCAATAGTGAGCAGCATCTGATGGGTTTTAACCCAACCGGCAACCCAGCGATGCAATCGCTGGGTTACTATGGCAATCGGAGTCCAAATAATGGCGTCCGAGTCTGCCTTGTAGGGGAGCCGATGAGGACCCACCTGCGGCGTGTCCTCATAGGCTTGCTGTCAGTGAATAGCTGACAGCGCTAATACACTGCACTATGCGTATGTAGTGCAGTGTATTAGAGTAGCGATCGGGGCATCAGGCCCTTAAGTGCCCTAGTGAGACAAGTCAAAAAAGTTAATAAAAATGTCGTAAAACAATAAAAACACACAAGTTTTAAGTAAAAAAAAAAAAAAGCTAAACTGCCTTTTTTCCCATAGTAAGTCTTTTATTATGGAAAAAACCATAAAAAATTAAAATAAACTATACATAATTGGTATCGCCGCATCCATAACAACCCAAACTACAAAAGTATTATGTAAATTATGCCGCACGGTGAACGCCATAAAAAAAAACATGAAAAACAACGCCAGAATCTTTGTTTTTAGGTCACATCTCCTCCCCAAAAATGCTATAAAAAATTATCAAAAAGTCACATTTACTCCAAAATAGTACCAATAAAAACGACAATCCGTCCCGCAAGAAATAATCTCTGACACAGTTTTGTCCACGCAAAAATAAAAAAGTTATGGGTCTTAGAATATGGCGACACAGAAAACAAATGATTTTTATAAAAAAAGTGATTTTATTGTGCAAAAGCTGCAATACATAAAAAAAACTATATAAATTTGATATTGCCGTAATCGTATCGACCCGCAGAATAAAGTTAACATGTAATTCATGGCGCACTGTGGATGCGGAAAAAAAAACCAATAAAAAACTATTCCATAATTGCTTGTTTTTGTAATTTCCTTTACCAAAAAAAGATATAAAACGTGATCAAAAAGTCGTATGTGTTCCAAAATGGTACCAATAAAATCTACAGCCCGTCTCGCAAAAAAAGAAGCCGCACACCGCTCAATATACTGAAAAATAAAAAAGTTATGGCACTAGTAATGCGGTGATGAAAAAACATCTCAATGCGCAGGTCGGAGGGGAACATTCCTTCAGTTTCAGGGCCCCATTATTTAGGAACTAGGGAAGGGACATCGCACATCCACTGGAAGCGAGGTTGCCCGTATTATACCAGCGCAGAACTTTCCCAGCAAAATTTCCCAAACTACGAAGGAGAAAAAGTCCCCAAAAGGTGCAGAGTGTTACAAAAGGGGGATAAGAAAGAAAACCGTTTATCAGTGTGACACTGGCCTGTGCATAACGGATTGCTTCACAGCGTAACACACATCTATGGATAATTGTATTATTTACCCCATTATTATACCCTCTTTTTATGCCCTGATGTACTCCTCACAGATTACATATACCCCCACATTATAAACTGAAATACCAGCAAAACTCAAACAAAACTTCCAAGCAAAATCCATGCTCAAAATGGCGGTCTTTCCCTTCTTAGCCCTACAGTGTGCCCAAACAGCAATTTATGTCCACAAGTAAGGCATTACCATACCCGGGAGAACCCGCTTAACAATTTATGGGGTAAGATTCTCCAGGGGCACAACATATCGTTCGGTGAATAGGTCAGATCTGTGAAAAATTGCAATTTTCACTTTGCACAATCCACTGCGTATTCATTTCTGAAAAACACCTGTGGAGTCTAAATTCTCACTACACCCCTTGATAAATGCCTTTAGGGGTGTAGTTTCTAAAACGGGGTCACTTTTGTTTGGTACATCAGGGGTTTTGCAAATGCAACATGCAGTCCGCAAACCATTCCAGCAAAATCTACGCTCCAAAAGATAAATACCGCTACTTTTCTTCTGAATGCTCCCATATATGTATGCAGCCGATTATAACAACATATGGGGTGTTACCGTATTCGGGAGAAATTGCTTTACAAATGTTTGGGTACTTTTTCTTCTCTATTCCTTGTAAAAATGAATCTTATTGGAAAAATATATATTTTTTTCATTTTCATTTTTACGGCCTTCTTCCAATAAGTTCTGTAAAACACCTCTGGGGTCAAAATGCTCACTGTACCCATAGATAATTTCCTCAAGGGGTGTAGTTTCCAAAATGGGGTCACTTGTTGGGGGTTTCCACTGTTTTGTCCCCTCAGGGGCTTTGCAAATGCGACATGGCCACCGCAAACCACTCCTGCTAAATTTGAGCTCCAAGAGCCAAATGGCTCTCTTTCACTTCTCAGCCTCACCGTGTGTCCAAACAGCCATTCATGACCACATGTGGGATATTGTTTTACTCGGGAGAAATTGCTCTACAAATGTTAAGGTGCTTTTTCTACTTTAGTTCTTTTGGAAATGAAAAAAAATTTGCTAAACCTACATTTTATTTGAAAAAATGTTGATTTTCATTTTCATGGCCTAGTTCCAAAAATGGGGTCACTTTTGGGGGGTTTCCACTGTTTTAGTACCACAAGACCTCTTCAAAACTGACATGGTGCCTAAAATATATCCTAATAAAAAGGAGGACCCAAAATCCACTAGGCGCTCCTTTACTTCTGAGGCCTGTGTTTCAGTCCATAAGCACACTAAAGCCACATGTGGGATATTTCCTAAAACTGCAGAACCTGGGCAATAAATATTGAGTTGCATTTCTCTGGTAAAAACCTTTTGTGGTACAAAAAAAATGGATTCAAAATGAATTTCTGGAAAAAAATAATGAACTTTGTAAATTTCACCTCTACATTGCCTTAATTCCTGTGAAATGTCTAAAGGGTTAAGAAACTTTCTAAATGCTGTTTTGAATACTTTGAGAAGTGCAGTTTTTAAAATGGGTTGACTTATTGGGGGTTTCTAATATCTAAGGACCTCAAAGCCACTTCTGAACTGAACTGGCCCCTGTAAAAATAGCCTTTTGAAATTTTCTTGAAAATGTGAGAAATTTGCTGCTAAAGTTCTAAGGGTATGTTCACACGATGAGAGGCATTTACGTGTGAAAAGACAGACTGTTAACAGCTGCCTCGTTTCACACGTAAATGCTCCTCCTCGCATTTTGCGAGCCGTCTGAGACGCTCGTAAATCTTGAGCTGTGCTTCATTGAGTTCAATGAAGAACAGCTCAAATTACGTGGCAAAGAAGTCTCCTGCACTTCTTTGCCGAGGCAGTCCATTTACGCGTCGTCGTTTGACAGCTGTCAAACGACGACGCATAATTTACAGGTCGTCTGCACAATACGTCGGCAAACCCATTCAAATGAATGGGCAGATGTTTGCCGACGTATTGTAGCCCTATTTTCAGGCGTAAAACGAGGCATTATACGCCTCGTTTACGCCTGAAAATAGGTCGTGTGAACCCAGCCTTAGTCTTGTAACGTCCTAGAAAAATAAAAGGATGTTCAAAAAACTATGCCAAACTAAAGTAGACATATGGGGGGTGTTAATTAGCAACATTTTGTGTGGTATAACTGCCTGTCTTACAAGCAGATACATTTAAATTGCGAAAAATGCTAAGTGTTTTTCACAATTAAATACTGAATGTATCGGGCAAATTTTGCCAGTAACATAAAGTCCAATGTGTCACGACAAAACAAACAGTCTCAGTATCGCTTGGATAAGTACAAGCATTCCGGAGTTATTACCACATAAAGTGTCAGATTTGAAAAATGAGGCTCTGTCAGGAAGGTAAAAAGTGGCCAAAGAGGGAAGGGGTTAAAGGGGTTGTAATATATTATATTATTAAATATTATTATTATACTGTATGGGGGCACTAAAGGGGCATCATACTTTTTTTATGGGGCATTTTTTTTTAATGATGGGGGTGGGGCTCCGAAAGATCATTTCGCATGGGGCCCCATCTATCCTAAGGACGGCCCTGCCCGCAATGCCAACGGGATCCTTGCGTAGAAATCCAGTGAAATCTTGTCCCTGCGCCTGATAGGCTGCAGGCCTGTAGCCTAGTAAATGGCAGTGCATGGAGATACCTCCCTGCTCTGCCATAGGACTCAATGGTATCTGTGTCCTAAGGACACAGATACTATTGAATGTCGTGTCAATACCACTGTAGCAGCCATAGTGGCTGCTAACGGCGCCACCGGGTGGCACCCTCATGTCCGGTGTCGACGCTATGGCTGCTACAGTGGTAAATGCGCCTCTAAGCAGAGAAGAAGCTCCTGGGCGGAAATGCAGCTGCAGAGGCGCTTCACAAACACAAGCAGGGAAAGGGAGCCAGCGCAGCAATCACACAGGTCGTACACCCCAAAGAACGGCCCTGCATGTACAGACAGCTGTACAGTGATGCAAAGCATCCACCATCACTGTTAACCGCCATGTATGCATTGCAATATTGATTACCAGATAGTAAACCCGCTGCCTATCAGGCAATTAACTACAGGTGTAGTGTATTAGATACCTGAACATAGATAACATCAATACTAAGCAATCATCTCTAAGGAAATTGTCCTTGAGAATATGAATATGCAAATCAAAAGGCAAGGTATACGGTGCCATGGAATGTGGATATGAAATAGTTAAAGGTCAAGTCATAAGCGAAGATATATTTTACCAGTTCACTGCTCACCAGGGGAAGGGCGACGTTTGATCCAGTCTTCCGCTTCAGCCGGGTCTTGAAAAAAATAGGACTTTATCTCCGCTACCACTTGGAGTCTCACGGGGTAGGCCATGGAGTATGGTATGTTAGCCTCCCGTAGTTTCCGCTTAGCAGAGATGAAAGTATCTCTCTTTTTCTGCAGCTCTGCAGAGAAATCTGGAAATATTAAAATGAACACATTTTCGAATGGAATTTCTTGCTTCCTTCGTGCGAATTGTAGAACAAGGTCACGATCCTTCCAGTTTAGCATCCTGGCTAGCAAACCCGTCGGATTGTGGATTATTACATTAAGGTGGATATGGGCACCATTTTCGTTCGGGAGCGTTGGACTTTCTGGGCCATCAGGCACTCTTCTTTCTTCTACCTACTGTCCCGAAGGGTCTGTGGACCCACTGGGCCGTACCGTCTCAGCGGTAAGGCAGCTGGCCAACAGGACCCAGGTCACATGATAGGAAATATTGGTGTGACACCACTTCTGAAAAATGCACCAATTCTGGAGATTCGTCATTCCACGCCGGCCTCCTGGTTTTATCCCATGTGACCGCCGCTACAGTCTGTGATTGGCTGCAGCGGTCATGTGGGATGAAACGTCATCCCAGGATGCCGGCTTGGAGGAAGAAACACAGACTTCTGAGTAAGTATAGGATTTTTTTTTCTGAGTTGCTCTCTTTGCAGTAGAATCGCTGCGATTCCACTTCAATAAAAACAACAGCTGCTATTTGTTGCTGAGTTGCTTTCTTTGCAGCGGAATCGCTGCGATTCCGCTGCAATAAACGCAACAGCTGCTATTTGTTGCACATTGAATTAAATTGGCAAAACCTGCAACAAAAACTCTGCACCGCATGTACATTTCTGAGCAGTTTTTCCGCTCACTATTTACACATGTGTTCCATCTCATTCACTTTACTGCTGCTGTATTATGCTGAGGATTTTCTGCAGAAAATTAAATTGGGGAAAATCTGAAGTTTTTATGCAACATGTCAACTGACCCTAAAAGTGACGTAAAAAGTCTGCACAGGCAGATGCTGCATTGGTTAAGACTGAAGTCCATGGCTGGAAATGCCCATAAAAACCATCATTTAAAGCAGGCTGCATTTTGAAGAAAAACATGGCCCCTAGGGCCAGGAAAGAAGCCACAGGCAAAAATGCATAAAGGCTTATTGACTAATGCTATTCAACAATTAGACAGCGTAAATTTGGACCAGGCCATCAGAACATTTATCATGTACTCTATAATAAATTTGTCGCATCTTGATATACAGGTTAGACACTTTTCTGTTCCTTATACCAATGCTTGCTTGGCTTAGTTTGCTCCATTTTTTGTGCCATCATTTGAAGCCACAATCCTTCCTTTTGAGCCACACCCCTTCCCTTTAAGCCACACCCCTTTTCTAGACTTTTTGAAAATCGCCTATTCAGTCACAAATATCTGTTCTTTTTAACACAAAATAATAAATTTAATAAGAAAATAGGTCTAAATAAAAAAATAATAACTTTGACTGCCGCTTCGTTTTTAGCAACCAAACAAGCACATTTAAAATCAAAGAATTCAATGCCAAAATATGAACAAAGAATATTACAAAGACGATGCCAGAAATCATAATTGTTAAATTATGGAAACCATGGGTAAGATCTGCCTGGAGGAAAGAAATGCATCGCTGATTTTTAGCGCGTTCAGGAGTGTTGCAAGCCCCAAAGCATATGTTCCTTCTCTCATACAAAAAATATCTATATACATATACAGATATTAAATCCTACCACTATACCAGATGAAATATTACCTGCATACTGTTACTGAACACAACTCACTGTTATAAGACCAATTTTACCAATAATAATACATTATAATGTCCAAAGAATACCGCCACACCATAACCAAATAGTGACTGAATAGTACCCTCATACTGTTACTGCATAATACCACCACACCATAATCACATAGTGACTGAATAATACCCCCATACTATTATTGAATTATACCACCACACCATAACCACAGTGACTGAATAATACCCCCGTACTGTTACTGAATAATACCACCACACCATTACCACATAGTGACTGAATAATACCCTCATACTATACTGAATAATACCGCCACACCATAAACACATAGTGAAAGAATAATAACCCCATACTGTTACTGAATAATACCGCCACTCCATAACCACATAGTGAATGAATAATACCACCATACTGTTACAGAAAATACCGCCACACCATGACCACATAGTGACTGAATAATACCCCCATACTGTTACTGAATAATACCGCAACATCATAACCACATAGTGACTACATAATACCCCCATACAGTTACCGAATAATACTGCCACACCATAACCACATAGTGGCTGAATAATACCCTCATACTGTACTGAATAATACCGCCACACCATAACCACATAGTGACTGAATAATACCCCCATACTGATACTGAATAATACCGCCACATCATAACCCCATAGTGACTGTATAATACTCCCATACTGTTACTGAATAATACAGCCACTCCATAACCACATAGTGACTGAATAATACCCCTATACTTTTACTAAATAATACCGCAACATCATAACCACATAGTGACTACATAATATCCCCATACTGTTACTGACTAATACCGCCACACTATAACCACATAGTGACTGAATAATGCCCCCATACTAATACTGAATAATACCGCCACACCATAACCACAGTGACTAAATAATACCCTCAAACTGAACTGAATAATACCGCCACACCATAACCACATAGTGACTGAATAACACCCCCATACGGATACTGAATAATACCGCCACATCATTACCACATAGTGACTGAATAGTACCCTCATACTGTTACTGAAAAATACCGCCACACCACGACCACATAGTGACTGAATAATACCCCCATACTGTTACAGAATAATACCGCAACATCATAACCACATAGTGACTACATAATACCCCCATACAATTACTGAACAATTCCACCACACCATAACCACATAGTGACTGAATAATACCTCCATACTGTTACTCAATGATACCGCAACACCATAACCACATAGTGACTGAATAATACCCCCATACTGATACTGAATAATATCGCCACACCATAACCACATAGTGACCAAATAGTGCCCTCATACTGTTGCTGAATAACACCGCAACATCATAACCACATAGTGACTACATAATACCCCCACACTGTTACTGAATAATACCACCACACCATAATCACATAGTGACTGAATAATACCCCACACTGTTACTGAATAATACCACCACACCATAATCACATAGTGACTGAATAATACCCCCATACAGTTCCCACAGCTTTAGGTTTAGAATTTAACCAGGTGAAAAGTATCCTATGTGATTTACTCCAGGGGAGTAACCTCTTGTATACCATACTAAATTATACACTGCGAAAACCAATAGATGTTGTCCCATATAGATTAGATTAATTCATTAAGTAGAACCATCCCACAGAAATGCAAAATAGAAAAAACCTTCAAAAATGTTTCCATATATTCTATTATGATACTGGCTTTACTAAATGATCCATCTAAATATACTTTAGAGGCCAGATATGACATTATGCATCAAGCGGATCCCGTGGTGCTGAAGGACAGCGCACCACACGTAGATAGAAAATTGCAGTGATATGCCATGTTATTCTAAGAGAGGTGCTGAAAGGACAGCGACAAACACATTCAGCATTACTGATATGTTATTTCATAGTGTGTGTCACTAGGGGGAGCTAAAATAGCTTTCTCAATCACTTCTAGTGCTAATTTCAATTAAATAGCGGGAATTATTAAAAAAATACCATTGTTGGATAGAGATCGTGTTTTGAAAGAAATCATTGGTATAGGCTGTAATTTTGAGGCCAGAAAATCATTAACAATTGGCCAGATCAGCCTATTCACGCATTGATAAATCCCCAACTCTTATATCGTAGCATAACTAGTCAGATTTGTTATTCTGGAGACTAAAAAAACTGGGTAAGAATCCCTGTGGAGCTACAATGAACACATCTGTCTAATGCAGTGATACATTTTGCATACTGTAGTATAGCTGGCCAGATTTGCATTTCAGGATCCCAGGAAAGCTGGGTAACAAACCATGTGAAGCTGTCATATAAATCTTCTGAATACTAAATATTTAATCTATTCGTTATTTGAACTACTATAACAATACTATATTACTATAACAATACTACATTACTATAACAATACGACATGACTATAACAATACTACATTACTATAATAATACTACACTACTATAATACTATATTACTATAACAATACGACATAACTATAACAATACTACACTGCTATAACAATACTACATTACTATAATACTATATTACTATAACAATACTACATTACTATAATATTACTACATTACTGTAATTCTACATTACTATAATAATACTATATTACTATAACAATACTACATTACTATAATAATACGACATGACTAATACTATACTACCATAATACTACATTACTATAACAATACGACATGACTATAACAATACTACACTAGTAGAACAATACTACATTACTATAACAATACTACGTTACTATAACAATACTACATTACCATAACAATACTAAGTAACCATAATAATACTACATTACTATAACAATACTACATTACTATAACAATACTACGTTACTATAATACTACACTACTATAACAATACTACATTACTATAACAAAACTACATTACTATAACACTACACTACTATAACAATACTACATGACTATAACAATACTACATTATTATAATAATACTACATTACTACCATAATACTATAACAATACTACATTACTATAATAATAGTACATTACTATTAAAATACTACATTACTATAACAATACTACATTACTATAATAATAGTACATTACTATAACAATACTACATTATTATAACAATACTACATTACTATAATAATACTACATTACTATAACAATACTACATTACCATAATAATACTACATTATTATAACAATAATACTACATTACTATAACAATACTACATTACTATAATAATACTATGTTACTATAACAATACTACACTACTATAACAATACTACATTATTATAATAATACTACATTACTACCATAATACTATATTACTATAACAATACGACATGACTATAACAATACTACACTGCTATAACAATACTACATTACCATAACAATACTATATTACTATAACAATACTACGTTACTATAATAATACTACATTACTGTAATACTACATTACTATAACAATACTACATTCTTATAATAATACTACACTACTAGAACAATACTACATCACTATAACGAAACTACATTACTCTAATAATACGAAATAACTATAAATAATACTATAGAAAGAAGATCCAGCGCGGTTTCGTATTTTTAAAAAGGAATCGATGTTCCCACTTTTATTTGCATAGAAACATAGATAAAATATGGATGAACGCAGTAACAGGGTGGTTTCAAAGAGGGCAAGTGCCCAAGCTTACGCGTTTCGAACACGGACTGTGTTTTTATTCATGGCAGATATTCTTATGCGATGTGTGCCTCTCTGGTTTATTCTCTGGGACTGTGAAATGGGCGGTGTGATTCTGGTAGACACCTGGAGCTATCAGCGATACAAAAAAGTAACCCTTGAGAATCCAGATGGAACCAGGGTATGTAGAACCTATGTATAGTGTTTCAACTATATGCTTTTGGAAATATACAGATTATAAGTGTGTGCAACAAGCTGTGCACCTAGAAATATTGGAACTAAATCTCGTTTAAAAGTACATATATATAGTATGAAACAAGGTCTGAAAGCATGAGATGAAGCAGTTTTTTCTGGGTGTGGCCCAACAATGATATAGTATAAATGCAGCAAGAGACATACATGGCATTGTATACTCTTAAAAAAAAATTGTATATAGGAAAACATACAGAGAAAATGAAAGAAAAGAAAATATATGGTAAATTTTATCCCCTTGAGAGGGAAAAAATTATGCGCGAAATAGGCTCACTAACAGTTACTTGTATGGTTGGCACCAAATTTGGAAAGGAGAAAAAAAATGGATTTGTTAATATAAAAACAATGGTCAGAACACATGCCTAAATAAATGGATATGATCATAATTGCAGTCACCATGTTTGCGGTGCGTGCATTATTTTGCATCTATAATTCATATGTTTGGTGTACTGCAATACAACCTGCATGTATACGTAAAAATCAAAACAACTAACGGTGTCACTAAATAATCAGTAAGTGCCTTGCTTTATATCCACAAGCAATATATTTACTGTACTACAATAGGGGATACATGCATAGACTGAATCCATAGACATGACAGTATTGCGCCATGCCATAGACAATTTTATACCCAGCCAGGGTTACCAATACATCAAATACCATATGTTATGAATGAAAAAATGATCTACCATAAAATTAGATGTCTGATGTTTGCACGTAATAAGATGTAAAAAAAGATTACCATATATGAAAAATCTATTTAGTTTCGATTATAACGACCGACATGAAAAAAGTTTAATTGCACATGTGAGACGTTATTTTATCATGTATTGTAGATGTATCATATGTATTATCCGATGGAACTAATAATGGAACATAAGTTCCTTTCTGGGATTCAAACCCAGAGGAAATCTTGTTTTTAAATGGTAGATCCAAAAGGCTTCTCTATTTAATAACCTAGGTTTCAAATCCATGATGATAGCTGGGTTCCCGATGTATCCCACATGTTCAAGGATTCTGACTTTGAGTTTTCTGGTCGTGCAACCAACATATTTGAGATTGCAACTAGTGCATTCTATAATGTATACAACGTATTTGCTATTACAATTAATGTGTGATTTTATTGGAAAACTAGCTTCACCACCGGAGTCCTGGAATTGTTTCATTACTTTAGTAAATGTGCACACTCTACATTGGTGGGAGCCACATTTATAAAAACCAGAATGTCGCAACCACGTTGATCTGATTTTGTTTGATGTAAGGAGTGAGCGGGAGAGAATATTACCGAGGGTGGGTGCCCTGCGTGACACCACACGGCATCCACCTTTCAGGATGGTTTCTAATTTGTCATCCTCGTAGAGTATTGGAATGTATTTATTCACCATATCCCTAATATCATTGAATTGGTTGCTATATTGTAAGACAAGAGTAGGTTTATCAGAATTTAAACTGTGGACTGTTCTTTCATTATCTTTGGTGTTATTAACGAACAATAGCTCATCCCTGTTTTTGAACCCAACAATTGTTTTAGCTCTGTTAAGGGTGCAATTTTTGTAACCTCGATCAGTTAATCTTTGACAGATCTTAATTTGTTCATTGTCAAAACCCTGATTCAAACTACAGTTTCTCTTAGCCGTTGTAAGTTCACCTACTGGTATTGAAGAGATGGTGTATTTGGGGTGACTACTCTTGGCATGTAGGATGGTATTGCCAGAGATGGGTTTGTGAAAAATGTCAGAACATATTGTTTCTCCCACTTTGGCTGACAGTTTCATATCCAAGAAATTGATGATATTTGAATGGAAGACATAAGTAAATTTAATGTTGAAGCTATTGTTGTTAAAGGGGTTTTCCAATCCTTTTTTTTTTTTTTTTTAAATCAATGCAATGTTCCTCTATTAATATATTAGTGCACTCTGACTAGCTTTTTCTTGATAATAAATGGTTTTAGTAACATTACTCCCTATTGTTTACCTTGAGAGGTTTGTTTTGCTCAGTAAGTTCATTCCTCTTCTCTTCCTGTGTTTCTCCTCCCTGCATGCACTGCTCTAGTCCCAGCATGCAATGTGCATGCAGCAGTGCACTTGCTCCGCCTACTACACCCAGCTCTACTAACTTCTGCAATCTCAGTCTTCATTTTGGTGCTCTCATTCTATTACTGATAGCACAAGCTGAAATCACTGGATATCTGCGTTTTTAACTTCTTAACGCCGAAGGGCGGATATATACGTCCTCAGCAGCAGCTAGTTCGCGCAGGAGGAGGGATATATCCGTCCTGTGATGGCGCGGGTACTGCCAGTGTACCCACGCGATCAGCAGCAGGAGCACGGCTGTTATACACAGCCTGGCTCCTGCTGCAACTGCGGGAATCGAAGCGCGCTCCGATTCCGGCAGTTTAACCCATTAAATGCCGCAGTCAATAGTGACAGCGGCATCTAATGTGTTTGACAGAGGGAGGGAGCTCCCTCTGTCCCCCCATCGGCGCCCCTGCAAAGAAATAGCGGGTCGCCGTCGGGTTTCCATGGCAGCGGGGGTCTAACAAAGACCCCCAGGTCTGTCTTCAGCATCTGCCTGTTAGGCGATGCCGGAGGCATGACCTAACAAGTTGCCTGTCAGTTTTACACTGACAGGCAATAATGCTTCCGTATACTAAGTATACCAAAGCATTATATATGCGATCGGCACATCGCATAGTGAAGTCCCATGGTGGGACTCAAAAAAAAAATGTAAATCCGTTAAATAAAGTTGGTGAAAAAAAAAAAAAAAAATTACAGTGAAAATCAAATAAAACTACTTTTTTTGCCCAAAAAGTGTTTTTTTTTAGTAAAAGTGTCAAAACAAATCACACATACACATATATGGTATCCCCGCAATCGTAACAACTTGAACAATAAAATTAACACATTAATTAAACTGCCGGATGAACGGCGTCCAAAAAAACAACGGCAAAATTCGCACTTTTCTCCCATTCCCCCCATAAAAAATTAAATAAAAATTAATCTAAGTCCTTTGTACCCCAAAATAGTACTAATGAAAACTACACATTGTCCTGCAAAAATCAAGCCCACATACAGCCACATAGACGGAAAAATAAAAACGTTACAGCTCTTGGAATGCAGCGATGCAAAAACAAGTAATTTTTTTCTAAAAGGCTTTTTATTGTGCAAACGTAGGAAAACATATAAAACCTTTACATATTTGGTATCCACATAATCGTGCCGACCCATAGAATAAAGTCAACATGTTATTTACGCTGCATAGTAAACGGCGTAAATTTATAACGTGCAAATCAATGCTGGAATAGCTGCTTATTTTCAATACTCTCCTAAACTAAAGTTAATAAAAGTTAATCAATATATTATATGCATCTAAAAATGGTACAATTACAAAATACAACTCGTCCCGCAAAAAACAAGCCCTTATACGGCTATGTCGATGGAATTAAAAAAAAGTTACGACTCTTGGAATGTGACCGTGAAAAAAACTAAAATAATCCTTGGTCATTAACGTGCAAAATGGCCCGGTCATTAAGGGGTTAAACGGTTTGAAGAGGTCTTCTGGTACCAAAACATTGGAAACCCCCAAAAGGTGACCCCATTTTGGAAACTAGACCCCTTGAGGAATTCATTGTAGTTTTCTTGGGGTGCATGCGGCTTTTTGATCAGTTTTTATTCTATTTTTAAGTGGCGTGGTGACTAAAAAACAGCAATTCTACTATTGTTTTTTTATTCTATTTTTGTTACAGCGTTCACCGTGCGCTATAAATGACATATTCACTTTATTCTGCGGGGCGATACGATTAGGGCTCATTTACACGAGCGTGTTATACGTCCGTGCAACGCGCGTCGCAGGGACCTATGTTAGTCTATGGGGCCGTGCAGCCAGGTGCGTGATTTTCACGCAGCGTATGTCCGCTGCGTGAAACGCACGACGTCCTATATTTGTGCGCTGTTCGCACATCACGCACCCATTGAAGTCAATGGGTGTGTGAGAACCACTCATGTCGCACGGAAGCACTTCCGTGGGACGCGCGTGATTCGCGCAACAGCACTGTAAAGGATGAATGAAAACAGAAAAGCACCACGTGCTTTTCTGTTTACAAACATCCAAACGGAGTGTCATAATGATGGTGGCTGCGCGAAAACCACGCAGCCGCGCATCATAAAGGGCTGACACACGGAGCTGTTAAGTGCCTTTTGCGCACGCAAAACGCTGCGTTTTTTGCTTGCGCAAAACGCACACGCTCGTGTAAACCCGGCCTTACGGTGACACCAGATGTTTATAGTTTTTTTTTATGTCTTATGGCGTTTGCACAATAAAAAGCCAGAACTTTATAATTTTTCCATCAATAAAGCCGTGCGAGGACTTATTTTTTGCGTAACGAACTGTAGTTTCAATCAGGACCATTTTTAGGTACATGCGACTTTTTGATCTATTTTTCATAAATTTTTTGGGAGGTGAAGTGGCCAAACAATTGTGATTTTGGTATGGTTTATTATTATTTTCTTTTACGGCGTTCACCGCGCGGGATAAATAACGAAATAATTTTGTAGTTCAGGCCGTTACGGACGCGGCGATACCAATTATGTATAGTTTATTTATTTATATATTTTTATTAATAAAAAAGGACTGATAAGGGAAAAAAAGGGGATTTTTTTGAACTTTTATTTTCTTATTTTTACACATCTTTTTTTTTTACTTTATTACTTTGTCCCACTAGGGGACTTGAGGACAGAAGGCCCTGATCGCTATTCTAATACAATGCACTACATGCGTAGTGCGGTGTATTAGAACTGTCAGCTATTCACTGACAGCAAGCATAGTGGGTCCTGACTTTGTCAGGACCCATTAGGCTTCCGTCGATGGCATAGCCGGACGCCATTGTTTGGTGTCCGGTTGCCATAGTAACCATCGCCGGCCGCTATCGTGTAGCAGGCCGGCGATGGTAACATAACCCCTAAAAAGCCGCGATCTCTATTGAACGCGGCTTTTAAGGGGTTAGACAGCGGGGACACAGCGATCGGTCCCCGCTGTAGGAGCTGCGGCAGCTGCTGTACGAGACAGCAGCTGTCACAGCTCCTGCACCTGTCGGGAAGACGGCATATTCCGTCGCTAATTTATAAGGGGTTATAATTAAACAGAGCATGCGCGGTGGAGTGTGTTAACCACGCATGCTCTAATGAGATAAAGAAGCACGTGGTACGGTTACGTCATTTGTGACGTAACCAAACAGTGTGAAAGCCGGAAACCGGAAGCAAGGCAGAAGACCAAATGGACGGGTCTGCACAGGAAGTGCAGATTTTGCATTACTAAGGGGGCGGTGAGGGAGGAGGATATACGACGCTACAGCCATCTGATGAAACGTAAGTACATTGTAAAGTTATATATTTTTCATTGTTTTATTTAAATAAATGTAATTTTTTAGTTCCGGAAAACCCCTTTAAGATAGACCAAAAAGTCTGGTATGACAGATACATCGCCCTCCCAGATGAACAGGAGGTCGTCGATGTATCTGCCATACCAGTGAACATTGCCAGCAAATTGGTTGCTAGTGGAGAACAAGATGCATTCCTCCCACCACGCCATGACCAAATTGGCCATGGATGGGGAGAATATGGCCCCCATGGATACCCCTCTTTTTTGCAAATAGTAAGTGCCATCAAACTGAAAGTAATTGTGTGTCATTAGGAAATCGAGCACTTCCACAGCAAATGTCTGCAGTGTGTGGTCATATGAGCTATATTTCAGCAGATGATATTCCAAAGCTCTGGTGGCTACTGAGTGAGGTATACTCGTGTACAAAGACACCACATCACAACTGAGCCATGTTTGATTTTGGCCCCACATATTGTTGTGAAAGATGCACCAAACATCTTTGGTGTCTCTGAGGTGACCAGGGACTTTCAAAACTAGCGGTTGGAGAAGCGAATCCAGCCACTACGATAATCTCTCCGTGAGAGATCCTATCCCTGAAACAATGGGGCGCATGGGTGGGGGGATGATCCCTTTGTCTGTCTTAGGTAAGGCATGTAAAATCGGAATGACAGGATATTCTATTAATAGGTAGTCATACTGTTTTTTAGGAAGTGTGCCTATACCCAAACCCATGTCCAATAGATTTTTTATGATCTGATGGTAAATTGCGATCCAATTTTACATATGTATCTGTATCCGATAATAATTCCATTATTTGGGTGATATACATGTCAGTATCCATGACGGTAACACTACCCCCCTTGTCTGCCATGCGTATAACAATGTCGTTGTTATTCCTAAGGGATTTTACTGTATCATTTTGAATGGCTGTTAAGTTGTGTTTGGTTTTGTTCTTTTTGCTAAGATCATTGATTTTATGTAATTCTCTTTTTACCAAAAGCTGGAATTTCAGATAAATTTACTGATATCAAGTAAAGTGTTGAAAATGTCAAAGTCCCTATTTGGAACAAAGAGTGAGAGAACTTCTATCTGCGTAGGTGTAAGGGATACTGATGACAAATCGATGACATCCATGTTCTTTAATGTAGCTGATTCCTCAGACAGCGGGGTTGTATTGCATCCGTTGGTTTTGTGCTTCCTACCCCCCCCCCCCCCCGCCTTCCCCCGTTTTTTGAAAAATCAAGTTTATCATTATAGCTTTGTCTTGGTGTGCGTGCACCTCTGGGCATCTCTGTATCAGACCCTCCTTTTGCACCATCAGTGGTCTCCTGTTCCGTAGAACTGAAGCTAACCCTATGAGGGCTGATATTATGTTTGCTTGATCTCCTGCGGTTTTTCAATATGGATTTAGCTCTACGATGGGTATTATTCCTCTTGATCCAACTATATACTATATCACTGGCATTGTCCTTTATGTCTCGTTGGAATTTTGACTTCTTGACCTCCGCTATGGACTTTTCAAGTTGTTCAATATATTTGGATGTCCTTGTCTCAAGGGTACAAAATTCTGGAGGATTGATTCATTTCCTCCTTCAATTTATTAATGTCTGTAGCTCAGTCAGTTTGAGTTCCTCATGTTTGGTAATAAGAATCATAAGATTGAGTGAACATTCTGACAATAATGCATTCCAATCACCTGAGAATTCTTCCGAATAATTAAATGTTGGTTTTTTTCTTATGCGTAGGCCCCTTGGGATCATCTTTTTATAGATGTAATTGCGATGTGTTGTGAGGTCCCACCACACTCTTGCTTCGTGAGCTGACAGCTTCTCCAACTCCCGAAATTGATTTTGTAATGTGATGTTATAATTTTCCATGAAGCTTGCATTGCCAAACACAGAAGCTGCCATCTCAGCTCTTGAGCGTTGCGATTCTTGAGACATGGTCATTTGTTATGTAATTCCGGTACCAAGAATGATTAAAACCAAACGTATATTGAAAACAATGTTTCTCTATATGTAAAAAATGAGAGAAAACCACCTCGAGGCTAATGCCTTGGTTGGGCAATTAGCTGGCGATGTATCTGCCATACCAGAATTTTTGGTCTATTTTAACAACAATAGCTTCAACCTTAAATTTACTTATGTCTTCCATTCAAATACCATCAACTTCTTGGATTTGAAACTGTCAGCCAATGTGGGAGAAACAATATGTTCTGAAATTATTCACAAACCCATCTCTGGCAATACCATCATACATGCCACAAGCAGTCACCCCAAACACACCATCTCTTCAATACCAGTAGGCGAACTTTCAAGGGCTAAGAGAAACTGTAGTTTGAATCAGAGTTTTGACAATGAACAAATTAAAATCTGTCAAAGATTAACCAATCGAGGTTACAAAAATTAGACCCTTAACAGAGCTAAAACAATTGTTGGGTTCAAAACAGGGATGAGCTATTGTTCGTTAATAACACCAAAGATAATGAAAGAACAGTCCACACTTTAAATTCTGATAAACCTACTCTTGTCTTACAATATAGCAATCAATTCAATGATATTAGGGATATGGTGAATAAATACATTCCAATACTCTACGAGGATGACAAATTAGAATCCATCCTGAAAGGTGGATGCCGTGTGGTGTCACGCAGGGCACCCACCCTCTGTAATATTCTCTCCCCCTCACTCCTTACATCAAACAAAATCAGATCAACGTGGTTGCGACATTCTGGTTTTTATAAATGTGGCTCCCACCAATGTAGAGTGTGCACATTTACTAAAGTAATGAAACCATTCCAGGACTCCGGTGGTGAAGCTAGTTTTCCAATAAAATCACACATTAATTGTAATAGTGAATACGTTGTATACATTATAGAATGCACTAGTTGCAATCTCAAATATGTTGGTTGCACGACCAGAAAACTCAAAGTCAGAATCCTTGAACATGTGGGATACATCGGGAACCCAGCTATCATCATGGATTTGAAACCTAGGTTATTAAATAGAGAAGCCTTTTGGATCTACCATTTAAAAACAAGATTTCCTCTGGGTTTGAATCCCAGAAAGGAACTTATGTTCCATTATTAGTTCCATCGGATAATACATATGATACATCTACAATACATGATAAATTAACGTCTCACATGAGCAAACAAACTTTTTTCATGTTGGTCGTTATAATCGAAACTAAATAGATTTTTCATATATGGTAATCTTTTTTTACATCTTATTACGTGCAAACATCAGACATCTAATTTTATGGTAGATCATTTTTTCATTCATAACATATGGTATTTGATGTATTGGTAACCCTGGCTGGGTATAAAATTGTCTATGGCATGGCGCAATACTGTCATGTCTATGGATTCAGTCTATGCATGTATCCCCTATTGTAGTACAGTAAATATATTGCTTGTGGATATAAAAGGCACACACTGATTTAGTGACATCGTTAGTTGTTTTGATTTTTACGTATACATGCAGGTTGTATTGCAGTACACCAAACATATGAATTATAGATGCAAAATAATGCACGCACCGCAAACATGGTGACTGCAATTATGATCATATGTATTTATTTAGGCATGTGTTCTGACCATTGTTTTTATATTAACAAATCCTTTTTTTTCTCCTTTCCAAGTTTGGTGCCAACCATACAAGTAAATGTTAGCGAGTCTATTTCGCTCATAATTTTTTTTCCCTCTCAAGGGGATAAAATGTACCATATGTTTTCTTTTCTTTAATTTTCTCTGTATGTTTTCCTATCTACAAGTCTTTTTTTTAACAGTATACAATGCCATGTATGTCTCTTGCTGCGTTTATACTATATCATTTTTGGGCCACACCCAGAAAAAACTGCTTCATCTCATGCTTTCAGACCTTGTTTCATACTATATATATGTACTTTTATAAGAGATTTAGTTCCAATATTTCTAGGTGCACAGCTTGTTGCACACACATATAATCGATATATTTCCAAAAGCATATAGTTGGAACTCTATACATAGGTTCTACATACCCTGGTTCCATCTGGATTCTCAAGGGTTACTTTTTGCATCGCTGATAGCTCCAGGTGTCTACCAGAATCACACCGCCCATTTCACAGTCCCAGAGTATAAACCAGAGAGGCACACATCGCATAAGAATAACTGCCATGAATAAAAACACAGTCCGTGTTCGAAACGCGTAAGCTTGGGCACTTGCCCTCTTTGAAACCACCCTGTTACTGCGTTCATCCATATTTTATCTATTTTTCTATGCAAATAAAAGTGGGAACATCGATTCCTTTATAAAACTACGAAACAGCGCTGGATCAACTCTTCTTTCTATAGTATTATTTATAGTTATTTCGTATTATTATAGTAATGTAGCTTCGTTATAGTGATGTCGTTTTGTTATAGTAGTGTAGTATTATTATAGTAACGTAGTATTGTTATGGTAATGTAGTATTATTATAGTAATGTAGTATTATTATAGTAGTGTAGTCTTATTATGGTCATGTAGTATTGTTATAGTAATGTAGTATTATTATAGTAACGTAGTATTGTTATGGTAACGTAGTATTATTATAGTAATGTAGTATTGTTATAATAATGTAGTATTGTTATAGTAGTGTAGTATTATTATAGTAATGTAGTATTGTTATAGTATTGTTATAGTAGTGTATTATTATTATAGTAACATAATATTATTATAGTAATATAGTATTGTTATAGTCATGTCGTATTATTATAGTAACGTAGTATTGTTATAGTTATGTAGTATTGTTATAATAATGTAGTATTATTATGGTAACATAGTATTGTTATAGTAATATAGTATTGTTATGGTAATGGAGTATTGTTCTAGTAGTGTAGTATTGTTATAGTCATGTTGTATTATTATAGTAATATAGTATTATGGTAGTGTAGTATTATTATAGTAATGTAGTATTGTTATAGTCATGTCGTATTATTATAGTAATGTAGTATTGTTATAGTAATGTCGATTATAGTAATGTAGTATTATTATAGTAATGTAATATAGTATTGTTATAGCAGTGTAGTATTGTTATAGTAATATAATATTATGGTAGTGTAGTATTATTATAGTAATGTAGTATTATTATAGTAATGACGTATTATTATAGTAATATAGTATTGTTATAGTAGTTCAAATAACGAATAGATTAACGATAATTTGTATTTTATCAAATTTGAAAGTAAAGCGGGCTGTCAACTTCACATTTTTTCTATTAGAGGCCCATTTATCCGACCGAGTTTGTGACACCTGGCCTAGACATAAAGCAATTTGGTTGTGAGGAGAGGCATGTATTTAGGGGGTTCAGTGTAGCTATGGCATATTTTGTGAGTAAGGAGGGGGATTTATCTAGGTATATTTAGTGTTCAACAGATTTATATTACAGATTCACATGGTTTGTTACCCAGCTTTCCCGGGAGCCTGAAAGGTAAATCTGCCTAGCTATGGCATAATTTGTGAGTGTAGAGGGGAATTTATCTGGGTATATTTAGTATTCAGAAGATTGGACTGTGTCCCCAGCGGAGAATTCTTCTCCTGTCTGCCAACCGAACAAAAGTCCTCCCCGGAGGGATGTCTCTAATCTGCAGAAGATTAGCAGTGACAATGCAAAATGGGTCTATGATAGTTTGAGGGGACTCCACCGTGTCTTCCGTCTCAAACGACCTGGACAGGGCATCGGCCCTCACATTCTTGTCCGCCGGACGGTAGTGGAGCAGAAATTGGAAACGGGTGAAGAACAGCGACCACCTGGCTTGACGAGGATTTAGTCGTTGAGCGGACTGAAAGTAGGTAAGGTTATTTTGGTCGGTGTAGATCAAGATGGGGTGAGCTGCGCCCTCTAGAAGATGTCTCCACTCCTCCAGAGCCAATTTGATGGCCAGTAGCTCCCGATCTCCAATGGAGTAATTGCGCTCAGCAGAAGAAAGCAGTCTAGAGTAGTAGCCACATACTACTGCCTTTCCTTTGGAGCTCCTCTGGAACAGAAGTGCACCTGCACCAACAGAGGAATCGTCCACTTCCAGTAAGAACTGTCTAGATACGTCAGGGTGATGGAGGATCGAAGCTGAAGTGAAGGCTTTCTTGAGGCTAATGAATGCGGACTCTGCCTCTGGAGTCCATACCTTGACATTCACACCCTTCATGGTAAGGCTGGATTCACACGAGCACATTACGTTCGTAATGGCCGCAAGTCCCGGACCGAACACACTGCAGGGAGCCGGGCTCCTAGCATCATACTTATGTACGATGCTAGGAGTCCCTGCCTCGCTGCCGGACAACTGTCCCGTACTGAAAACATGATTACATGTCTGAGTGCCAACATTGTTTAACCGTCGCCAAGGCCGCTGCCAGATAATAGTAATAAATATTGGGGACTCGCATCCCTCCTCTAGAAGTGTGAGTATTCATTAAGGTTTTGGAGATTCTAGCTCTTTTATTTGCCCATACAAATTTTAGAAGCGTGCTTTGAATGTCAGCAATTCATGAAAGAGGAACATGAAATGGGATTGTAGGTATATAATAAAATATTTTAGGCATCAGCCACATTTTTATCAAATGAATTCTCCCGATCCATGGAACAATGGCATCTTATATTTGTGTAGTCTGAGTCTTAAAAGAAAAAAGCAAGTCCTTAAAATTAGTAGTAGTTATAATTAAGGGGTTTGTTGTTAATTAAATCCCCAGATACGTTATACATTTTTCAGACCATAAAAATGGAACTATCCGAGAAATACGCTTTTTCAGGGATGCAGATTCAAAAATGGGTAGCATTGCAGACTTGGTCTCATTCATTTTATAATAGGATATCTCACTAAAGGCCCGAATAATTTGTTGTATAATCGGGAATGAGTACAGCGGTGAAGTAACAATAAGAATGACATCATCTGCGTACAGGCCTATTTTATGATGCATACCCCCTATAGACAGGCCAACGACATCATTACTTTTCCTGATAGACTCTGCAAATGGATCCATTATCAAAGTAAAGATCAATGGGGATAGGGGGCAACCCTATCTAGTGCCGTTAGAGAAGGATGTGGACAATATACCAGAGATGTAGACCTGTGCAGAGGGTACGGTATACATAGACATAATAGCTCTATGGATCCAAACCTCAAACCCAAACCTGGCAAGTACTTTCGATAGAAAAAACCCAATGAACCCTATCGAACGCTTTTTCTGCGTCTAGGGATAAAAACATAGCAGGAGTTTTAAGGGAATGTGCAACATGTATCAGGGTAATCATTTCCCTAGTTCCATCTGTAGCCTGTCTTCCCCTCACAAAGCCCACTTGATTCATGTTTATCAAACTAGGCAAAAGAGGATCCAACCTCATTGCCAAGATCTTAGAAAATAACTTCAGATTGCTATTTAGTAGGGATATTGGCCTAAAGTTCCCCGTAGAGGTGGGCGGTTTATCGGGCTTCGGGAGAGCTATAATAGTGGCACATAGCATGTCTCGAGGGAAATATCCTTTAGCAACTGATGCATTAAACACATTCAATATTTCACAGCATGGGGAAGCATTTATAATATTCCCCCGGAAGTCCATCCGTGCTTTAGAGGCTTTAAGGGATTTTATGGCCTTTTGAATTTCTGTTATTGTAATGGGAGCATTAATTCGATCCTTATCAGTGTCTGAGAGATTAGGGAGGTCCAGTTGACCGAGGAAGCCATCAATGGTAGCATCTGTCAGTTGGGGAGTATTACCAATCTTTGTTTAATCTATAATGCTTATTAGAATAGGAAACGAAGGTGTCAGCTATATCTTCCGGGTTATACACCCTTCCCTTCTCTGGATGATCAATGTAAGTAATAGCACTCTTTGCTTGTTGGCGTTTCACTTCTCTAATAAGGGTCGCCCCCGCTCTCTCACCGACTACATAGAAAAGAGTTCTTAACTTTTTTAAGCGCCATCTCATATTTGTATAGCATTAGGAAGTGTAGCTGCTTATGTAAATCTCCAATTTAAGCCGAGAGTTGCCCAGAAGGCTTATGTTTATTAAAATTTTCCAGATTATATAGTTGTGTAAGAATTGAGTGTCTACGGGATTCTCTCTGTTTTTTCTCATAAGCCGCCAGCTTAATAAATACTACTCTGATTACTGACTTATGGCAGCACCACAGAGTAGATGGCGAAATGTCCGGGGAGGAATTAAGATCAAAGTATTCTTCAATAGCCTGTCCTATTACTTCCCTATGTTTAGGGATTTTTAAATGGTACGAGTTCATACGCCAGGGTCTGGAATTTCTGCAATTATATTTTTCCATTATTGTCAGCGAAATCGGCGCATGATCCGACCATGTGATGAGACCAATTTAGGTTGTTTCAACTGCTTGTACCAAATCACTATCAATTAAGAACATGTCAATTCTTGTATAAGAGGTATGAGCATGAGAAAAGTAGGTGTAGTCCCTCTCCCCTGGGAGTAGATATCGCCATATATCGTGTACATGTTGTTCCTTCAATATTTGAGCTAAAGCAACTCTCCTATTACCAGATGTTCCTGAGCAGTCAATATCTGGATACACTGTGACGTTATAATCCCCACACATAATCAGAGACCCTTTCTTAACCTTATGAATTAATTTAAGAAGCTTATTTAAGAATGAGATCTGTCTGTGGTTGGGGGAGTAAAGTCCTACTAAGGTATAATCTTTATTATTGATATTGCACGTGATGATTAGAGATCTCCCTTGCGGATCTGCCCATGTATCAAGAACGGAAAAAGCTAGGGTATCCCTAATTGCAAATAGAACACCAGCTTCTTTCCCCTCATTATTAGCAGTGTATATATGTGGGAATTTTTTATGAGAACATTTAGGCGCATTACTTCGTTTAAAGTGTGTTTCTTGGACACATATGATATCTCCGTTACATTGAATAGCTTCTCTCCATAAACTGGACCTTTTGAACGGGCTATTAAGGCCGTGAGCATTAAGAGAAATTATTTTGAATACCATGTTAAAGGTTAATATACTGAATTCTAGTGTGCCATGACCTCCGAGAACTTAGCAAAGTGTTATAGTTATTCACCTGTACCTCCAACAACATGGAAAAAACATAAAACAAGAACAAAATATGACCTAGCGGTATATTCGCAGGCCAAAGAAGCAAGATCACGTGTATAGTATACATAAAAAAAATAGCAACCGTAATAACACTATGTATCCTGAAAACAAAGTGTGAATAGTGGGGGTGGGCAATTACCGCACTATCTGTACAGCTGCCAAAAATTAAAGGGAATGTATCGCAAATGAAACCTTTTTTTTTTTTTAAAGTAAGTTACTTATTTCTATTATATTTTTTATGTTTTTTGCGGTTTTATTTTTTTCTTCCACATGGTGGAAAGTATTCAAAATTAAATAAGAATTTGACATGTTTTCCTATGTTGGCCACCAGAGGGAGCAATTCCCAGAATTACAGCAAGGTGAATAAGGCAAAGCAACCCGACTCACAGCTGCTGTAAATGAGGGAGGGAATCTCACCCCCTCCTACAAGCCAGGAAAAGGGGTCCTCAAATGGCTAAGCAGTGTCCGGCTGCCATTTTGGGTGTGATTGTAGAAATGGCAGCTGGCAGAAGCTATAGGACACACCAAAAGCCTAAGGGTATGTTCACACGCTTACTAAACAAAGGGAAACCAGCTCCTGATTTTCAGCCATTTTTTAATCAAACTCGCGTTTTTGGCGGATTTTTTACGGCCGTTTTTGGAGCTGTTTTTCTATAGAGTCAATGAAAAACGGCTCCAAAAACAGCCCAAAACGTGATGTGCACTTCTTTTTGGCGGGTGTCTTTTTACGTGCCGTTTTTGGAAAACGGCCGCGTAAAAAAACACCCCGTCAGAACAGAACGCCGTATTTCCCATTGAAACCAAGGGGCAGATGTTTGTAGGCATTCTGCTTCCGATTTTTCAGCCGTTTTTCGGGACGTTTACGGCCCGAAAAACGGCTGAAAACACTGCATGTGAACATACCCTTAGGCCGGATTCACACGAGTGTGTTCATTCCGTGATATACGGTCCGCAGGTCGGCCGCATTTCCCAGACCGAACACAGTGCAGGGAGCCGGGCTCCTAGCATCATCGTTATCTAGGACGCTAGGTGTCCCTGCCTCTCCACGGAACTACTGTCCCATACTGAAAACATGATTACAGTACGGGACAGTTTTCCCGCAGCGAGGCAGCGACTCCTAGCGTCATAGATAAGGATGACGATAAGAGCCCAGCTCCCTGCAATGCGCTCAGTCCAGGAAATACTGCCGATAGACGGACCGTATATCCCGGACTGAAAACGCTCGTGTGAATCCGGCCTTAGAATGAGGAAAGTGAAGTGAATGACTTTTCAGTTGACAGGTTCACATGGCGTGTATTTGACAAATTTTTTTGTGCATTTTACGTGCCAAAAACCGCATCAAAAAACGCTTGATTACGCTTGATTTTGCATATTTGGGGGGATTTGTGTGTGTGTGTGTGTGTGTGTGTGTGTGTGGGGGGGGGGGGGGTGCTCGCCGCTGATTCTCTGATTCTTCAAAACAGCTGATAAGCGGCTATGAAAGATAGGACACAGCTCTTCTGCTCATGCGCACACACACACAGCACTGCTACATACAGATACACACTTAGCTCTGCTATACACACACACACACTCAGCGCTGCTACATACAGACACACACTCTGCTCTGCTGCACACACACTCGGCACTGCTACACACAGGCACACACTCAGCTCTGCTACATACAGACACACACTAAGCTCTGCTTTACACACACACTCACCTCTGCTACATAGACACACACTCAGCTCTGTGCACACACACTCAGCTCTGCTACATGCAGACACAAACTCAGCTCTGCTACATACAGACACACACTCAGCACTGCTACATACAAAACAAACACAGTTACAGCAGGCGTGGGGTGCTGCCGGGGGGACATGAGAGCGGGGGTCTTTGAGGGAGAGCCAAATGATCATATACTGCACATGCATTTCCCAGACTGCACCAATCATTGGTTTAAACAGATTTGTGCTCATTTACATGTTACCATGTGCTGGATTAAAGGGCTTTTCCTATATAACCCTGCCACCACCACGTATAAGCAACTTCTAACCTCACCTATGCCCTTCCCTTATAGATTGTAAGCACTTGCAGGCAGGCCCTCACTTTTTCTGTATCAATCTGTCACTCATGTTTGTTCTTTTTATTGTCCTATGTTATGTATATAAACCCTTCTGTACATCACCCTGGCATTTAATGGCGCCTTCAAATAAATAAAAATAGTATTTTAAAATCGGGACCACATGCAAAACTTCATTTTTATTTTAGCTGCATTAGGGCAATTATTAAAAATGGTTGCCTTAGTGCACATATCCAAAAGTGGATTGTCACTGCTGACAGCACATAAAAGGCTAAATCAGCTTGGCAGAAGTCAATGCAAGCAATTGTTAGGTTTTATTTTTCTAAAAAAACCAAAAATAAGGTAGAGAATCTTAGATAAAATCTTTATGAAGGAAAAAATACTGTACATTAAAGTTAAGCACTATTGATTCAATTTCTGGTTGCAAATCACACTAAATTAACTGAAACTAAATTTCAAAAAAACAAAAAACGTTTGATACGTCACAGTGACATGTCAGAGGTTTTGATCGGGGAGGGTTCAAGCACAGAGAACCCCACCAATCTCTAAAATTACGTGGCAGAAGCGTTCGGCTGACCTCTGGGCTACTTTGTTTCTGATCGGTTTTCCTCGGAAAGCCGTGCGAGCTGCGTACAAACTCAGACTTTCTATTGAGCTCATACACCGCTCAGAGTAAGGCTGGGTTCACACGTGGCGGAATTTCACTTAAATTCCGCTGCGGACACTCCGCAGCGTTAATCCGCAGCGGAGCCGTTTGTCCATTGACTTACACTTTAATTTAGCAGTGTTCGTTTAGACGAGGCGTAAAATTCCGCTGCGGAGCATAGGCTGCGGAGCGGAATTTGGTGTCTGCAGCATGCTCTGTCTGTTGCGGAGCAGTGGCGGACTCATGGCGGAATTTCTCCATTGACTTCAATGGAGATTCTAATTTCCGCAATGAAGTCCGCAGCTGTCATGCACATGTTATGTGTGCTGCGGATCCGTCTTGCTTTTTTAACTTGACATTTCTTCATTCTGGCTGGACCTATGTATTTCTAGGTCTACAGCAAGACTGAGGAAGTCAATGGGGCTCCCGTAATGACGGGAGCGTTGCTAGGAAACGTCAGTAAATAGTCACTGTCCAGGGTGCTGAAAGAGTTAAGCGATCGGCAGTAACCGTTTCTGCACCCGGGACAGTGACTACCGATCCCAATATACATGTATCTGTAAAAAAAAATGAAGTTCATACTTACCGAGAACTCCCTGCTTCTGTCTCCAGTCTGGCCTCCCAGGATGACGTTTCAGTCTAAGTGACGGCTGCAGCCAATCACAGGCTAATAACAGGCTGCAGCGGTCACATGGACTGCCGCGTCATCCAGGGAGATCGGGCTGGATGCCGAAGGAGGGACGCGTCACCAAGACAACGGGCGGTAAGTATGAATTTCTTTGACTTTCACAAGGGAAAGTGCTGTCCCTTCTCTCTATCCTGCACTGATAGGGAGAAGGGAAGTACTTTTACCGCAGTCCGCAGCAGCTAGTCCGCATCAATTTTCTGCACATTTTGTGCAGATCCGCAGCAGAATCTGCAACGCAGATTCTGTGCGGCATTGATGCGGACAGTTGCGGAGGAAATCCGCCACGTGTGGCCATGCCCTAAAGCTGAGAAAAGCCGCTCAGAGACGAAGCGGCAGAGCACTCACCCGAGCGCTTCTGCCGATTCATTTTAGCGATCGGTGATGGTCTCAGTGCTCAGACCCCCCACCGATCAAAACATTTGACATATCACTATGACATGTCAAAAGTTGTCTTTAAAAGTTTAGTTACACTTTAAGTTAGTACGCAGTCTGACACTATATT
Organism: Rhinoderma darwinii; assembly: GCF_050947455.1. Classification (NCBI taxonomy): domain Eukaryota; kingdom Metazoa; phylum Chordata; class Amphibia; order Anura; family Rhinodermatidae; genus Rhinoderma; species Rhinoderma darwinii. The sequence continues at coordinate 261,770,887 of NC_134688.1, forward strand.
TCTGCAAGTCTTTTGTATTTAGATCTTAAGAAAAGGCATATTGGTGCAGATTTACTATTGCTATCGAACATTTAGACATCATAAACAGGTAGTCAGAAGACGTGCTAAATTTATCAAAGTGGCGCATGCTGAATGATAAATTTGGAGTATCTTGCACTTTTCTCTTCCTTATATCGCCTCTTGGTCGGTTTAGTTTTCAACAAATTTTTGCATCAAAATTTTGGTGCAAGTTGGCCAATTAAGCCACACCCCTTTCTGAGATGCCACGCCCCGTTATTAGACACTTTTGAAAAAGGTCTAGTAAGACACAAACAGCTGTTATTTTTGGCGCAAATCAATAATAAATTTGTCTAAATTTATTTTATAAAGTGCAAATTAGACCTGAAATTCTGGCGAAATAGAAAATCTGCCCCATAATGTCTTGTCCCATTACTAGAGCTAGTATTTGTGCAAGTTGCTTCCGAACATTTTCGGAACTATGAAAAAACAAAAATGTCAATGTCAAGCAACACTAAGATGGAAGAGGTTTATTCAAGAAAGGTTTACTCAAAAGTTACGTCTGCTGCATTGCTCTAGGAGATAAAATGAGATTGAGGATTGCTCTGTGTTATTTTATGATCAGTTGGATTTGCAGCAGATTCATAGTTGCAGATTGTCACTTCATGTCGACGTGCCTGTAAATATAAAACAAGCCAATGATGAATCCAAATAGGTTGTATACATGAATTCCTGCATACATTTTGGTTTTCGTCATGCTGGGGCTTTAGACACAACAGTTGGATTCACACGAAGTTTGGATGCAGTTTTTTTAATGCAGTTTTTTTATGCAGTTTTTTTTAGCCAAAGTCAGCAGTGGATCTGAATAGAAATAAAGGAAATACAGATATGTATCCTCTCCTATGGATCTACTCCTGTGTTTGGCTCAGAACTTCCACAAACTACATGTGTGATTCCAGCCTAATCCTTTTCACCATGGGAAATGATCATGTTATAGGGCATATAAGAACATATGGACGTCTCCGATCTGGACTACGAACGAAAAAGCCCCTTTCCTTCTGGTGGCCAGTTGTAGCAAGGCCAGTAGTATTTATTTCTTTCCCGTAGTGCCATTATATTCCGCAGCATTGTACAGATATTGTCATTACTCACATTGGTCAATGGGGCTCACAATTTAATTTCCCTATCTCAAACACACTGGGGCCAGTTTCAAAGGATATGAACCTATTAATTATGATTTTTGGCATGCGGAAGGAAATCAGAGAAGTCCAGTGAAAACATAAAATACAAACTCTATGCAGATGTTGTCATTGTTTGAATTTGAATCCAGGATTCCTTTATAAAACGGACACAATGGCGCTGTGCCAGATCCAAGCAAAGGCCAACAGACCCCATTGACTTATACTGAAGTTTGTGGGGGTTTCAGTCTAGGTTACCATTGTTTGAACCGAAAGAATAGTGCTGATGCCCGCGACAGAGAATCAGAACGCCAATGTGCACAGAGCCTTACATGATCACCCACTCATTTGAAGTAGTACTATGTAATGCTACATGTGCACTGGCCATAACAGCGGATGTTGGCCGTATCCCAGACTGACCACAGTACAGGGAACCAGGCTCCTAGCATCATAGTTATCTATGATGCTAGGAGTTCCCGCCTCCCTCCGGGAATACTGTCCCATACTATAATCATGTTTTCAGTACGGGAGAGTATCCCTACGGGAAGCAGGGACTCCTAGCATCATAGGTAACCACTTTACTGTGGTCGGTCAGAGAAATATGGCCGATAAACAGTCCGTATATCACAGACTGAACACGGCCGTCTAAATAATGCCTACGGGTACGGCTAAATGTACGTGGTTTTGCCACAATTTCACATTTTGACAGGGTTCTGCAGTAATTGCGCCGAAAACTGCGATTTGACTGCAACGTATAAATAAACCCTAAGACTGAGGCTACAAGGTGAGTTTTTGTAGCGTGATTTCCAATTTTAATGGTCGAGTTGCAGGGGAATTCTAGGACTGCAGTCACTTGAATGGGTGCACAATCAAGTGATGGCAGTTTTGCACATACGAATATGCCACTACAATGCACTGATATTACTCAGGTTACACAATTCAAGAATAATCACTTGTATCTTTGCAGCAGAAGAATAAAATTGCATATTTGGATTCTGGTTTTACCTCTGTCCACTCTCCTCTTAATCCAACGTAGTAAATCTTGGTATTTTCAGCTCCAAAATTTTTGGAAACATGGATAGACAGATGAGACACATTTGAAAAGCGAGAAATTCTATAGAAAAGAAACCTTAATTTTAGCTTCTATTACTGGATGTCCAATAAAAAAAAAAAACAAAACATAAATTATCAAAACATTCAAAGTGCAAGCAAACTTACCATCCTTTTAATTAAAGTGTACCTCAATTCATTGAAAATTTTTAACAAAGTTTTCATTTAAAGGTGTTTGACAGTGTGCCCATTCAGCTCTGGTTAGCTTCATTCAGGAGAAGTTAAAGGGCTTCTCCCATCTCCTATTGCTACGTGCCACCACTTTCTGGTCGGTGGGTGTCGTAAGAATAAAGGTTCCAGCTGTGCAGTACAGTCATCTCCTGCACAGCGCTCTCGGCTACATATTTATACTAGAACACAATTTTTTACCTTTCTAAACCCCAATCACCTTAGCATCAGGGTGCCAGTATAATAATTTTTTTCAGTGTAATCCTTACATCTTCTAATAGGCATCTTAAGGTGGCCATAGACTTGAGATAGCGGTCGGACGAACGATCGCTCGGCCGACAGCTGTTCCTCTCATGTGATTTCAATAGGGAGTAAAGTCACTGCCAAACTCTTCAGGCAGCAGCTTATCTATTTACAGACTAAAAAATCGGGCATGTTGGAATTCTCCATACACATTAGATGATCGGCCAGTCTTGCCGAAAGCGGCTGGTTTGGCCGACATCCATCTAAAGTGTATGGCTAGTCTTACTACAACTATTCTCTAATCACTAAACTTATTTATGGGTAGACACTTATAAAAGAACACATACTTTGTAGGATATTCTATTTCTCCAGTGGTGTCAATATTCAGACTGAAAACTTGATCAGCTTCCCTTCCAACATCATCAAAGCTCATGTGAGGAATGTTCTTAAATCTATCAGATATATAAAGAATCTTGTAAAAACACACATGGGTTTAAAACCATAAACATGTTTGGTTAAATTATACAACTGTTAATTTCTAGCCTACAGAATCCAGTCTCACATTTACCTCTCTCAAACACACTTTGTTCTTTTCCATGATCTCTTCATCACTAAGATAAAAGAGCAGTAAAGTATCGGGCATCAGCGCCAGGCTCAGGAGGACAAGGACCGGACTGGTCCCTTCGTCAGGTCAGTTAATGTTTGCACGTGTAATGTGCACAAAAAGAACGAAAAATCGACTGCTGTGCACTGGTTTGTTCGCATTTTTTTTTTTACTGCATATATGTGCACATTACACGTGCAAACATTGTTAACTGACCTGACGAAGGGACCAATCCGGTCCAGAAGCGCTTCGTGGTTTGAATTAAAGATCTCCTTGATCAAATTTACCTGGCCTCGTTCCTTGTCCTCCTGAGCAAGGTGCCGATACTATACTGCTCTTTTATCTTCTACATACCCTGTCCCCGGTGCGAAGGCATTAGTACCGAGGGACTGCAGTGGGTGGCAGCCGGCAACCTATACTATTTCACTCCACGCATAGCCTTAGAGGAGCGCCGTTGATCCCTCACCTTTTTCCACTGTGCAGCTCTTCATCACTAAGGCCCCTTTCACACTGGGTTTTAAAATACTCATGTTGACATTTACGCCGGGAAAAGCTCTCAACATATACATTAGGCAGAGGCTTTTCAATCGATTTTCACGATGTATCCTTTAAATCGAATACCATAATAGCCTATGGGTGACGGATGCATAACAGTGACATATGTCAGCCTTATGTTATGGGATCCGTTTAGCATATAAATCATAAACACTCATGAACATTTCATGACGTATCCGTAAAACAGATCCAACAATATGTGTTATGGATGCCACTGTTAGGCATCCGTCACCCATAGGCTTTTATGGCATTCGTTGAACAGATACATAATAAAAATCTATTGAAAATCTCATGACACATACGTAAAACAGATGGCTGTGACGGATGCCATACACTGGCATCCGTCACCCATAGGCTCCCATGTTAAGGAAAAATGTATACCACGTGGTATACTTTTTTTTTTTGCAGGATGCCCCTGGATAGACTAGTGTAATGGGATCACCTTTAGTTTTTATTATGATGTTCTATTACATAAGATATATATGTAACCGCACTAGGACTAGCAGTCAAAGTGCTAATATTATCCACTCTTATACTGGGAAAGCATATTATATCTTAAAAGAGCTTTTTAAAACTCATCTCAGAATAGACCAAGTGATTAAAAATCTATGTGCTAACTCATCCTGTAGAACCAATGGGATTAAATAGTCTCAACATATGTCGTCGTCCCCCATGGATCCGCCACACCGGACTCTATAACAACAGTGTGGGCATGACCACTGGGGTCCGCGTCTCTGGAAGAGAAGTGAAACCCAACACCCCATGGATCACGGGGAAAATCGCATAAAGGGCAAGGCTATTAAAGCATATAAATCTCTCAAATGGTTAGCAAAAAAAGGAAGTCACACAAAGGGATTATACATGGTGGATAGAGCACTAAAGTCAAAGTCCCAAGTAGAGAGAATACTGAACAATGTATGCGCTTACAGTAGCACGCTAAAAATAAAAAAAGCATACCCAAAATATGAACCATGCTGGAGAAAAATTCTTAAGTACAAGCAATGGTATATTTGTATAGAATATATATATTATATATATATATATATATATATATATATATATATATATATATATATATAAAAATCATATACAGTAGATAATATTTTAGAAACATTGTTCCATGACGGGCTCTGCTCCTACATAATGAAGGTCCCTTTCTTTCAAAACGTGTAGATATCTGTGAAAAACATAGAAAAAAAATGAGAGTACAATCATTGACTATAAAAACACAAACAACAATCTAGCCTATACCCAAAATAACAATCTAGCCTACACCCAGGAGAACAATCAAGCCCGACAAACACGGACCCATGGGCAAGTCACCCCCTACTGTATTAAATATGTGGGCTATATTCCTAGTTTAAAGGGGTTTTCCCATCAGGGACATTTATGACATATCCACAGGATATGCCATAAATGTCAGATAGATGCTGGTCCCACCTCTGGGACCGCACCAATCTCTAGAACGGGCTCCTTAAACCCCCTTCTAGCTTTCTGTGTTCCCGCTAATGCTTGGGATTTCTGGCCAGGTTAGATGAAAACAGTGTAGCTCGCTGTGCTACGCTGTTTCCGTAAGTCCCATAGAAGTGAATGGCAGTTGTGAAAACAGAGTAGCTTTCATTCTACGCGGTTTCTATAACTGCCATTCCCTACTATGGGAGTTACGGAAACAGCGTAGCAAAGCGAGCTACACTGTTTTCTTCTTATACGGTCGGAAATCACAAGCGTCAGCGGGAACACTGAAGGCTAGAATGGGTTTTAAGGGACCCCGTTCTAGAGATGGGTGCAGGTCCCAGAGGTGGGATCAGCATCTGACATTTATGGCATATCCTGTGGATATTTAATAAATGTCCCTGATGGGAAAATACCTTTAATCCCTTTGAGGACAGAGTTTCCAAACTGAATATCCACTCAAGTTCCTTTCTTCTAAGGACCAATTCTCTATTTCCTCCCTGCCTATTATGGGGCACCGAATCGATGATTCTAAAACACAGAGATACACTGTGTTTGCAGTCTAGAAAATGTCTTGACACAGGTAAGTCTCATCTCTTAGTTTTAATGATTCCTCATTCTTAGAGTTACCTCAACCACATAATGTAAGCTACATGGGCAATTTAATAGATATGGGAGGGTAACCAGGAGACGCTATATAAGGGGCCGATATGAGAACATGGACATTCCAACTGGAGGAGGAAGCGGTCCCATTGGAGACACAGGAGGAAGGGTCAACAATGCCAGGATGAGGGGCTGGACAACACCCGCACGAGGGAACTGGCATTATCAAACCAGGAGGAATATTGGTGGTAAATATTTCCTCTTTCGTACTAAACACGTTACAACATAAGGTGCTCAATCGCAGTTTATCTTTTTGTCCTACTAATTTTGTTAGTTGGTTTGAGCTTGACCTTGATCTGAAACGTTTCTTTAGGCTATTAAGATTGAAAGCACATTTTGTAGTTCAGCCTGTACGTCAATCTGTATGCACTACAGTCGATATGTCTGATAGAGATGTGTTTAAATTGAGAAATTATGAGTTGCATAGATAGAGTAGATTTTAGCCACCACAAACAAACCAATAGGAATATGACATGTGCAGAGCAGATAGCTCTTAAGGAATTGATAGATAAATCCAATTTGACCATAAAACCTGTAGGCAAAGGGGGTGCCATCGTTATGATGGACACCTTTCTATCTGCAGGAGATGAAGGTCCAATTGAATAATGGTGATGTATATGTTGAACTCACAGGTGGTCACACATTTAAATTTGCACGAGAATTGGAATCCCTTGTAACATCATTGGTAGAGTGCTTTGTGATTTTTTACAGGTCAAATATCCGAGGACCCCAGTTCTATATCTGCTACCCCAATTCACAAGGATCCTGTAAAACCTCCCAGATGTCCTATTGTGTCAGGAAGTGCAGAACTGTATCTTGACAAAACGTTGAAGCAATTTGCTATGGGGGCAAACTCATACATTAGGGACACCACTGATTTTTTTGGTCAGAATTGGTAGCCTCCGGGTTCTTGACCGGTCAGTCTTGGTGACCCTGGATGTGTGGAGCCAATACCTCCATTAATTACAGTCAAGGTATTGATTCAGTCCTACATTATCTTAATGGATCAGGATTTTCAGGCAGACAAAATTTGTCAGGGCACTTCAGGTATACTCACAAGAAAATTGCTTTATGGTAGGGGATAAATTCTATTTACAGAAAGGGGCTACAGCTATGGAGTCAAATATGGCCACAACTTATGCAAATATCTTTATGCGGCGGATTGCGGAGGACCTGGTCTGTGTGTCACACCATTTTGCCCATTCGCTATGATGGTGGCGATACATAGACGAGGTCTTCCTCATTTGGACCAGATCAGTTGAGGGGTTACTTGAGTTTTATACTTTCCTAAACTATGTATGTCCAGAGATCAAACTTGCAATGTCCTATTCCTCTATAGAGATTTTGGATACACAGATCCAACTTAGTGGTGGCGGCTTAACCACAGATCTCTTTTCTAAGAAGACAGACTTAGTTTGCTGCATTACTATAGTGGACATCCAAGGGCAACGAATAAATCATTGCCATTCAGCCAACTCCTTAGGGTTAGGAGACTGTAACTGAGGAGGACAAATTATCTCCTCGACTAGATCAGAAGCGCAAGAAATTCCCGAATAGGGGATACTCTAAAAAGGCTTTGGATAACTGTAAGAGAAAAATACAAACGTTAAACAGATATGAGTTACTAAGTAAACATAAAACAGACCAGAGGAATGTGCAAATACCCTTTGTGTCTACCTTTTCCACCTCAAGTCCAGAGATTGGGAATAGAATATGTAAGGAGTGACGCTTGCTTACCAAGGCCTTTCCTACGATTCATGAATTTCAACAATTACCTATGATGGCATATCGTAGGTGCAAAACTTTAAAAAAAACAGGCTGGTGAAGGCGGACATAGGGTCTAAAGTCACTGAGATCCTAAATTATTTGTGCCTCCCACGCAGGGATATAACGTGTGTAAAAATAAGACTAAAAGGTGATAGCTTTTGCCATCCCTGAATGGGCAAAATCATCAAAATTAGAGGGTTTTTCATCTGTCAAACGTCTATTGCTATAGATCTATTAAATTGCCCCTGTAAGTTACATTATGTGGGAGAGCACCACTGAGGTAACTAAGAATGAGGAATCACAAATCAAACATTAAAACTAAGAGATGGGACTTACCTGAATCAAGACATATTCTAGACTGCAAACACAGTGTATCTCAACTGCGTTTTAGATTCATCAATTCGGTGCCAATAATAGGTGGGGAGGAAATAAAAGAATTGGTCCTTAGAAGAATCTTGAGTGGATATTCGGATTGGAAACTATTTCCACAAGGGATTAAACATTTAATACAGTCGGGGGTGATTTGCCACGGGTCCGCGTTTACATCGGGCTTGAATGTTTTCCTGGGTATAGGCTAAATAGTTATTTGTGTTTTTATAGTCCATGATTGTACTGTCATTTTTTTTTTCTATGTTTTTCACAGAAATCTACACATTTTGAATGAAAGGAACCTTCATTATGTAGGAGCAGAGGCTGTCAAGGAACAAGGTTTCTAAAATATTATCTACCGTTTATGAAAGTTGTTTTTCTATACAAATATATCATTGCTTGTACTTAAGAATTTTTCTCCAGCATGGTTCATATTTTAGGCTTCCTTTTTTATTTTTTCAGAACATTTTCAGCGGTCTACCTTAAGCGCATACACGGTTCAGTATTCTCTCTACTTGGGACTTTGACCTTAATGCTCTATCCACCATGTATAATCCTTTTGTGTGACTTCCTTTTTCTGATGACAATTTGAGAGATTTATACGCTTTAATAGCCTTGCCCTCTATGTGATTACCTCCGTGATCCGTGGGGTTTTGGGTTTCGCTTCTCTTCCTGATTCCGGGGAGACGCAGTCCCCAGTGGTCATTCACTCCGTTCTTATGGAGTCCGGTGTGGGGGTTCCATGGGCATCCCTCAGGGGGGGGGAAACAAAAGTTGGGACTCTTTAATCCCATTGGTTCAACAGGATGGGTTGGCACATATACTTTTGCGAACTTGCTCTGTTCTAAGATGAGCTTTAAATAGCGATTTTATGATATAATATGCTATATATTACGGCTAACACTCTGCATATCCCAGTTTAAAAGGGTGGATAATATTAGCGCTTTAAGCCCCCTGGTGGGGAGGTTGGAGCTATTGATAAGAGCTTGTTAGAGAATGTCCCCTGTCATGCGCAGTAGAGCCCTGCGCACAAGCAGCTTCGATTAAGGCTTTGCGCATGCGCAGTTGCGGTCTCGGCACTGTATGCGTTCCAGTGACGTATATTCTGTCACTGTGCCATCTTGGACATGCGCAGTGACTACATTTGGACGCCGCTATGAACATGCTCCCTTTTACAGCAATGTAAGTTTGTATTTTATTGATTTAATTAAATGATTAGCCTCTGCCCCCTATTAATTTATGCACAGTCGTGGACAAAATGGTTGGCATCCTTCCTTTAAAGAAAGAAAAACCCACAATGGTCACTAAAATAACTTGAAACTGACAAAAGTAATAATATGCAATTGCCATTTATGGAGGAAGAGGAGAGCATGTGTGGAAGCACTGGGCTGCCACAAATAGTGCCCCCTTTACAGGGGAGAGTTGTGGCCGTCCCAGCTCGATATTTGTACATTCCTCCTTTGTGCAAAGGTCTCTTACCGGAATCCTGTTCCTCTCTGGCACATCTGCTATAACCAGCGTATAGAATGGATTTTTCTTTTCTTAGGCCCTGTTCACACTGAGTTTTTTTGCCGTGGTATTTGCTGCGGATTTGCAATGGATTCCCATTGATTTCAATGGGAGGTGGAGACGTTTTTTTACCGCGAGCAAAAAAAAATCTTGAAAAAGAAGCCACATTCCCTATCTTGAGGCGTTTTTCACCTCAAAAACCCCATTGAAATCAATGGGAGACGGAAATAAATGCATTTTTTACAAATTTTTGGGCAAAAAAACACTTGCGGTCATTTCATCTTTCTGTTGAAGAGATAGCTAGAAAAAAGCCTAAAAAAACGCGGCACAAAATGCCCCAAAAATCGTGTGTGGTGCAAAACCACTTCAAAAAGACCGGAGCTGATTTTTCCAGGCAGAATTTTCTGCCTGCAAAAAACTCAATGTTAACATACCCTTAAAGTTACAGCAGTGGAAAAGCAGCAGGGCTAGTCTCAAATGGCGACAAGACTGTCAATTCTTGTCACCATTTGCAAATTCAAGGGCGCATTGGTTACCATTTTGGTTGCAATGTGGAGCCCTGTTGGGTCCTTTTTACTTTCTAGTGAATCATTTCTGCAAGCCCTGTTGGGTGGCTACCTTACAATAAGCAGCTGCCTGATCTCAACCCTCCTGGGAAGATCCAGTAAGGTCACTCCGTGTAGAGCAGGAGTGCTGGTACCTTGTATTGCATCGTATAATAGGCTTTTCTTTTCGCCACACTCATTGCTATGTAAAAGGGAAGCCTGGGCCCCAGCACAAAACATCTCCCTTTCAGGGGGTTTCTTTAAGACCATTTACTCATTACCATTTATTTTACCCTAATACTTTAGAACTTGTCAATTGATTCGATTTATAAATTGCTCCAATAGCAAGATTGGATACGGAAATCCCTGTGCTGTTGGAATGATCTGTCACTCAAAATCCTTTTATTACCTAGTACTTAGGTTTTTCTTGACAGTTTAAGACGTAGACAGATCTTGAAATGACGTTTAATCTCAGGTATGCTGAAAGGGAGCGAAAAGGAAAACATATGGCACTTAACATTTTGTTAGCATCCTATAAATAATACTCACAATCTCATTTCTGAAGGGTGGGCATCACTATCCTCTCCAATGAGAATAATCCCTTTTAATTTCACATTGCCAGTGAACCTAACAAGAAAAAGAGCAATAATCAGACTTTCAGCAAGTACAAGGTTAGATGAAAGGTAACAATACAGGAGCCCTTCATATGATACTTACGGAATATTGAACAGCAATTCTTCATTGTCATCGCTTTCTACAAACTAGACAAGAAGTCATATCAAGCACATGTAAAATTAGATATTTTTATTACTATATAAAGCTTTAAGTGTGGAAAAAAAAAATAGAAAAAAAATAACATTTTTCAAGTTTGAACTCCTTTTTTGATTACATAAAAGAAACCCTTCCTGTGAAAAAGTCAGTTTATGTGTTTTTGCAGTTTTCCATTATTCCATAGTTTATCAAACTGACTTCTACCTTCTACTGTTCCTGAGTAAAGGCGCTTTTACATCGGCCGACACTCAACCGGTGCAGCGAGTGCCGATCACCGAGACATCGTTGATCGGTGCTTGCTTGCTCGCTCCTGTCACATGGAGCTGTGGATGGGGACGAGCGGTCGCGATCGCTCGCCCCCATCCATTATCATCATGTCGGCAGCGCATCTGTTTACACTGGGAGATGTGCCGCCGACAACGATAATCTTTTACTTTTTTAAAAGGATACGACCAGCAGACGATCGAGCTTCATCTGCTCAACTCTGCCCTTTTTACACAGGGCAATTATCGGCAACGAGCGTAATATGAACGCTCGTCGGCACGATAATCGCCCAGTGTAAAAACCCCTTTACTGCCTGTATAGACCAGAGCTGCATTCACAATTCTGCTGATTGTCAATGGAAATTGTCAACAGCTTTTCCACATTTTATACACATGGTTAAAAGGAACCTGTCAGCCGTTTTAAAGGTCTCAAAACTGCTGACTGGTTGATATAGGGGAGGGGGAAGGGCATTTTAAACTTACAGTTTTTCTAGAACATGCATGACTGTTTAATTCCCCCAGCGCGCCAATCGCAAGTGCCACTGAAGCTGGACTTGGTGTGCAAGAGCTCCTGCACTGCACGCTGCAAGGCAAGCCCCAGCCCTTTGCTATGAGTGACTGCTCTAGTGTCCTGATCGGCCGCTAAAGCCATCACTCAGAGCATACAGTGGAACTTGATCGAGAAGACGGTAAGTTACAATGCTCATCCCTTCCCCTTCTCTACATCAACCGGTCAGAAGTTTTGAGGCGTCAAAACTGCTGACAGGTTTCCTTTAACAGCTTAGCAGGGGGAGCAGTTGGTTTTTCCAGGCCTGGGATGAAGAGAACACATCACCAAATGAAAATCACCAGAACAACAACTAACAGGAGATATCAGCTATGTACCCAGCCGCTCTGAGCTATAATACAGGTTGTAACTCAATGTATACACGATAAGTAACGCAGTTTTACTCGAATAGGTATATACATTCATTATTTAAAGGGTAACTAAACGTTCAACAAACTTCTGACGTGTCATAGTCAATGTAGATTTGTACGGGCTCAATAGAACATCTAAGAGCCCGTACTCCGCTATATCGGCTTTCCGGGAAAAGCCGAACAGTAACCAAGCAGCTCGGCGCTCACATGAGAACTTCTGCAGCTTCGATTTAGCGAATGGTGGGGTCTCAGTGCTCGGACCCCCACCAATCAAAACTTCTGACATGTGAGAGACATTTGTTGAACGTTTAGTTACCCTTCAATTATACTGTAAAGTTATGTTCAAAAGGTGAACATATCCTTTAAAGGGACATTCTAGAGAAAACTGTATATTTCTATTATAATGGTTTACTAGGGTGTATTTTGGACTCAATGAATAACTATTCTACTCTCCACAGGATAGGTTATAAATGTCTGATCGCTGGGGGTCCAACCACTGGCACCCCCAGCGATCACAGGAAACAAGGTCCCCGAGTCCCCTGTGTGAACGGAGTAATAGTGCGCATTCGTGACCACCGCTCCATTTATTGTCTATGGTACTGACGGAGATATGTGAGCACAGCCAACAGCACATATTGAGATATATACACTGCATACATTTGTGCTTCAATATTAGAGAGGGGGCAGGTGTGCTAACAGAAACCACAGACTTCATTTTACAATCTGATAAGTTGCTATTGACAACTTTAATTTTCCTTCCCACTGGTTTGTACACGACTCACATACCACCATGTCGCGCCCCTCATGTGATAGAACAGTTATAGGCTCATAGTGAACATAAGGCAGTGTCTCACATGACAGCAACATGTCACTGTACACACTACTGTATCTTAGCAATAATTAGTTACCCGGCTCCGCTCTCTACGTTCTTCCCAGGCCTTGAACACTCCCTTCCCACTCCCCTCCAGGCTTTCGTTCAGACACTGCAGCTTGTGTAAGTCAATCTTTTGGTAGAGCCCGTACTCCAGCCCGCGCTCCGGTGTTTCTGTCCGCTCAGCCCCACAAGCGCAGCCTCCACCATGACTGTGCCCGTGTGACATAGCCGCTGCTTTTCAAACTTCAACATGGCCATCTTGGTACTCCCTCTTTATATAAGCATCCACGTAGCGGCCATCTTAGTACTCTCAGTAACGTCATCACTAGTCAGCCAATCACATCCTACATTCACAGATATGGCAAGAGCGTCTACTACTTTGATGTGAAACCAACAGCGCTTATAAACAAATGCTGGCGACTCGTCAACTATAGGCATCGTATGCTTAGTTATAGAAAGCCAAAAGGGGGCAGCAGTGAGCCAGCAATCTGTGAATGTGGCAAACAGAAAGTGGTAAAGGGTGAGACAACTGTGCTCCTGCAAAACCATTTAAATCTAATGCCTGGTACCCTGGCATATCATAGGAGGAGCAAATGTTTTCAACTTGAGGCGGTGGTTGGGGGAATTGTGGTAGACTACTATGTAGCACTCTGGCACATTTGACTTTATTCCCCGTTGGTTATTGAACTGGTGCTTGATGATGCACCGGCTCCATTTTGGAGTACTGTCTGATCAGGGTTGCTAACCTGCACTTCAGTCATTTCTGGACAACTGGGCTAAAATTCACCGACAGACCAAAATGTTTACTAACACATTACAAAATCATTGCCTATGTGCTGTGCAGTGTGCTTGGAGTGTTTCACCAATCACAGCCCGGCTTGTAGGTTTCCCAAACTAACAAAGCTGCAAGCGGTGCTGTGATTGGTGAGTCCGACTCATTCCACCACCGCTACCGACAGACCCTGTTTTAGACAAAGAATGACCCTGGGCAAAGTTAAAAGTGGGGCCCCAAATGCATAAATATTGTTTCAATTCAGAAGGCGGTGTGCAGAGAAATGCATCGCTGGTTTCTAGCGCATCAGGAGTGTTGTAAGCCCCAAAGCATATGTCCCCCCTCTCACACAAAAAAATTATATACATATACAGTTATTAAATTATACCACTATACCAGATGAAATATTACCTACATACGGTTACTGAATAATACCACCACAACATAACCATATAGTGACTGACTAATAACCCCATACTGTTACTGAATATAACTCACTATTACAAGACCAATATTACCAATAACAATACATTATAAGGTCCAAATAAAACCGCCACACCATAACCACATAGTGACTGAATAATACCCACATACAGTTACTGAATAATACCGCCACAACATAACCACATAGTGACTGAATAATACCCCCATACTGTTACTGAATAATACCTCCCCAGCATAACCACATAGTGACTGAATAATACCCCCATACTGTTACTGAATAATACCACCACACCATAACCACATAGTGACTGAATAATACCCCCATAGTGTTACTCAATAATACCACCACACTATAACCACATAGTGACTGAATAATACCCTCATACTGTTACTGAATAAAACCACCACACCATAATCACATAGTGACTGAATAATACCCTATACTGTTACTGAATAATACCGCCACACCATAACCACATAGTGACTGAATAATACCCTATACTGTTACTGAATAATACCGCCACACCATAACCACATAGTGACTGAATAATACCCCCATACTGTTACTGAATAATACCGCCACACCATAACCACACAGTGACTGAATAATACCCTCATACTGTTACTGAATAAAACCACCACACCATAATCACATAGTGACTGAATAATGCCCCCATACTGTTACTGAATAATACCGCCACACCATAACCACATAGTGACTGAATAATACCCTCATACTGTTACTGAATAAAACCACCACACCATAACCACATAGTGACTGAATTATACCCTATACTGTTACTGAATAATACCGCCACACCATAACCACATAGTGACTGAATAATACCCCCATACTGTTACTGAATAATACCGCCACACCATAACCACACAGTGACTGAATAATACCCTCATACTGTTACTGAATAATACCGCCACACCATAACCACATAGTGACTGAATAATACCTCCATACTGTTACTGAATAATACCACCACACCATAACCACATAGTGACTGAATAATACCCTCATACTGTTACTGAATAACACACCACACCATAATCACATAGTGACTGAATAATGCCCCCATACTGTTACTGAATAATACCGCCACACCATAACCACATAGTGACTGAATAATACCCCCATAGTGTTACTGAATAAAACCACCACACCATAATCACATAGTGACTGAATAATGCCCCCATACTGTTACTGAATAATACCGCCACACCATAACCACATAGTGACTGAATAATACCCTCATACTGTTACTGAATAATACCTCTGCACCATAACCACATAGTAACTGAATAATACCCCTATACTGTTACTGAATAATACCACCACACCATAATCACATATTGACTGAATAATACCCCATACTAGTGACTGAATAACACCACCACACCATAACCACATAGTGACTGAATAATATCCCCATACATTTACTGATTAATACCACCACACCATAACCACATAGTGACTGAATAATACCTCCATACTGTTACTGAATAATACCACCACACCATAACCACATAGTGACTAAATAATACCCCCATACTGATACTGAACAATACCAACACACCATCACCACATAGTGACTGAATAATACCCCCATAGTGTTACTGAATAATACCACCACACCATAACCACATAGTGACTGAATAATACCACCATACTGTTACTGAATAATACTGCCACACCATAGCCACATAGTGACTGAATAATACCCCCATACTGTTACTGAATAATACCGCCACAACATAACCACATAGTGACTGAATAATACCCCCATACAGTTACTGAATAATACCGCCACAACATAACCACATAGTGACTGAATAATACCCCCATACTGTTACTGAATAATACCTCCCCAGCATAACCACATAGTGACTGAATAATACCCCCATACTGTTACTGAATAATACCGCCACACCATAACCACATAGTGACTGAATAATACCCTCATACTGTTACTGAATAATACCACCACACCATAATCACATAGTGACTGAATAATGCCCCCATACTGTTACTGAATAATACCGCCACACCATAACCACATAGTGACTGAATAATACCCTCATACTGTTACTGAATAATACCTCTGCACCATAACCACATAGTAACTGAATAATACCCCTATACTGTTACTGAATAATACCACCACACCATAATCACATATTGACTGAAAAATACCCCATACTAGTGACTGAATAACACCACCACACCATAACCACATAGTGACTGAATAATATCCCCATACATTTACTGATTAATACCACCACACCATAACCACATAGTGACTGAATAATACCTCCATACTGTTACTGAATAATACCACCACACCATAACCACATAGTGACTAAATAATACCCCCATACTGATACTGAACAATACCAACACACCATCACCACATAGTGACTGAATAATACCCCCATAGTGTTACTGAATAATACCACCACACCATAACCACATAGTGACTGAATAATACCACCATACTGTTACTGAATAATACTGCCACACCATAGCCACATAGTGACTGAATAATACCCCCATACTGTTACTGATTAATACCACCACACCATAACCACATAGTGACTGAATAATACCCTATACTGTTACTGAATAATACCACCACACCATAATCACATAGTGACTGAATAATATCCCCATACTGTTACTGAATAACACCACCACACCATAACCACATAGTGACTGAATAATACCCTATACTGTTACTGAATAACACACCACACCATAACCACATAGTGACTGAATAATATCCCCATACTTTTACTGAATAACACGCCACACCATAACCACATAGTGACTGAATAATATCCCCATACTGTTACTGAATAACACACCACACCATAACCACATAGTGACTGAATAATATCCCCATACTGTTATTGAATAACACGCCACACCATAACCACATAGTGACTGAATAATACCCCCATACTGTTACTGAATAATACCACCACACCATAACCCCATAGTGACTGAATAATATCCCCATACTGTTACTGAATAACACACCACACCATAACCACAGTCACTTAATAATACCCCATACTGTTACTGAATAATACCACCACACCATAACCACATAGTGACTGAATAATACCCCCATACTGTTTCTGAATAATACTGCCATACTATTACTGAATAATACCACCACACCATAACCACATAGTGACTGAATAATACCCCTATACTGTACTGAATAATACCACACCATAACCACATAGTGACTGAATAATACACCCATACTGTTACTGAATAATACTGCCACACCATAACCACATAGTGACTGAATAATACCCCCACACTGTTACTGAATAATACCACCACACCATAATCACAGTGACTGAATAATATCCCCATACTGTTACTGAATAATACCGCCACACCATAACCACATAGTGACTGAATAATACCCCACACTGTTACTGAATAATACCACCACACCATAACCACATAGTGACTGAATAATACCCCACACTGTTACTGAATAATACCACCACACTATAATCACAGTGACTGAATAATACCCCCATACTGTTACTGAATAATACCGCCACACCATAACCACATAGTGACTGAATAATACACCTATACGGTTACTGAATAATACCACCACAGCATAACCACATAGTGACTGAATAATACCCTCATACTGTTACTGAATAACACGCCACACCATAACCACAGTCACTTAATAATACCACCATACTATTACTGAATAATACCACCACACCATAACCACAGAGTGACTGAATATTATCCCCATACTGTTACTGAATAATAGCCCCACACCATAACCACATAGTGACTGAATAATACCCCCATACTGTTACTGAATAATACCACCACAGCATAACCACATAGTGACTGAATAATACCCTCATACTGTTACTGAATAACACGCCACACCATAACCACAGTCACTTAATAATACCCCCATACTGTTACTGAATAATACCACCACACCATAACCACATAGTGACTGAATAATACCCCCATACTGTTACTGAATAATACCACCACACCATAACCCCATAGTGACTGAATAATATCCCCATACTGTTACTGAATAACACACCACACCATAACCACAGTCACTTAATAATACCCCATACTGTTACTGAATAATACCACCACACCATAACCACATAGTGACTGAATAATACCCCCATACTGTTTCTGAATAATACTGCCATACTATTACTGAATAATACCACCACACCATAACCACATAGTGACTGAATAATACCCCTATACTGTACTGAATAATACCACACCATAACCACATAGTGACTGAATAATACACCCATACTGTTACTGAATAATACTGCCACACCATAACCACATAGTGACTGAATAATACCCCCACACTGTTACTGAATAATACCACCACACCATAATCACAGTGACTGAATAATATCCCCATACTGTTACTGAATAATACCGCCACACCATAACCACATAGTGACTGAATAATACCCCACACTGTTACTGAATAATACCACCACACCATAACCACATAGTGACTGAATAATACCCCACACTGTTACTGAATAATACCACCACACTATAATCACAGTGACTGAATAATACCGCCACACCATAACCACATAGTGACTGAATAATACACCTATACGGTTACTGAATAATACCACCACAGCATAACCACATAGTGACTGAATAATACCCTCATACTGTTACTGAATAACACGCCACACCATAACCACAGTCACTTAATAATACCACCATACTATTACTGAATAATACCACCACACCATAACCACATAGTGACTGAATATTATCCCCATACTGTTACTGAATAATAGCCCCACACCATAACCACATAGTGACTGAATAATACCCCCATACTGTTACTGAATAATACCACCACAGCATAACCACATAGTGACTGAATAATACCCTCATACTGTTACTGAATAACACGCCACACCATAACCACAGTCACTTAATAATACCACCATACTATTACTGAATAACACGCCTGTAAAGGATCTGCCAGGCACAGCTTCGGGGTTAACTCCCAGAACTAATCAGTCAGCACCTGAGAATACATCCCTGAGACTGACTCCTGCTTCCACCATTCAGGCTGGCAGGCTTAGGAGTGGGAGAGCCTATCGTAACCTGGCCAGACTCAGCTAGCTCCCGCCCTCGGTCTATTTAAGCCTGCACTTCCTGTCCCTCGGTGCTTGTGATTCTTTCCTTGTGGTTTCCTGCCCAGCTACAGCTCCTGCTATTTTTGATCCTGCTCCATACAGACCCTGGCTTACCGACTACTCTTCT
The DNA here is from genome assembly GCF_050947455.1 of Rhinoderma darwinii. NCBI lineage: Eukaryota > Metazoa > Chordata > Amphibia > Anura > Rhinodermatidae > Rhinoderma > Rhinoderma darwinii. Next base: position 261,790,427 of record NC_134688.1, read on the forward strand.
GCTTTTCGTTTTGTACCTCGCACACTCCTGGCTTGACTCGGCTCGTTCACCACTCTGGTTGCTCACGGTGTTGCCGTGGGCAACGGCCCCTTTTCCTTGCTTGTGTTCCTTTGTATGTTTGTCGTGTTTGTCGTGCACTTACTGAGCGCAGGGACCGCCGCCCAGTTGTACCCCGTCGCCTAGGGCGGGTCGTTGCAAGTAGGCAGGGACAGAGTGGCGGGTAGATTAGGGCTCACTTGTCCGTCTCCCTACCCCCTGCCATTACAACGCCACACCATAACCACATAGTGACTTAATAATACCCCCATACTGTTACTGAATAATACCCCCATACTGTTACTGAATAATACCACCATAGCATAACCACAGAGTGACTGAATAATATCCCACATTGTTATTGAATAATACCACACTATAACTACATAGTGGCTGAATAATACCCCCATAATGTTACTGAATAATACAGTCACACTATAACCACATAGTGACTGAATAATACCGCCATACTGTTACTCATTAATACCACCACACCATAACCACATAGTAACAGAATAATACCCCCGTACTGTTACTGAATAATACCACCACAACATAACCACATAGTGACTGAATAATACCCAAAACTGTTACTGAATAATACCGCCACACCTTAACCACATAGTAACGGAATAATACCCCATACTGTTACTGAATAATAACCACTATACAAAAACAAATACAGAACACCATATACTGACCATATAGTGGTAGATGCCAGTTATACAAAAGAGCTCTGCAGACGCTATAAGTGATTACACCACATTTATATCCAGTGACTCACTGGTGATGTTTTCTCTGATTAGTCGTTCCCTTTTTTTCTTCATCCAGACCACAGTGACGACTTATTCCAGCCACGACTTATCTCTGCTGAATTTGAAACACAGACATGTTGGTATTTTGCTTTTCCACCACCCTCCCAAACTATACCCTATCCTCTAAACAAACTGGTAATCCATAGTGCCCCAGAAATTAATAATAATCCCTCAGTGGTCGACACAATAAAAGTGCCCCCTCAGTATCCGTGCTCCCACCTACACAGTAATAATGCCAAAGTTGTGCCCCCTGTAGGTAGTGCCACACAGCCCCCCCCCTTGTACAGAGTGCCAGAAAGCCCCCCTTGTAAATAGTGCCACACAGTCACCCCCCCCCCCCCTTGTAGATATTGGTACATAGGCCCAAGTGCGGTCAGGTGACTCAGGTCAGGTGACTGGAGTGTTCCACTCCCGGCACCGCCATCACTCAGACTACTTACTCACTTGGCCACGGCCTGCATATTTTCAGTTTGAAAATATGCCGGCGGTCTACTCTTCCCTTTGCACTGCGCATATCCTGGATAAGGCTAAATCCTGGACGATGCTTTTTTTTCTGCCGGACACTAGTAGCACCTGTGTTTTACGGACGGTTGGTAACCCTGCGTCTGCGTATTTGTTTTTAGATGCATTTTAGCTTGATGGTCAAGATGGCCTAATTTGTTATGTACGATACATAAAGTTATTTTTTTACGGCTTCTTTCACGCTACCATTAGTATACGTTTACCTCTCAAAGGAAGAGAGAATCGAAACATTAAGCCCTTCCCGCTGTGGCCACTTTTGACCTTTCTGATAGAGCCTTATTTTTCAAATCTGACATGTTTCACTTTATGTGGTAATAACTTTGGAATGCTTTTACCTATCCAAGCGATTCTGAGACTGTTTTCTCGTGACATATTGGAAATTAAGTCAGTGAAAAAATTTAGTTGATAAATTAAATATTTATTTGTGAGAAACACCAAAATTTTGAGAAAATTTGCAAAAATTAGCATTTTTCAAAATTGAAATGTATCTGCTTGAAAGACCGAGAGTTATACCACACAAAATAGTTACGAATTAACATTTCCCATATGTCTTCTTTATGTTTGCATCTTTTTTTGCACGTCCTTTTATTTTTCTAGGACGTTACAAGGCTTAGGCCTTTTTAACACGACATACGGCCATTTTCAGAACAATGATGTTCTATGGGTGTATTCACACGGCCGTTTTTTAACAGCCCGTGAATAATGGCCATCAAAAAATAGGACATATCCTATTTTTGGCCGTTTTAATGGCCTGAAGGCCCCCATAGAAGTCAATGGATCAATTTTTAACGGCTGTCAATACATGTAACAACCATTAAAAACGGATCTGTGCCATGGGGATTTGCAAGGGAACTACTAGTTCCCTTGCTGGCTATCGGTGGCGCGACGACACATACTCACCGATTCACCGATGCAGTGCCGACTTCTCCTAGTCTGGTCGCCAGTCTCGCGGGTTCTGCGAAGGCTAAGATGTCATTGCCTTTGCAGATCCCGTGAGACTAGTGACCAGACGAGGACAAGTCGGCGCTGCATCGGTGAATATGTGTCATTGCGTCGTCGCAGATCCCGTGAAGACGAGAGGCCTTACCTGAAGAAGACAGCGCTGCATCGGTGAGTATGTAGGGCATTCATGTCGGGCTGTGTGGCATCATATACATCAGGGCGGTGTGGCATCATATACAGGGGGGTGTGTGGCATCTACAGGGGGGCTGTGTGGCATCTACAGTGAGGCTGTGTGGCATCATATACAGGGGGTCTGTGTGGCATATACAGGGAGGCTGTGTGGCATCATATACAGGGAAGTGTGTGGCATCATATACAGGGGGTATGTGTGGCATATATAGGGAGGTGTGCAGCATCATATACAGGGAGGTGTGTGGCATATATAAGGAGCTGTGTGGCATCATATACAGGGAGTTGTGTGGCATATACAAGGAGCTGTGTGGCATCATATACAGGGAGGCTGTGTGGCATCATATACAGGGAGGCTACGTGGCATCCTTTACATAGAGGTGTGTGGCATCATATACAGGGAGGCTGTGTGGCATCATATACAGGGAGGCTGTAAATAGTGTATAGGTGATCATGTGACCTTCCTTTGGGTGTTTTCAGGGGGTTGGGACAAAAAAAGCCTGACCAATGAAATTCATCAGTTTTTTTAACGGCCATGAAAAACTGATGCAAAACGGATGTCAAACAGCCATTAAAAACAGACAGACGGACTGGAAATGGATGAAAATTTAGAGGCACACTGATGCAAAATGGCCACTGTCGTGTGGATATAGCCTTATAACTTTAGCAGTAATTTCTCACCATTTTCAAGAAATTTTCAAGTGGTTTTGAGGGCCCGATATATTAGAAATCCCCCATAAATCACCCCATTTTAAAAACTGCACCCCTTAAAGTATTCAAAACAGCATTTAGAACGTTTCTTAACAACAAGATTTAAAGCAAAGTAGAGGTGAAATTTACAAATTATTGTTTTTTTGCAGAAATTCATTTTTAATTCATTTTTTGTGTAACACAGAAGGTTTTACAATAGAAATTCAACTCAATGTTTATTGCCCAGATTCTGCAGTTTTTAGAAATATCCCACATGTGGCCCTAGTGGATTTATGGACTGAAGCACAGGCCTCAGAAGCAAAGGAGCACCTGGTGGATTTTGGGGCCTTCTTTTTATTAGATTAGTCAGGTTTGAATAAGTCTCGTGATGCCAAAACAAAGGAAACACCCCAAAAAAGACCCCATTTTGAAAATACACCCCACAAGGGAATTCATCCAGGAATGTAGTGAGCATTTTGACCCTACAGGTGTTTCATAGTTTTTCCTTTTCTCAACAAATAAAGGAAAAAAAGAACGCCAACATTTGTAAAGCAACTTCTCCAGAGTACAGAAATATCTCATATTTTGTCATAAACGGCTGTTTGTGCACACAGCAGAGCTTTTGGGTTTTGGAGCGCAGATTTTGCTGGATTGGTTTCTTGGCACCATGTCGCTTTTGCAAAGCCCCTGTGGGACCAAGACAGTGGAAACTCCCCAAAGTGACTCCATTTAGGAAACTACACCCCTTGAGGAATTAAACTAGGGGTGTATTGAGCATTTTGACCCCACAGGTGTTTCATGGATTTTATTAGAATTAGGCAGTGAAAATAAAAAAATAAAAATTTCCCAATAAGATGTAGATTTAGCTCAAACATTTTCATCTTCTCAACAAATAAAAGGAGAAAAAGCACCCCAACATTTGTCAAGCAATTGCTCCCGAGTACGGCAATACCCCATATGTGGTCATAAACTGCTGTTTGGGCACACAGTAGGGCTCAGAACGGAAGGAGCGCCATTTGGCTTTTGGAGTGCAGATTTTGCTGGATTGGTTTCTGGGCGCTATATCGCATTTGCAAAGCCCCTGTGGGACCAAAACAGTGGAAACCCTCTAGAAGTGACCCCATTTTGGAAACTACACCCACAAGGTATTCACCTAGGGTGTAGTTTCACAGCTCTCTAATTATTATGCTGTGTTTCTCGATTTTATAATCACCCTACATGTGGCCCTAATCTTTTGTCTGGAAGATCGACAGGGCTCAGGAGTGAAAGAGTACCATGCGAAATTGAGGCCCAATTTGGCGACTTACAAAGTATTGGTTCACAATTGCAGAGGCTCAAATGTGAAATAATAAAATAAACCCCTGAGAAGTGACCCCATTTTGGAAACTACACTCCTGAAGGCATTTATTAAGGGATGTAGTGAGCATTTTTTACCCCACAGGTTTTTTCCATAAATTAATGCGCTGCGAATTGTGCAAAGTAAAAATAGCAATTTTTTTCCCTAGATATACCATTTCAGTGGCAAATATGTTGTGCCCAGCTTGTGCCACTGGAGACACACACCCCAAAAATTGTTAAAAGGGTTCTCCCGGCTATGGCGATGCAATATATGTGGAAGTAAACAGCTGTTTGGGTACGCTGTAGAGTTCAGAAGGGAGGGAGCACCGTTTGGCTTTTGTAGCGTGGAGTTTTGTTTGGAGTTTTACTGGTATTTTAGTTTATAATATGGGGGCATATGTAAGCTGGGCAGAGTACATCAGGGTCATAGTCAGGTGGTATAATAATGGGGTAAAATAATCCATAGATGTGTGTTATGCTTTGACGCAATCCTTTATGCACAGGCCAGTGTTGCACTGATAAATGGTGTCCTTTCTTATCCCCCTTTTGGTCCACACTCCGCACCTTTGCAATTTGGGGAATTTTACTGGGAAAGTGTTGTCCTGGTATAATACGGGCACGCTTGCTTCCAGCAGGTATGTTTGAGTCCTCCCCTTTCTGGTTCCCTAATTTTAGTGCCTTGATATATCGCCATGTGAAACAGAATAAATGTTCCCCTCTGATCTGCACTACTACATATTTTTCTTTCCTGACTTATTGGAGCCTTAACTAGTTTTATTTTTTCATAGACGTAGTGGTATGATTGCTGTTTTTTTCCGGGACGACTGTAGTTATTATTGGTACCATTTTGGGGTACATGTGACTTTTTGATCACTTTTTATTAGGAGGCAAGGTGACCAAAAAACTGCAATTCTGGCATAGTTATTTGGTTTTTTTAAAACAGCGTTCACCATGCATTGTAAATTACATGTTAACTTCACTCTGCGGGGTCAGTACGATTCCGGCGAAACCAAATTTATAGCACTTTTTTATGTTTTACAACTTTTTCCACAATAAAATAACTTCTGTAAAAAGAATGTATTTTTTCTGTCACCATGTTGTAAGAGCCATAACTTTTTAATTTTTTATGAGCTGTATGAGGGCTTGTTTTTTGCAAGACGAGCTATAGTTTTTATAGGTACCATTTTTGCATATATGCGACTTTTTGATCACTTTTTATTTACATTTTTGGAAGACAAAGTGACCAAAAACCAGCAATTCTGGCAATGTTTTTTAGGTTTTTTTTTTATGGCGTTCACCGCGTGGAATAAATAAAATATTTTTATAGTAGAGGTCGTTACGGACGCGGTGATACTAAATATGTATGGTTTATTTATTGTTTTCAATAATAAATGACTTGATAAGTGAAAAGGGCGATTGTGTTTTATTTTATTACTTGAAACTTTTATTAGATTTTTTACAACTTTTATTATTACTTTTTTTATACTTTTTTTTTTGTCCCACTAGGGGACTTGAAGGTCCAACTGTTTGATTGATGTTTGCATGGCAAGGCTGCCGATTTGCTACAAACCACTAAGGCTGGATTCACACGAGCATGTTACGTCCGTAAGGGACGGAACGTATTTCGGCCGCAAGTCCCAGGAGCGTCGTACATAAGTATGATGCTAGGAGCCCGGCTCCCTGCAGTGTGTTTGGTCCGGGACTTGCGGCCGAAATACCTTCCGTCCATTACGGACGTCACATGCTTGTGTGAATCCAGCCTAAGATGCAGCGATCGCTGCATCTAAGGGGTTAATGGCAGGGATCGGAGCTAGCTTCGGTTCCTGCCATTACAGCAGGGTGTCCGCTGTATCACACAGCGGACACTGACTGCTGATGACACCGACTCAGCTCATGATCTGGAAGCTGTGCCGGAACCATCTTGCCGTTGTACCGGAAGCCTTTTAGGGACTGCCTTTGAGCGGGACATAGGAAGCTTCCGTTGCTGGCAGCCCGGGAGGCCAGTATAAGGCCTCTGGTTTCCATTGCAGCCACCAGCAACCCAGCAATCATGTTGCTGGTGGCTAAAAACTTTTCAGTTGCTGCGATCTCTATTGAATGCAGCATCTGAGAGGTTAATAGGCCGAATCGGAGGCTATCTCTGGTCGTCACATCAGGGTGCCAGCTGTAACGTACAGCTGGCACCCTGTGCTGATGGTGCGTGCTCAGCTCCTGAGCCCGCACTATCACCGCAATGTAATGCTACTGCGCTTTGTGGGAACCCCTGCCCAACAGCGCCGTATATATGGTAATTATTTTGTTTCAGTGGCTTTCCATTTGTCTCCGTTCGCTGGGTTTCCATTTCTGCAGACTCCAGTTTTGCTTCCATCAAAACAAAAAACGGAAATCTTGCGAACGGAGACAAACGGAAAGCAACTGAAACAAAAGAATTACCATTGAAAGCAATGGTAATTCTAACGGAACCATTGCTTTCCATTTAATCTTTCGATCCTCTCTTCCTCTGACGGAAGAGAGATAAACGTATATTAACGGTAGTGTGAACTTAGCCTAAGGCCTTATTTACACGAGCGTGTTAAATGTCCGTGTGACGGCCGTTGAAACAACGGCTGTCCCACGGACCTTTGTAGTTCAATGTGGCCGTTCACACAGCCGTTGTTTCAACGGACCATGTGAAGGGTCCGTGAGAAAATAGGACATGTCCTATTTTTTCGCGCGTCACGCATCCCTCCATAGACTCTCTTCTATGGGGGATGCGAGACATCGCGTCCCACAGCGCAGAGCATGGATGTACCTCGGACGTGGAAAACTGCAGTTTTTCACGTATGAGATGGGCCATGCTCGTGTCAGTAAGGCCTATCGATTATATAATATATTGCTTGTGTACTTGGATTGTTGTGGTTCACATATATCAGTTGCCATCAGGCTTTTTCAGGTTTTACTACAAAACTATCAGTTGTCTTCGGTTGTCATCAGTTTTTAACGTCAGTTTTTACCACAATGGTCCACCAAAAAGCGTATTTAACTTGTTAGGCAATAGCTTTGTTGGGAAATGGTATTGTTTTTTCTCATTAAGTAAATTTGTATAATATTTTTTCTACCACATCGTGTGCTGGAAACGTCCTAGGATCTATATTTTCTTTTTTGTCTTCTACCACCAAATGGTAGTGTATGGTATGAAAATGTGGCATTTTATCAGAGTGGTGCATAGTTTGTGATAGATTGAATACATGACAGACATGGCCGGCCTTCGGTATGTGCGACCAGTGCGGTCGACAGGGCGCCACCCGCCGCACTCTAAGGGGGGCGCCACTGGGTGTGCATGCCCCGCGACATGGCCACTACTCGGGGCGCCAGCTGCTCAGGTGCCACTCACTTACTGCACCGACCTCAATACTGGCTGCCCCGTGCCCTGACCACCGCTCATCCTAATCTGCTTCCTGAAAGACAGGCGTGATGACATCCTTCAGGACACAAGACACACCGCGCTTCCTATGCGTTGCCAGGGCTGGTGGGGACACCGAGGAAACGTTTTCTGCGGCCGGCTCCAGCAGGCAGTGTTTCTCAGAAGCCCAGCAGGTCACAAAAGATGCTAAAGGCTACAGGGGCAGTAAATGGCAAATGGGAATCAAGGGGCCACCAAACCGAAGGACGCTAAAGGGGCAATAAGTGGCAAATGGGCACCATGGTGGCACTGAAAGATACTAAAGTGTTAATAAATGTCAAATGGGAACAGAATTCAGTGCCTTCATAGTGCACATTTAACATTTGTTGCCTTTTTAAACCCTGTTCAGATTATGTTATTAGCTATGTACACCTTTGAAATTTATTTATTTATTTTTTTTTTGTTTTTTTTTTATAAAAATCAATTTGGTGCAACTTTGTAATTACATTAAGGTTGGTTACCTCTCTCCCCCAAGACGTTCCTGCGCTGGGGGCTTCTGTCATCTCTGTTCTGTGTGCGGTGACATCATGTAGACTGTACACCACTGCTGCAGCCTATTATTAGCCTCATCGTTGTGCAGCTGAGACCAGGAATAGGCTGCGGCGGTGGTGTACTGTCGACGTGATGTCACCACTGCAGCTGCTCTGTGTACACACAGAACAGAGATAACAGAAGCCCCCAGCGCAGGAACGTCTTGGGGGAGAGAGGTAAGTATAGGCTTCTTTTTTATTTGAACCCCTCCTCTCCTGCTGCCACATAAAAAGTTTAAACCCGGATAACCGCTTTAACCTATTAACACTATGTGTGTATATATGGCGGATGTGCATTCCAACAATATTGCACGTGCCACTATGTGTTATCTGTGGTGTTACGTAGGACTTCAGTTAAGGGTATGTTCACACGCAGAGTCAAAAACGTCTCAAAATACGGAGCTGTTTTCAAGAGAAAACAGCTCCTGATTGTCAGACGTTTTGGCTGGGTTCACACAGAGTTTTTTGCAGGCGGAATTTCTGCCTCAAAATTCAGTTTGGAGGTTTGAGGCAGATTTTCCTCTTCCTGCACGCTGATTTTCGCTGCGTTTTTCGCAGTGTTTTTTGCCCGCGGCCATTGAGCGCCACGGGCATAAAACACCACGAAATACGCATTCTCTGCCTCCTATTGACGTCAATGGGAGGTCAGAGGCGTAAACGCCCGAAGATAGGGCATGTTGCTTCTTTTTCCCGCAAGGCGGTTTTACTGCTCGCAGGGAGAAAACCGCCCCCGCCTCCCATTGAAATCAATGGGAGGCATTTTAGGGCAGTTTTTGACGTTTTGCGGCGCGTCAAAAAACTCAGTGTGAACATAGCCTTTTTGTGCCTAAGGGTATATTCAGACGGCCTATTTTCGGCCGTTTTCCGGGCCGTAAACGCCCAAAAAAAATCGGAAGCAGAACGTCTCCAAACATCTGCCCATTGATTTCAATGGGAAAACGGCATTCTGTTCCAATGGAGCGTTTTTCGCAGCGTTTTTTTACGCTTAAAAAACCGGCTGCAAAAAAGAAGTGCAGGTCACTTCTTGGGATGTTTTTGGAGCCATTTTTCATAGACTCTAGTGAAAAAAGCTCCAAAAACGGCCGTAAAAAACGCTGCGAAACTCGCGAGTGGCGCAAAATACGTCTGAAAATCAGCTCCATATTTTGAGACGTTTTTGACTCAGCGTGTGAACATACCCGAATACATTATCTGCAATCAGAGAGTTATCACTGTGTGTTATCTGTGGTGTTACGTAGGACTGCAGGTAACACTAAGGCCTTATTCAGACAAGCGTGAATCACGTCTGCGTGCTGTGCATTGAAACAACGCACAGCACACGGACTCATTGATTTCAATGGGGTCATTCACAGTTTTCACACAGTGAGAGTCCGTTGAGTGAAACTCATATTGGTGTGTTTTTTGAAGTCAATGAGTGTGTGAAAACAATGCGCCGCACACGGATGCACATCTGTATGCGGTGCATGATTTGCGCATCAATTCCATTAAAAAAAGAAGTGCTGTGCGAGAGCGTCAAAAACTCATGCCACTCGTAAAGCACAATGATGCATAACACAACACACACAGACCAGATTTAGGTGCGCTTTTCACGCACATGAGTATGTCACGCTCGTGTGAATGTAGCCTAAGGCTGGGTTCACACTACCTATTTTCAGACGTAAACGAGGCGTATTATGCCTCGTTTTACGTCTGAAAATACGGCTACAATACGTCGGCAAACATCTGCCCATTCATTTGAATGGGTTTGCCGACGTACTGTGCCGACGACCTGGTGTGTGTGTGTGTGTGTGTGTGTGTGTGTGTGTGTGTGTGTGTGTGTGTGTGTGTGTGTAAATATATATATATATATACACACACACACACACACATATATATATATATATATATATATATATATATATATTTTGAAGAAAGTCCCACAGCACTCAGTGTTCGTGAAACCATTTACCTTCATCACACAATCTGTATTTCAATATATTTATGACTACATATATACCCATTGGATGTCGATCTGATTTTCTTGTGCAGATCGATGCACCTCTGTTTGAGATGTAACTTCTCATATATCGTATAATCTCCAAATATATCGATCTATTTCCATCTTCCCCATTCATTTGTAAAAATTTGAATGTTTTCATTATAATTATTCTTTTGCTGCATTTTTTACCATTTTTATACCATGTCTTATGTTGTTTCTTTTGTGCACAATTGAGTTGTGTTTTACTTCTGGTCTGACATTACGTCACAGCGGTTATTTGACGGTCTTTTCGTTACAATATATTTTCTAATTATGCTGTCAATCACTATATAAACCAGTGGTTGGTTTTCGTTTGTACTTGACCAGAGGAAGACGCCACACCGGCGTAGACACGCGTAGTCTGTAGAATAAAAATTGATTTTTATTACCAATAAACGGATGACCTTCTTTGGATGTTAGCAGCGGTTTGTGGGTTCACCTTTTTTCCATATGCCCAAGTTCCCTGTACATAGTGCCACACACCCCCTGTAGATAATGTCTCAGTGACCTCAAGTACCACAGTCTCGTCGATAGTGCTACCCATGCCCCCAGTAGATCGTGCCACCCACCGCCCCTACTGGAGAAGTCCCTGATGTCACTTTCCATATATGGACAGTGACGTCAGGGGGCTCACTCTAGGAGAGGAATCCCAGGCCAGAGTGTCGGCAATGCTCTGGTCGGGGATTCCCTCCAGTGTTCCCTATAAGGTGCATGGCTGCTTTCCACGGTCCCCCCGCTCACTAAACTTTAAAGTCTACGCACTGTCACGGGCGGATGCAGGGCCGTCGCTAGCAGCAGCCACATTCACTTGTATCTGCGTTCTCAGGATGTGCCCCGCCCGCACTATATACAAGCGGAGCTGTGTGGCACTATTTACAATAGGGTGGGCTGTGTGGCGCCATCTACAGTGGGAGGGTGAGTGACGCTACCTACAGTGCGAGAGTGAGTGACGCTATCCACAGAGGGAGGGTGTGGCGCTCTCTACGAGGGGTCTGTGTGGCGCTCTCTACGAGGGGTCTGTGTGGCGCTCTCTACGAGGGGTCTGTGTGGCGCTCTCTACGAGGGGTCTGTGTGGCGCTCTCTACGAGGGGTCTGTGTGGCGCTCTCTACGAGGGGTCTGTGTGGCGCTCTCTACGAGGGGTCTGTGTGGCGCTCTCTACGAGGGGTCTGTGTGGTGCTCTCTACAGGGACAGTGGTGAAAGAGGTTTTTTCCCATTGATGCCTATAATTGGTGTACTCGTAATATTATAGTATTTAAAAAAGTAATTAAAACTAATATGAAATACATTTTCTTATTCTTATTTAGTATGCTATATTAGCGTTTACTGGCGGTATTACTTTTGGTCATCAGATCGCCCACCATTGATGGAGACCTGCCCTGCTCCCTAACTGCTATGCTCAAGAGCTGCAAAGACTTAGAGTGAAAATGGATTCCTTCCTGGTGGATCCCCTGACGTCACAGTCCATATACGGACAGTGACGTCAGGGGCTCCTTTTAGAAGCACAATCCCCGGTAAGAGCGTCGGCAGGCAACGCTCTGGCCGGGGTTTCCCTGCAGGAGCCCGACACCACAGTCCATATATGGACATGGACGCCAGGTGCTCCCTCTACCAGCAGAATCCCCCGACAGAGTGTCAGCAATCTTCTGGCCGGGAATATCGCTATCCATATATAGACCGTGACGTCCGGGGCTATGCCTGAAGTGGAATCCCCAGCCAGCCAACGCTCGGACCGGGGATCCCACTCCTAGAGTGAACCCCAATGTCACTACCTAGAGGGGGGTAGCGCCATCTGCAGAGGGGGTATGGGTGGCACTAAATTCTGTTCTTGCTCCATGGTCCGAGAGTCAGCATTGCTCTGGCCAGGGATTCCCACAACAGGTGCTGCCGCAAGGTGGATGCAGCAGCACCAGGCATTAAACTGTCATGTTTTTAACATTTGGCGGAGAAAGCAGTTTTCGCACAGTTTTTTTGCCCGCGGTGCTCAAAGGCTGCGGCCAAAAATCACTGCAATGAGAGTGCAGGCAGGTCACAATCTGCCTCAAAATTCATGACTTGGTATCAGTTTACAAGGGATAAGTCACTAGGACACAATTCCCTGAATCTCAAGGGTTTTGCCATTTGTCGCTTAATGTCCCGTGATCGCTCCCTAACTCTCAAGGGTTAAGTTTATAAAGGGCCGGCTCTTCCAACATTACTCTCCTAATCACACTTTTCAGGCACTTCCACCATAACATTGACCACCCTTCAGGTCCACCTCCATATGCCTCTTCACGCCCTGACTCTCAAAAGCTCCTACTTAGATACCCCACCCACTGGCTATTTCACTTAGTCCAGTATAATCCAGGACTACACTTCTTAGGCCACGTTTCAGGCCTACAGGGCAACCAGCCCTTACTGCACCTATCTCAAAAGGCCCATCAGGGCAAGGCTACTGCTAAATCCCCAACAAGATCCAGCCCTTGCCTGGGTTTGAGCTCAGACGGGCTGACTTTTTCCAAAGCCTCAGCCGACTCTTCATAGCTAACCGCTCAGGTCAATGAAACACTACAACAGTCACCACTTTAGCGGTGAATAATTTGTGTGAAAATAATTCTACATTTAGTACACTATCAGGTTTAAAATGTTCAGAATGTGATAATGTAACTAATAAAACCTGTTATATCTCTTGTACAAGTGTCAAACTAAATTCTACTGTACAGAAGACTAAAAGGAAATTTCGATTTTTACATGCGGTGTCAAAATTACATTTCTTATAATGGCAGCTGACATCTCTAAAGCACTTGTTAACTTTCCTGATACATTAAAATTTTCTATTTGAAAATTGAAAGTTTTAAGCTGCTTAGCTATATGTTAAATTTTAATATTTCACAGAGTTTAGAAACATAGCGGATCAGAATAAAATATACTATAATAGCGATACTGAGAAGGGGCACCATCACAGCATTCTAGAGTACTGCTATCAGGGGACCAGGCAATTAAGGTGCCCACTAGCAAGTCGCCGCATGGATTAAAAAAAAACCAAAACAAATCTGTGGAATTGTTGAGATTTGAAAAAAAAATAAAAAATACTCAAGGATCCTCACCTCGTGGGCTCACAGCGAATGTACTCATTAGGATCACAGAGACAGGACAAGGAGAAGATGAAGCACAGGGCAGGAGACTTGAGACTCCCATCCATCCGCTAATTTTACTGCACATTTGAAATGGATTTTACCCTTTGCAAAGGCAAAAACCTGTAGTACATCCATGACATTGTAGAACATGCTGCAGATTTCAAAACTTGCAGTACACAAAATCAGTACGGATTTTTCCGCTTTTTGTGAATAGGATTTTATAAGATCCTACGCACATGCATTGTACTAGATTTTTTTTTTTTATTGATTTTCGTTGCAGAACCTGAACATGGCCTACGGTTGATTGTTATATAGAATATGCGCTATTAAACAAATATTACGCCACATAAGCAGATTCAGAATTGGGACTCCAAACTCCCAGTCTAAATAGATCACCTATGAAGAGCATATCAGAGTATTTTCACATATAAAAAATACAATTTTATTGCACATTTAAAATATAAAATGTACCACACACACACACAATAGATAGAGCAGATTACATGCATCTCTTATATTGATAGAACCTGGAAAAAGTAATTATACAATGTCATCAATTCAATAGGAGGGAAATTCAGAATTTCCAAGAAGCTATATATAAAATAGCTCATAATGCATACCAGTAGGACAAATAACCCTCTCTCTACAGTAGTGACTACATCAGTAACAGTGGTAAGGCTCCCTAATAAAAGCTATAAAGCTGGAAAGATCTGTGCAACATGCCCATACAACAGATATCCTCCAAAGATAGAATTAGATGGTGTAAGAGTTTGTAAAGATATGACTGACAATGTAACTTTACCTATAAGATGTGTCTGCACCGCTGCCTCAACCCACAATCACATACTTAGGGATGTGTATTATACCACTGCCCACCATGTGCATTGTACATCTAAGTGAAGATGCAGGAAGGTGTTAAAATGTATATCAGGATTTGGCTTCATTCAGACGGCAATACATAGGTCAGTATTTTGCTTTAGTATTTGGAAGCCAAAACCAGAAGTGGAATAAAAAACAAAAACAAACAGCAAACCAGTATAATCAAAAGGTTTTGTAACTCAATAACTCTTCAAAGGTCATTTCTCATCCCGCTGTAATGGAAGTTCCTCTTGACTTAAGGGAGAAAAACAGAATAATGATTGGTCTACTCTGACGAGATCAGGGTATCTTTGCCTTGCATCTCTCCAATGAATACAATTTGTTTCTACTATTTCTGATGGTGGAATCATGAAGGTTGCCCATATCGGAGTCAAATGGGATTCACACTCTTGAATACATTTTTAGTTGGCTGGCCACTTGTGGGAAGATATTTTCTCGATTTGGCGATTCTCAGTTTTCTTCATTGGAGTCCAAGATCACCCATAAAGGGTATGTTCACACGGCTTATTTTCAGGCTAACTTTGGAGCAGAAAAGCCTAGTTTTATGCTCCAAAATACACTTGCGATAAGCATGCAAACGGTTTCCCATTGATTTTAATGGGAAATACACTGTGCGGTTCACACGAGGCTTATTTTACGCTGCTGAATTAAAATGAAAATAAAAATCGCCTTATTAAAAACTTCTAAAACCATGTGACGTGCTACTTTTTCATTGAAAAACAGCACCGTAATTTTTACTTGTGTGTATGAAAATACTTCACAATTTATCTGATCACACCATAGTGCACTGCTATGGCTAAACTTACTCCATCTTTGGCCATACAGTTCACATTACACACTTGTTGAAAGCGAAAAGGTGTAGTCAAAAGGGATGCAAATGACATCCATATGTAAACCTGGAGAATACCAGTGTGCTTATAAGTACAACCTGTTACCAGAGGAAATACGACAGCATGGGGTGCCAATTGTAATCTCAAAGAGGTTATATTCTTAGACTGCCCATCTGATGTATCGTACAAAAATTTTAGACTGTCAGTTTTTCCCTCATGATCAAATAACAATTGCCATCAGACCTTTCCCTGCAGATCTTAGAACAGTATGACTTTTCTAGCCAAAAAAACGTAACATTGTAAAGTTGTGTCCCTTATGATTTGCTGAAAGAGGCATTTGTCTCCTCTATTCTGGAAAAGTTTGATACCCCAATAAACGAGTGATATAAACGCAAGACACATTCATCATCAAAACCAACCTTTATTAATTAAAGAAAGTTGTAAGAAATAAAACTGAAGAAATTTTACAGCCACTGGTTACAAAGCAAACAAAAAAACAGGACTCATTGTGTCATGTGCGATTACATTATATTCTGTAGACTCGGCCCTAGAGGCCATATAAACCTTTGTAACCTTTTTTCGAATTAAATATTTTTTTTGTTAATTAACGGACATTAAGAATGTTTTTTAGAAGCAGCATAGTAACACTAAGCCAAATCCATCAGTTAGCTGGACTGACCGCTCAGCTGACCACGGCTCCTGTGTGCCTCAAACCCTAATGAAAAGCTACGGTATTTATGTAATATTCAGAGTTATATTCCGTTTTAGGGTATGTTCACAAGGCAAACCAAAAATGGCTGTGAAATACGGAGCAGTTTTCAAGAGAAAACAGCCCCTGATTTTCAGCCGTGTAAACATCAAGAGTTTTTGATGTGTTTTTTTACAGCCGGTTTTGGAGCTAGTTTTCTATTGAGACAATGAAAAACTACTCCAAAAACAGCTCAAGTAGTGACATGCACTTCTTTACGGGGAGTTTTTTTACGGGGCGTTTCTACAAATGGCCACGTAAAAAAAGACGCCCTGTGAGAACAAAATGCCATTTTTCCCATTGAACTCAGTGGGCAGATGTTTGGAGGCATTCAGCCTCCGTATTTTTAGTAGTTTTTCTGGGGCGTTTATGGCCTGAGATACGGCTGAAAATAGGCCGTGTGAACATACCCTTAGAGAAACATAGGAGCCGCCAGTCCAGCTGACTGATGGATTTCGCTTACAGCGGCGCTATGCAGCTTCTATGCATAGTGGATATATAGAAGCTGAAGCGCAAAAAACAAATACAATTTTTAATAAATGTCAATTTCAAAAATGTATACAAACACTTAAATGTATGTGTTAAGTCGGATCTATCCTTTTAGAAATGGTTGTAAAGCTTTGAGTGTAACATCCCAGGAAGCCCCTTTAATATCCTCAAACAGCAGTGTACACTTATCTTCGCACTAAAGGGGTTTAACGCAGGCCAATTATAGTGCAGACGAGCATTCGTATAACGCTCACTGCCCATAATTGCCCTGTGTAAACATGGCAGCGATCAGCAGATGAACGAGCTCTATCATCTTCTGATAGTAGTTTAAAAAAAAAAATATTTAATTATCGTAATCGGCAGCACGTTTCCCTGTTTCCCACGTTTCCCTGTGTAAACCGGGAGATACACTGCTGACATGATAATGTATAGGGATGAGCGATCGGTGTAACGACCGCTCGTCCCCATCCATAGCTTGTGTTATAGGTAAAATATCTCTAGATATGTAACACTAACTGCACTGCATGTATAAAATCCTACAGAACCCTTTGTCATTGCTGTGCCATGGGTAGCGTACACAAGAATTTTCTTGGGTTGGCAATCTTTATAAATAAACCATTTATGTAAATTATGCTGTGTGTACTACTGTGATAAAAGTAAAAATATATATTAGCTTAGTAGTGGTAGGTTTCAGGAAAGTACAGAAGGGAACAAAGAATGATATATCACAGAACAAATTCTCTTATGTTTGACGTGACTAAATATGAACATTAAATAAACCCCAGGACCTTCAAAGTCCCAAATGCTTAATTTGTAAATGTGTGTTTTTTTTTTTTTGTTTTTTTTTAAAGAAAACTTAAAAAAAAAAAGGAGACAAACTCATATACAGCATAATTACTCACAACTTGAAATGGTCTTAAAGTTGAACAGCATACATTTTGTTAGAAAACCGTTACACATGGTGTTAAAACTGAGGTGGACAAATATGTGCATATTCAAAAGGTTTTCACTGCATTTTCTTGTAAAAATATAATAAAAAACATCAGTAAAAATAAATTTCAATCAACTGGAGAGTTTTCTCTCAAAATATTGTACAGGAATCGGTAAAGGACACTTTTCAGGTAAAATTGTAAAAAAAAATGTCTCATAAGTCCCTGAAGATATAAGTAACAATAACAGACAGGTAGCATGGCAAGCGCAAACCATCAACCTGTCACATATACAAAGAGGTGAATACCAGACAACATTGTTGGTGTGGACTTACCCTTGGTGCGACAACTTGGGTAACCCGATGACATGTACCTTCAAAACACTAAATAGGTTTTCAATGATAAGAAAGAAGGTTCTGGTTTTATTGTACAAACCACGCCACTCTGGTCATGGGCCTTGTCTGGAATTGTAGCTTTACTCCATTCAAATGAATAAAGGCGGAGTGCAATACCAGACATAGCACATTAACAAAAGTGGCGTGGTTTCTGGAATAAAAACAGATTTTCTTATCCTGGACTACTCCCTCTAAATACATTTTCAATTTATTCATGAAGTATCCAAAAGGTTTAGATAACATGACTAAAGGGCCTGTTCACATCACCGTTCATTTCCGTTCCGGGGTTCAGTCGGGTGAACCCCGCAACAGAAAGTGAAAGCACAGCTTCCGTTTCAGTCACCATTGATCTCAATGGTGACGGAAACATTACTAATGCTTTCCGTTCGTCACCATTCCGGCTGGTTTCCGGTTTTCCGACGGAATAGCGGAGTCAACTGCGCTATCGATTGTCGGAAAACCGGAAACCAGCCGGAATGGTGACGAACGGAACCCTCCGACGGAATCCCGGAAGGGAAATGAACGGTGATGTGAACAAGCCCTTAGACAATTTTATGCAGAGCATAGACTAATGACCTGATACATCTAGAATACAAACCTTCTGCGAAATAAAATTGTACAATTCTGCATACCCCTTACAAGTGATTTTTTTTTTTTTTTTTTTTTTAGGTAAATTTAAAACCAAAACAAGATAGGTTTATTTTTTTTCAATATAGGGATATAACATTATTATTTTAAACATTATAAACTTTGTACAGTTAGTATTCTATTACTCAAACATTAAACTTTGTGAAATCCTTTGGTGCATTGCTGTAGATTACATAGACATTAAATATGCTGTTATGTAAAAATAAAATAAAAAATCAAGTTAGTGTTCGCTCAAAAGCATTAACTAGACTGGTGGTTAAGTAACTATTGCTATATATGGCCACAGACTCGCAAATTATTTGGATGATCCAACCAATAAGGAGTGTTTGTGCCAAAAGTTTGTTCATCTACAGTAGAAAATTATTTTTTCAGACCCGCTTAAAAACATGTGTTTCTTTGCGGATCCTCGTTGATTCTAGACATGTGGCGTTTAACAGTAATTAGGTATTTCCTACTTTGAAAAACTAAATTATTCAACTGATTTGTCATACAGGGAAAGTCACTTCAATCACAGCAAAAGATCTGTTCATACATGTTCAATAAAGATGAGTTCCAATAATGAAGTCATCAGAACAAGGTCTTTGCTTGACTGAACTTTAACCAATGGGAGAAGTAAAAATAAATTAAAAAAAACCCACTAAATCAGTAAAGGTCCAGCTACTGGTACCCCACCAAATCCTGAAAACGGACCAGCCCCCCCCCCCCCCCACAATCCATGGAGAGGTGACCACGCCAATGAGTTCACTCTTTATTGAAATGAATGGGATTTACGAAAATAGACTAGTGTCTCACTTTTTTTGTAACCCCCACTCAGTAGCCGCACTTATGCCTTCATCTCTCCTGAACCCTGAACAAAACCAGTTTGTTTTGGGATGAAGAGGTCATAGTATCAGCTGGATAGCATTCCTGATAACGGTACCATAGTGGACAACATATTTACATTTCTGGTGCAGCTGCATGTAAACATCTAAAGGTCTATGCATTTTTAACTTTGGAATATTAAGGAAAAAAAAAATCTATACTTTGTTTTTGTTGAAGGGACAAATATTTCTAGTTCTACAATATGCCGTGTATAATGGTTGAGATTATGTCATGGTGGCATATTGTTGCTACTAAATAGGTGCTGAAGATAACTAGTATGGCACCGCAACTCATCGACATGGACAGTTAAAGATTGTGGGTTAGGGGCTTGAACTGAAATATACATCAAATCAATTAAACACCCCTTCGGTGCAGGGACTGGCATTATTTCAAACTATACTTGGAACCAGTTCTTATTTATGTAGCCCAATAAAATCAGATAAACAATATATTTTGTTCTAAAATGGGATAAAAATAAAAAGATATTTTGTTTTGCAATTGTAAGTAAGAAAAAAAAAAACCTTTTTCAGGGGGGGGGGGGAAAAAAAACCTGAAGATTTATATTTTGGCCATGGGAATCTCTTTAGAGGATCTTTTGTGGATCAAGGCCTCATCTGGTTACAAAGCACAGTTCAGTTGGTGAGCCTTTTGGCTACGTCTGCGTATGCTATTTCGATCTCTCGGTCACAAGGACAAGTGTTGATGAATTCATCTCTGCTGTATGCATTGCTCAAATATCTCCAGATCCCGGTCATCGATTTTGGGATATCGAAGTTTCTGTATTTTTTGGTCACCACCTGTACAACAGTAAAACATATAGGAAAGGTTAGTAAACAGCAAAACCTGGCAAGTGAACAGAAATCCCGAGTTCCCCACTCCATGCTGAACAACATTACTTTTTTTGTACCTTTACTATATGGAGTTTTGGCAAAAGGTTACAATCAGCTAAAGTCATATCATCACCATCTAAGAATTTGCGGTTGGAAACCGTAACATCCTCAATACTATTCTCATCTATTTCGTCGGGTAAGGGAGAGTTCAGGTAGTCATCAAGCTTCTGCAGCGTTTTCAGCAATCCTCTTTCTAGTGCTGCAAGACAAGTTAAACAAGTGTAAATAAAATGTTTCACCTGCTTATATTAAAGTGTATTGTACTACAAATAGGCGGTAAGCTTAACCCCTTAAGGACACAGCCTTGTTTTGGCCTTAAAGAGGCTCTGTCACCAGATTATAAGTGCCCTATCTCCTACATAATCTGATCAGGGCTGTAACGTAGAGAACAGTGGTTTTTGTTTTGAAAAACGATAATTTTTGACCAAGTTATAAACTATTTTAGATTCATGCTAATTAGTTTAACCCCTTGTAATGGCGGGAACCGAAATTAGCTTAGATCCCCGCCATTAACACCTTCAATGCAGCGTTCAAATGTGATCGCTACATTTAAGCTGTTTGCAGCTCATCAGAACCCCAGCATTGAAATTGCCGGGTTTCCGGTGGCTGCAATGGCAACCGGAGGCCTAATACTGGCCTCCGGGTCTGCCTAGCACGGAAGCCGGTCAAGATCCGCCCAGCGGCGGAGCCTGATCAGCTTCCGTAGCCGCCGGCAAGCTCTGCTAGCTCTAATGAACTCTCCTTGAATTATTGTTTTTATGGTGTGAACAGGGTGACAACTTGAAGCATCCAAAATATTCCCGGACGTGGGTTTACGATAAAGACGTGATCACACTGCCATTCTGTGTCGTCTGATAGAGATATCCAAAAATAAAAGATCCTTCGATGTGGCAGTCGTAAATCGTATATTCTAACGATTACCATTTATGCAGTCCACAAACCGTGGTATGGACACCACATCTCGAACCCAAAGCAGTAAGAGGTAATCCACGTATCACCCATACCCCACGATGGAGTCACCAAATGGGTTAGAGTAAAAAAAAAAAATTTCCTCCCACTATGCAAATTTGACAGAGATAGTGAAAATTCAGAACACATGGGAGCGCCTTCAATTTGTAAAAAATATGAGCCGTCAAAGCAGAAAGTGTTCGTAAATAACATTAAAATTAATTCCTGTGTTTCTGCAGTAAAGTTACTGTATTTGGTCAGATGAAACTTAAAGAGGCTCTGTCACCAGATTTTGCAACCCCTATCTCCTATTGCAGCAGATCGGCGCTGCAATGTTGATAAGAGTAACGTTTTTTTTTAAAAACAAGCATTTTTGGCCAAGTTATGACCATTTTTATATTTATGCAAATGAGGCTTTCTAAAGTACAAGTGGGCGTGTATTGTGTGCGTACATCTGGGCGTTTTTACTTGTTTTACTAGCTGGGCGTTGTGAATGGGAGTGTATGATGCTGACGAATCAGCATCATCCACTTCTGTTCGTTAACACCCAGATTCTGGCAGTGCACAGACACAGCGTGTTCGAGAGATCACGCTGTGACGTCACTTCCTGCCCCAGGTCCTGCATCGTGTCGGACGAGCGAGGAAACATCGGCACCAGAGGCTACATTTGATTCTGCAGCAGCATCAGCGTTTGTAGGTAAGTAGCTACATCGACTTACCTGCAAACGCCGATGCTGCTGCAGAATCAACTGTAGCCTCTGGTGCCGATGTTTCCTCGCTCGTCCGACACGATGCAGGACCTGTGAGTGACGACACAGCGTGATCTCTCGAGAACACGCTGTGTCTGTGCACTGCCAGAAGCTGGGTGTTAACGAAGAGAAGTGGATGATGCTGATTCGTCAGCATCATACACTCCCATTCACAACGCCAGCTAGTAAAAGTAAAAACGCCCAGATGTACACACACAATACACGCCCACTTGTACTTTAGAAAGCCTAATTTGCATAAATATAAAAATGGTCATAACTTGGCCAAAAATGCTAGTTTTTAAAAAAAACAAAAAAAAAAACGTTACTCTTATCTACATTGCAGCGCCTATCTGCTGCAATAGGGGATAGGGGTTGCAAAATCTGGTGACAGAGCCTCTTTAACTGCCTGTACTGCAAGGTGGTGGGGAATACATTAGCATAAGCCCGCCACGTCACAGGTAAAGCAGATAAGTTCATCTGGCCATATACAATTCAGAAAAGCTTTATGCACTTCCTTACTATCTTTCAGGTAACTTGGTGTTTTGCGAACTAAGGGTTGCAGATGCTTATTCACCCAGGCAGAGTCTCACAGAGAGAATCCATGCCGGAGATTATAGGATGTAACTGCGGAGGAAAAACGTCCTTATGTATTTTAGGCATTCTGTGAAAAAAATAGGCATAACAAAAATCTGTAAGCAAGTACCCACCGAATACTCAAGTAACTGTTTTAATGAAGATGTAAATGCTGCAGAAGGATAATGTAAAAGTTTGCGGTAGGTATTAACAATATTATATACCTGTTTCTCATACAGCAAAGAATCTAAAACCACCACTGCACCTCCCTTATCTGCCTTACGTATAACTACACTGATTGTTTTTCAAATCTTTGATGGCAGAAAATTGTTTCGGTATAAGTGATCATTTTGTATCAGAAGCAGATGGGGAGGAGCATGTGTTGAGACAGTCTTCGATATCTCTATACATTATTATAAATCAACCAGCACTGATCCAAGCGAATGTGTTGGATAGAATGTAGGATTGGGTATATTCATCTTAATTTCAGGTAGATTTAAAATTTGCAATACTACTATTCTCCCTATAGAGATCTGAAAGTTGCATTGTTCAGAAAAAAATTTATGCCAGAGAATTCATTCTCAGCAGATGTAATAACGTTAGTAGCCGCAAGGCTATGAATATGTCCGGATAGTTAGGTTCCAGTAGTCCCAGGGTGTTCAAATCTATTAGGACAACTGGAATTCAAAGATTCTGTTCCCGGTGACTCAATAATTACAGATGTTTCTGTATAATAATTGGAGACAGTTGATGGAGGGAGAAAAAAAAAAAGTGTGTCTCTTAGCAGTTAGACGGGCAAACTTTTTTTTATTTTGTGAAAAAAATAGTAGGGGGGGGGGGTAATTGGAGAAAACCTCTCAACAGGGAGGCATTTTGGATCCTACAGCTGGAGACTAGGTTTACCAAGGGTCTCAATTGGACAGGGGGGGGGGATTTACTTTACTATATAGTTATACTAACCATATAGGGTTACTGCTACGTATATTAATTCTTATATAATCATTTGTATAGCATACGTAGTTATGGATAAAGTGTCTTAAGGCTTCTGAATCTTTAGTTCTTGCGGCTAGTTCATCATTGAGAGGTGAAATCGAATCAATTGCATTACTACAACCGGAGGAAGGTTTTTCGTAAGAAGTAGTCAGAATTGGTTAATTGGGTTTTTAACCAGTTAGTGACCGCCCCAAAGTGTTTTTTTACGGCAACCACTAACAGGCTTTATTCCGATGCAACAGCCTTTTTACGGCGCTGTATCGGAATAAATAAACCGAGCAGGGAGCCATGAAATATTCCTGTTCTCAGCTACCAGGAGGTAGCGGAGGGCTGGGCGCATCCCTGCTCTAACAGGCGAGATCGATATCAGTATCGATCTCACCCCTTTAACCCCTCAGATGCGGCGCTCAATAGAGAGCGCCGCATCGGAGTGGTTTTGAAGAGGGAGTGAGCTCCCTCTCCCACCCGGCGTTGTGATCGCAGAGTGCTGGTGTCTTCTATGGCAGCCGGGAGGCCTAATAAAGGCCCCCAGGTCTGCCTGTCGTGTATGACCGCTAGGTAATGCCAGAGGCATGGCCTAGCAGATGCCTGTCCGTTTTACACGGACAGGCAGTAATACACTGCAATACAGAAGTATTGCAGTGTATTATAAAAGCGATCGGAGGATCGCACAGTGAAGTCCCCTAGTGGGACTAGTAAGAGTAAAAAAAAAAAAGTTTGATAAAAAGTGAAAAAAAATAAAGTAAACCCCCGCTTTTTACCCTTACAAATTGCTTTATTATTAAAAAAATAAAATAAAGTGAAAAAAAAATAAATAAAAAATAAGTCACATATTTAGTATCGCCGCGTCCGTAAAAAACCCCAACTATAAAGTTATTACATCATTTAACCCGCACGGTGAACGTCATAAAAAATAAGAACGAACAATGCAAAAATTGCTGTTTTCTTTGAATCCTGCCATAAAAATTTTTGGGATAAAAAGTGATCAAAAAGTCGCTCCAAAATCGTACCAATAAAAACTACAAGTCATCCCGCACAAAAAAAAGGCAACAATACAACTGCATCGGTGAAAAAAAATAAAAAAGTTATGGCTCTTCAAATATGGAGACACCAAAACAAATAATTGAGAAAAAAAACCTTTACTGTGTAAAAGTAGTAAAACATACAAAATCTATATAAATTTGGTATCGATGGAATCGCAACAACCCGCTGAATAAAGTTATTATGTTATTTATACCACATGGTAAGCTGCAGTTTCGCCACACTTTTTTGTATCCTAAATTTACAGTCTTTTCCAAACATCCCCCCCCCACCAAAAAGTTTAATCAATTCTATGTGCCCCAAAATGGCGCTATTAAAAATTACAACTTGTCCCGCAAAAAAACAAGACCTTATACAGCCATGTCGACGCAGGAAAAAAAAAAAAAAAAAAAAAAAGTTATTCAAAGAGCTATGAGGCTATGGAAAAACGCTTGTCATTAAGGGGTTAAATTACATTCAGGGGTTTAGTGACGTATGCTATAAGACCACTACTGTGCGAAGCGTGTAAGCGTCAACACACCTAACCTGTGCTCTGTTCTAGGATTTTTAAAGAAGTTGCCAAATTTTAGAATTTTTA
Organism: Rhinoderma darwinii; assembly: GCF_050947455.1. NCBI lineage: Eukaryota > Metazoa > Chordata > Amphibia > Anura > Rhinodermatidae > Rhinoderma > Rhinoderma darwinii. The sequence goes on from NC_134688.1 coordinate 261,815,613, forward strand.
TGCTTCGTTCACATCTGCATCGGGGTTACGTTCGTGGGTCCTGTCAGACTTTTCAGTCCAGGGAACCCACGAATGGAAACCATAGCATGCTCGTTTAACTCATTAAATTCTGCGGTCAATAGCGACTGCAGCATTTAAATCGTTAGAAAGAGGGGGACAACCCCCCTAACAGCTCATCGCAATCGCGTGGTGACGATGGCTGCCTGGGGGCCTAATGAAGGCCCCCATCTTTGTGCTCCTATTAAGCCCTGCCTCCCGCAGGGCTTAATAGAAGCCGGTCAGAATCACGACATACTGCAATACATTAGTATTGCAGTATAAAGTGCAAGCGATCGAACGATCGCTGGTTGATGTCCCCTAGAGGGACCAATATAATAAAAAAAAATAAAAAAGTAATGATTAGAAAAAAACTAAGTTACAAAAAAACAACAAAAACCCCTTTTCCTCCTAGAGCATAGTAAGAATAAACAAACATAATTGGTATCGCCGCATCCGTAAAAGTGTGAACTATTCCAATATATCATTATATAACCCGCACGGTGAACGCCATTAAAAAAAAAAAAATTGGAGACGCCAGAATCTTTTTCCGTCACCTCCTCTCCCACAAAAAAAAATGAAATAAAAAAAAAAAAAGTGATCAAAACATCGCATGTATCCCCAAAATGGTATTAAAAACTACAGCTTCTCTCGCAAAAAATAAGCCCTCATACCACTTAAATCGACGGAAAAATAAAAAAGTTATGGCTCTCAGAATTTGGCGACAAATTTTATTTTTTACACTTCGGTTTTCTTCTTGTAAAAGTAGTAAAATATAGAAAAAAATATATATATATTTGGTATCACTGTAATCGTATTGACCCACAGAATAAAGTTAACATGTTGTTTTAATTGCACAGTGAATTCTGTAAAAGCGAAGCGCAAAAAACAAATGGAGGAATCCGTTTTTTTCATTTTCTACCCCATAAATTATTATTTTCCTGCTTCCTAGTACATTATATGGCACAATAAATGGTGCTACGAAAAACTACAACTCGTCCCGCAAAAATCAAGCCCTCATAGGACTAGATCGACGGAAAAATGAAAACGTTATGGTTTTTGGAAGGTAGGGAGGAAAAAACGAAAATGAAAACCTGAAAAATGGCTGCGGCGGGAAGGGGTTAGAGACATGCTGGAAGACCTTTTCTTTTTCTATATTGAATTCCCATGTAAAGCCTGCAAGCTCCACTCCTTTGCACGCCACAATTGAAGGACCACAAGTACCAAGACGACGCATTCGGTGAGCCTGCTTTTTTGCTTTGTCTAATAAATGTAAACACTATAACACAAATCTTCTGTACACTGGAAAGAGTTGGCCATACCAACTAGACAAATTTCCGCCAACTAGACAGTTGTTATATTGCAACATGTCCAAATCTTCGTTTCCCCAGGAGCGAAGGCATCGCTAGGGGAGTCAACCAGGAGCTTATTCCCCCTCTATTGAAATAAACATGCATATTCAGCCTAGATGAAAATGCATTGTGAAACCAGGGGAGATGACTGTTTAACGGCGTCCATACAAATGATAATGGTCAACCAAAAACATTTTCTACTCCTTAAGCACCAGAGATTCAGATAAATTACCTTCATTGGCATCTGGCCGAGAGTTCTTGATAAACGTGGAAAACTTCGCAAATATGTCCATGCCAGCTGTATTAGATTCTGGGTGCCTTGCTGCCAACTTGCGGTACCTGGAGTATTAGATTAAAAATTAATAGTTCAAATATATTTTACGTGATCATATCTCAGCATTGAATGAAATGGAAGTCCAGCGCTACACCAAGACATTTTGTAGTGATACTGATTGGTTTTAACTATTGAGCTACAGCTGCAGTCCAAATGAGTACATTGGGTTTCATGCTATTATGGACTGTATAGCCCTGGCCTAATGCTGCAGTACTAAAGGCTACTGATAATCGTTCATAATAACCAATGATTATTTCCTTTTACGACTTTTCAGGTGCTGGGTTGTCAAGCAGACATGGTCAAGTTACCATACACAGGGCCACTCCTAGGGGTGGAGCAAACTCATGTCAGGGGCTCTATTAGCACTGGCCAGCCCAATTCACTTCATGGTTGTGTAGGGTGGTACATAATCATGGAAGATTGAAATTAACTTTCAGGTTAAACCACGAAGGTAACAACCACTAACCCTTGGTTCCTCTACTTTACACAATACTTGGCCCACCTTGCCAGGTCAAATTTCTTGAATCCCATGTATGTATGTATGTATATATATATATGTGTGTGTATGTGTATACATATATGTATATATGTGTGTGCGTGTGCTTAAATTGCCTGCGCCTCACAAAAATCAGCAGGGGATAAATGGTCAATAGAATCTTAGTGCAATGCAACCTTTGGGCCTGTCAAGCTAGCTATACACAGTGTCTCATCGCGCCATAGTGTGAAGGCTTGTCCACAAGTAACTGAACAGCTGTGTATTTCCCGTCCGGCGTTGCGGACTGAAGAGACAGTATAATATAGTAGCAGCAAAGTGGATGTAATTTAACAAATGTCAACCACATGCTATGGAAAAACTCAGTCCAGAATTTTACCTGAGGCGCATAATTTTCTTTCCGCAGCATGTCAATTATTGCTGCGGAAAGTGGATCGGATTTTTTTCCCCCATAGAAATAAATGTCGTACAATTCCACAGCAAACTACAATTCACTTCGTAATTTGCTCTGAAAATGCTGCAGAATTTCTGACATTAGGTGGAAATGACATCACAGGAAGAATAAGTACCACCACCACACAGTCCTTGGGAAAATAAAAAAAAAAAATAAAAAAAACAAAACATGAAATGGTGCAGATTTTACATAGTCAATGGTCTGCTAGTAGATGCATAAATGCTGCAGAAACTTTCCTCAGCAAATCTGTTAAATGTGGACAAGCCCCAAGTCTTTTCCTTTTGCAGTGGCTGGGTTCACACAGTTTTTTGCAGGAGGAAAATTTGCCTCAAAATTCTGTTTGGAAGTTTGAAGCAGACTTTCCTCTGCCTGAACGCCGATTTTCGCTGCGTTTTTCACCCGCGGCCATAAAACGCCGCAAAATACGCTTTCTCTGCCTCCCATTGAGGTCAATGGGAGGTCAGAGCCGTAAACGCCCGAAGATAGGGCATGTCCCTCTTTCCCGCGAGCCGGTTTTTCCGCCCGCGGGGGAAAAACGCCTCCGATTGAAATGAATGGGAGGTATTTTTGGACTTTTTTTTGCTGCATTTTGTGGCGCGGTTTTAGTGTAAAAAAAACTCAGTGTGAACTCCAACAGCTTTGTGCCTTCCCTGGTATTTATGGTTCATGAATGGAGCAAAAAAATGGCTGTTCCAAATTTCCATAACTTTTTTTTTTCTTAATGTTCGAGTGTTAGTTAGCAGGCGCATAATGCCAATGTTGAGCTCATACCACCTTTAATCAAGTTTTACTATTTCATTATTGTAGTTAAACCTCACTAGCCAATCACAAACTTTGGAGCATCACTGAATATCTAACTTACTTTGGAGGGCAGAGAACTTCTTCCAGAAATTCCTCTATCTTATTTACATCAGTTTTCAAATCATGGTTGTAGGTTATAAACGGCGGGTGTGTTCCAGGAGCAAGATTTTGTAAATCTGCTGGTTTTCTGCAAATAAAAAAAATAAATAAACAAACATGAATGAAACTATTTGGCCCCATGCACACGAACGTGCTTTTGCGGCCGCAATTCCCCCAAAAATCCACGGGAGAATTGCGGCCCCATTCATGCCTATGGGGCCATGCACACAACCATGGTTTTCAGTCTGTGCATGGTCCAGGAGCCTGAACCGCAGAAAGAACGGGCATGTCTTATTACGGCCGTGTTCTGCGGTCCAGGCTCATAGGAAATAATGAACTCGGCCATGTGCACGGCCCGCAATTTGCGGGCGGCTTGCGGGTAACCCTCAGCTGCCGGCCCGAAAATCACGGCCGTGCATGACGCCTTTTCCTCGAGTGTCAAAAAACCCCAAACACAAATATAAGCATGTGACCATATTTAACATACAAAAATCATGTTACATTATTTTTAATTTTTTTTTTACACGCTACCCCTCAGGAGATGGCATATATTCAGTAGTGTAGAAGGGACAAGGAGCATAAACAGCTCTGCTGATCCCACCACATTACATTTGTAATTGAAGTCAATTATTTTCTATTCAAGGGTTAGCCAGACTCAGATTTGCAGAAAGTCTCTGCAGACAGATTTTTTTTTTTCTTTAAATACGTCAGTAATCTTTAATGAAGAGCCAATCATTTTCTAGTAGCACTTACTGCCACAATAATCTTCTAATATAAGTAAGGCTAAAAATAAGGAGGTTAAACTGTATTTACACTTCAATGGCTAATATAGAAGGACTTGAAAATGCCCCAACAATAAGGCCGGATTCACACGAGCGTGTACAGTCCGTGATAGGTCGGCTGCATTTCCCGGACCTAACACAGTGCAAGGAGCCGGGCTTCTTGCATCATAGTTACCTAGGACGCTAGGAGTCCCTGCCTCTCCACGGAACTACTGTCCCGTACTGAAAACTTGTTTTCAGTACGGGACAGTTTTCCCGCAGCGAGTCCTAGCGTCATAGATGACGATAAGAGCCCGGCTCCTTGCAGTGTGCTCAGTTCGGGAAATACTGCCGACATACAGACCGTATATCCCGGACTGAACACGCTCGTGTGAATCCGGCCTTATAGTGTAGTTCAAGGAGCGGATCCTAAAGTCGTGTTAGGGGATTTTCTGCAATCAAAAATTCATGGCTTCGGAATCCAAGTGATTTCCTGTGGTTGTTGTGAGCAAAATGTGTTTCTAAAATCTTTTGATGCACTCCTAACCCAAATTCCTTTCCTCTTAACTCCTTCCTGCTCCTCGACGTACTATTAGGTCATAGTAAGTGCATCGTTCGCGCTCCGTGACCTAATAGTACGCCACAGAAGAATCTGACATTTCGGACATCCTCCCGGCACGTAGAGGAGCTGTGACAACTGCTGTCTCGTACAGCAGTTGCCACAGCTCCTAAAGCAGGTACCGATTGCGGTGTCCCAGCTGATTAACCCCTTAGAAGCCGCGTTCAATATCGATCGCAGATTCTTAGGAGTTAATCCACCATCTACGTCCTGCTACCCGATAGCGGGCAGCGATGGTTGCTATGGCAACCGGAGGCCCATCCTACGGAAGCCTAGTGGGTCCTGACAAAGTCAGGACCCACTATGCTTGCTGTCAACGAGTAGCTGACAGCTCTAATACACTGCACTACGCATGTAGTGCAGTGTATTAGAATTGCGATCAGGGCCTCCTGCCTTCAAGTCTCCTAGTGGGACAAAGTAAAAAAAGTCAAAATAAGTTGTGTAAGAATAAAAAAAATAAATAAAACTCCCTTTTTCTCTTCACAATACTTTATTATAAAAAAATAAACTATACATAATTGGCATCACCGCGTCTAACGACCTGTACTACAAAAGCATTTTGTTATTTATCCCACGCGGTGAACGCCATAAAAGAAAATTAATAAACCATACCAGATCACATTTTTTGGTCACTTCACCTCGCAAAAAAATGGAATAAAAAGTGACCAAAAAGTCGCATGTACCCAAAAATGGTACTGATCGAAATTAGTTAGTTACGCAAAAAACAAGTCCTCACACAGCTTTCTTGAAGGGGGAAAAAAAAAAAAAAAAAAAAAAGTTATGGCTCTTAGAATAAGGCAAAAAGTAAATGATTTATTAGAAATAGTATTTTATTGCGTCAACGCCATAAACTATAAACATATGGTATCGCTGTAACCGTAATCGGCACTCAGAATAAAGTGGATGTCATTTATAGCGCATGGTGAAGTACAAAAATAAATAAATAATTTAATTTAAAAAAAACAATCATAGAATTTAGTTTTTTTTTTTTTTTTGGTCACCACCCCTCTTTAAACATACAATAAAAACGTATCTAATAGTCGCATACACCCCATGAAAACTACAATGAATTCCTCAAGGGGTCTAGTTTCCGAAACCAGGTCACTTATGGGGTTTCACCTAGACTGGTACCTCACCCAGAAACCAATCCAGCAAAATCTACAAGCCAAAGAGCGCTCCTGCCCTTGAGCTCTGCAGTTTGTTCAACCAGCAGTTTATGATCACATATGGGATATTGCCGTAATAGTGAGAAATTGCTTTACAAATGTTGGGGTGCTTTTTCTCCTTTATTCCTTGTAAACAATAAATTTGTACCTTTTATCAGAAAAATTAGATTTTCAATCGCACAGCCTAATTCCACAAAGTGCAGCAAAAAGCTGTGGTGTCTAAATGCTCACTATACCCCTCGATAAGTTCCTTGAGGGGTGTAGTTTGCCAAATAGGGTCACTTTTGGGGGGTTTTCACTGTTTTGGCACCACAAGACCTCTTCAAACCCGACATGGTGCCTAATAAAAAGGAGGCCTCAAAATCCTCTAGGTGCTCCTTTGCTTCTGAGGCCGGTGTTTCAGTCCATTAGAACACGAGGGCCATATGTGGGATATTTCCTAAAACTGCAGAATCTGGGCAATAAATATTGAGTGATGTTTCTCTGGTAAAACCTTCTGTTTTACAGAAAAAAAAAATAAATAAATAAAATTACCTAAAAGACTTGGGGCCCTTTTACGCCGGCCAATTATAAGGCAAACGAGCATGGAGTTTTTTTTCTTATTCTATTTTCTGTACACTATTATGGGGGCAGCTGTCTTGTCTCGTCTGAGCAGCTGCTCCGCTTTGTTAACAGCACTTAGATATAGGATTTACAGCAACCATATTGATCATAGGAAACAGTCTGGAGATAACGCATTTGACTTCTCTGAGAGTTTTTCTAGGCATGCTCTGTGACCTGTTTAGAGGTCACTGTGCAGGAAGGGGATAGCAGGGGAGCTCTGTCCATCAACTATGGATCATGTGTTATCTATATAGAGGTTACATAGTTTGGGCCTGTTCACAGCGTCGCTTTCTGTTGAGGGGTTCCATCGGAGCTTTCCGTCAGCGTAACCCCTCAACGGAAAGGAAAACAGAAACCTTAGCTTCAGTTTGCATCACCATTGAGCTCAATGGTGACAGACTTTGTTAATAGTTTCTGTGGTCACCGTTGTGACAGGGTTGCATTGTTTTGACGGAATCCATAGCGCAGTCGACTACAACACTGGGAGGATCTTCCATTGGCAAGGCATTTCCTGTTGTGAAACATTATTGGTCTATTTTCCGGGACGGAATGGAGGAAGGGCACAATTAAGAGGACGATCCAAATGTAAACTCCGGGGCAACTTTGGTTTTACAGCAGCAGAGTCTGAATCAGATTACTCCAGAATTAACACTACCAGACAACCTTTTCTGGACAAAGGGAAGGTCTGCCCCGTGGAAACAAGACAAAAACCAGGAGGGGAGGTCTGAAGCATAGGAGGACAGAACAAGAAAAACATCAGGCAGACCAGATATATGGGCAAGAGACTGCCGAATTAGATCTTTTAGTAAATATCTCTTCTGTTCCTTTATCTTCTGTACAAACAAATCTATCTAAGGGGCTATCGTTTTGTCGGATTTCTAATAGGGACTAGTTCCAAATGCAACTTGACCTATATGCTTTTTTTTTTCGCAGACAGATTAAAATCATTCTTCAAGTAACATTGGCTCTTCGGATATGACAAAGAGGTGTTACACAACAGGGTGGTAATGTACAACACATTGATACATCTATAGCTACAGCGGATTGTCCCCCTTTACATTGTGTGAGACTGGTCTCTATGTTAGAAGCAGATTTCAACCGCCACAGAATAATCATTTTGTTGAATCATATTAAGCTTACTCAACAGGAGTTTAAGCGATTAAGGGATTCTGAAACGTCATAGTGTTATTCACAATGCGACTGGAGTGGATCGACGTATAATATTGGTACTATAATCTAACAAAGCTATCACTATAAAGAAGGCGGACAAGGGTGGTGCACTTGTGGTGATAGACACCTATAGGTACATTGTTGTATCTGCCAATTGTCGATGTAGTAGGATCAACAAGTAATTTTTCATACAAGACTGAACCGTGAACTAAAGTTGTTGGTAGAGGAGGCTAGGCTAGATGGAATTATAGATGGGGCCTTGGCTGAATACCTAGTGGTATTTCTGCCGAATGTACCAGTACTATATGTTCTACCCAAGATTCGTAAAAGCTTGATTGACCTTGATTTTCGGGTAGAAGCTCCCTCTTTCACCATACAGCAATCTTTCTGAATTGTATATGGAGTACCTTTGGCACCTACACTAGTTCATTTGTCCAGGCCACAACAGATTTTTTGCTACTGTTAAAGTCTGTGGACAAATAATTCTAGCATCTTTTGATGTGGTCTCCTTGTACACATCCATAGAGCAGGATGTGGGTTTGGGAGCGCTGAAGGATGTGATGGCCAGCTCAGACATGTCCCCGGGGTGTACATGCCTGATCCTGGCGCTGCTGGAGTTTGTTCTCAGAAACAATTACTTGGCACCGCCATGGGGTCCAATGTGGCCCCCACATATGCCAACATCTATATGGCGGCCTCCGAGGACAGGTTTGTGTACACCTCTAAATACTGGCGACATGTCCGATGCTGGCTTAGATATATTGATGTTTTTTTGGTGTGGCAGGGCACAATAGATGAATTAAACCTGTTCCATGTGGAACTAAATAGATAAGTTGAACTGCAATTTACACATTGTTGGTCGAACTATAGATAGTTGTATCTAGAAAGTGTATGTTATAGAGAAGGGGATTTATTAAGATCTGATTATTATGTGAAAGTAACAGACAAGAATAGAATGTTGCATTAACAAAGTAGCCACCCGAGGAAAATAGTGGATTCATTATCAAGGAGTCAATTACTCCGGGTAAGACTGATAGTGGACAGTGAAGAGATAGTGGACAGCAGATTGGTTACAATGTGCAAGAAGTTTCTTGAGAGGGGATATCCATCTAGATTAGTGTCTGAACATAGACCCATTATTAATATGGATCGTGATACACTTATGATTAGAAAGGAGAAAAGTTGGACTCAGAAAGAATACCTCATGTCCACATATGGACCTATGAGTGTACGTTTTGCACAGGCCCTGAAGAAAAATTGGTCACTGGTCAAGAGGGCTTGTTCCAATACACCCTCTTGCCCGGCCACCAATTATGTCATATAGACGCGGTAGGAATCTGCATGATTCCCTGGTAAGATCAGACTTAGGAGGTTCTGAAAGTACCAGTGCAGACATATCTAAATATGGGGGAATCTGTTAAAGGGTTCCAGTTTTTCCCATCCCTACACAGGTAGAAAAATGTATCATACCGTTTAGGTTACTTGCGCTATGAACTATGAAGTGTATATGATCACGTGTCCATGCAGCCTTGATTATGTGTAGGGAGACTACCACCGAAATAAGGGATCGCATCAATAAACATAAAAGTACTATACGCAGGACACTTGACTTGCCAGCGGCGAAACATTTCATAGAATTGAAACATTCTGTTAATCAATTATGGTTTAGAGTGATAGATCATGTACCAGTATTGCGCAGGGCAGGGAGATAGACAGAACCCTCGAAAGAAAGAACTCAAATTGATCTTTCTACTAGACAGCTTGCAGCCAAAGGGTCTTCATTTGGACTTTACTTTAAATGTCTTTATGTAGATTTTTTGCTGTGTTTTTCCTCTGGTTTTGTTTTTAATGGGCAGAGGATATGTCTTTAGAAAGAAGAACATTTATTTTAAAATGTCATTTTATATAGACAAGATATGCATGTTTGGGGAGGTCAGGACAGCGCTTCACTCGAACCCGACAAGGAAAGGTGTGATCGAATTGATTTTTTGCATTTATCGTTGACAGTAAAGTTATAGGGCTGTTTGTATTGAGGGTTACTGTGATTATCTCTTTCAACAAACTATGTTGTTATAACGATATGATGGCATATCTGGTAGCTTGTATGCACTACGGTATACTCTCAATCTATAATAAATAATATTTGATAGCATGACCTGGTTGTAGATGGTCTCTATTCGACCTATGTTAAGGGATGTAGATTTGAGTGTCCACTTACTGTACTTTCCCATTACAGATGAATTGCCACCTGGACATTTAGGAGGGGGGGGGGGTGATTGCACACTCTACGGGGTGATTGTGTTACGATCATTCTGTGGGCAATGGTGCATCACTGGGAGATGATTTTGCTCCCATAGTGAACACCCATGAGTTGTGTTTCTTTAGTAGGGTGCTAAAATCCTTACACTAGGTACATTACATTACACACCTGAGTAAAAAAAGATTTTATAATTTAGTGGCGATATTCCTTATGGACATAATTTTTTGGCACATTGTGTAATGTAACATGGAGTAGACTGCCTTTTAGGCTGACCATTGCAAATATGAGTACTACACCAAGGTCGTAGGACATATTGCTGTTTCTATGAATAAGAGACACACTAGGATCTGTTGTAGCTTAACGACACATTGCATCCTCCGGTGATTGGTACGCAATGGTCGGGCCCCTATGATGTGTCGCTGTAATATTGGTGGGGTGATTTACTTAACATTAGCACAAACAGTGGTAGTGATTTCTTATACGTGTGCGCAGACACCAAGTTAGTTTTTTTTAGCCAGGAACAAAGACTGCTAATAATGAACACCGACCTAGATGAGTTACCAGTGAAGCGGTCATGGCATTTCGTAAAAATGCACCCGAGTAACTTTTCACTTGGTTCATACAGAGGTTGATTTGACTATTATGCACGTGTTTAGAAGGAGTGTTTTGTATGCGATCACTGATTCGCCGTATACAATGTGATATGTATTTAAACATGTTTACTTTATTTCATGCTTGATAAAACACTACAGCGGGGGTCGAAACATAGCTTCTTGTATAGGGATGTGTTATACAGCAATTTTTTTTTTTGCCATGATGTCACGTTCACCATTTAACCCCTTCCCGCTCCTTGACATACTATTCCGTAAGGATGAGCACATCGTTCGCGCTCCATTACGGAATAGTAAGTCGTGGGAGGAACGGCCATTTCAGTCATCCTCCCGGCACATAAAGGAGCTGTGAAAATGCTGTCTCATACAGCAGTTGCCGCAGCTCCTTCAGCGGGGACAGATTGCAGTGGTCCCCACTGATTAGACCCCTTAGAAGCTGCGTTCAATAGCGATCGAGGATTCTTAGGGGTTAAACCATAGACGTCCCGCTATATGATAGCGGGCGGCGATGGTTGCTATGGCAAACAGAGGCCTAACAACGGCCTCCGGCTATGCCACATACGGAAGCCTAGCGAGTCCCCTAGTGAGTCAAAATAAAAAACTAAAAAAGTTGTCAAAAAAAAAAAGCACCGATCACATGTACAATATAGGGAATTTATAATCTGGTGACAGAGCCTCTTTAACCCCTTAAGGACGCAGCCTAGTTTGGGCCTTAAGGCTCAGAGCCCATTTTTCAAATCTGACATATTTCACTTTATGTGGTAATAACATCGGAATGCTTAAACCTATCCAAGCTATTCTGAGGTTGTTTTCTCGTGACACATTGGGCTTCATGATCGTGGTAAAATTTGGACGCTATATTCTGAGTTTATTGGTGAAAAATTGCAAAATTTAGAGAAAACGTTGAAAAAAATAGCATTTCAGAATTTAAATGCATCTGCTTGTAAAACAGACGGTTATGCCACCCAAAATAGTTACTAGTTCACATTTCCCATATGTCTACTTTAGATTGGCATAGTTTTCTGAACATTTTTATTTTTCTTGGACGTTAACAAGGCTTAGAACATAAACAGCAATTTCTCATATTTTAACCCCTTAGTGACCAGCCCATTTTAGGCCTTAATGACCAAGCTATTTTATTCGTTTTTCTATAGTCGCATTCAAAGAGCTATAACCTTTTTATTTTTTCGTCTACATAGCTGTATGAGGACTTGTTTTTTGCGGGATTAGTTGTGCTTTTTAATAGCACCATTTTTGGGTACATATAATTTTTATATTAACTTTTATTAACCTTTTTGGGGGGGGGGGGTTATAAAAAAAAACTTAAATTCCGCCATTGTTCTATGCATTTTTAAATTGACGCCGTTCACTATGCGACGTAAATAACATGTTACCTTTATTCTATGGGTCGGTACGATTACGGCGATACCACATATGTACAGGTTTTTTTATGTTTTACGACTTTTGCACAATAAAAACACTTTTGAACTAAAATTATTTGTTTTTGCATCGTCGCTTTCCAAGAGCCGTAATTTTTTTATTTTTCCATCAATGTAGTGATTTTTTGGGCTCGTTTTCTGCGGGACAAGACGTAGTTTTGAATGGTACCGTTTTGGGGTACATGGGACTTATTGATTCATTTTTATTATTACTTTTTTGGGGGGCAATGGAAAAAATTTGCAATTTCGCCATGTTTTTTTGCGTTTTTTTTTTACGGTGTTCACTTTGCGGTTTAAATTACATATTAACTTTATTAATGGAGTCATTACGGTCGCGGCGATACCACATGTGTACTTTTTTTTTTTTACACTTTTACTAAATAAAACCACTTTTTATGGAAAAAAATGGATTTATTTTTTTACTGTACTTTTTATTAATAATCTTTATTTCACTTTGATGACTTATTTTATTAGTGCCACTAGGGGACTTTACTGTGCGATGTTCCGATCGCTGCTATAATGCTTTGGTATACTTCGTATACCAGAGCATTATTGCCTGTCAGTGTAAATCTGACAGGCAATCTGTTAGGACTTGCCTCCGGCGCGTCCTAACAGGCATATGTCCAGGGCAGACCTGGGGGCTTTTATCAGGCCCCCGGCTGCCATGACACCCCATCGGAGACCCGCGATTGCATTCGCGGGCCGCCGATGGGTGACAGAGGGATCGCACTCCCTCTGAACAAAGTTAAATGCCGCGGTCGCTATTGACGGCGGCATTTAACGGGTTAAACGGCCGCGATCGAAGTAAACTTTGATCGCGGGCGTTGGAGCAGGAGCTCAGCTGTCATCAGACAGCAGAGCCCCGGCACCAGCCTGCACGGGAGACCCGTGCAGGACTTAGACTAGGCTGACGTGAAAAGGCGTCAGCCTAGCCTAAAGCCCATTAGTGAATCACGTGAAAAGGCGTATTAGTGGTCACTAAGGGGTTAAAGAAAATTTCAAAAGTCTTTTTTAAGGTACCTGTTCAGTTCTGAAGTGGCTTTGAGGGGCCTATGTATTAGAAACCCCCATAAAATACCCCATTTTAAAAACTAGACCCCTCAACGTAATCAAAACAGCATTTTGATTCTCCTTGATTCAAGGAGAGCGCAGCGCGTATATCCTGCCGAAAACCGGAAGTGAGGCACTGGGGCCTGAAAGTGGGGCATGCCTCACTTCTGGTTTTCAGCAGGAGATACGCGCTGCGCTCTCCTTGAATCAAGGAACAGTCTATACACCTGTATTCTACACTATTTAAGGCTGCCTCTCATTAGACACTACACCCCTTGAGGAAGCATACCGCGAAACGCGCGTTGGGGTTTCCGCACGTCTGTCAGGCTCCCGTTTACACTCTTTAATGGGTAAGACCTTCTAGCAAATGGGGAACTTATGAAAGTATCAGTCTTTGACCGATTGTTAATTTTCTATTGGCACTTCTTGAACAATTGATACTTGCACTGGCAGTGTATTTTTCCTATATCTTCACTACTGCATACTTATGTCATGATATGTCATCTAGTGTCTATTACATACTGTCTTTCATTCACTCCCCATATCTATTTTCTAGATTGGTTATTGTATCCCTATACTTGTCATACTGAGTCTGCCATTCTTGTTACACTGGAATTATATAGAGTTTCTCTGTCCATTTGTACCTTTTTAAAAACAACTTTTTCTGTGTATGTAACTATGTTCAATAAAGTTTTCACTTTTTTATCATATGGCTTCCATGCTCCTCTCTCTCTCTCTCTCGTGTATAAATATGTATTGTCCAGATTCTGCAGTTTTTAGAAATGTCCCACATGTGGCTCTAGTGCGCTCATGGAATAAAACACAGGCCTTAGAAGCAAAGAAGCACCTAGTGCATTTTGAGGCCTCTTTTATAATAATATATTTTAGGCAGCATGCCAGGTTTGAAAAGGTGTTGGTGCCAAAACAGTAGGAATCCCCCAATAGTGACCCCATTTTGGAAACTACACCCCTCAAGGAATTCATTTATGGTTGTTATTTTGACCGCACAGTTTTGTCACAGCACCTATTTGAATTGGGCTGTCAAATTAAAAAAAATTCATTTTTTCCAATAAGATGTCAAGTGTTCAAAATTTCTTATTTTCACAGGGAACAAAATACCCCATTTTGTTGCTCAATTTGTCCTGAGTGCGGCAATACCCCATTTGTGGTGATAAACTGTCGTTTGGGCCCATGGGAGGCCTCAGAAGGAAAGGACCACCATTTGGCCTACTGGGGATTTTCTGGTTCGTAGTCATGTATGCAGAAGCCCCTGAGGTACCAGTACAGTTGAAACCCGCAAGAAGCGACCCCGTTTTAAGAACTACACCCTTAAGGCATTCATCTAGAGGTGTAGTGAGCATTTTGACTGGAGACCTACACCCCATAAACTGTAATGTGGGTTCTCACGGGTACGGCAATACCCTACATGTGGCTGTTATCAGCTGCCTGCGCACACTGTAGGGCTCAGAAGGGAAAGACGAGGGGGGATAAGCTGTGTGGAGTGCATCAGAGTAAGTAAAACTGGGGTAAATTATAAACCAAGGGATGTATGATAAATTTTAAAACACTTTCATACAGAGCTCTGGTTTTTCGGGACACGTGTCACATTGATATATTGTGTCATCCCTTATCCCCCTCTTATAGTAGACTTTGCACCTCTTGACTTTTTCCCTTCTTGCCAACTTTATTTTTCCATCAAGAAAGCCGTGCGAGGACTTATTTTTTGCGTAACGAACTGTAGTTTCGATCAGTACCATTTTTAGGTACATGCGACTTTTTGATCTCTTTATATTCCATTTTTTGGGAGGTAAAGTGACAAACTCGGGATTCAGGTACAGTTTATTATTATTTTCTTTTACGGCGTTCACCGCGCGAGATAAATAAAATAATTTTTTAGTTCAGGCCGTTACGGACGCGGTAATACCAATTATGTATAGTTTATGTGTTTGTTTATATATTTTTATTAATAATAAATGACTGATAAGGGAAAAAGGGTGATTTTTACTTTTGTTAATTTTAAAACTTTTTTTATTTTCTTATTTTTATACATCTTTTTGTTAACTTTTTTTTTAAACTTTATTACTTTGTCCCACTAGGGGACTTGAGGGCAGGAGGCCCTGATCGCTATTCTAATACACTGCACTACATGCGTAGTGCAGTGTAATGGAGCTGTCAGCTACTCACTGACAGCAAGCATAGTGGGTCCTGACTTTGTCAGGACCCACTAGGCTTTCGTCGATTGCATAGCCAGACACCATTGTTAGGTGTCCGGTTGTCATAGTCACCATCGCTGGCCGTTATCGTGTAGCAGGCCGGCGATGGTAGCTTAACCCCTAAAAAGCCGCAATCTCTATTGAACGCGGCTTTTAAGGGGTTAATCAGCGGGGATACAGCAATCGGTCCCTGCTATAGGAGCTGCGGCAGCTGCTGTACGAGACAGCAGCTGTCACAGCTCCTGCATGTGTCGGGAAGACAGCCGAAATGGCTGTTCTTCCCGCGACGTACTATTCCGTCGCTGAGCGCGAACGGGTCGGTCAGCGCGACGGAATAGTAAGTCGCTGAGCGTTAAGAAACTTTCTAAATGCGGTTTTGAATACTTTGAGGGGTCTAGTTTTTAAAATGGGATGTATATTGGGGGTTTCTAATATAGAAGGCACTCAAAGCCACTTCAGAACTGAACTGGTCCCTGGAAAAAAACAAAACAAACAAAAAAAAAAAAGGCTTTTGAAATTTTCTTCAAAATATGAGAAATTGCTGCCTACGTTCTAAGCCTTGTAACGTCCCAGAAAAATAAAAGAATGTTCAAAGAATGATGCCAACAAAGTAGACATGGGAAATGTGAACTAGTAACTATTTTGTGTGGTATTACTATTTGTCTTACAAGTAGATACATTTAAATTCTGAAAAATGCTATTTTTCCAAACTGCTCTAAATTTTCCTATTTTACAAATAAACACTGAATATATCTACCAAATTATACCACTAACAAAGTCCAATGTGTCATGAGAAAATCTCAGAATCGCTTGGATAGGTATAAGCATTCTAGAGTTGTTACCGCATAAAGTGACATGTCAGATTTGAAAAATGGGCTCTAACTAGGCTCGGTCCTAAAGGGGTTCAATATTGTCTGGATGGGATTTCTGAATATGGAATTTGCATCCCATTTAACTCTGAGTGGGGAGCTCCTGTTTCAGCGAGTGCTGTGGAAATACACTCTTTTACATACACCACAGGAAGGGTCAGTCTATTGTGAGGCTTAGTGGCCAGAGTGAAAACTGCAAGATTTTAGGATTTAACCCGCAGCCCTTTTTCAGATTTTCATTTTCGTTTTTTCCTCCCCACCTTCCAAAAGCCATAACGTCTTTATTTTTCCGTCGATATAGTTCTGAGGGCTTATTTTTTGTGGGATAAGCTGTAGTTTAATACCATTTTGTTGTAAATGCGACAGTGTGATCACTTTTTATTTCATTTTTTTGTGGGAGATTAGGTGACAAAAAAAAATAGAGATTCTGGCGTTAACTTTTTTTTTTTACGGCGTTCAAAGTGCGGGTTAAATATTTATATATTGTAAGGGTATGTTCACACGTGCACGTCCGTTACGGCTGAAATTACGGAGCGGTTCTCAGGAGAAAACAGTTCCTGAATTTCTGACGTAATGGCTTGTGCAGGCGTTTTTTGCAGCTTCCATTACGGACAGAATTGGAGCGGTTTTTCTATGAAGTCAATGGAAAACTGCTCCAATTACGTCCCAAGAAGTGACATGCACTTTGACGCGGGCGTCTTTTATGCGTCGTCTTGACAGCGGCACGTAAAAAAAAAAATAACAGTCTGCACAGTACATCGTAAAACCCATTCAAATGAATGGGCAGATGTTTGCCGACGCTTTCAAGCAGAATTTTCGGCCGTAATTCCAGGCATAAAACGCCTGAATTACGTCCGTAAATAGTGCGTGTGAACATACCCTAATAGTTCAGACTTTTACGGATGTGGCGATACCAATTATGTTTATTTATTTTTTTACTATGCTCTAGGGGGAAAATGGGGGGGGTTTTTTGAACATTTAATTTTTTTATTTTTTTTTAGCACGATGACGCTCATTACTCTGAAGTGTCGGCTGTAACAAACAGCCGACACCCGCATTGTATGGAGCGAGTTCACTCCGTAAGCCCGCTCCATACTTCCACCTACCCGACTTTGGCGTATGGATACACACACAACTTTAAATTAAGTTTTTAGGTTAGGCATAATTTTTAACAATAGGTCCTTTTTCTGAGGCCAATTCCCTTTTAGGGGGGAGTTCACACGGGAGTTTTGACAAGTTGTTTTGACGCAGAAACCACGCCGCAAAACACGCAAAAAAACGGCAGAAAATGCCTCCCATGATTTCAATGGGAGGCGGAGGAGTTTTATTCCTGCGAGCGGAAAAAAACGGCACGCGGGGAAAAGGGACATGCCCTATCTTCGGGCATTTATGCCTCTGACCTCCCATTGACATCAGTGGGAGGCAGAGAAACCGTATCTTGCGGTGTTTTATGCCCGCGGTGCTCAATGGCTTCGGGCGAAAAACGCAGTGAAAAATAGTCATGCAGGCAGAGGAAAATCTGCCTCAAAATTCCAAACGGAATCTTGAGGCAAATTTTCCTCCTGCAAAAAAAAAAAAAAACAAGAAAAAAAAAAAAACAAACAGTGTGAACCCAGCCTAAGGCCTCATGCACACGACCGTATTTTTTCCCTCCCGTAAATACGGGTCCGGTGTCACACGTATTCGACCCGTTTTGCACCAGTATTTACGGACCCGTGACCGTAAATACAGTTCCGGTGTCACCAGTATTCCACCCGCATTTACGGGCACGTTTTCTATGCAAAAATTGCACTGCACTAAATCGGCAGCCCCTTCTCTATCAGTGCAGGATAGAGAGAAGGGGCAGCCCTTTCCGAGGTAAAAATAAAAGAAATTCATACTTACCCGGCCGTTGTCTTGGTGACACGTCCCTCTCTTGACATCCAGCCCGACATCCCTGGATGACATGGCAGTCCATGTGACCGCTGCAGCATGTGATTGGCCTGTGATTGGCTGCAGCGGTCACATGGACTGAAACGTCATCCAGGGGTGTCGGGCCGGATGTCGAGAGCGACACGTCACCAAGGCAACGGCCGGGAGACCGGACTGGAGGAAGCAGGAAGTTCTCGGTAAGTATGAACGTCTTTTTTTTTTTTTACAGGTTGCTCTATATTCTGATCGGAATTCACTGTCCAGGGTGCTGAAAGAGTTACTGCCGATCAGTTAACTCTTTCAGCACCCTGGACAGTGACTATTTACGGACGTCGCCTAGCAATGCTGCCGTAATGACGGGTGCGCACATGTAGCCACCCGTCATTACGGGAGCTCCATAGACTTCTATGGGCTGTCCGTGCCGTTATTACGGCCTGAAATAGGACATGTTCTATCTTTTTCAACAGCACGGGCACATTCCCGTAAGAAAACGGGAAGGTACCCGTGGCCAATAGAAGTCTATGAGCCCGTTATTACGGGTCGTAATTACAGGAGTTTTTACGGTCGTGTGCATGAGGCCTAAGATTCCGCATTCCTGATCCACACATGCATCTTCAATCTAACTAACCACCATGAGAGGATAGCAAAGACAGCCACCATACGCAAAATATCCTTGGCAGAATCTAATGAGTGCAGGGGCTTAGAGGAGTTAGGACAACCTCTTTCCATATCTGATATGGGTGTAATAGGGGATGGTCCCTCTGGAACCATTACATAGACCAGCTCCAACTCTGGAGAATCACATGCTTCTGTGCCTTACATGGGACAGCCTATTTATTACAGTGAAAATAGAAAGTTACCACAGCACTGGACCACAAGTGGGTGCACGCCTCAATGGGACCGGATCCACTGTCCCCAATACCAGATAGACAAAAACAGACGAGGAGACAGAACTTCCAACATATGTCAGCGTTTTAATCACCCGTGCAACATTTCAGTCCAGCTTGAGAAAGGCCCTGTCGGACTGAAACGTTGCACGGGTGATTAAAAAGCTAACATATGTTGGAAGAGCTGTCTCCTAGTCTATTTATTACAGTGGGCACCATGTAATGATCAGAGCAGCGGAATCCTTAGCGCTACAAGCTGATCACTAGAGGAGAGATCACATAGGAGGTGCTGATCAAGCTGGACAACCCCTTGTTGTCCATAATACATTTTATTGCTCACAAAACTGAATATTTGATGGCCCAAGGAGGTTTTTAACCCCTTCCCTCTTTAGCCACTTTTGACCTTCCTGACAGAGCCTCATTTTTCAAATCTGACGTGTCACTTTATGTGGTAATAACTTCGGAATGCTTTCACCTATCCAAGCGTTTCAGAGATTGTTTTCTCGTGACACATTGCACTTTAAAGTTACTGGCAAAACTTGCTCGATGTGTTCAGTGATTAATTGTGAAAAACTCCAAAATTTAGCGAAAAAATTGCAAAAATTAGCATTTTTCTCAATTTAAATGTATCTGCTTGTAAGACAGATAGTAATATAACACAAAATTGTTGCTAATTAACATCCCCCATATGTCTACTTTAGATTGGCATCGTTTTTTTGAACATCCTTTTATTTTTCTATGACATCACTAGGCTTAGAACTTTAGCAGCAATTTCTCACATTTCCAAGAAAATTTCAAAAGGCTATTTTTACAGGGGCCAGTTCAGTTGTGAAGTGGCTTTGAGGGCCTTATATATTAGAAACCCCCAAAAAGTCACCCCATTTTAAAAACTTCACCCCTCAAAGTATTCAAAACAGCATTTAGAAAATGTCTTAACCCTTTACACATTTCACAGGAATTAAAGGAACAGTGTCATCACAAATAATTTTTTTATATGTTAAAGATGTTAGTGCCTTAATATAAACGTTTATTTTCATTTGTGTGTTTGTGTTTTACTGTTTCTTATTTTTACACTTTTTCTTTCCTATGGGGGCTGCCATTTTTTGTTCCATTTCTGTGTGTGTCGATTAACGACACACACAGACATGGAATACGGCAGCCACAGTCCCATAGGGACTGCGAACGACTCCCGTCCCATTGACTGCCGTGTACGGCGTCTGTGTGGGAACTGCGCATGCGCCGCTCCCACACAGTCCTATTCGAAATTGGCGCCGTCCGGCGCCATTTTCCTGTGGACCGGAAGTCGCGGCCGGACAGTAATATTACTACTTCCGGTCGCGGCTTCCGGACTTGTGCACATGGAACAGCGGCAGCAAAGGGAGCGGACGGGCCGGAGGGAGCCGCGGCGGCAGGAGCAGGTAAGAGATTTCAATGTATGTTAGTGTTTGTGTGTGTTTACTACTGTATGTAAACCTACTACACTGTGGGTTACCTCAAAAAATGGCGACACACAGTGTAGGAGGTTAAACCTTTCAAACCCCTCGTTTATCCCGGCACTAGCCAGGATAAAGGAGGGGGGAATGCTGAGAGCTCACTAGAGCGAGGGCTTTTAACCCAACGTTGCAATGCTGCAATTTTGGGAACAGCTCCATCTAGTGACCAAAAATGGGTAGTATTATAAATTAGAAATAATTTATAATATTTCCTGGACTCGTGCAAAAAAATAAAAAAAATTTGAACAATGTTTAATCACCCACACACTAAATGTTTAATTTTTTTTAAAAAAACATGTTTTTCGGGCAACACATTCCCTTTAAAGCAAAGTAGAGGTGAAATTTACAAATTTCGTATTTTTTTGCAGAAATAAATACAATTTTTTTTTTTTTATAACACAGAAGGTTTTACCAGAGAAATGCAACCCAATATTTGTTGCCCAGTTTCTGCAGTTTTAGGAAATATCCCACATGTGGCCGTAGCGTGCTACTGGAATGAAGCACCGGCCTCAGAAGCAAAGGAGTATCTAGTGGATTTTGGGGCCTTATTTTTGTTAGACTATATTTTAGGCTCCATGTCAGGTTTGAAGGGCTCTTGCGGTGCCAAAACAGTGAAAATCCCCCAAAAGTGACCCCATCTGGGAAACTACACACCTCAACGAAATTATTTAGGGGTATAGTGAGCATTTTGACCTGCACAAGTTTTTTACAAAAATTATTGGAAGTAGGCCCTGAAAATTAATATCTACATTTTTTCAAACAAAATGTAGGTTTAGCGATTCTCATTTCCACAAGGACTAAAGGAGAAAAAGCACGCAAAATTTGTAAAGCAATTTCTCCCGAGTAAAACAATACCCCACATGTGGTAATAAACGGCTGTTTGGACACACGGCAGGGCTTAGAAGGGATAGAGTGCCATTTGGCTTTTGGAGCTCAAATTTAGCAGGAATGGTTTGAGAGGCCATGTCACATTTACAAAGCCCCTGAGGGGACAAAACAGTGGAAACCCCCCACAAGTGACCCCATTGAGGAAATTATCTAGGGGTATAGTGAGCGTTTTGACCCCACAGGTTTTTTGCATAAATTATTGGAAGTAGGCCCTGAAAATTAATATCTAAATTTTTTCAAAGAAAATGTAGGTTTAGCTAATTTTTTTCCACAAGGACTGAATGAGAAAAAGCACCGTAAAATTTGCAAAGCAATTTCTCCCGAGTAAAACAATACCCCACATGTGGTAATAAACAGATGTTTGAACACACGGCGGGGCTTAGAAGGGAAAGAGCACTATGTGGCTTTTGGTGATCACATTTAGCAGGAATGGTTTGCGGCGGCCATGTCACATTTACAAAGCCCCTGAGGGGACAAAAACAATGAAAACGCCCAAAAAGTGACTCCATTTAGGAAACTACACCTCTTCAGGAATTCATCTAGGGGTGTAGTGAGTGTTTTGACCCCACAGATGTTTCATAGAATTTATTAGAATTGGGCAGTGAAAATAAAAACAATCCTTTTTCTTCAATAAGACGTAGCTTTAGCGCAAATTTTTTTATTTTCTCAACAAATAAAGGAAAAAAAGAACCCAACATTTGTAAAGCAATTTCTCCCGAGTACGGCAATACCCCATATGTGGTCATAAACTGCTGTTTGGGCAAACGGCAGGGCTCAGAAGGGAAGGACTGCCATTTGGAGTGCAGATGTTGCTGGATTGGTTTCTGGGCGCCTCTGGGCCCAAAACAGTGGAAACCCCCCCCAGAAGTGACCCAATTTTGGAAACTACACCCCTCAATGCATTTACCTAGGGGTGTAGTAAACATTTTAACACTGCAGGTGATTGGCAGAAATTGGTGTGCACTCGATGTTGCAGAGTGAAAATGGGATTTTCCGTAGATATGCCAAGATGTGGTGCCCAGCTTGTGCCACCATAACAAGACAGCTCTCTAATTATTATGCTGGGTTTCCCGGTTTTAGAAACACCCTACATGGGGCACTAATCTTTTGCCTGGACATACGACAGGGCTCAGGAGTGAAAGCGTACCATGTAAAATTGAGGCCTAATTTGGCGATTTACAAAGTATTGCGTCACAACTGCAGAGGCTCAGATGTGAAATAATAAAAAGAAACCCCTGAGAAGTGACCCCATTATGGAAACTGCACCCCTCAAGGCATTTATTAAGGGGTGTAGTGAGCATTTTCACCCCACAGGTCTTTTCCATAAATGATTGCACTGCGGAAAGTGCAAATTAAAAATTTATATTTTTCCCTAGATATGCCATTCAGTGGCAAATAGGTGATGCCCAGCTTATGACGCTGGCGACACACACCCCAAAAATTGTTAAAAGGGTTCTCCCGGGTATGACGATGCCATATAATGTGGAAGGAAACTGCTGTTAGGGCACGCTGTAGGGTTCAGAGCGGAGGGAGCACCATTTGCCTTTTGGAGAGCGGATTTTGCTTGGTAGTAGATTTGAGTATTGCTGGTGTTTCCGTTTATAATGTGGGGGTACATGTAAGCTGGGCGGAGTATATAAGGGGCATAGTCAGGTGGTATAATAATGGGGTAAAAAAAACAATAACATGATCCATAGATGTGTGTTACGCTGTGAAGCAATCCTTTCTGCACAGGCCGATGTCGCACTGATATATGGCGTCCTTTCTTATGCCCCTTTTGGTCCACACTCCGCACCTTTGCAGTTTGGGGAATTTTGCTAGGAAGTGTTGTCCTGGTATAATACGGGCACCCTCGCTTCCAGCAGATATGTTTGGGCTCTCCCCTTCCTGGTTCCCTAATTTTAGGTCTTTGATAAATCGCCACTTGAAACAGAAGAAATGTTCCCCTCGGGCACAACTGCATATTTTTTTTATTTCCTGACATATTGGAGCCTTAACTAATTTTATTTTTCATAGATGTAGTGGTATGAGGGCTGGTTTGTTGTGGGACGAGCTGTAGTTATTTTTGGTACCATTTTGGGGTACATGCGACTTTATGATCACCTTTTATCCTATTTTTTGGGAGGCCAGGTAAACAAAAAAACGCAATTCTGGCACAGCTTTTTTTAGTTTTTTTTATACAGCGTTCACCATGCGTTATAAATTACGTTAACTTTATTCTGCGGGTCAGTAAGATTCCGGCGATACCTAATTTATAGCACTTTATGTTTTACAACTTTTTGCACAATAAAATTACTTTTGTAAAAAGAATGTCTTTCTGTTGCCAAGTTGTGAGAACCATAACTAATTTTTTTGTCGACGGAGCTGTATGATGGCTTGTTTTTTGCGGGACGAGCTATAGTTTTTATAGGTACCATTTTTGGATACGTGCAACTTTTTATTCTAATATTTGTAGGGCAAAGTGACCAAAAAACAAACTCTGGTAAATTTTACGCTGTTCACCGCGTGCAATAAATATAATATTTTGATATCTCAGGTCGTTACGGTCGCGGCGATACCAAATACGTATGGTTTATTATTTTTCAATAATAAAGGACATGATAAGAGTAAAAGGGGGATTGTGTTTTATTTTATTACTTGAAACTTTTATTGGTTTCAAACTTATATTTTCCACTTTTTCTCAAGTCCCACTAGGGGACTTGAAGGTCCAACGGTCAGATTTTTTTTTTTCTAATACATTGCACTACCTACGTAGTGCAATGTATTAGATCTGTCAGTCATTCACTGACAGCAAGCCAATTAAGGCTTCGCCTCCCGGCGGGGCCTAAGTCTGCTTCCGTAATGGCAGAGCAGGAGACCATTGTGATTGCCTGTCAGGGCTGGCGATCTGCTAGTAACCGCTACGATTGCTGCATCGAAGGGGTTAATGGCAGGGATCGGAGCTAGCTCCGGTTCCTGCCGTTACAGGTGGATGTCAGCTGTAACATACAGCCGACTTCCACCGCTGATGACGCCGGATCAGCTCCTGAGCCGGCGCCATCTTGCCGGCGGCTACGGAAGCCGATCAGGCTCCACCGCCGGGTGGATCTTGACCGGCTTCGGTGCTAGGCAGACCGGGAGGCCAGTATTAGGCCTCGGGTTGCCATTGCAGCCACCGGAACCCCGGCAATTTCATTGCTGGAGTTGCGATGAGCTGCAAACACCTTAAATGCAGCACTCGCAGTTGAGCGCTGCACTTAAGGGGTTAATGGCGGGGATCTAAGCTAATTTCGGTCCCCGCAATTACAGCCGGATGTCAGCTGTCAGATACAGCTGAGATCCGACGATTATGGCACAGACTCAGCTTCTGAGCCGGTGCCAAACATTTGTCGTAAGTATACGTCATTTTGCGGGAAGCACTGGCTTTCCATGACGTATACTTACGACAAATGTCAGGAAGGGGTTAAAAAAAGGGTACATTGGACGGGCTAAAGGTGAAGTGATGCAAAGCAGACACGTGTCTGTCTTATAAATACTAGAAATTCCAGCACAAATCCAGTTTTCACTTTCCCCACAAAAGGACACGATTACATAATCCTAACAGGCATCTCCCGGAATCCTTAGAAGGGTCTACACAGAACAAGAGGCTGAGTGTAAAGCACAGATCTGACAGAAGAATTCAGCACAGGGCAGTATGAAGTGTACTCATTAACACTCTGTCCATCTCATTTTCAGCTTAACATTTAACAAGATTTCCTGTTTCTACGCCTCTATTTTTAGAGACAACTTTTACACTGAGCTACGACTGTCAAGTACATAGCAGCAATGTGCCTTGAGAAATACGGACACAAACAGCTTATTGGTTACATAGAGTTGCATTCTGGGTAGGAATATATGAGGAATTTAAAGAGCTAATGAAAGTTTATTTATATTGCCTGAAGATTAAAAAAAACTCGCTTCTCATATAAACATGTCTTGCTCTTGCAAAAATAAGCCTGTACTCAGATCCAGACTAAGGGGTATTTCAACATTAGACACTTGTATACGCCATAAATGTCAGTCATTAGAACAGTCACAGGTTCCGTCACATATTCCAACAAAACGACAAGACACCACTGCGGAACCCGACAGACCCTATTATAAAGTCAAGTCAGGTGCCGTTTGTGTCCATCTCCATGTGATGGATCTGGCACTGCATCGTGGTATCAGTTTACGACAGAGCGCAGGAGAGAGTGCAAAGTTTGTAGAGAATGAATGGAGTGGCAGTGCGCATGAGTGAAATGCAACTCAGTTCAAACTTGGGGTTCGGGCAACTTCGGGCTCCCCGTTCTCGTAAACGGTGGGGGTCCGAGCTGTCTGAAACCCACCGATCAGCAAGTTGCCCCTTATCCTACGGATAGGGGGTAACTTGTTGTAACCGGAATACCCCTTTAACCCCTTAAGGACGCAGCCTAGTTTTGGCCTTAATGCTCAGAGCCCATTTTTCAAATCTGACATATTTCACTTTATGTGGTAATAACGTCGGAATGCTTAAACCTACCCAAGCGATTCTGAGATTGTTTTCTCGTGACACATTGGGCTTCATGTTCGTGGTAAAATTTGGTCGATATATTCAGTGTTTATTGGTGAAAAATTGCAAAATTTAGAGAAAATTTTGAAAAAATTGCATTTTTCAGAATTTAAATGCATCTGCTTGTAAAACAGACGGTTATACCACCCAAAATAGTTACTAGTTCACATTTCCCATATGTCTACTTTAGATTGGCATCGTTTTTTGAACATTCTTTTATTTTTCTTGGACGTTACAAGGCTTAGAACTTTAGCAGCAATTTCTCATATTTTTAAGAACATTTCAAAAGCCTTTTTTTTAAGGTACCTCTTGAGTTCTGAAGTGGCTTTGTGGGGCCTATGTATTAGAAACCCTGATAAAACACCCCATTTTAAAAACTAGACCCCTCAAAGTATTCAAAACAGCAGTTATAAAGTTTTTTAACCCTTCAGGCATTTCACAGGAATTAAAGCAAAGTGGAGGTGAAATTTGCAAATTTCATTTTTCTTGCTGAATTTCAATTTTATTCATTTTTTTTTCTGTAACACAGAAGGTTTTACCAGAGAAACACTACTAAATATGTATTGTCCAGATTCTGCAGTTTTTAGAAATGTCCCACATGTGGCCCTACTGCGCTCGTGGACTAAAACACAAGCCCTAGAAGCAAAGAAGCACCTAGTGCATTTTGAGTCCTCTTTTTTATTAGAATATATTTTAGGCAGCATGCCAGGTTTGAAGAGGTGTTGAGGTGTCAAAACAGTAGGAATCCCCCAATAGTGACCCCATTTTGGAAACTACACCCCTCAAGGAATTCATTTAGGGTTGTTGTTACCATTTTGACCGCACATTTTTTTCACAGCACGTATTTGAATTGGGCTCTGAAATGAAAAAAATGTCTTTTTTTCCAATAAAATGTCATTTGTGATCAAAATTTCTTATTTTCACAGGGAACAAAATACCCCATTTTGTTGCCCAATTTGTCCTTAGTGTGGCAGTACCCCATTTGTGGTGATAAACTGCCGTTTGGGCCCATGGGAGGCCTCAGAAGGAAAGGAGCGCTATATGTTTGTTGGAGTCCAGATTTTGTTGGATTGGTTTTCGGGTGCCATGACGCATTTGCAGAGCCCCAGAGGTATCAAAGCAATGGAAACCCACCAGAAGTGACCCCATTTTGGAAACTACACCCCTCAAGGAATTCATTTATGGGTAATGTGACCATTTAGACCCCATAGTTTCTTCACAGAACTTATTTGAATTGGGCTGGGAATGAAAACAAAATTATTTTTGTCAAATATGTAGTTTTGGCTGAAAATTTCTTATTTTCACAAGAAACAAAATACCCCATTCTGTTGCGCAATTTGTTCTGAGTGCAGCAATACCCCATTTGTTGTGATAAACTGCCGTTTGGGCCCATGGGAGGGCTCAGAAGGAAAGGACCACCATTTGGCCTACTCGGGATTTTCTAGTGCGAAGTCATGTATGCAGAAGCCCCTGAGGTACCAGTACAGTTGAAACCCGCAAGAAGTGACCCCGTTTTAAAAACTACACCCTTAAGGCATTCATCTAGAGGTGTAGTGACCATTTTGACCGGAGACCTACACCCCATAAACTGTAATGTGGGTTCTCCCGGGTATGGCAATACCCTACATGTGGCTGTTAGCTGCCTGGGCACACAGCAGGGCTCAGAGGGGAAAGACGAGGGGGGATAAGCTGTGCGGAGTGCATCAGAGTAAGTAAAATTGGGGTAAATTATAAACCAAGGGATGTATGATAAATTTTAAAACACTTTTATACAGAGCTCTGGTTATTCGGGACACGTGTCACATTGATATATTGTGTCATCCCTTATCCCCCTCTTATAACAGACTTTGCACCTCTTTTGACTTTTTCCCTTCTTGCCAGTTTGGGGAACTTCCCCTGGAAAGTGTTGCCCTGGTACGATGTGGGTGGCCCCGCTTCCAGAAGTACTGGGTGCCCCCCCTTCTTGGTCCCTAAAGATTAGGTTCTTGATAATCACCTCTTGAAATTCCAGGAAAGTTCCCGTCTGGCCTGCACATCGACGTAGCACGTACGCATTGTACAATGCCATCTGTATGATGTGCCCGGCCAGCTTCTTATACCACACCGCATGGCGCTGTAGGGCTTCAGGATTTGATCTGACAAGTCCACACCTCCCATGTACCTATTGTAGTCCAGGATGCAGTCTGGTTTGGGGGTGGCCTTTCCTTCATATAGCCTAAACCTGTAGGTATACCCGGATGCACTCACAGCTTATACATCTTCACGCCATACCTTGCCCTCTTACCCGGCAGGTACTCGCGGAATTGAACCCTCCCTTTAAAATGTACATGGGACTCCTCAATAGAAATACACTTCTCGGGGTGTATGCTTGGGAAAACCGGGCACTGGAACGGTCTAATAGGGGTCTCCGTTTATACAAACGGTGAAAACTGGGGTCATCTCGGGGTGGGCACGGCTCATTATCAGTATAATGTAAGAAGCGAAGTATTGCCTCATTTATTTATTTTTTTAGGTTCCAGTTCAGTTCTGAAGTTGCTTTGAGGGGCCCATATATTAGAAACCCCTATCAAATACCCCATTTTAGAAACTAGACCCCTCAAAGTATTCACAACAACATTTAGAAAGTTTATGAACCCTTTAGGCGTTTCACAGAAATTAAGAGCAAAGTAGAGGTGAAGTTTACATTTTTTTTTTGTCAGAAAATACTCTTTATACCATTTTTTTTACAACACAAAAGGATTTATCAGAGAAACGCAACTTATTATTTATTGCCCAGATTCTGCAGTTTTTAGAAATATCCCACATGTGGCCCTAGTGCGGTAATGGACTGAAGCGCCGGCCTCCGAAGCAAAGGAGCACCTAGCGGATTTTGAGCCCTCTTTTTTATTAGGCACCATGTCCGGTTTGAAGAGGTCTTGTGGTGCAAAAACATTGGGAACCCCCCAAAAGTGACCCCAATTTGGAAACTAGACCCCTTGAGGAATCCATTGTAGTTTTCTTGGGGTGCATGCGGCTTTTTGATCAGTTTTTATTCTATTTTTAGGTGGCGTGGTGACTAAAAAACAGCAATTCTACTATTGTTTTTTTTGTCGTTTTTTTTTTACAGCGTGCACCGTGCGCTATAAATGACATATTCACTTTATTCTGCGGGGCGATACGATTATGGCGATACCAGATGTTTATAGTTTTTTTTTATGTCTTATGGCGTTTGCACAATAAAATACGTTTTGTAAACAATCATTCACTTTTTGTGTTACCTTATTCTAAGAGCGATAACGTTTTTATTTTTCAATCAATAAAGCCGTGCGAGGACTTATTTTTTGCGTAACGAACTGTAGTTTTGATCAGGACCATTTTTAGGTACATGCGACTTTTTGATCTCTTTTTATTCCATTTTTTGGGAGGTGAAGTGACCAAAGAATTGTGATTGTGGTTCGGTTCATTATTATTTTATTTTACGGCGTTCACCGTGCGGGATAAATAACGACATCGTTTTGTAGTTCAGGCCGTTACGGACGCGGCGATACCAATTATGTATAGTTTATTTGTTTGTTTATATATTTTTATTAATAATAAATGACTGATAAGGGAAAAGGGGGGATTTTTACTTTTACTACTTTTAAATCTTTTATTTTCACACATCTTTTTTTAACTTTTTTTTCACTTTATTACTTTGTCCCACTAGGGGACTTGAGGGCAGGAGGCCCTGATCGCTATTCTAATACACTGCACTACATGCGTAGTGCAGTGTATTAGAACTGTCAGCTACTCACTGACAGCAAGCATAGTGGGTCCTGACGTTGTCAGGACCCACTAGGCTTCCGTCTATGGCATAGCCGGACGCCATTGTTTGGTGTCCGGTTGCCATAGTCACCATCGCCGGCCGCTATCGCGTAGCAGGCCGGCGATGGCAGCTTAACCCCTAAAAAGCCGCGATCTCTATAGAACGCGGCTTTTAAGGGGTTAATCAGCGGGGACACAGCGATCGGTCCCCGCTGTAGGAGCTGTGACAGCTGCTGAACAAGACAGCAGCGTCACAGCTCCTGTATGCGTCGGGAGGACGGCCGAAACGGCTGTTACTCCCGAGACTTACTATTACGGCATGGAGCGCGAACGATACAGCTGCCATGACGTAATAGTACGTCAAGGAGCGGGAAGGGGTTAATGCTGCATTTAGGCAATCCAGCAGGATGCTGGGTTATTAGAGTTTTACTGTACAATGTCTCTCCTTCTATACAGTGTACCACAGAAAGAAAAAAAAAAACAACGAAAAAAAATATCACACTACAACACATGACACTTCCGCACCTCCATGCACTTAAACATTCTGCTTAAAGAGGCTTGGTCACCTCACGAGATCACATGTGCTGTCATTCACAGAAACTTTACCGAAGTGTCGGGAGTCTGAATAGACATCGCATCCTGGCTGGAGGTGATGTCTATTCACTCCCAAGACAATTCGGTAAAGTTAATGTGGGACGGTGTTGCGAGCACGGCTAAAGATGAATGGAGAGAAGTGTCCCTGATTAGTCAAAAAAAGGTACAAAAGTAAGAAACTAATTAGCTTAAGTTTAAAATTGTGCATAACTTGCTCAAAATTGGTCGTTTTTCAAAATAAAAAAACACTTATCTACATTACAGCGCCTCTTTAAGGCCCCATGCACACGACCGCAAAAATCGTCTAATTGCAGACCCATTCACATCTATTGTCCACGGACACTTCCCAATTTACGGGAAGGTGACCGGGCCGTAGAAGTGTACCGCAAAAGATAGAACATGTCCTACCTTTTACGGGCCGCGCTCCCATACTTTGTTTTTACGGGCACAGCCATGTGCATGGGGCCTAATATAGGATATACTCTGATAATGGGTCTTGGTTTATCAGAATGTATGTTATCCAAAACCCACAAATGAATAATTCATGCCCACATTTATGAAAACAAAACTTCTTACCTTTTTAAGTCAACTGTGGTCACATTGAACACTACTCCTTTAAGCCACAAGATCATGAAAAGTCTCTGCGAGAAGGGACAATTCCCAATGCTCTCCCCATCACAGCCAGCCTGGAAGAAAACCGCCAACTGAATTAATTATAGTAGTGCAAATGGTCTGTGTACATATGCGAGATTTAGCCTTTCATTTAAATAGCTTAGATTATCTGTGGCAGCAGCACGGAACTTGATTTAATCACAATATCAGTCCAAATTCAGTACACTTCAAAAGTTCAGAATCTGCAATGGCGAAGCCAAATGTGGAACATGCATTGTGCCCCTTAATATTCTATTACACACATGGTTTTTTTACTTGTCCAATGACACATTGTAACACTGCAGAAATACTTACATTTATTGTAAGTCTTTATCTAATCAACTTTAAGTGTCACTCAGGCTGCTAAAGGACAACAGCTATTCATGGTGTAAAACACTAACACAATGCGCTATTCTTAGTGCCTTCTGCTCATTCTTATCTGCAGTACCGTTGCATCGCTCTGAAACCTAATATAGCCAAGTGACCTGTGGACCAACGAACACTGGTTTTCAGGATCCTATGTAGAGACCAGACAGCTCAGTGCTATGTATATTAATCTTAAAGGAACAGTGTCATCACAAAAAAAAAATTCATATGTTAAAGATGTTAGTGCTTTATTAAAAACGTTTATATTTATTTGTGTTTGTGTTTTACTTTTTCTTATTTTTACACTTTTTCTTCCCTATGGGGGCTGCCATTTTATGTTCCATTTCTGTATGTGTCGATTAACCCCTTAAGGACACGGCCAATTTTAGCCTTGAGGACAGAGCAATTTTTTTTACATTTCCCTCTTTGCATCCCGACGCTCATAACGCTTTTATTTTTTGTACGACATAGTTGTATGAGACATTGTTTTTTGCGGCACGAGTTGTACTTTATGTACGTACCATTTTTTGGTACAAATACATTATCGTTTAATTTCTATAAATTTTTAATTAGATTAAAATGAAGAAAAAAAGCAGTTGCGCAGCAGTTTTAATATTTTTTTTTTTACACCATACACCGATCATCATAAATAATGGTATACATTTGTTGTACACGTTGTTACGGTCGTGGCGATACCAAATATGTCTATATTATTTCATGTTTTGGGACTTATATTTTAAAAAGTTTATTTATTATAAAAAATGTGTGTTTCTCTGTATTTTTTTGACTTTTTATTTATTTATTTACCATTATTTTTTTTTTACATTCATTTAACTTTTTTTGTTAATCCCATAAAGGGATTTATCATTTTGATTTTTATTTTGTAACTGTGATGTACTGGCATAGATCTATATGCCAGTACATTAGCCTGTTACTGATCGTACACAGGCAGTTGTTAGGACATACCTCAGTATGCCCTAACAACAGGAAATATGTTCAGACAGCCCTGGGGTCCTTCACTGGACCCTGGGCTGTCTGGCCATACGAGTTGTGGGCTTTGATCGCGTCACAGTTATATTCTGTGACGCGATCAATGTGCAGTCCCCTCTCTTTGAACGCCGCGATCAGCTGTCATCGCGGCGTTCAAAGGGTTAACAGCGGAGAGAAGATGTTTCTCTCCTCTCCGCTGTCAGAGCGGGGCCGTGGCTGTGTATTACAGCCGTTGCCCCGCTCTCGATCGCACACACAGAGACGGCAGGGACGGCTGTCACACAGGACGAGTATGCTCGTCCTAATGCGCGAAGTGCTCGCCGCTCAGGACGAGCATACTCGTCCTGTGTCGGCAACCAGTTAACGACACATACAGACATGGAATACGGCAGCCACAGTCCCATAGGGACGACGAACGGCTCCCGTCCCATCCACTTCTGTGTACGCCGTCTGTGTGGGAACTGCGCATGCGCCGCTCCCACACAGTCCAATTTGAAATTGGCGCCGTCCGGCGCCATTTTCCTGTGGACCGGAAGTCGCGGCCGGACAGTAAGATTTCAATGTATGTTCGTGTTTGTGTACGTTTACTACTGTATGTAAACCTACTACACTGTGTGTTAGCTCAAAAAATGGCGACACACAGTGTAGGAGGTTAGACCGTTCAAACCCCTCGTTTATCCCGGCACTAGCCAGGATAAAGGAGGGGGGGGGGGGGGGGATGCTGAGAGCTCACTAGAGCGAGGGCTTTTTACCCAATTTTGCAATGCTGCAATTTTGGGAATAGCTCCATCTAGTGACCAGCAATGGGAAATATTATAAATTAGAATCTAATTTATAATATTTCCTGACTCGTGAAAAAAATAAAAAAAATTTGAGCAATGTTTAATCACCTACACACTTAAATGTTTAATTAAAAAAAAAACATGTTTTTCTGGCAACACATTCCCTTTAAGCATTATTAGATATACACAGTATATTATTATTACCACAGAATTATACTCTAATAGGAATCATCTCACAGCACACACAAGGATCTGTTTCGCAGCTGGCTTTGAGACAGTGTACTATTTAATAAAAGTACCAAAATTAAACAGAAACCTGATGCGTCTGAAAGAGGCTTCTCCGTAATTTTACTGCGGACACTTTCCAGATGTGGCTGATGTTCCAGGCTGCAAACTGTACTTACATTGTACCTATGTGAAAGGCCAAAACAATAATGGAGAAAAAACAGTCCATACATTGTAAACAGGGCATGCAGTTAATTTACCTAGCTGCAATTTGAACGGTTGTCCTTTTAGGCTTCGTTCACATCTGCGTCAGGGTTCCGTTAGACCTTTCCATCAGGGGAATCCATAGCTTTCAGTTTGCATTACCACTGATTTCAATGGCAATGCTTCCATTGCTAATGGTTTCCATTTGTCTGTTCCGTAAGGGTTTTGTTTTTTAGGGCAGAAACAAAAGTGCAGTCGACCTAGTTATTGATTTTGCCAAAAACAAAAACAGAAACCTTACAGAACGGAGACAAACCAACCATTTGCAACGGAAGCATTACCATTGAAATCCATGGTAATGCAAGCGGAAAGCTATGGTTTCCGCCCATGGGTACCCCTGGCGGAAAGGTCTAATGGAGCCCATGAACGGAAGCCTGAAGCAGATGTGAACGAAGTCTTAGGCATGAACATTTTATTACTTTTTTTAATATATAGGGGATGGACAAGCTATGGTACTCTTTAGGAGCCAATCTGCCATTTTTAGTGGCACAGCAATAAGGTTTTAGAAGTTGAGGAAAAAAGCTGGTTATTTTTGTCTAAAGCACAGGATTTAGATGTGCTGAATAAAAAGGTTACATTGTTTGATGGGGGCAGAACTACACACAAGATTTTAAGTCTCCTAAATAGTACTTCGTATTTTGTCAATTGCTCCTTTAAATTTTTTTGCGCTTTAGTCAGGTACAGTCAGTCAATGTAAGGGTATTTTCACACGGCTTATTTTCGGCTGTTTTTCAGGCCGTAAACAGCCAAAAAAACAAAAACACGGAAGCACAACGCCTCCAAACATCAGCCCATTGATTTCAATGGGAAAAACGTCCTGTTCAGACAGGCCGTTTTTTTTTTTTCACGTGGCCGTTTTTAAGAACGTCTGCGAAGAAGTGCATGTCACTTCGAGATGTTTTTGGAGCAGTTTTTCAACGGACTATAGAAAAACAGCCGTAAAAAACACTGCGAAAAAAGTCGGAAAATCAGGAGCGGTTTTCCCTTGAAAACAGCTCCGTGTTTTTTGTCAAGCGTGTACACATAGCCTTAGGGTTGGCGTTTGAGGCTGAAAATCAGAGGTAATATAAAAGAGTGATAGGAAAGATAATTCTGGTCTAATGGGTCACTTATAACACCACCTGCATCAGACAATAGCTGCACTTACAATATTAGAACAGCATTATTGGAAATAATATTTTAGCAGATGAAAATATCTTAGAGGTTATCCCACTAAAAGCTTAGCCATTCTGGCCCAATAACTCGCCCGTCTACTTCTACATTGAGAGCATTGTCTGTAGGCGGGCAGCAGCGCACCACACACGATTGCTCTGAAGCTTGAACTCCCAGGAATGCATTGCATCCGACTCGCTGTAGCACTGTCCCCGCTTTTCAGTGTGCGGCTCATTGAGCGTCAGGAAGCAACTGCAAAGGGGTGTCCCTCTTCTGCAGCTTTTTTAAAGCATGTTCATTTGAAAATGCTTTATTTTGTATTGGGATTTGATTTTTTTTTTTCTTTTAAATACTTTTGGTGGGATAACGCCTTTCATATAAAATGTTCCTTCCCTACCAAAGCCTTTAGCAACATGCCCACCATGTTCTGTGGGTGTCAAGTTATATCAATGTACATTAGCATGAAGCTTGTACTCGAGACTGGGCCTTCCTAGAAGTCATTACTGACAGGACAAAAGAAAGACCATCCGTTCCATATTTTCTGTAAGCTGCTAACCTTTTGTGGAGATCAAATATGCTGTAGTATACTGGCATAAGCTTGCATCAGAACACATTATATAGGAGTGTAAAGGGCTACCCTTCTGAGTTTTGGGTGCCCATGCACACAATTATTCTGCCTGCAAGTCACAGCCTCTTGGCCAGCCCTGGAGGAATGTGACCTGTGCGGTCTCACAGATGGCCTGGATCTTATTTGTATAGCAGTATTATTGAGACGTTGTACAGTACTGTTACAATGACCGCTCTATAAATACAAAGTACTTTTGTATGTTGGGATTTGAGAACTCGTGATTTTTACATTGCATGGCACCACCACGTCAGTACTACTACAATACAATACTGCACATTATTTTTGCAGCGTGTAATGGTAGCAGCACTGTATAACATTTAGGCAACGCTTTAATTGGCAAACGTACTGTATGGCGTTTGTAATTAAATACTGTTTGGTATAGTTATTTGTGCACTGACTGTACGCTATATGGAGGGCATCAACAGAAAGAACCAGATAATGCACCATCTAATTTAAGAACAGCCCTGGTGAGCTTGACCCACTGCCATCCAATAGAAGCTCCAGATGATGGTTGCGATAGCAAGTGGGTGTTGTGATCACTTGACAACACTAGCAGATTTTATTAAAATAAAATAGAAGACTTCTGTTCCTGCTCCTTGAAATTTGTTTTAGGGTACAGTGCATCAGTTTGAACACAGGTTTATCTACCACAAGGATTGCCATGGATTGTAAATGTTGCAGGAGATGCGGCGACTAGAATGCGACAGTGTCACTTTAACACTGCATAAACTATGACCTAACCATATAAGCTTACAATCTATAATGAATCTTATAAATGCCTCATGTCAACAAATGCATATGGTTATTATGTGAAGGACATGGTAAGAAGCAAGATATTTTATTTTATTGAAACATTTGTTTAACATGTAATTTAGTATATGCATGGTGTTGTGCAGAGCAAGAAAATCCAAAATTATATAGCGAAGCATTCTATGTGGAGTTGACAGACCATGAAATAAACAAGGACATCACTGGCTTTGCCGTATATTAGTCACCATAATAATGTTCTGACAAATAACCAATAGAATGAGGGCAACTTCCATACAGCATCTGGCAAGCAATGAATGTTTCAGGACCCTAGTCATTTCAAAGCGGTGTGTGAAAAGACTTTAGTAAATTATTTAACTGTCCTCTGCATCCTGTTAATGTAAAGCGTGCTGAATTGCCTACCTATTCCATCTACAGTGGGAGTGGGACTGAAGAGGAGCATGTGACCGAGGACACGCAATATAAAACAGGTATTTCACTCAAATACTTCAAGAGACTCTGTCACCACATTATAAGTGCCCTTTCTCCTATATAAGGATCGGTGCTGTAATGTAGGTGACAGTAATGCTTTTTATTTAAAAAAAAACGATCTTTTTTCACAACGTTAGGAGCGATTTTGGTTTATGCTAATGAATGTCTTAATGCCCAAGTGGGCATACTTTTACTTTAGACCAAGTGGGCGTTGTACAGAGGAGTGCATGACGCTGACCAATCGGCATCATGCACTCCTCTTCTCCATTCATTTACACTGCACTAGCGATATAGATATATCACTATGTGCAGCCTCATACACAAGCCCTAACATTACTAGTGTCCTGATAATGAATGCACATGAAATCCAGCCTGGACGTCATGTGTGCTCAGAATCCTGACACTTCTGAATCTTTTTTTGTGAGATTCCGGCAAGTGAAACCAAATCTCGTTTAGCTTCGTGATCTCGCGAGATTTGGTTTCACTTGCCGGAATCTCACAAAAAAAGATTCAGAAGTGTCAGGATTCTGAGCACACATGACGTCCAGGCTGGATTTCATGTGCATTCATTATCAGGACACTAGTAATGTTAGGGCTTGTGTATGAGGCTGCACATAGTGATATATCTATATCGCTAGTGCAGTGTAAATGAATGGAGAGGAGGAGTGCATGATGCCGATTGGTCAGCGTCATGCACTCCTCTGTACAACGCCCACTTGGTCTAAAGTAAAAGTATGCCCACTTGGGCATTTAGACATTCATTAGCATAAACCAAAATCGCTCCTAACGTTGTGAAAAAAGATCGTTTTTTTAAAATAAAAAGCATTACTGTCACCTACATTACAGCGCCCATCTCCTTATATAGGAGATAGGGCACTTATAATGTGGTGACAGAGTCTTTC
Organism: Rhinoderma darwinii; assembly: GCF_050947455.1. Taxonomy (NCBI): domain Eukaryota; kingdom Metazoa; phylum Chordata; class Amphibia; order Anura; family Rhinodermatidae; genus Rhinoderma; species Rhinoderma darwinii. Next base: position 261,853,247 of record NC_134688.1, read on the forward strand.
ACTTAAAGAGTCTTTGTCACCAGATTTTGCAACCCCCATCTCCTATTGCAGCAGATCGGCGCTGCAATGGAGATGAGTAACAGGTTTTTTTTTGACGAGCATTTTTGGCCAAGTTATGGCCATTTTTATATTTATGTAAATAAAGCTTTCTAAAGTCCAAGTGGGCGTGTTTACAGTAAAAGTACAACTGGGCGTGTATGTGTGTTACATCTGGGCGTGTTTACTTCTTTTACTAGCTGGGCGTTCTGACGAGAAGTATCATCCACTTCTCTTCAGAACGCCCAGCTTCTGGCAGTGCAGACACACAGCGTGTTCTCGAGAGATCACGCTGTGTCGTCACTCACTTCCTGCCCCAGGTCCTGCATCGTGTCGGCCACATCGGCACCAGAGGCTACAGTTGATTCTGCAACAGCATCAGCGTTTGCAGGTAAGTAGCTACATCGACTTACCTGCAAACGCCGATGCTGCTGCAGAATCAACTGTAGCCTCTGGTGCCCATGTGTCCTCGCTCGTCCGACACGATGCAGGACCTGGGGCAGGAAGTGAGTGACGTCACAGCGTGATCTCTCGAGAACACGCTGTGTGTCTGCACTGCCAGAAGCTGGGCGTTGTGAAGAGAAGTGGATGATGCTGATTCGTCAGCATCATACACTCCCATTCACAACGCCCAGCTAGTAAAAGAATGAAAAACGCCCCGATGTACGCACATAAAACACGCCCAGTTGGACTTTAGCAAGCCTCATTTGCATAAATACAAAAATGGTCATAACTTGGCCAAAAATGCTCGTTTTTTAAAAATAAAAAGGTTACTGTAATCTACATTGCAGCGCCGATCTGCTGCAATAGGAGATAGGGGTTGCAAAATCTGGTGACAGAGCCTCTTTAACCCCTTTCCACCGCAGCCATTTTTTCAGATTTTTGTGTTTCCTCTACACCTTCCAAAACCATAACTTTTTATTTTTCTGTCAATAAAGCAGTTTGGGGCTTGATTTTTGCGTGGTGTTGTAGTTTCTCATGGCACCATATAATGTTAGTAGGAAACTGGAGATTAAAAAAAAAATAATAAAAGTGGGTTGGAATGGGAAAAAGAAAAAAAAGAGAAAAAAAAAAAAGCAAAGCAGTTTATCTGTGTTTTTTTTGGGGGGGGGGGGGGGGGGGGGGGGGGTTATAGAATTCACCATGTGGTAAAAATTATATTCAGCAGGTCAAATGGATTATGGAGACACCAAATTAATAGGTTTTTTTTATTTTGTGTTTTACTACTTTTACGAGGGAAAACGAATTGTTAAAAAAGAAAAAAAAAAAATTGGTTTGTGATGCCATATTCCGAGAGCCAGAACTTATTTTGCTGACAGCTTGGTGGTGTTAAGAGTTTTTTTGGGGGGCAAGGTGTAATTTTTATTGGTATCATTTTGGGGTACAACTCATTTATTCCATTTTATTGGGGCGCGAAGTTGACCCAAAAAACAGCTATTTGGGTGTTCATTAAAAAAAAAAATTTAAATGCCATTCAAGCAGGTTAAAAAAAAAAAAGTTATATTGCAATAGTTCGGATGTTTATGGTCTCAGCGATACCAGTTATGTTGGGGCTTAAGAGGTGTAAAATGGCAGACCTGAGCGCCTTAGTTACGACCTGTTGCATCCTCCAGCCTGTTCCATAATTCCCCCTTAATGGCTGCTACATACTTTAAAAACCGAGATATAGATACATAGCAGAGTGCGGTCGCCATTTTTGAAATCCTAACACTAATGCCATCTAAACACTATAAATAAATATGCATTGCTGCTGAAACTACTTACAATAGTTCAGTGCTTAGCGCACATTTTGATCAAATTGAGGACACACTCACAGACTGCTCCACCCACACTTTTGCATGTTGCCGTCCAATAAGCTGGACGGGTGGATGTTCCCAAGCCTACATTCACACGAGCGTGACAGATTTACGCACGTAAATCTAGTCTGTGCGCCTTGCGTTATTGCATCTGTGCTTTGCGAGTGGCATGTGTTTCACACACAAAGCACTTTTTTTTTATGGAATTGATGCGCAAGTCACACACAGCACACCGACTTCAATGGGAGCGTAAATGAGTGAAAACGCACCAATATAGGACATGTAGTGAGGTTTACACAGCGATCTCCTGCTGCGTGTAAACTCCTGCATGTGTGAACAGCCCCATTGAAATCAATGGGTTCGTGTGCCGTGCGTAATTTCCATGCACAGCACACGGATGAGTTTTACGCTCGTCTGAATGAGCTTTAAGGGTATATTCACATGCTTAGCAAAAACTTCTAAAAATACATCGCAGTTTTCAAGGGAAACCAGCTCCTGATTTTCAGCCGTTTAAGCAAACTCTCGTTTTTCGCAGCGTTTTTTATGGCCGTTTTTGGAGTTGCTTTTCTATAGTCAATGAAAAACAGCTCAAGTAGTAAGGCCTCATGCACACGAATGTATTTTTTTCCTCCTGTAAATACAGGTCATTGGTCACACGTATGCGACCCGTATTCCACCAGTATTTACGGACCCGTGCCCGTAAATACGTGTCTGGTGTCACCAGTATTTCGGGACCCATTTTCTCTGCACTGATCGGCAGCCCCTTCTCTATCAGTTCTGCAGCGATTGAAGGTAAAATAAGTAAAGTAAAAGAAGTTCATACGTACCCCAGCCGTTGTCTTGGTGACTCGTCCCTCTTTTGAAATCCACTCGCTGGATGACGCGGCAGTCAATATGCCCAATGCAGCCTGTGATTGGCTGCAGCGGTCACATGGGATGAAACGTCATCCCGGGAGGCCGGACTGGAGGAAGAGAAGGAATAAAAGCAAAAAACGGGTGTCTTCCATGCGCTACTGATCGAGGTAGTCATCCATACCATCCAATTTGTGAAAAGTCGGAGATTAGTCCGTGGAAAAAGGATTTATTGAATATTTATTCAATAAATCCTTTTTCCACGGACTAATCTCCGACTTTTCACAAATTGGATGGTATGGATGACTACCTCGATCAGTAGCGCATGGAAGACACCCGTTTTTTGCTTTTATTCCTTCATTTCCTTATTGAGACTTCATAGTCTAAGTTCTCAAATCGGGTCCTATGCTGCAAATCTGATCCTGACACCTGCATTGTGAAGCTGCCCACATCGTGGAGGCTATCGTTTTTTGGAATCTGTTACACTGGATGTTATGCTCCCAGCATAACTGCACCAGGTGAGCCACTTTCAGCCTTTGTTCACACGCTGCTTATCACAGTGTCATGCACTATTGTGCGCTTTGTGTTTTTTCTATCTCCTTCTGGACTGGAGGAAGAAGCAGGTAAGTTAACTTTGAAGACGATTAACTCCAGCAGTAGTCACTGTCCCGGGTGCTGAAAGAGTTACTGCCGATCAGTTAACTCTTTCAGCACCCTGGACAGTGACTATCCCCTGACGTCACCTAGTAATTACGGGTACACACACGTAGCCACCCGTAATTACGGGAGCCACATAGACTATGGGCCTGCCCGTGCCAAAATTACGGCCTGAAAAAGGACATGTTCCATATTTTTCAACGGTACGGGCCTCTTCCCGTAAGCAAACGGGAAGGTACCTGTGGCCAATAGAAGTCTATGGGCCGTAATTACGGGAGTTTTTACGTTCGTGTGCATGAGGCATTACGCAGTTTTTTCACGGGCGGTTTTTTATGTAGAAGTTTTTCTAAACGTCTGTGTAAAAAAAATAAAAAATAAAAAAAACACGCCTCGTCGGAACAGAACGCCATTTTTCCCATTGAAATCAATGGGCAGACGTTTGGAGGCGTTCTGCTTCCGATTTTTCGGCCGTTTACGGCCCGAAAGTAAGCCGTGTGAATATGCCCTAAAGGTGGTGATCCACAACCAATGTCTCAGAAGCCACAAAGGTTTGTGGCTGCAGATACATTTGTAAACATTGGCACCAGGTTCAGAACCATACGACTGATACTTAAAATTATTAAAAGTTTAATTTTTAACAGGGATTTATTTGCAGTTGTGGAGTGGTCAAACTTTTCATAGACCTTGTATTTTACTTTAATATTTAACGGGCTTCAATTTGACAATTGGCTACAAATGGAGCTAGTCATGTGAAGTATGGACTACGCTCCATTACCCCAGCCAGTAAACAGACGAGTGGCAAGGGAACTAAACAGAATTGGAGAGTCTGATCAGCTACCTAAAAATGCTGCTCTATTTAAAATATTGTGCCGTTTGGCTTAGGCCCCATGCACACGACTCTAGATTTAGTCCGTAATTACAGAGCCATTTATTTCTATGGCTAACGGACACCTTCCATATATTTATGGGAAGCTGTTCGCGCCGTAGAAACCTTTTGTAAAAAAAAAAAAAAAAAAAAAAGAAAGAAAAAAATAGGACTTGTCTTTTTTTCTTTTCTTTACGGACCGTGCTCCAATATTTTAGGAGTACGGCCCGCAAATGCAGACAGCTGTTCACAGCCATACGTGCCCTTAATCACCGACAGGGACCAAGTGCGCAGTCGTGTGCATGGGACCTAATAGAGACTAATAAAGTGGACTCATTTGAGGGGAGCACTCTCCTCTTTTTACCAGTGACTGACTGCCGCCATGTACTCAGCTGGATACACAGAGGCAGTCAGTCAGTGGTGATAGGGACAGGAAGAGGTAGGGGGGGGGGGTGAGCTCCCCTTAAGAACACAGTCGACTGATAACGGAGTCTACTGTACACTTTGTTATGCTAAACCGCACAATAATTTTTTATGTTGATTGGACTAATAGCATAGTGGACCTCCCCCGTAATATGCTGCCCTTAAATAGATCCACATTATAAGGGGTATTCCGAAGAGACATTTATAATATATACACATGATAGGTCATAAATGTAAGATAGGTGCGGGTTCCAGAGGTGAGACCCGCATCTATCTCCAGAACGTTCTCCCGCTTTCTTGCGGCTGAATTCAGACCATGAAAAAAGGCTACATTGTCGGGAGTTACGACAGCAGCATATGTCGCAGAGCTATGCCGCTTCAGTAAGTTCCATAGAACTGAATGGCAGTTACGGAAACAGCGTAGCTCAGCGAGCTACGCGGTTTTCGTAACTTCCAGACATATAACCAGGTAGTGTAGAAGGGGGTTTAGGGGGCCCCGCTTTAGAGATATGAGTGGGTCCCAGAGGTGGCACACGCATCGATCTGACATTTATGACAGATCCTGTGGATATGTCAAAAGTCTGATGGGAAGACCCCTTTAAGCCTATTTTGTGTATCCGTGAAACGCCTATACAGTACTTTATGGTGGCAATGTTTTTGGGTTTTTTTTCCCCCTCCATCAAAAGTTGAAACCTCATTTTATTATGCTAGCAAAATAAAGTCCTATGATCTTCAGGCTTTGCAAGTTCACAAAAATTAATTTGACACGGCTCCCTCTTCCCAGATGCCTGAAACACAGCTGGCAAATTCCAGCTGGTGACTTTAACGTTAAGTGTTTGCATGGCCAATCCGGTGATGTATTCCAGACTTGCTTTTTGTAAAGTCCATAACAAGGACTTATTTGGAGGGGCTGAAAGAACAAATAAACAGACAGCTCTGCAGACAAAACATCTGGCATTCAAATACAAAGACGGCCGCCGGTATAATGGAAAATTAAGCAATAGATGGGCCCATCATAGAATATCTGCCACAACATTATCATTCAGTTTCCCATCTACTAGGTAGTCTAAAGTTGATGCAATCTCTTTGTAAGCATGTATCTATGGAACATGTAAAGTTGGCACCTGTTCCTGGAAGAATAATTAAAAGCCAAAAGCCGTGCGGAAAGATCATTGTATAGTGACACATGTTGAGGACTGTCCTGAGACTGGGAAAATAATGAGCCATGGGAGTAAGTAGTGTGATACACACATCATGCTTGTCAAATAAGATTACATATCATTTCCCATGTGAATACAGTGGAATAGCGATCGCAGTAAAAGATGACTGCACTGCCCAGCATAAAGAAAAAGTGGGTACCAGTTAAGGCTAAGATTATGACCTAAATCAAAACCACGATTAATTGAACATGTAACCTACATTACGATTAATAAAGGATTTTGAGACCACACCCTTTTGCATGCCACACCCCCTATTTACATGCCGTTAAATATAAACCCTCTGAGCCTGCTGTATATAACATACCCAAACACTGCTCCTCTCAGTATAATGCCCCATAAATGCCCCCACAAAGTATAATGTTCCTACATACTCCTAACCCTGTTTCAATGATGTGGAGGAGATTCCTCTGCTCCTCCGGTATGAGTGGCTCGGCACATATTTTCAGATTCCGCTGGACTTCTGGCATATATTGGTGTTTCAAACACTATTCCTCCACCGTGTCCTCAACGCCCGCCCCATTTACTTATTTTTTAGCCTCAATGCCGACGCATCACGGCAAGTGCAGCAAAACAAGAAGTAAATGGTGTGGGCATTGAGGAGACCCTGGACAAATAGGATGCCTGAAACGCCGGTATATGGCAGAAATTCAGCGGACCATATAAATACGCGCTGAGCCACTTACAGCTCAGCACGGACAGGAACGAGGTAGTGACATCACGCCAATCTGCGCTGAGCCAAGAGCGGCCAATGTTACACAATAGATAATAGAACAGGGAACTGACGACCCCCTGCTCTACCATAGGATTCAACGGTTTCTGCGTCCTCAGGATGCAGATACAGTTGAAACAGGGAAAACTGAATAAACCGAAAATGTGCAAGATGGCCTCTTATCCGCACTGAATTTTTTTTTTTTTCAAGATTAATTGCCCAGCCCAAGTACCAGTATTGCATGTAATCGTTGCTACCCACCTGCCAGGTATAACAACATCTATGCCTTCATCATATAAAACCTTGCATCTAGCTGATAGCACTACGTAGCTGGTGTTCCAGACGTACGATAAAGCGGATTTATTCAATAATCTAAATTTTTGCCATTAGCGGTCGGATTATCAATGCTTGAAAAAAACAAAATATCCAAAGACTAGCTAAATATGCAGCAGGAAAGCGCATAAATGAGACCGGTCAGAAAACCGTTTGTGTCACTGCAGTAGCTTGTAACACTGGTGACATGAGTAAATTAATTTTGTCATTGGATATATTCTGGGCAGATTTGCAACCACTTTGGTTTTCATCTGGAAGCCTGCATGAATACTATAGATGTCCGGCTCCAAAAATTTATTCAACCCAGGTTTATAATTATAAATTAATTTAGAGATGTCAGAATCCTGGGAATGCTCCCTATGGGATCACCTGTGCTGAGCAGAGCATAGATCTCTAGTGGTTAATTCGAAGCGGTGTCCACTAGATAAGCATGTTTAACCCCTTCCCGCCACAGCCCTTTTTCAGATTTTCATTTTAGTTTTATCCTCCCCACCTTCCAAAACCCATAACTTTATTTTTCCGTCGATCTAGTCCTATGAGGGCTTGATTTTTGCAGGACGAGTTGTAGTTTTTCGTAGCACCATTTATTGTGCCATATAATGTACTAAGAAAAAAACAGTAAAAAACAAACAAAACGATTCGTTCATTGTTTTTTGCACATAGTTTTTACAGAATTCACTGTGCAATTAAAACATCTTCACTTTATTCTGTGGGTCAATAAGATTACGTTGATACCAAATATAGTTTTTTCTATATTTTAATACTTTTACAAGTGTAAAAAGTAAAATTTATTTAGTGTTGCCAAATTCCGAGAGCCATAACTTTATTTTTCCATCGATTATGTGGTAGGGCGGCTTATTTTTTGTGGGATAAGCTGTAGTTTTTAAGGATACCATTTCGGGGTACATGCGATGTTTTGATCGCTTATTTCATTTTTTGTGTGAGATAAAGTGACCAAAAAAATATATTCAGGCGTTTACATTTATTTTTTACGACGTTCACCGTACGGGTTAAATAATGATACATTGTAATAGTTCAGACTTTTACGGATGCGGCGATACCAATTAGATTTATTTATGTTTTTACTATGCTCTAGGGGAAAAAAAAAATAAATGGGAAACTGGTTATTTGAACGTTTACATTATTTTATAGATTTTTTTCTAACATAAACAACTTTATTTTACTCATTTTGACATTTTTTTTTTATTAGTCCCCCTAGGGGACTTCAACCAGCGATCGTTAGATCACTTGCACAATATACTGCAATACTAATGTATAGTATATCGTGATTCTGACAGGCTTCTATTGAGCCCTGCCGGAGGCAAGGCTTAATAGGTGTACAAAGATGGCGGACATGGGGGCCTTCATTAGGCCCCCAGGCAGCCATAGCAACCATCACCCCCCCCCCCCCCGCGATTGCATTGCGGGGGGCGCGATGAGCTGTTAGGGGGGGGGAGTCGCCCCCCTCTAACGATTTAAATGCTGCGGTCGCTATTGACCACAGTATTTAACGAGTTAAACGAGTGGGATCGTTACTCTGAAGTGTCGGCTGTAACACAGCAGACACCGGCATCGTATGGAGCGGGTTCACTCGGAGCCCGTTCCATACTTCCGCTACCAGACTTTGGCGTATGGATACGTCAAATGTCGGGAAGGGGTTAATGGTTTATTGCTTAACATTTTAGGTAGTTGTACATAGTTCAAGGGACATCTCTATATAATGCACATGGCAGAGCCACGTGTAGGAGAGACTGTATGGTGGCACACTTCTCTTCAATCCAGCCCAGTTTGATTCACAGCCCAGCGTGATCTCGCAATATCACGCTCTGACATCACTTCCTCCCACAGGTCCTTCACCGGAGCGATGGCAGACTGGACAGTTTCCAGCCGTGCCAGGACGTTTATCTGAATCTGTAGTGGCTGGAGGCAATGTCTGTTCAGTCTTACGTTGCTCCGGTGAATGCCCTGCAGTAGGAAGTTACGTTACAGCGTGATCTCGCGAGATCAAGCTGGGCTGGAATGAAGAGAATTGTATCACTCTGATTGGTCAGCGTCATACACTCTCCTATACAACTCCCACTTGGTGAATAGAGAAAAAAAAAAAAAAACAACGCCCAGTTGGGCATTTAAAAATAAATTGCATAAATCAAAAAATGGTCATAACTTGGTCAATAATAAAAGTTTCAAAAAAAAAAAAAAATAATAAAAAAAAAAAAAAAAAGTTATCTACATCAAAGCGCCTATTAGATTAGGTAGGAGATAGGGAAGTTATTAACTGGTGACAGAGCCGCTTTAATAAGACATCCGATGCAATGGTTTTTTTTCTGCCAATCAAAAGAGACCAGACAGAAAAAATGCCTTTGTCAAATCAGTGAAATGTGCATGAGACCTAATGCTGTTCATACATTTTAGATAGCGGTCGGACAAATAATTGGTTTAAACTGTATTTTTATTGGAAAAAGTTTTCAAAATACACACAAGACATAGACACGTATGGGCAGGCCATACAATCCATTTGACATATTAGAAAATACAATCAGACAAGACAAGGAGAAAGACCAGAGGGAGGGGAGAAAAAAAAAAAAAAGATCAAAAGAAATATTGGTAGCCAATACTTGTCCCACTGATCCCAAAAAACTCTAAATCTGTTCAGCGTATTATCAAGTGAAGCCGTCATATGTTCCATAGTGCGAATTTCCCTAATCCTAGTCAGTAAGACAATGTGAGAGGGAGGGGCAGTCTGTCTCCATTTCCAAGCAGAGTTTTAGCAGCGGTAAGAAAGTGACGGAAAAGTCGAGCTGAGGGCTTCTCCAATATCCTTCATTCAAGAGATCATGAAGAGGAGCTAGAGGAATATCCTGCTGCAACACCAAATTCCTAACCTCCAGCCAAAGCGGTTGTATCAGGGAGCAGCTCTAAAATATATGGAACAGATCTCCCCTCATCACCAACAAAATACCCAGATTGAAGCTATGCAAGAGGACAGGGGTAGGATACCAAAACATAAGGATTTTATATTGATTTTCTTTGTATGTAGTACAAAGGGAAGTTTTAGCTGCTTGTGACCAGATGATCTGTCAGAATGAGAAAGGGATGGATTTATTAAACAGGGTCATATATCTATGCATAGGTGGAGGGGAGTTATCCGGGGACAGCCGTATTGTGTAAATAGCGGATATAAGCCCTTTAGTAGTGGTAGTATGGCGACAAAGCTTGTAGCAGTGACCCGAGTGGATCTGAAGGTCCGCTGCATGTAATGTCTAATTTGAAGATAGTGGAATTTTTTTTTAGAAGTGATGATGTTGTGAAGCCTTTGGAAATATGAAAACGGGTGAAGATCTAGCGTATGAGGATCAACCATATCAGCCAGGTGGAACACCTCGGCACCCGTCCACAAATCGGATCACTCGGGAAGTAGTACCCCCTGGAATAGTAGGGGTATATAGAACAGAGGTTAAAGGCGGGCAATCCGACTTCAAGTGAAAGTCTTTTGCAGGTATCCCATACCTCCCGCTGAAAGCGCCTGGGACCCAACAGACGAAGAAGGCAATGCCAGCGGGTCACCCCGTAACGAAGAATTAGGATGAACAGGAGCCATCCACAATTTCTCTATTTCAGTCCACTTGTTGTATGCCCGAAGTGACACACAACAGGGAATGCGGCGAAGATGGGAAGCCAAATACTACTTCACAACGTCCGGGACAGACAAACCCCCCCCCCCCCCCGGCAGATCGACTAGACAATAAAACAGATTTCGGGATTCTATGTCTGCCGGAGTGCCATATGAACCAGAGGATGGAAGACTGCATTGTCCTCAGTTCCCCCATGGGTACTGCCACTAGTAGGATCTCAAAGAAATACAATAATTTAGGGAGCAGTGTCATTTTGACTGCTGCAATGCGTCCAAAAAAGGACATGGGGAGAGCAAAAGAGGAGGGAAATTAGCCTTGTAAACTGATACGTAAGAGGTGGTGAGTTGGACTCACCAATAAGTCAGGGAGATCTTTCCAATTGTAAGTGTAGTTTTGTTTGAGGAGCAATAGAGTGTGGAGTGGGACATTAACCCCTTAACGCTCCATGACCTATTAGGTCATGCTAACTGTAGCGTTCGCGCTCAGTGACCTAATAGTAGGTCATGGAGTAAACACGGCGCCGTTCGCGCGGGGCGCGTTCATGAGCTGTGATAGCTGCTGTTTCCGACAGCAGACTATCACTGCTCAATGTGCCGGGACCGATCGCGGAGCTCCCCCGCCGATTAACCCCTCAGAAGCCGCGTTCAATAGCGATCGCGGCTTCTTAGGGGTTAATCCGCCATCGCCGGCCTGCTACACGATAGCGGCCGGCGATGGTGACTATGGTAACCGGACACCAAACAATGGCGTCCGGCTATGCCATAGACGGAAGCCTAGTGGGTCCTGACAACGTCAGGACCCACTATGCTTGCTGTCAGTGAGTAGCTGACAGCTCTAATACACTGCACTACGCATGTAGTGCAGTGTATTAGAATAGCGATCAGGGCCTCCTGCCCTCAAGTCCCCTAGTGGGACAAAGTAATAAAGTGAAAAAAAAGTTAAAAAAAGATGTGTAAAAATAAGAAAATAAAAGATTTAAAAGTAGTAAAAGTAAAAATCCCCCCTTTTCCCTTATCAGTCATTTATTATTAATAAAAATATATAAACAAACAAATAAACTATACATAATTGGTATCGCCGCGTCCGTAACGGCCTGAACTACAAAATTATTTTGTTATTTATCCCGCACGGTGAACGCCGTAAAAAAAAAATATTAATAAACCGTACCACAATCACAATTGTTTGGTCACTTCACCTCCCAAAAAATGGAATAAAAAGAGATCAAAAAGTCGCATGTACCGAAAAATGGTAATGATTGAAACTAGAGTTCGTTACGCAAAAAAATAAGTCCTCGCACGGCTTTATTGATTGAAAAATAAAAACGTTCTGGCTCTTAGAATAAGGCAACACAAAAAGTGAATGATTGTTTACAAAACGTATTTTATTGTGTAAATGCCATAAGACATAAAAAAAAACTATAAACATCTGGTATCGCCGTAATCGTATCGCCCCGCAGAATAAAGTGAATGTGTCATTTATAGCGCACGGTGCACGCTGTAAAAAAAATAGATTAAAAAAACAATAGTAGAATTGCTGTTGATTAGTCACCGCGCCACCTAAAAATAGAATAAAAACTGATCAAAAAGCCGCATGCACCCCAAGAAAACTACAATGGATTCCTCAAGGGGTCTAGTTTCCAAATTGGGGTCACTTTGGGGGGTTTCCAATGTTTTGGCACCACAAGACCTCTTCAAACCGGACATGGTGCCTAATAAAAAAAGAGGGCTCAAAATCCGCTAGGTGCTCCTTTGCTTCGGAGGCCGGCGCTTCAGTCCATTACCGCCCGAGGGCCACATGTGGGATATTTCTCTAAACTGCAGAATCTGGGCAATACGTATTAAGTTGCGTTTCTCTGATAAATCCTTTTGTGTTATAAAAAATATGGTATAAAAAGAGTAAATTTCACCTCTACTTTGCTCTAAATTTCTGTGAAACACCTAAAGGGTTCATAAACTTTCTAAATGCTGTTGTGAATACTTTGAGGGGTCTAGTTTCTAAAATGGGGTGTTTGATAGGGGTTTCTAATATATGGGCCCCTCAAAGCAACTTCAGAAATGAACTGGAACCTAAAAAAATAAATAAATGAGGCAATACTTCGCTTCTTACATTATACTGATAATGAGCCGTGCCCACCCCGAGATGACCCCAGTTTTGACCGTTTGTATAAACGGAGACCCCTATTAGACCGTTTCAGTGCCCGGTTTTCCCCAGCATACACCCCGAGAAGTGTATTTCTATTGATGAGTCCCATGTACATTTTAAAGGGAGGGTTCAATTCCGCGAGTACCTGCCGGGTAAGAGGGCAAGGTATGGCGTGAAGATGTATAAGCTGCGAGAGTGCATCAGGGTATACCTACAGATTTAGGATATATGAAGGAAAGGCCACCCCCAAACCAGACTGCATCCTGGACTACAATAGGTACATGGGAGGGATGGACTTGTCAGATCAAATCCTGAAGCCCTACAGCGCCATGCGGTGTGGTATAAGAAGCTGGCCGGGCACATCATACAGATGGCTTTGTACAATTCGTACGTGCTACGTCGATGTGCAGGCCAGAGGGGAACTTTCCTGGAATTTCAAGATCTAATCTTTAGGGACCAGGAAGGGGGGGCACCCAGTACTTCTGGAAGCGAGGCCACACGCATCGTACCAGGGCAACACTTTCCAGGAGAAGTTCCCCAAACCGGTGGAAAGGGAAAGAGTCAAAAGAGGTGCAGAGTCTGCTATAAGAGGGGGATAAGGAAGAATATAATATACCAATGTGACACGCGTCCCGAAAAACCAGGGCTCTGTATAAAAGATTGTTTTAAAATGTATCATACATCCCTTGATTTTTAATTTACCCTGATGCACTCCGCACAGCTTACCCCCCTCATCTTTCCCTTCTGAGCCCTGCCGTATGCCCAGGCAGCTGATAACAGCCACATGTAGGGTATTGCCGTACCCAGGAGAACCCACATTACAATTTAAGGGGTGTATATCTCCGGTGGCGCATGCTGGGCACACTATATCGGACACTGAAATGGCATATATATATATATATATATATATAAAATTGCAAATCTCACACTGCACCATCTGCTGCGCATTATCTTTTACACAGTACCTGTGGGGTCAAAATGCTCACTACACCTCTAGATGAATGTCTTAAGGGGTGTAGTTTTTAAAATGGGGTCACTTCTCGGGGGTTTCAACTGTACTGGTACCTCAGGGGCTTCTGCATACATGACTTAGCACCAGAAAAGCTCCAGTAGGCCAAATGGTGGTCCTTTTCTTCTGAGCCCTCCCATGGGCCCAAACGGCAGTTTATCACCACAAATGGGGTATTGCCGCACTAAGGACAAATTGGGCAACAAAATGGGGTATGTTGTTCCCTGTGAAAATAAGAAATTTTGATCAAAAATGACATCTTATTGGAAAAAATATCATTTTTTTCATTTCAGAGCCCAATTCAAATAGGTGCTGTGAAAAAACTGTGCGGTCAAAATGATAACAAAAACCATAAATGAATTCCTTGAGGGGTGTAATTTCCAAAATGGGGTCACTTCTGGTGGGTTTCCATTGTTTTGACACCTCAACACCTCTTCAAACCTGGCATGCTGCCTAAAATATATTCTAATAAAAAAGAGGCCTCAAAATGCACTAGGTGCTTCTTTGCTTCTAGGGCTTGTGTTTTAGTCCACGAGCACACTAGAGCCACATGTGGGACATTTCTAAAAACTGCAGATCTGGAGAATACATATTTAGTAGTATTTCTCTGGTAAAACCTTCTCTGTTACTAAAAAAAAATTTAATAAAATTGAAATTCAGCAGAAAAAATGAAATTTGCAAATTTCATTTCCACTTTGCTTTAATTCCTGTGAAATGCCTGAAGGGTTAAAAAAACTTTCTATATGCTGTTTTGAATACTTTGAGGGGTCTAGTTTTTAAAATGGGGTGTTTTATGGGGGTTTCTAATACATAGGCCCCTCAAATCCACTTCAGAACTGAACTGGCACCTTCAAAAAAAGGCTTTTGAAATTTTCTTAAGAATATGAGAAATTGCTGTTTATGTTCTAAGCCTTGTAACGTCCAAGAAAAATAAAATAATGTTCAAAAAACGATGCCAATCTAAAGTAGACATATGGGAAATGTGAACTGGTAACTATTTTGGGTGGTATAACCGTCTGTTTTTCAAGCAGATGCATTTAAATTCTGAAAAATTCTATTTTTTGTAAATTTTCTCTAAATTTTGCAATTTTTCACAAATAAAGACTGAATATATCGACCAAATTTTACCACGAACATGAAGCCCAAAGTGTCACGAGAAAACAATCTCAGAATCGCTTGGATAGGTTTAAGCATTCCGACGTTATTACCACATAAAGTGAAATATGTCAGATTTGAAAAATGGGCTCTGAGCCTTAAGGCCCAAACTAGGCTGCGTCCTTAAGGGGTTAAGAGGGAGTGCTTCCGTTTTAGAGGTATTAATTGAATAACCTGAAAGCCTCCCATATCTATGGAGAACGTTAGTAAGGGTAGGAAGAGAGGTATGAGGTTTAGTGATCGTCGAGAACGGCATCTGCAAATAATGAGACTGAACGCTTTATCTTGTATTTTGACCCCGGCTAGATCTATGGATTGTCGGATTTGAGCTGCAAGGGGCTCAATACAGAGCACAAATGGAAGAGGTGATAGTGGGTAGCCTTGATACGTGACATTCCAAATCTGGAATGGGGGGGGGGGTTGGAGGTGGAGTGCGGAAGTTTAATCGGCGAAGTTGGAATAAAGGCCACGCAGAGCCGTCAAGAAAGAACCCGAAATCCCAAACGACCTCAGTTTCAAACATAAACGGCCATCCCAAGCGATCAAACGCCTTCTCCGCATCCAGGCTAAGAAGGATCGCTGATTCCTCATGCTTGTGAAGGGCATCAATAATATCAAGGGTCCTCCTTGTGTTGTCTCCCCCTTGTCTAAAGGGCACAAAGCCCACCTGATCTTTATGGATCAAAGATGAGAGCCAAACATTAAGTCTATTTGCAAGGAGATGAGTAAAAATGTTTAGATCAGAATTCAAAAGAGCTATGGGTCTATAATTGGAGCAATCTGCATGGTCCTTACCCGGCTTAGGGATCAGTCTAATGTGAGAATGCAGGAACGTTTGAGGGATGGGAGAACCCGTAGGAAGGCGTTAAACAAGGATACCATCTTTGGCTACCATCTTTGGAACCAGGATCTCCGTGAAAGTTTTACACACACACACACACACCTGGCCCAGGGGTTTTACCACCAGGGAGGTCCTTCAGTATGTCATCTGGGTGATGGAGGCCCGAACAGCCTGCATGCGTGCGAGCAGTCGTCTGATCTCTCGATATACGAGCTAGAAGCGAATGGGCTTTGTTGCCCCTGTCACAATATCCGTTTAGTATACAGGACTGATTTTTCTACCCCTTTCATGGCTATATCCTTAAGCTGTGCTCGAGCCTCTATTAATTTCCGCAGTGTCGGCACTGTATGCCGAGTCCCCATCTCCCTTTCCCGTTTAGTAATTTTGCGAAGGAGAGACACCCGTTTGGGCCTAGAATCCCTTTTAATCTAGAACCCATGGCCATGCAATGCCCTCTCATCACTGCCTTATGGGCCTCCCAAAGGGTAGAAATGGATTGAACCGAGCCTTCATTGAGTTTGTAGATTTCACGCATGTGAGCAGCCAGGCCATCCCCAAGAGCGGGGGATTTAATTAACGATTCATTTAAACGCCGATGACAGGCTCTCGTGGAGGGTCTACCAACCTGCATATTTACCGACACTGGCGCATGGTCCAACCAGGAGATCGGATCAATGACCGCTGACTGAAGCAATCGGAGGGTGGGGACATTACCAAATAATCTAGGCGTGTGAGAGTGTTATTTGTATGGGAAAAGAAAGTAGAAGACCTATCGCCAGGATGATCAACTCGCCACAGATCATAACGGTGAGTTTCCCTAATCAACTGCCTGAAACAAGTGGAAAGTCCCACGAGAGTAGGGGATGGAGTGTTGTGTGTAAGAAGTTGTGTCCATGACCGTAGAGAACGGAACATTAAAGTCTCCACCTATCAACCATGTGCCCCTATTGAGGTTTTGTAGTTTGGAGAAAACTCTGCAGATTCCATTCTTACGCAAAGTATTAGGGGAGTAGACGTTACACAAAACAATGGGCTGGCCATACAGAGTCCCCTCTAATATAACATATCTACCACCAGGATCTAAGTGTGAGGTGTGGAACAAAAATAGAGGAAGAGGGGGGAGGAATCCTCCAGCTCACCTGACACTGTGGATTGTGTCACAGCAGCGCCCGGATCCTCGTGTCGGCACACGATCTGAAGCAGGGAAAGAAGAGGAGTGTTTTGATCCAGCGCTGCGTGGAGTTTAAAATGGAAGCGGATTTCCAAGTTTAATGTTCTTGATTTAAAAAATAGTCCAGAGGTATATAGTCCTGGTGTGAAGGTAAGCGGGCGGTGATGTCCTCAGAGCCTACGCGTTTCGGATGCTTCTGCGTCCTTAGTCTTGGCTGTAATGTCTATTTGAAAAGAGCGCGCTGTCATATTTATATCCTGGTTCTTGCGGTGCAGCTGACTGCTGAGTGCGTTCCACTGTTGTTAACTATTTGGAACGCAAACCGGAAGTGGGAATGGTTACTACCCGTCATATTTACATTTTCATTTGCGTTTACAACTGACTGCTTCGTGAGTTTGTAATGTATGGTTATGTAAATTCAACCTGACTTGGATGTATTTTGTATTTCAGGTGGTGTTACTGTGTGGAGTGTAAGCAGGAGGGACGGACAGTCTCGTCATTCCCCACTGCCTTGTAACACAAATTTTCCTACAGACGATGGCAAATATGAGATTGGTAAGTGTTGTGTATATATGTTTAAATGAATGTTTATTAGAAATATATGAATGATTATTTTACAGTGTCATATAAGTATTGAGATCTTTCTTTTGATTTATAGAATGACATATTTATATTGACTGTAGATTGTTGACTGTTGCTTATTACTGTAGGTGGGCAGTGGTAGTGTGTTGTGTTGGACTAAGTTATGAGGGGGGTATTACCAATATTCTCTAATAGAGGGGAAAAAAATCAAGAACATTAAACTTGGAAATCCGCTTCCATTTTAAACTCCACGCAGCGCTGGATCAAAACACTCCTCTTCTTTCCCTGTGAGGTGTGGACCTGTAGAGGACACGTAGTGGAGATCATAATGGCAACCCCTTTCCTCTTACGACCAGACGTTGCAGAGTACACAACAGGATACGCCCTCCCAAGCAAAACTAAATGAACCAGAAGAATCCAAATGTGTCTCCTGTAGAAAGGCAACCTCAGCCCTTTACGTTAAGTGTGACAAATTTAACCATGATTATAGATGTATGGGAGAAAGATAAGTAACGTGGAAAGTGCAAATGTATACAGCTCACAGTTACGTAGAAGCCGGTCTCTGTCAAGTCTCATAGCAAAACAGATCTGATACTCTTCGTCCAACGAGGTCCGTAGAAGACAGTCATCTCAGCCATTAGCGTGGAAAGAAGCATAAAGGAAGGGAGAGAAACAAACCAGGGAAGCAAGACAAATATCAACAACAAGAAAATACATAAAATCAATGCACACCAGTTAGAAAACTGAATGTACTACCAGGGGAAGTATGATACCCTGGGGTGGGTGATATTAAGGCAAATGAAAGCTTGTAATACAATATTACACTTTGCAACTCTCTCCAAAAACAGACGGAAGAACTGCAAAAACAATACCCAAATCAAGGAGGAAGTCGGGCTCCAGCAATCAATCAAACAACTGTGTGGAAGGGTGTGGAAGAGTACTCAAATACCAAGTAAGAGGCTGGTGAGCCAAGTTGCCTTGAACCTATCCTACCCTGCCACAATTTACTTTAAAAGGAAAGAAATACAAATGAAACAAGAAATATAAGCTTAAAATCAGCCTAAACATTTCAGCTGGTGAAGAGAATATCTGGTATAAGATGACCAGAATCCTTCACATAAATCACACAGGTGCCATGAAACCGCTTAGTGTCCATCAAGTTGGAGCAGGTCTCGGAGATCTGCGATTTGGTGATAGTCTTGGAGTCTCCGCTTGTTTCTGATGGATTGCCAAACTGGAGGTGGAGGAGAGTGTGGTAGAGGAGTCTCCCAATTCTTCAGCTTAGGCGTAGGTATACCAAGGGTATCACAAAAGTGAGGCAAAACCCCTCGGTTTCTCAGGGTTGCAGAAACACCATCTCTGAGCTGTAAGGGAAAACGGGAAACACCATCTATAGAAGATATTATGGTCACGTAAGGTTACAAGAAGGACGAAACAGACGTATTTTCTGTCGAGTAATCCAGGAGAGGTCTGGAAACAACTGGATCGGGGCGCCTCCATAAGCCAACATTTTTATACTGTCTGGCTTTGAGCATAATGTCCTCCTTAGTACGGAAATCCTGAACACAGCAAATAATATCTCTAGGTTGAGAGGTGGTTAATTTCGGTTTCAATGCCCGATGTGCTCTGTCAAGTGGTATTTTAGGAGGAGGTGCACCCAAAATGTCGTTACAGATAGTCTCTAACATGAGATGAAGGTCCTCCGCTCCCAAGGGCTCAGGTATACCCCTGATCCGAATGTTGTGACGACGTCCCGTTATCCAGGTCCTCTAGATGTAATTGCAGGTCTCTAATGGAAGCGAGCTGAGAGGACATAGTAGTTTGAATCACAGAAACATGGAGTCTAGTAGAATCATGGTCTTCCTCCAGAGTCTCCACCCTAGTAGCGATTTGGTGCATATCCTGAGAAACCGCTGCTAATTCCGAGCAAAATGTTTCTTTCACCTCCTGTATCATATTCTTGAAGTCATCTTTGGTAGGTAGTTGTGAAAAGCATTCCCTCCACATTTGTGGTATATCTAAGGGTGGTGAAACAGGGTCATCCTGATCAGAATCTGAGGCAGACATGGGAGGTATCGGAGCATATGGGGTCAAAGATGGTGTGCCCCCAAAATCATCCTCCACCTCAGTCTGCCGGGAAGAGCTATAGGAAGAACCGCATGGTACCTCCCTATGCTGGACTGAAGACCTCTGGGATTTTAGGAGCAGTTAAGAAATGAGGGGCTGCATGGTCTGAGGACTGCAACATTGGTGGTACAGTCAGCATAAGAGCAGGGTCCCCCTCTTGATGTAGTGCACCACGTGGCATGGCGGCCGCAGCCCCATCCATATGAGGCCAGTCTCTCCCCTGACTGTCATGTGAAGCACTTGCCGACATAGGGGAGTCAGGAGGAATCGCTGGAGCCCTCTGGCTGAGGCGCCATGTCTTCCATCGGCAGTAACAGCTCCTC
The DNA here is from genome assembly GCF_050947455.1 of Rhinoderma darwinii. NCBI lineage: Eukaryota > Metazoa > Chordata > Amphibia > Anura > Rhinodermatidae > Rhinoderma > Rhinoderma darwinii. Next base: position 261,873,120 of record NC_134688.1, read on the forward strand.
CGGCTGTGTGAACGAGGAGGCCAAAGATGGCGGCTGATGCGGCTGGGGGAGCAGAGTGGACCGTCTCCTTAAGAAATAGACGTCCAGCGTCGGCGGAGCAGGAGCGACTTGAAGCACTGCAGGGGAAAGTCCAGACCTTTGGGGTCTCTTTACCCATAGGTGGGCACCTGTGACTGCTGTTTGCGGCTGTTGCAGAGTGGCAGGGCACAGAGCTCTGAGATTATGCGACCGGCGCAATAAGATGTTGGCCACGTCCGTCCAGAGAAATAATTGTACTGCTGACAACCATTACTCCCGATGCGCGCGCATGCACGCGCGCAAACAAAGTAGAATCTTAGATTTAATTTGAGAATGAAAAGGATTCAGAAATATTTCTATGCTTTAAAACATAACTTTATTTAATTATAGCTTTCCCAGATGCCGGAATGCTGAAGTGATCTATCCCTCTCCTCCTTATCACTAAGTCTGCAGCCTCTTGAAATGAATGTGACAACCCACATGGGACCTGTAAATGCAGTCATATGGCCACTACCCAGCTTTACCAGAGAGCTGACTGGACAGTGAAGAACACTTATATAAATGAGTCTAAGGGCATGTTCACACGCTTATCAAAAAACGTCTGAAAATACGGAGCTGTTTTCAAGGGAAAACAGCAGATTTTAAACTTTTGTTTAAAGAGGCTCTGTCACCAGATTTTGCAACCCCTATCTGCTATTGCAGCAGATAGGCGCTGCAATGTAGATTACAGTAACGTTTTTATTTTAAAAAAACGAGCATTTTTGGCCAAGTTATGACCATTTTTGTAGTTATGCAAATGAGGCTTGCAAAAGTCCAAGTGGGCGTGTTTAAAGTAAAAGTCCAAGTGGGCGTGTATTATGTGTGTACATCGGGGCGTTTTTAATACTTTTACTAGCTGGGCGTTCTGATGAGAAGTATCATCCACTTCTCTTCAGAACACCCAGCTTCTGCCAGATCACGCTGTGACGTCACTCACAGGTCCTGCATCGTGTCAGACGAGCAAGGACACATCGGCACCAGAGGCTACAGTTGATTCTGCAGCAGCATCAGCTTTTGCAGGTAAGTAGCTACATCGACTTACCTGCTAACGCCGATGCTGCTGCAGAATCAACTGAAGCCTCTGGTGCCGATGTGTCCTCGCTCGTCTGACACGATGCAGGACCTGTGAGTGACGTCACAGCGTGATCTGGCAGAAGCTGGGTGTTCTGAAGAGAAGTGGATGATACTTCTCATCAGAACGCCCAGCTAGTAAAAGTATTAAAAACGCCCCGATGTACACACATAATACACGCCCACTTGGACTTTTACTTTAAACACGCCCACTTGGACTTTTGCAAGCCTCATTTGCATAACTACAAAAATGGTCATAACTTGGCCAAAAATGCTCGTTTTTTAAAAATAAAAACGTTACTGTAATCTACATTGCAGCGCCTATCTGCTGCAATAGCAGATAGGGGTTGCAAAATCTGGTGACAGAGCCTCTTTAAGCAACTCGCGTTTTTCACTGCCGTTTTTGGAGCTGTTTTTCTACAGAGTCAATGAAAAGCAGCTCCAATACAGGCTCAAGAAGTAACATGCACTTCTTTTACGCGGCCGTTTCGAGAAACGGCCGCGTAAATAAACTGCCCGTCTGAACAAAACGCCATTTTTCCCCATGGAAATCAATGGACAGATGTTTGGAGACGTTCTGCTTCGGATTTTTCATCCGTTTACAGCCCGAAAAACAGCCGTAAATAAGCAGTGTGAACATACCCTTACAGTACAGAAGTCTATTAAAAAGGAAAAAAAATACACTGGGCGCTTCATGCTGCAGTAACTTTGGTAAATATTAAAAAGGTTGTATGAAAGCCGCTCACCTTGTCAGGTTGTGCGTATTCAAGCACAACACTGTGGATAAGTATCAAATGGAGTGTTGACTTTCTCAATGGTCCTCCCCTAGACTATCTGGAGAATCTGTGGATTGCCAAGAGTAATGGTAGGAGTGTAGTAAATACACAGGGAATTTGGGCACTGACACTCTAAACGGATGATATTCAATGTCAAAGTATAAAAACTTTTTTCATATAACAAGCAACACGTTTCGGCACTGTACTAGCACCTTCAAACCAAGCCTGAGGAAGGTTCTAGTACAGCACCAAAATGCTTGTTAGGGTATGTGCACACACTAGCTTCCTTTTACGTCTGAAAAGACACTGTTTTCAGGAGAAGACAGCAGAATCGTTTCAGAGGTAAAAGCTCCTCCTCGCATTATGCGAGGCGTCTTTGACGGCCGATCATTTGAGCTGTTCTTCATTGAATTCAATGAACGGCTCAAATTACGTTTCAAAGAAGTGTCCTGCACTTCTTTGACAAGGCAGTCATTTTACGCGTCGTCATTTGACAGCTGTCAAACGACGACGCGTAGATGACAGGTCGTTGGCACAGTACGTCGGCAAACCCATTCAAATGAATGGGCAGATGTTTGCCGACATATTGGAGACTAATTTTCAGACTTAAAACAAGGCATAACACGCCTCATTTACGCCTGAAAATAGGTTGTGTGAACCCAGCCTTATATGAAAATAGGCTTTTAAACGTCATCAGCTTAGAGTATAAGTCAGTGCCCAAATTCACCATGTTTTCACTACCATCTTACTGGTCCATGAGTGGAGATAGACCACCTACCAAAATATGAATTATGATCAAGCTTTGTGCTTGGGTTGGAGGGATATTACCCGTGACATAAGAAAAATTAAGGACACAGACAAAATAACTTATCACTCATTTATGTCACTACATAAGCCCTAAACAACGGTCCTATAAATATCCAGTAAAGTAACAGTGATAGCCATCGCCACAAACACGTGCCTATACATTTATTACTTTAATGATTGAAAGTCTCATATATATATATATATAAAATCTGTATCTGAATAGAACCATGCGGTCCGAATATTGGCACTTACAGTACATACTACTGATAAAAACTTATATATGTGCTTAAGCACATGAGACTCCTACAAAAAGTCACTGCTGCTCCAAATGTAGCTCGCAGCTTAAGTAGATCTGCTATTTAGCAAAACCCTCCATGGAAGAGTCAAGAGCTGGAGGAAGGGAGGCAGCAGAAGGGACTGAGAACAGAATTTAAGAGAGCGTGAGAGAGGAGGGGGAGAGAGGCGGAAAACTGGATGGTGGGAGAGAACACGAAAGGAGCCCAGTAGGGGGAAGGGTGTTAAACAGAGAATCTTTGAAAAACACATTAAACTGCAAGGAATGAAAAAAAAAAAAAAAAAAATCACAAATGTAGAGAATGTTCTGGAACAAGTTTCACCCTTCAATGTTGATGTTGAAGAGATTAGGAATTCTTATAGGCTTTCATGATTTTTGCTGCTTAATTAACTAAAAACAAAAGTCTATTTAATCAGTTTTCGTACCGGGAATATCTGAAAAGCCACCGCTGGGGCATTTCACCAATATGTGCACGTGTCTCATTCTTCCATAAAATGGCTCAATTCATGGTGTCAGGACAAGAGCTCCATCAAGTCATAGGTCATGGCCCAAATAGCTGACAAGTGCCAAAATTCCAACCATCTGGAATCTTTATGGCATAGGAAGCCTTTTTTTATCCGGACATTCAACTCGCTTATCTATGCATTTCAGTTCTCTACTTTTCTCTTTGTATTGTCCAAATGCAAGTTAAAGCAAAGTTAATGAATTCTAGCCGTTTTACTACATGTAATAGATCATTTTAGACCGCACTGACTGTTGGCACACCCCACATCCCATCATGTAGCCTAGGCGATAAAATGATAGGAGTCAATCCCTGGAGATGCACCTCCCTTAGCTACCAGTCCTTTGTGAAGATACTCCAATCATTTTAGAATAGCAGTACAGCTTTATGCGTAAAGATTGTTCATAGGACCAGTGCACTGGACACTAAAATGACCACGTCGTCACAAAAACTTACAGGAATTAGCCTGAAATATTTAACGTGCCAGCAATCTATCTTCTGGAGCAAATATTGTCAAATGAAGGCATTTACTATAGGTCACCCTTCAAAACTGGAAAATGCTTAGTCATTTCGGATTATGCTACAGCAGTGGTCTTCAAATTACGACTGTCCAGCTGTGATAAAACTACAACTCCCAGCATGCTCTAATAGCCGCAAGCAGCATTACATATAAGTGCAACAAAAGAGCATACTGTTACTTAGGCACAAGTTAGTGATGTCTCAAGTGGATGTACCAAGTCGCATAATGTATGGCTTAAAGAGGCTCTGTCACCACATTATAAGTGCCCTATCTCCTACATAATGAGATGAGCGCTGTAATGTAGGTAACCGCAGTGTTTTTATTTAGAAAAACAATCTATTTTCACCAAGTTGTGAGCGATTTTAGCTTTATGTTAATAACTCTTAATGCCCAACTGGACGTTTTTACGAAGACATCCCATTCTGGCTGGAGGTCATGTCTATTCACTGTCAAGACACTTCAGTAACGTTAATGTGGGTGTATGTGACAGCACATCGTCAACAACGCAGGATCACTGTGCTGAATACATGAATGGGAAGAAGTGCATAACGCTGATTGGTCAGCGTCATACACTTCTCTCCACAACGCCCACTTGGTCAAAAGTAAAAAAAACACGCCCAGATGGGCATTAAAAAAGTCATTAGCATAAAGCTAGTCGCTCAACTTGATTGTTTTCTAAATAAAAAAAACACTGCCGTTACCTACATTACAGCGCCGATCTCATTATGTAGGAGATAGGGCACTTATGTGGTGACAGTGCATCTTTAACCATAAAAATGTAAAGCTGCAACCTTTGATCGCTGCAATAACGATCCAGGACATTTCTACAATATAGGCTACCATTCAAGAGTGTCCTTTTAGCCCCCAGGGTGGTATTTCACAGCACACTTTTTTTATATAGGAAAGCAAGGCAGATTGCACTTTCAGTGGGTTGCGGCTATTGCTGCAAAAAAAAAAAAAAAAAAAAAAAAAAAAAAAAAAGTCATAGCATTCAACTTAAGTCTTTGAACCAACTTGTACCGTGCATTACTCCACATAGCTCATGCCTTAGGCCTCATGAGCCATATTATAGATCTGAATAAAAAACACCAAGTGTCATTGAGTCGTAATACTGCACCCAAAGACTTCACTGACTGAGGAGGAGGTTTTTCCCTCTTCAAGCAACAGAAAGTCAGTGCTCGGATCCCCACCGATCAAAAACTTCCGACATGGTAACCTCAAACTATTCTCCTATAACAGCATCGCTTCTAGGGGAGAATACCACAGTAAAAAGGTGCGGTATGGAGGCATCATATAGGCATCATATAGGAAATCAGATGGTGTTTGGCTGCAGAGCATAACGACGCAGAAACGCTAAGGGTATGTTCACACGACAGCGTCCGTAACGGCTGAAATTACGGGGATGTTTTCAGGAGGAAACATCCCCGTAATTTCAGCCGTAACGGCATGTGCAGGCGCTTGAACGGCGCGTCCATTACGGACGTAATTGGCGCTGCTTTTCATTGGAGTCAATGAATAACGGCTCCAATTACGCCCCAAGAAGTGACAGGTCACTTCTTTGACGCGGGCGTCTATTTACGCGCCGTCTTTTGACAGCGGCGCGTAAATATACGCCTTGTGTGAACAGACAAACGTCTGCCCATTGCTTTCAATGGGCAGATGTTTGTCAACGCTATTGAGGCGCATTTTTCGGACGTAATTTGGGGCAAAAACGCCCGAATTACGTCCGTAATTAGTGTGTGTGAACATACCCTAAGTGCGGTCGTGGCTCTGCCTTAGGGCAGCGATTCTCAACCTTCTACTCTACTTCGGGCCTTACCTGCTGGAAATGTAAGTCATAATTTACAGATCTGAGCTCCAGGAAATATTGTTTTCTCTATTACGATTGGAATAACTGGTTATAAATACAAGAATGCTTTTTAAAGAATGTTTCCAGTGATAGAAGGGAAAACTTTATATACATTGTCTGTTCCGCGGTTTGCGTTTTTTTTCACAGAAACAAAAGTTCTGCAGACTGCACTTCGGCGAAAAGAAAACCGGAAACCCAGCGAACTGAGACAAACAGAAATCAACTGAAGCAAAAGAATTACCATTGAAAATCAATGGTAATTCTAACGGAACCGTTGCTTTCCGTTTAATCTTTCGATCCTCTCTTCCTCTGACGAAAGAGAGGTAAACGTATACTCTGGCCCTGTTCACACAGAGTTTTTTGACGAGTTTTTTGGGGCAGAAACCACGCCAAAAAACTCAAAAACCGCCCGAAAATGCCTCCCATTGATTTCAATGGGAGGCAGAAGAGTTTTTTTTCCACGAGTAAAAAAAACTCGTCGTGGTAAAAAGCAGCAACATGACCCATCTTGAGGCGGTTTCCGCCTCCAAAACCCCATTTCAATGAGTCAGAAAGAGGAAAAAAAAACCTCGACGAGTGTTTTGACGAGTTTTTGTCAAACCACTGTGCAAAAACCTACTGGAGCAGTTTTTGCAGGAGGAATTTTCCTCCTGCAAAAAACTCCGTGTGAACACAGCCTAATGGTAGTGTTAAAGCAGCCATTCCATTTACAATAGGTGTATAAAGTTTTCCCTTCTATCATTGGAAACATTCTTAAAAAGTATGCTTGTATGTATGCATGCTCCCTCCCCAAAAAAAAAAAAATAAATGAAAAATTAAAGGGGTGATGTTATTGGTTGCTATGCATACCACTGGGCCTCGTGCATTAAAACCGTTCCAACAAAAATGGTCACAGCTATTACAGCACTTTCAAGAAAGTCACAGAAGCAGCTTGTAAACACCACATATCAAAAGTCAATCAAGTGACAATTGATGCAATAGCTGAATTAGTCCCATGTGAGTAGTTCCATACATCACAAAGAGATGAAAACATTTGTATGCAAGTGCTGCCTGCCAAGCTTCTCACAAAAGAGCAGTGACAACAACCATCCACTGAGGCCCAATAGAGTGGCACATGTATGGCAGGCCACCGCGTATTGTATTCTACCTTTACTAACATGCTGGTAATAAACCCAGCAACGCGTGACTGAATCATCAGTTGTTTTTGCTTTAGAACCTCGCATGCTGGGATGTTAGATTGCTCTATATTGTTAGATAGATTTTGCAAAAACAGCATGCATGGGTAAGGGTTAACGGCACCTCTGGCTGCTATGGTGCCCATGGAGAATGGTGGCCTCAACTAAAGTGGACGCCTTCCCTCTTCATGGGTGGTGTAATCCTGTGCAGGACTCCATTCTCCACAAACAAAGAAACATGCCAAAGAAGGGAGAAATTATGTTTTTTGCTATGGGGCCCCTATCCTCTATGTAAGCCCCTGAATAAGATAGATTACATTTTAGCTCTGCATTTGCATGGTGGCTTCCATTCATAATGGAAGTCCTAACGCTGATCCTGACAGATCAGTCACACAGACATCAGTGGTGCACCCAAGAAACCAATGACTTATATTGGGGTCCGTCGGGTTCCACCAAGTAGTTGTCATTTTAGAGTAAAAACCAATGGAATCTGCAACTGAGCCTTTAAACAGGCTTAACCACTTCCCGACCGCCCACAGTAAATTCACGTCTCTGTGCAGCGCCAACGTGAATTCACAGTGGGTGTTAAAAGCGCGATCCGGGTGTCTCAGAGCAGCGCTGACACCCAGATCACGCTGTTAACCCCTGCCTCTGGTCCCGGAGACATGATCGGGACCTAAATTGGTTCAGGTCCCGATCATGTGATCGCAGGGAAAGTTTGTTGCTACAACAAGCTTTCCCGGGGGCTGATTGCAGGTGCTGCAGTCAGTTGCATGGCAAAACCAGAGGCCATACAACAGCCTCTGGGTCTGCCATGCACGGCAGCCTGTGAGTATAAACCGGAGGCCGGTCCTCATAGGCTTCCTGTCAGTGTGACTCTGAGTCACACTGAGTTTATAATACATTACACTACCTAGGTAGTGTAATGTATTATAGCAGTGATCAGTGCTGCAGGTCAAACTAAACAAAAAAAAAAGGTTTTATAGACGTGTAAAAACAAGATAAGTTACAAAAAAAAATGTTTTTTTTCCCAATGAGAAGTCTTTTATTATAGGAAGAAAATGAAACCGTTAAAAAAAAAAAAAAACAAAAGTACACATTTGGTATCACCGCGTTCGTAACGACCCAAATTATAAATATTATCCCGCACGGTGAACGCAAAAAAAAAATTAATTGAAGAAAACAATGTCAGAATCACAATTTTTTTGGTCATCACCCCTCCCAAAATATAGAATAAAAAGGTGATCAAAAAAGTCACAAGTACCAAAAAATAGTACCAATAAAATCTACAACCCGTACTGAAAAAAACAAGCCCTTACACAGCTTTTTTTAATTAACAAAAAAAAAGTTACAGCTCTCAGAATATGGAGACAAAAAAAAAAAAAAAAAAATACATTTCATCGAAAAGTGATTTTATTGCGTAAACCCCACAAAACATTAAAAACTATATACATATAGTATCGCCGTAATCGTACCGACCCGCAGAATAAAGTAAAATGTCATTTATAGCGCACAGTGAACACAAAAAAAGAAGTCAGAATTTATGTTTTTTGGTCACTTTGCTTGCCAAAAAAAAAAATCTAATAAAAAAAGTGATTTAAAAAAAATAAAAAATTAAACAAAATCACATGTACCCAAAAATGGTACCAAAGAAAAGCTACAGATTGTTCCACAACAAATAAGCCCTCACACCGCTCCTGTGGGGAAAAAAAAAAAAAAAAAAAAAAAAAGTTCTGGCTCTCAGAATATAGCGACAGAAATTGTGCAGTGTCCAAAAGCGGATAAGATCGGGCACCATTTGTCAGTGCGACACCAGCCACATATCTATTAATTATTTATCGCATTATTATACCCTCTTATGTCCTGATCTACTCTGCCCAGCTTAGGGCCTGTTCAAATCACCGTTCGCTTTACGTTCCGGGGTTCCGTCGGGTGAACACCGCAACGGAAAGTGAAAGTGAAGCCACAGCTTCCGTTTCAGTCACCATTGATATCAATGGTGACGGAAACATCGCAAATGGTTTCGTCACCATTCCGGCAGATTTCCGTTTTAACGACGGAATAGCGGAGTCGACTGCGCTATTGATTCCGTTGGAAAACCGGAAACCTGCCGGAATGACGAACGGAAACCATTAGCGATGTTTCCGTCACCATTGAGATCAATAGTGACTGAGACGGAAGCTGTGGTTTCATTTTCACTTTCCGTTGTGGGGTTCACCCGACGGAAACCTCAGACGGAACCCTGGAATAGAAAGCGAACGGTGATGTGAACAGGCCCTTACATATACCCCCACATTATAAAATGAAATACCAGCAAAACCCTAAAACAGAACTATTACCAAGTAAAATCTGCGCTCCAAAAGCCAAATGGCGCTCCCTCCCTTCTGAGCGTGCACACGAGCTTACGTCCACATATGACATTTTATATCCGGGAGAACCCTCTCAACATTGTATGAGGTATTTGTCTTCAGTGGCACAAACTGGGCACAACATATTGTGCATTAAAATGGCATATCAGTGGAAAATTAAAACTTTCACTTCGCACCATCCGCTGCGCATTAACGCCTTAATAGCATGTCGTGGTGCAGAGGGTTATATATGGAGCGGGCTCATGCTCTGCGCCCACTCCATATTTTGCAGGTGTCAGCTGTGTATTACAGCTGACACCCGGGCCTAACGGACAGGAATAGCGATCGCGCGGTTACAGGAGCCTGTAAAAATGATATTCTACTGCAATACATTAGTATAGCAGTGTATTGTACCAGCGATCTAATTATCGCTTGTTCCAGTTCCCTAGGGGGATTAATAAAAGGTGTATTAAAAAAAAAACAAAAAAAATAAAAAAGTTTCGTTTAAAAAATATATAGTATATTCAAAGCCCAAAAAAATCCCCCTTTCCCACGTTTCCTCTAAAGTAATGTAAGAAATAAAATAAACAAAATTGGTATCGCTGCATCTGTAAAAAGGTACCAATAAAAACTACAGCTAGTCCCGCAAAAAAATAAGCCCTCACACCTTTAAAATCGACTAAAAAAAAATAAAAAAAACCTAGTTTTTACTTTGTAAAAGTAGTAAGATATAAAACAAAAAAAAAAAAAAGCTGTATACATTTGGTATCACCATAATCGTATTAAGTCACAGAAAAAAATTTAAGTTGTTTTTACCGCATGGTGAAAGCCGTAAATATGAAACCCAAACAATGGAGGAATCGCAGCTTTTTCAAATTTCAGCCTGCAAATAATTTTATTTTCCGTTTCCCAGTACATTAAATGGTGTCACTAGAAAATACAACTTCTCCCGCAAAAAATAAACGAGCACACCGCTCTGATGGAAAAAGTTATGGCTCTTGGAAAGCAGGGAGGGAAAAACTAATATGTAAAAGCAAAAAAAAAAAAAAAAACGGATTTCTATTGAGAAAGCATTTATGACCACGTGGGGTATTTTGCCGTACTTGGGAGAAATGGCTTTACAAATGTTGGGGTGCTTTTTCTCCTTTATGAAAATAAAAAAAATTCAAATGTTGATATTCATTTTCACAGCCTGAAGGCTTATTTACACGAACGTGTAAAACGTCCGTGCAATGCGCGTGATTTTCACGCGCCTCGCACGGACTTATGTTAGTCTATGGGGCCTTGCAGACAGTCCGTGATTTTCACCCAGCGTGAAACGCACATGTCTTATATTTGTGTGTTTCTCGCACATCACGCACCCATTAAAGTCAATGGGTGCATGAAAATCATGCGCAGCACACGGAAGCACTTCCGTGTGATTCGCGCAACAGCAGTAAAAAGTATGAATGAAAACAGAAAAGCACCACGTTTACAGAGTCATAATAATGGCGGCTGCGCGAAAATCAAGCAGCCACGCATCAATTCTGCAAAAGACCTGTGGGGTCTAAATGCTCACTATACCCCTAGATAGATTCCTTAAGGGGTGTAGGTTCCCAAATGGGATCAGTTTTGGGGTGTTACCACTGTTTTGGTACCTCAGGGGCTTTGCAAATGCAACATGACACCCAAAAACTATTCTAACTAAATTTGAACTCCAAAAGCCAAATATTGTTCCTTCCCTTCTGAGTCTTGTCGTGGGTCCAAACAGCAGTTTATTACCACATATGGCGTATTGCTGTAAACACGACAAATTGCTCTACAAATTTTTGGGTGCTTTTTCTCCTTTATTCATTGTAAAAATTAAACATATCTATGTTTTTTTCAGCAAAAGAAAAAAAATAAAAAAAATATCTAGATTTTCATTTTCACGGTCTAATTCCACTAAATTCAGCAAAAACACTGTTGGGTCAAAATGCTAACTATACCCTTAGAAAAATTCCTTGAGGGGTGTAGTCTCGAAAATGGGGTCACTTTGGGGGGGGGGGGGGTTCCACTGTTTTGGTCCCTCAAGGGTGTCGCAAGGTCACGCTGTAAATGACAGGTTACAGCGAGATTACGCTTGCTCTGCTGCAAGTACCACAGAAACGTTACCCAAGTGTCAGGATTGTGAATAGACATCCCGTCCTGGCTGGAAGGAATGTCAATTCACTGTCTAAACACTTCAGTAACGTTAATGTGTCAGTATAAGACAACACATACTGATCTAGCAGGATCCCTATGCGCTGAGGTAATGAATGGAGAGAAGTGCATGACGCTGATTGGTCAGCGTCATACACTCCTCTGTACAACGCCCACTTGGTCAATAATAAAAACACGCCCAGTTGTCCATTAAGAAACTAATTAGCATAAAGCTAAATTCCCTAATGTGGTGAAAATAGATAGTCTTTCTAAATAAAAAACACTGCGGTCACCTACATTACAGCGCCTATCTCATTATGTAGGAGATGGGGCACTTATAATGTGGTGAGAGATGCCAGTAGAAATACACCAGTTCTGAACGGCCCACCGAGTCAACACCACTAAGCAATAAGAAGACCAAGTAGCTCTCCAAACAGGTCAGAGGCAAAGTTATGAAGGAGTATAGATCAGAATGGTGCTATAAAAAAATATCCCAAAACTTTGGACATTCTACGGAGCATTATTAAATCCATTATAACAATATGGAAAGAATAAGGCAAAACTGCAAACCTAACGAGAGACCATATCTCAGAGACTGGGCAAGGAGGGCATTAATCAGATTTCACAGACATTAACAATAACATTGAGGGAGCGCCAAAGATCCACAGCGGAGATGGAAGTTTCTATCCATAGGACCTCTATAAGCCGTACACTCCACAAAGAAGGGTTTTCGGAAGAGTGGCCAGAACAACAACGATTGCTTAAAGAGACTGTCACCACATTATAAGTGCCCTATCTCCTATAAGGAGATCGGCGCTGTAATGCTTTTTATTTGAAAAAACAATCTTTTTTCACAACGTTAGGAGCGATTTTGGTTTATGCTAATGAGCTTTCTTAATGCCCAAGTGGGCGTACTTTTACTTTCGACCAAGTGGGCGTTGTACAGAGGAGTGCATGACGCTGAACAATCGGCATCATGCACTCCTCTCCATTCATTTAAACTGCACTAGCGATATAGATATATCACTATGTGCAGCCACATACACAAACCCTAACATTACTACAGTGTCCTGATAATGCAGGGACTGGAAAAGTGGTCAGAATTGAAGGAAGAAATAGGGCAATTCTTGAGGAAAACCTGTTTCAGGCTGGGTTCCCACATAAGGTGCGTTTTTAAATTCCACGCTATGACAATTTATGCTGCGTGCTCTGTGCAGAGATGCTGCGTGTTTGGCCCATAGACTTCAATAGGGAGAAGAAATTCCGCAACAGATTTGTTGTTGTGGTTTTAACAGTGTTTATTCAGCAAAAGCCATTGGAAATCCGCAGGCGCACATATGATTTGCTATAACCAACGTTTAACACTAAGGCCCTGTTCACAGATTCTTGCCGTGGAAACCGCAGCAAAAAAAGTCCAAAACCGCCTCCCACTGATTTTAATGGGAGGCAGAGAAGTTTTTTTTCCCCCCGCGAGCGTAAAACAAAAATGCTCGCGGGAAAAAGCAGTGATACACCCTTTCTGGCGTTGAAGTCTCTGACCTCCCATTGACGTCAATGGGAGGCAGAGAAAGCTTTTTATGCAGCGCTCAAAGGCCATGGCCGAAAAACGCCATGAAAAACCACGACAAACAGTGTGCAGTCAGGTCAAAATCTGCCTCAAAATTCAAAACTGAATTTTGAGGCAGATTTTTCTGTCTACAAAAAAACTTTGTGTGAACAGGGCCCAAATCCAGAGGTAAAACTGCTGCAGGAAAAAAAAAACGCCACGTTTCCGCAGCAATTTGAGCAGGAAAGAGCGCACGGTGGGGTGCGGATTTCTGTGACAGATTTGCCAGTGTTTTTCTAGAGATTCTGCTGCAGAAAATCTGCAGTGTATGCTGTGTGTGGAAACAAACCATCAGTGTGCCAGAGATTTGAGACTGGGACAGAGGTTCACCTTCCAGCAGGACAATGACCCTAAACATACTGCTAAAGCTACACTGGAGGGGTTTAAGAAGAAAACAAACACAGTCTAAGGCCTCATGCACACGACCGTATTTTTTCCCACCCGTAAATACAGGCGTAAATACGGGTCCGGTGTCACACGTATTCCACCCGTTTTGCACCAGTATTTACGAACCCGTGCCCGTAAATATGGGTCCGGTGTCACCCGTATTTACGGGCACGTTTTTGGCGGCAAAATAGCACTGCACTAATCGGCAGCCCCTTCTCTCTATCAGTGCAGGATAGAGAGAAGGGACAGCCCTTTCTGTAATAAAAGTTAAAGAAATTCATACTTACCCGGCCGTTGTCTTGGTGACGCGTCCCTCTCCACATCCAGCCCGACATCCCTGGATGACGCGGCAGTCCATGTGACCGCTGCAGCCTGTGATTGACCTGTGATTGGCTGCAGCGGTCACATGGCCTGAAACGTCATCCAGGACGTCGGGCCGGATGTCGAGAGGGACGCGTCACCAAGGCAACGGGCGGGAGACCGGACTGGAGGAAGTTCTCGGTAAGTATGAACGTCTTATTTTTTACAGGTTTATTCTGATCGGTAGTCACTGTCCAAGGTGCTGAAAGAGTTACTGCCGATCAGTTAACTCTTTCAGCTCCCTGGACAGTGACTATTTACTGACGTCGCTTAGCAACGCTGCCGTAATGACGGGTGCACACATGTAGCCACCTGTCATTACGAGAGCTCCATAGACTTCTATGGACTGTCCGTGCCGTTATTACGGCCTGAAATAGGACATGTTCTATCTTTTTCAACGGCACGGGCACCTTCCCGTGAGAAAACGGGAAGGCACCCGTCGCCAATAGAAGTCTATGAGCCCGTTATTACGGGTCGTAATTACGACCCGTAATAACGGGAGTTTTTACGGTCGTGTGCATGAGGCCTAAAAGGTCTTTGAATGACCTGGTCAAAGCCCAGACTTCAATCCAATTGAGAATCCATGGCATAACTTGAAGACTGCTGAACACCAACACAACCCATCTAACTTGAAGGAGACGGAGCGGTTTTGCTTGGAAGAATGGACAAAAATCCCAGTGTCAAGATGTGATCAGCTAATAGAGACATTCCCCAAGAGACTTGTATCTGTAATTGCAGCAAAACGTGGCTCCACAAAGTATTGACTTTCAGGGGGTGAATACTTGCGCACATTACTAATGTTCCGTTTTGTTTTTTTCTTAATTATAGTTTGTGTTAGGGTATGTTCACACGATGAGAGGCATTTACGTGTGAAAAGACAGACTGTTAACAGCTGCCTCGTTTCACACGTAAATGCTCCTCGCATTTTGCGAGCCGTCTGAGACGCTCGTAAATCTTGAGCTGTGCTTCATTGAGTTCAATGAAGAACAGCTCAAATTACGTGGCAAAGAAGTGCACTTCTTTGCCGAGGCAGTCAATTTACGCGTCGTCGTTTGACAGCTGTCAAACGACGACGCGTAAATGACAGGTCGTCTGCACAGTACGTCGGCAAACCCATTCAAATGAATGGGCAGATGTTTGCCGACTTGTTGTAGCCCTATTTCAAGGTGTAAAATGAGGCATAATACGCCTCGTTTACGCCTGAAAATAGGTCGTGTGAACCCAGCCTTACAGTAAAAAATAAAACGTTTTGCACCTTGAAAGTGGCAGTCATTTAATGTACCGTATATATCGGCGTACAAGACGACTTTTTACACCCTTAAAAAAATGTCAAAAGTGTGGGGTCGTCTTATATGCCGGATATTGTCTACATTAGGGATGCACGTTGCAGCCGCACAGCTCAGTATAGTAACACATGAATGTATGGGAGCGCGGCTGCGGCAGTGTAATTCAGCCACAGCCCCGCTCCTGAGTCATGATAAGTTTGCGGGGTCAGGATGATGCAATGCGGCCAGCGCTGCACTAATGAGCGGCGGCACTGGAGACAGAACATGGCGGGCGCGCTACAAAACACCCCCATGTTCTGTCTTCAGTGCCTGAACTGCCGCTCATTAGTGCAGCGCCGGCCGCATTACCTCATGCTGACCGCGCACGCACTTCCTGTCAGGAGCGGGGCAATGGCTGTATTACACAGCCGCAGCCCCGCTCTATAACGGCGGAGATCAGAGAAACCGCTCATCTCCGCCGTTATTCCCCTGAATGCTGCGATCACAGCTGACTGCAGCATTCAGGGGAAAGTGAGAAGGGGGGATGCCCCTGGATCGCGTCACAGGGAATTCCTGTGACGCGATCGAGGGCCATACCATATATGGGCAGACAGCCCAGGGTCTATTGACGGACCCCAGGGCTGTCTGCCCATATTTCATGTTGTTAGGACATACCCAAGTATGTCCTAACAACTGCCTGTGTATTATCCGTCCACAGGCTAATGTACTGGCATATATCTGATATATGTCAGTACATTAAAGTTTAAAAATAAAGTAAAAACAAAGTATTGTTAAATTTTAAAAAAAATACACCTTCACCTTTTTTACAATAAACATTAAAATAAGTCTCAATACATAAAATACACACATTCAGTAATGGCGCGGACAACAATGTTTTTGCATCATTTATGATGTGTACGCTGTAAAAAAATGAAATAAACACGGCTTTCATTCACTTATTAATGTGAGGCGCGAGGTGCGATGAATTTACCCTCCATGTTCCTCACATTAATAGTAATTAACCCCATCATGTACCTCGCACATTAACCCAATATGACTGAGGAACATGATGGGATTAATTACTATTAATGTGAGGCGCGTTCAAAATTCATCACACGTCGCGCCTCACATCAGAAAACGGAAGAATTTTTTTTTTATTACTGTTGGCAAAAGTATTGAAATTGGTATAGAAATCGCAATACTAAACGAAGTATCGGTATCGAAGTCCAAATTCTGGTATCGTGACATCCCTAGTCTACATATTGTCTACACACAGGTTGTGTGTTACCTTGTGAGCCTGCAGTCCGGTACACAGGCTCCCGGGATGCACGGAATCCGCCACGGATCTGAGGGAAGCCGGTATTAGCCGCCAGGGAACATCTCTGTAAGATCCTCTGGCCCGCCCTTTCCTCTCATTCCCTGCCTCTCAGATCTCGCTCGATGAAGCAGCCTATCTGCGCATGCGCGAGTTCAAAGAGACAGAGAGTCCTGGGTCCTGCCGCCGATGGCCATAGTGAAGCGCTCCTGCACGAAATGGTGAGTATATCTTAAATTCTATATTTTAAGGGTAAAAGTTGTGGGTCGTCTTATACGCCCAGTCGTCTTATACGCCGACATATACGGTAGATTAAATTGTACAAACCCCCAAAAATCCATTTTAATTCAAGATTGTAATGCAACAAAGCAGGAAAAACTACTATTGAAAGGCACTGTGTGCATGACGAACACTTTCTGGCCGTTAGATTACTTATTCAATTGCAAAAAAAACAAAAAAAAAAAACTACGCGAACCCTTTAGCATTACCTGGACTTCTGAATGGATTACTACATTTTCCTGTAAGATGTAATGCAAGGGCAGCAGTCCATGACTTTAAAGAGGCTCTGTCACCAGATTTTGAAACCCCTATCTCCTATTGCAGCAGATCGGCGCTGCAATGGAGATAAGAGTAACGTGTTTTTTTGGTTTTTTTTAAAACGAGCTTTTTTGGCCAAGTTATGACCATTTTTATATTTATGTAAATGAGGCTTTCTAAAGTACAACTGGGCGTGTTTACAGTAAAAGTACAAGTGGGCGTGTATTATGTGCGTACATCTGGGCGTTTTTACTTTTTACTAGCTGGGCGTTGTGTATAGAAGTATCATCTACTTCTCTAAACAACGCCCAGCTTCTGGCAGTGCAGACACAGCGTGTTCGAGAGATCACGCTGTGACGTCACTCACTTCCTGCCCCAGGTCCTGCATCGTGTCGGACGAGCGAGGACACATCGGCACCAGAGGCTACAGTTGATTCTGCAGCAGCATCAGCAGGTAAGTAGCTACATCGACTTACCTTAAAAAAACGTTACTCTTATTTCCATTGCAGCGCCGATCTGCTGCAATAGGAGATAGGGGTTGCAAAATCTGATGACAGAGCCTCTTTAAGCTGAAGAGACGTTAGGTGATGCAACAAGACAAATGACCCAACCCACACTCGTAAATCAACTAAAGAAGGGTGGAAAAATTAGTCGATTGGTGTTCTGGAATAGGCGAGTCACTGTCCTTAACCCTATTGAGATACTGTCATGACCTGTAGAGGGCTGTGCAAGCAGTCCCAGAAATATTGACAAACAAACACATTTGCAGATGGAATGGCCCATAACTCTTCCTCAACCTTGTGCAAATCTTATTTGCAGCTACAATAAACATTTGGTCGAGGTCATTGCTGCTAAAAGGTTATTACTCAATAAAAAGAAACCCGTGCAACTGTTTATTAGTTTAGTAAGATTGTGTTTGTCTATAATTGTGACTTAGATAACAACCAGACCACATTGTATTAGTGATCAATGCAGAAATCCAGGTAATTTCAAAGGGTTGACTCCTCTTGAAAACTGTATATTGCATTTTTCATGTTTCCCCCTCTGTATACTCTAATTTTCAGTTTTGAGCTAGGCGGTGGAGACTAGCTGCTAGGATGTCTCATACACTGCACACAGGGGAGCAGGATCTCCTCTTTTCTCTATCTCTGTAGCACACCCTCAGAGCAGCAAAGAGGACAATATATAACAGTACTGAGAAGTGGAAGTGTAAATCCAGCACTTGGGTGAGAAAACTCTTACTAGAAGTGGCAGCGTAGTCTTTGGGAGTCTCTGTCTCCCTCTTCAAAGACTTCTAAGGGAAACACGTAAAGTGATCCCTCATTGAGAGGATAATCTGTCTGGTCTCTCAAGACAGATTCTAGTAGTGAATTAAGAGTAAATGATCATGAGGGGGAAGAAGTGGCAGCTCATAAGTGGAGAATGCAGCAAATTTCCTCTAATAAGATAATACAAAGATTAGTGTGTGTATGTGTATGTATATATATATATATATATATATATATATATATATATATATTCGCTTGTGCTACCGATTTATGCAAAGTTTGTTAAAACGACAGTGACCACTTAAATTGGACTACTATTAGTGTTCATGTGGGTCTGATGGAGCTGGAGTTTTACATAATTGTTAATATTAGTTTCCTCACATAAATCAGCTAAGGATCTATTCACATCTGTGTTGGAGGCTCAGTTAGAGGCCTCAGTCACAGATCCAGCAGATTACCAGACGGAACCCATTAATGCCGATGGGTTCCGTTGGCTGCTGGTGGTGTACGCGCTGCAACGGAATTGGCACTTCCGGTTTTACTTTGTTATGCTCCTGTAACAGGGCAGAACAAAAAGCAGCGACGAAGGTGCGTACATAGCCTTACTGAAAATTAAATTGTTGAATTTTAATCACTTGTAAGAAAGCCTTTTTGCTTTACATATCTCAACCATCTGTTGGTTTAGATTATATATGAAAGACCAGCTGCACTTTCCCTTTCTCATTGAGGGACCAGGACATGTGTCACTAACTGAACGATATGAGAAGGGCCATTAGTGAGTGACGAATAGGGGGGGCGGCGCTGTTACCATGAGGGGCCACGCTGTAAGCCAGTTTGCAGCGCGGCCCCTCATGGCAACAGCGCGGCCCCTCATGGCAACAGCGCGGCCCCTCCTTTTTTCCTCCAGTTCCTTTTATGGTCATTAATTAAAGGTCATTTGGTTTAACCCTCTTTTTCCCCTATTTTTATTTGGTACTTACCTGTCTGAGGTCAGGTTCAGGTCAGTGGTGCCCCACCCACTTGGTCTTGGCACGCACAGGTTCTGTAAAATTCCTATGTGGCGGGAAAATCTGGTGTTTTCATTGGTTCCCTTTGGTAAAAAGGCGAGAATTTTGAATATATATTCCCAGGTTTTGGAGTGGTCCGGTGCCCGTCCGAGTTGGATGAAGAAGAGGAACATAATTGCCCCGCCCCCTCCCTTTTATTGTCGCAGTATCCTATTAGTGGGGGGTTAGTCACCCAGTTTATGGGTGGACAAGGTCATGAATTATTGGTATAATATTAATTGGTTTTTAATATTTATTAAAATATTTGGTATTACAAGTTTATTTATTTATTCTATTTATTATGTAACCCCTTAATAAATACTGCGGCTATTTTATTCCATCTGCATTGTCTCTTGGTCTTTATTAATTACATTTTTAGTATGTGTGTTTGGAAGGTTGGGGGGCGCTTGTGTTACCATGTGCCATGAACTCTTGGATCTCAATGTACTAAGTTTGTGCAAGTTCAGATGTCCCAAGTGATTGTGTACAATAAACCACTATCTGAATATACCTGGCACTACATTAGATGAACCTGGTCTGATACTTCTCATAGGATGGCCCCAATATAGACTTGTCCGTGCACAGAGCAGTTGGTTAGCAGTTACATTTTCCATTTCCCAGCGAGCAGATGAAAATAGGACACAGATTCCCCCCAGAGAAAACACTCAGCATGTAGTCTGAATAAATAACATAAGGACAAAAGAAAAGCAATATCAGTCAGAGAAGCCATCCATCAACTGGAGCATTATTTCTACTGTTAACCTAGAACTTTGTGTTATGTAAATCATGTCTAGAGATGGTCATAGAAATATCGATACACATCTCTTAATATTCCTTGGTCATAAACACTATTATATACAGAAGCGATAAAAGCTGCAGCAACTGTGAGAAGCCCAGAATATTTAACCACGTGCCCAATTTAGTTTCTGCTCCTAGCACACATTTATTCTTGTGAGGTAAGAGACGGTATAACATACATGTCACATGCTTACAAGCGTATAACGTGTGCCTATGTTAATAGATATGGCCCATACACGTTAAAATGGAAGCCGTTTGTAGGAAATAAACCATGAACTGTGACATTTATTCGCCCTTCTATGGCAGTTTTCTGGCATTAGAAAAGTCGCAAAAAAGGACCAAACACTGCCACTGCCGTTTTTCCCAGCGTGCGAGCGGCACCAGATAGATTTCAGAGACTCATTCACTTTAGCGGGTGGAATCAGGTCGGTGAAAACGGACCCAACTTTCCGATCCGTGGAAAGATAAGACATGTCCTATCTTTCCATGGAACACGGATAGGACCCGGCCGGCGCACACTAGCGTGTGCATGAGGCATAAGGGTGGATTCACATGCGGAAGGTTTTGATGCAGAAATTTCTGTGACTGGAAATAAATTCCATTCATCTGTACGGTGTGGTTTCTGCAGCAAGTACATGGATTTCTGCACGTTTCATTCAGATTAATGGAATGGATTTTCAGAAAATTTCTGAAACTAAATCTGCCACATGTTAATCTATCCTGCAGAGGCAATCCTACCGCAAAAAAAACTCCGTGTGAACATAGCCTAACAATCCTTCTCCCGGTAAAGGATTGGATGGGGCAGAAGCTTCAGGTTTCTAATCATTTCTTCTGTCTGGTCTACAATGTCTGGTCTACAAAATGAAGGCTAAACTCCAGGGTACCAAGGCTAGCACATGGTCCTCAGAACCCATGCTGCCTCGCACTCCTCCACTAGCACAAGGGGCTGTGTCATGACGACAGACAACGATAGCTGTACTGCTGCACGGTCACCCGGAGTACCAGCCGATACCCTCAAACATCACGGATTAGTGCAGATCACTGAGGCGATTAGTGTTACACAACAGATCATGTGCCAGGGATGGAAAGTTAGCAGGACGCCCTCTATGTACTGCCACCACTGCAGCAGTTACTTACCTTGACGAAGAGTTCTATTAGATTGTCCTTGTCCTCCAGCACTCCGTTCTGCGACACAGACATCGCTGCTCTTCTGGTGAACTGTGCTCGACCAACTTCTCCCGGGCCGCTTCTCCTCCTCGTTTGGTGGTCCCACTCCCTTAACTATCCTCTTCCCCCACTAGACACTCTCTAAGGGAACTTAACCTACTCTATAACCAGTCAATTTTTCCTCAGCACCCTTTATATTAGTGACGCGTTTGAGTGGAAAAGGCGCTAGAGAGAATAAAGGCGCTTCACAAGGCAGGCAGACGGTATAACGGGATGTTACTGGCAGCTGAGGCAGAGAAAGGGAGGAGGCGGGAAAAGAGGGCGCGGTAAGACGAGCAAGTGGATTCATTAACCGCTTCGTTCTCGTCACACACTCACAATGTGGCACAGTATTCCAGTGGGTGGAGGACCGTGCCCATGTAGCTCACCACCTCACAGTATAATACACCGCTCTGTTCTCACTTTTCTACTTACTGTAGGTGTAAAAAAGATTCTGGGAACAGTACAACTCCTGTGACTAGATGTCTCTCAGTTCTTAGGCCGTAATTATAGAACGTGTAATGATGGCAACTTTCTGTGATTTCGGCCATGTTCACACATGGTGGTAATTGTGTATAGCTGCACAAGAAAAAAAAAAGCATTCATCAATGTTTTTCCAGCAGTTTTGGTGCAGCAAAAAATAAATTGAAAAATACAGCGTTTGTGCCGAATGTCATATTTATGAAGTCCCTACGCCACCTTTTCCAATGCTTTAGAGTTGTGCCAAGCATGACACTTTTTAAAAAATATATTTTTTAGAGAACTTGTTAGGGCAGACCTGGCTTTTTACGGCACAGATTCATAAAAGGCATGTATGCCCTGCTGATCTGGCTCACTGGGGGAGAGACTGGCCCCATGTAAGGCCCCATGCACACGACCGTAGAATTAGTCCGTAATTACGGAACCATTCATTTCTATTAACCAAGGACACCTTCCCATATATTTACGGGAAGGTGTCCGGGCCGTAGAAAGCCTCCGCAAAAGATGTGTCCTATCTGCTTTTTAGGGACCGTGCTCCCGTACTTTGTATGGGAGCACAAGCCAAAAATGTAGGTGGCTGTCCGCGGCCGGCCGTGCCCGTAATCACGGACCATGTGTGCATGAGGCCTTAGGCACACTTCAGTGATTTTCTTCAGTGTGCTATCAGTTTTTTTTTTAACGGATAGCACACTGACACATTAATTTCTATGGGGCCATGCACACTTCCGTTATTCTAGCAATTCCGCGCGTCCGTTAAAAATAGAACATGTCCTATTCCTGTCCGTTGTTCTTTGTCCGTCTCGCCCATTGTAGCCTACGGGCCGTCAAAATAACGGAACACACACAGAAGGCATCCGTGAGCGGTCCGTTTTTCGCAGATCCGTTGCCAAGAAACGTCAGGATGGGACAAATTTCCAAGTATTCAACTCGAGATGGATGTTGAGAGGCTGATTACTATGGTGCATGACCATCCAGAATTGTGGGATACACAGTCAGAATCCTACCATGACCGCTACAAAAAGAATGCTACGTGGGAGGAAATAGCCAAGGAGCTATTACAGCGTCATTGGGAGAAGGGAACTCGTGCACAGCGTCAGAAAATAAGTAAATAAATACCCACATTCACCATTGCTGTAATTTTTCATTAATGACCTATTTTGAAATTAGGCTATTAACCCCTTAGGCTGGGTTCACACGACCTATTTTCAGGCGTAAACGAGGCGTATTATGCCTCGATTTACGCCTGAAAATACGGCTCCTATACGTCGGCAAACATCTGCCCATTCATTTGAATGGGTGTGCCGACGACCTGTCATTTACGCGTCGTTGTTTGACAGCTGTCAAACGACGACGCGTAAATTGACTGCCTCAGCAAAGAAGTGCAGGACACTTATATACATTATATGCAGGACACTTATATACATTATATGCAGGGCACTTCTTTGCAACGTAATTTGAGCCGTTCTTCATTGAAGTCAATGAAGAGCAGCTCAAGATTTACGAGCGTCAAAGACGCCTCGCATAATGCGAGGAGAAGCTTTTACGTCTGAAACGAGGCAGCTGTTTTCTCCTGAAAACAGTCTGTCTTTTCAGACGTAAAAGACAGTTCTCGTGTGCACATACCCTTCGTGACCACCAATACGCCTTTTAACGTACGTCACTAAGGGGCCTTAGGCTAGGCTGACGCCTTTTCACGTTCGCCTAGTCTAAGTCCTGCACGGGTCTCCCGTGCAGGCTGGAGCCGGGGCTCAGCTGTCTGATGACAGCTGAGCTCCTGCTCCAACGCCCGCAATCGCAGTTTACTTCGATCGCGGCCGTTTAACCCGTTAAATGCCGCTGTCAATAGCGACCGCGGCATCTCACTTTGTTTACAGAGTGAGCTCCCTCTGACACCCATCGGCGGCCCGCAAATGCAATCGTGGGTCTCCGATGGGGTGTCATGGCAGCCGGGGGCTTGATAAAAGCCCCCAGGTCTACCCTGGACATATGCCTATTAGGACGCGCCGGAGGCACGTCCTAATAGATTGCCTGTCAGATTTAGGCCTCGTTTACACGAACGTATTATACGCGCGTGCGACGCGCGTGCTTTGCACGCATGTCGTACGCACCTATATTAGTCAATGGGGCTGTTTAGACGATGCGTGAATTGCGCTCATTGCGTGTGCGCAGAAAAAAACTCACGACGTTCTATAATCGTGCGTTTTTCGCGCACTCACGCACCCATTGAAGTCAATGGGTGCGTGAAAACCACGCATGCCGCACGGAAGCACTTCCGTGCGAACTGCGTGATTCGCGCAAGAGCTGTCAAACTCCTGAATGTAAACAGAAAAGCACCACGTGCTTTTCTGTTTACAAACATCCAAACGGAGTGTCAAATTCGAGATGAGCGCCCCGAACTTCACCGGGTTCGGCCAAACTCGTTTTGACCGAAACCGGTAAAAAATGTTCGGGTACGCGACGTCAGGAGACAGTCACTGTCCACGGTGCTGAAAGCGTTAAACTGGTTCAGCACCATGGACAGTGACTTCCGCTCCGAAAATCCATGAACCTGTAAAAAAAAAAAGACGTTCTGACTTACCGATAACTCCGGTCCGACCTCCCGGGATGACAGTTAAGTCCAAGTGACAGCTGCAGCCAATCACAGGCCAAGCACAGGCTGCAGCCAATCACAGGCTGCAGCGGTCTCATGGACTGCGGCGTCATCCTGGGAGGTGGGGCCGGATGGCAAGAGAGGGACGCGTCACCAAGGCAACGGCCGGGAGCCCGGACTGGGGGAAGCAGGAAGTTCTTGGTAAGTATGAATGTCTTTTTTTATTCACAGGTTGGTGTATATTGTGATCGGCATTCACTGTCGAGGGTGCTGAAAGAGTTACTGCCGATCAGTTAGCTCTTTCAGCACCTTGGACAGTGACGGGCCTCGACTACCTCATCTCTATGATGGCGGCTGCGTGAAAATCACGCAGCCGCGCATCATGACACACGGAGCTGTCAAATGCCTTTTGCGCGTTTAAAACGCAACAAGGCTGCGTTTACGCAGTGCATACGCCATGCATACGCGCGCAAAACGCAGCGTTTTTTGTGCGCGCAAAACGCATACGCTCGTGTAAATGAGGCCTTAGGCCTGATTCAGACGAACGTGGCATTTTTGCGCACGCAAAACACGCAGAGTTTTGCCTGCGCAAAAGCCACTTACCTGCTCCGTGAGGCAGCATCATATGATGCGCGGCTGCGTGCTTTTCGCGCAGTCGCCATCATTATGACACGCCATTTGGATGTTTGTAAACAGAAAAGCACGTGGTGCTTTTCTGTTTACATTCATCCTTTTGACAGCTGTTGCGCGAAACAGGCAGTTCGCATGGAAGTGCTTCCGTGCGACCTGCGTGGTTTTCACGCACCCATTGACTTCAATGGGTGCGTGATGCGCGAAATACGCCGAGATATTGAACGTGTCGCGCTTTTTACGCAGCGGACAAAGGCTGCGCAAAAAGCACGGACTGTCTGTACTGCCCCATAGACTTCTATTGGTCCATGCGTGCCGCGTGAAAACCACGCGGCCTGCACGGACGCAATTCACGGTCGTGTGAATCCGCCCTTACACTGACAGGCAATAATGCTCTGGTATACGAAGTATACCAGAGCATTATAGCAACGATCTGAAGATCGCACAGTAAAGTCCCCTAGTGGGACTAATGAAATAAATAATAAATGTGAAATAAAGATTAATAATAAAAATTACAGTAAAAAAATAAATAAAACCATTTTTTTCCATAAAAAGTGGTTTTATTTAGTAAAAGTGTAAAAAATAAATAAAAGTACACATATGTGGTATCGCCGCGACCGTAATAACTCCATTAATAAAGTCAATATGTAATTTAAACCGCAAGGTGAACACCGTAAAAAAAAAACGCAAAAAACTATGGCGAAATTGCAATTTTTTTCCATTGCCCCCCAAAAAAGTCATAATAAAAATTAATCAATAAGAGCCATGCAACCCAAAACAGTACCAATCAAAACTACGTCTCGTCCCGCAGAAAACAAGCCCAAAAATCACTACATTGATGGAAAAATAAAAAAATTACGGCTCTTGGAAAGCGACGATGCAAAAACAAATAATTTTAGTTCAAAAGAGTTTTTATTGTGCAAAAGTCGTAAAAAATAAAAAACCTCTACATATGTGGTATCGCCGTAATCGTACCGACCCATAGAATAAAGGTAACATGTTATTTACGCCGCACAGTGAACGGCGTCAATTTAAAAACGCATAGAACAATGGCGGAATTTCCGGGTTTTTTTATAATCCCCCCAAAAAAAGTTAATAAAAGTTAATTAAAAAATTATATGTACCCAAAAATGGTGCTATTAAAAAGTACAACTAATCCCGCAAAAAACAAGTCCTCATGCAGCTATGTAGACGAAAAAATAAAAAAGTTATAGCTCTTTGAATGCGACTATAGAAAAACGAATAAAATAACTTGGTCATTAGGGCCTAAAATGGGCTGGTCACTAAGGGGTTAATATATGCTTGTTGGTGTGGAAGTAAACAGCTGTTTGGGCACACTGTAGGGTTCAGTTGGGAGGGAGTGCCATTTGGATTTTGAAGCGCAGATTTTGCGTGGTAATAGTTTTGTTTGGAGTTTTACCTGTATTTTATAATGTGGGGGCATATTTAAGCTGTGCAGAGTACATTAGGGGCATAGTCAGGTGGTATAATAATGGTGTAAAACAAAACAATAAAATACTTATTAGATGTGTGTTAGGCTGGATTCACACGAGCGTGTGCGTTTGCGCGCGCAAAAACGCTGCCTTTTGCGCGCGCAAAAGGCACTTGACAGCTGCGTCTGTTAGCCCCGTATGATGCGCGGCTGCGTGCTTTTCGCGCAGCCGCCATCATTATGACACTCCGTTTGGATGTTTGTAAACAGAAAAGCACATGGTGCTTTTCTGTTTTCATTCATCCTTTTCACAGCTGTTGCGCGAATCACGCGCGTCCCACGGAAGTTGATTTTCACGCACCCATTAACTTCAATGGGTGCGTGATGCGCGAAATACGCCCAAAGAACGGACATGTCGTAACTTTGGCGCTGCAGACTCACGCAGCGTAAAAATCACGCACCTGTCTGCACGGCCCCATAGACTAATATAGGTCCGTGCGACGCGCGTTGCACGGACGTATATCCCGTTCGTCTGAATAAGCCCTTACGCTGTGCTCAATCCTTTCTGCACAGGCCGGTGTCGCACTGATAAATGTCCTTCCTTATCCCCCTTTTGGTCCACACTTTGCACCTTTGCAGTTTGGGGAATTTTGCTGGGAAAGTGTTGTCCTGGTATAATACGGGCACCGTCGCTTCCAGCTCTCCTCTTCCTGGTTCCCTAATTTTAGGGCCTTGATAAATCCCCCTCTTGAAACAAAAGAAATGTTCCACTTGGGCCTGCACAACAGCATATTTTTCTTTCCTGACTTATGGGAACCTTAACTAATTTTATTTTTTCATAGACGTAGTGGTATGAGGGCTGTTTTTTTGCGGGACGAGCTGCAGTTTTTATTGGTACCATTTTGGGGTACAAGCGACTTTTTGAGCACTTTTTATCCTTTTTTTTTAAAAGGCAATGTGACCAAAAAACAGCAATTCTGGCATAGATTTTTTTAGTTTTCTTTTTATACAGCGTTCACCATGCGTTATAAATTACATGTTAACTTTATTCTGCAGGTCAGTACAATTCCGGCGATACCTAATTTATAGCACTTTTTTACAACCTTTTGCACAATAAAATTTCTTTTGTGAAAAGAATGTATTTTCGCCATGTTCTGAGAGCCATAACTTTTTAATTTTTTTCTATCGATAGAGCTGCATGAGGACTTGTTTTTTGCGAGACGAGCTATAGTTTTTATAGGTATCATTTTTGGATACATGCGACTTTTTGATCACTTTTTATTCCAATGCTTGGAAGCCAAAGTGACCAAAAAACAGCAATTCTGGCATTGTTTTTTATTTTGTTTTTTTTTACGCCGTTCGCCGAACGGGATAAATAACATAAAATTTTTATAGTTGAGGCCGTTACAGACGCAGCAATACCAAATATGTATGGTTTATATAATTTTTTCAATAATAAAGGAATTGATAAGGGAAAAGGGTGCGATTTTGCTTTATTTTATTACTTGAAACAGGGCTGCCGATTTGCTACAAACCACTAAGATGCAGCAATCGCTTTCTATCGCTACATCTAAGGGGTTAATGGCAGGCATCGGTGCTAGCCATTACACCAGGATGTCAGCTGTAACATATAGCTGACACCCACCGTTGATGACACCGGCTCAGCTTCTGAGCCAGCACCATCTTGCTGTCGGCTACTGAAGTCTTTTAGGACGGGACCTAGGAGGCTTCCGTAGCCAACAGACCGGGAGGCCAGTATTAGGCCCTCGGTTCTCGTTGCAATCATCGGTAACCTAGCGATCATAACACTGCGCCGGTGGCTAAAAACTCCTCAGATACTGCGATCCTTATTGAGTGCAGCATCTTAGTTGTTAATCGGCGGATCAGAGACTAGCTGCGGTCCTGGCCATTACAGCAGGGTGTCAGCTGCAACATACTCCAATCACCGCAACGTAACTGTGCCATATATGTACGACAGCGCCATATATGTACGGTGGATGTCGGGAAGGGGTTGATGAACTTTCTTTCAACCTACACATTATTTACCTGTTTGGAATAATTGGTTAATCATGCACCTGACTATAATCCTACAAAATCCATGACTTTGTGCAAGTGTACCTAGAAGAATTGATGCTGTTTTGAAGGCAAAGAGTGGTCACACCAAATATTGATTTGATTTAGATTACTGTTCTGTTCATTCACTTTGTATTTTGTTAATTGATAAAAAAAACACTTCTATTTTTGAAAGCATTCTTACTTTGAAGCAGTTTTCCACAACTGCCTAAAACTTTTTCACAGTACTGAATATATATTACACCATTTGCTGAGATGAGACATGTAACAATAATTATGTGTTACTCAAATAATTTATTTTAATAATTTTATTTTAATTTATTATGAAATGTAAAATACTTTTGTGTCAAAAAAGACAAAAGTATAATAGTTCTTCTCAATGAATTAGAATATCATCAAAAAGTTAATTTATTTCAGTAGTTCAATTCAAAAAGTGAAACTCAAATATTATATAGATTCATTACATACAGAGTGATCTATTTCCAGCATTTTTTTCTTTTAATGCTGATGATTATATCTAAAAGTTAATGAAAACCCAAAATTTAGTGTCTCAGAAAATTTGAATATGAACCCTTTCATGCCGACAATCTGTAGATTCACGTCCTTTTTGCACATACCCCGTGCTGCCAGGGCGTGACTATACAGATCTCTGTTCTAGCCGGCATAGCGCTGTGAAAAGCGCTCGGACGCCGGCTGTGTCAGTTTCTGCGGCTCCCCAGCAACCTGTTCTCTGACTGCCGAACCCATTGGTTCGGCTACAGAGAATATGATCACCGTTATTAACTCCTTCCTGACCGCCCACAGTAAATTCACGTCGGCGCTTGCTGGGCTCTGTGCAGCGCCGACGTGAATTCACAGTGGGTATTAAAAGCGCGATCCGGGTGTCTCAGAGTAGTACTGACACCCGGATCGCGCTGTTAGCCCCTGCCTCTGGTCCCGGAGACATGACCGGGACCTGATTGGTTCAGGTCCCGATCATGTGATCGCCGGGAAAGTTTGTTGTAGTAACAAACTGGAAAGTTTGTTGCTACAACAAACTTTCCCGGGGACCGATTGCGGGTGCTGCCGTTGGTTGCATGGCAAAACCGGAGGCCATACAACGGCTTCTGGTCTGCCATTCACGGAAGCCTATGAGGACCAGCTGGTCCTCATAGGCTTCCTGTCAGTGTGACTGTCAACGTCACACTGACAGTTTATAACACGTTACACTACCTAGGTAGTGTAATGTGTTATAGCAGCCATCAGTGCTGCAGGTCTTCAAGTAAAACAAGAAAAAATAAAAAAGTAATAAAAATGTTTTATACAAGTGTAGAAACAAGTTATGAGTTACAAAAACAAAAAATGCTTTTTTTCCTATAATAAGTCTATTATAGGAAAAAAAATAAAACATTAAAAAAGTACACATATTTGGTATCACCACGTTCGTAACGACACCAACTATAAAACTATAACATTATTTCTCCCGCACGGTGAACACCGCAAAAAATAATTAAAAAACAATAGTAGCATCACTATTTTTTGGGTCATCACCCCTCCCAAAATATAGAATAAAAAGTGATCAAAAATTTGCATGTACCCCAAAATAATACCAATAAAAACTACAACCCGTCCCGCAAAAGACAAGCCCTTACACAGCTTTTCTGACTGAAAAATAAAGAAATTATGTCTCTCAGAATATGGTGACACAAAAAATAAACAATTTTATGGAAAAGTGATTTTATTGCGCAAACGGCACAAAACATAAAAAAAGATATACATATGGTATCGCCGTAATCGTACCGACCCGCAGAATAAAGTAAAATGTAATTTATAGCGCACAGTGATTACTGTAAGAAAAAAAAGGACAAAAAATATTGTCAAAATGTATGTTTTTTTTGTCACTTTGCTTGCCAAAAAATCGAATGAAAAGTGATCAAAAATCACATGTACCCTAAAGTGGTACCAATGAAAACTACAGATTGTAACGTAACAAATAAGCCCTCGACAGAAATTGTGCAGTGTCCAAAAGCGGATAAGATTGGGCACCATTTATCAGTGCGACACCGGCCACACATCTATGAATTATGTATTTACTCCCTTATTATACCCTCTTATTATGCCCTGATGTTCTCAGCCCAGCTTACATATGCCCCCACATTATAAACTGAAATACCAGCAAAACCCCAAACAGAACTATTACCAAGCAAAATCTGCGCTCCAAAAGCCAAATGGCGCTCCCTCCCTTCTGAGCTCTGCCGTGGGTCCAAACAGCAGTTTATTACCACATATGGGGTATTGCCGTAATCGTGTGAAATAGCTTTACAAGTTTTGGGGTGCTTTTTATTCTTTATTCCTTGTAAAAATTATTTTTTTTTCAGAAAAAAAGTAGATTTTCATTTTCACAGACATATTCCAATAAATATAGCAAAAGACCTGTCGGGTCAAGATGCTAACTATACCCCTAGATAAATTCCTTGAGGTGTGTCGTTTCCAAAATCACTTTTGGGGAGATTCCACTGTTTTGGCACCACAACCTGACATGGTGCCTAAAATATATTCTAAAAAAAGGAGACCCCAAAATCCTCTAGGTGCTCCTTTGCTTCTGAGGCCGGTGCCTCAGTCCATTAGCACACTATGTGGGATATTTCTAAAAACTGCAGAATCTGGGCAATAAATATTGAGTTGCATTTCTCTGGTAAAACCTTCTGTGTTACAGAAAAAAATGTATTACAAATTAATTTCGGCAAAAAAAATTAAATTTGTAAATTTCACCTCTACTTTGCTTTAATTCCTGTGAAATGCCTAAAGGGCTAATAAACTTTCTGAATGCTGTTTTGAATACTTTGAGGGGTGCAGTTTTTAAAATGGTGTCATTTATGGGGGTCTATCTAGTACATAAAGCCCTTAAAGCCACTTCAGAACTGAACTTGTCCTTGACAAAATAGCCTTTTGAAATTTTCTTGAAAATGTGAGAAATTGCTGCTAAAGTTCTAAGCCTTGTAACGTCCTAGAAAAATAAAATAATGTTCAAAAAACAATGCAAATATAAAGTAGACATATGGGGGATGTTAATTAGCAACAATTTTATGTGGTATTACTATCTGTTTTACAAGTAGATTACATTTAAAATTAGAAAAATTATAATTTTTGCACATTTTCTTTAAATTTTGGTGTTTTTCACAAATAAGTTATGAATTTATTGACCAAATTTTTACACTAACATAAAGTACAATATGTCACGAGAAAACAGTCTCTGAATCGCTTGGATAGGCAAAAGCATTCCAGAGTTATTACCACATAAAATGACACGTCAGATTTGAAAAAATGGGGCTGGTCATTGAGGCATCGATGACCCTTGGTCCTGAAAGGGTTAAATAAGCCCAATTTCAAAAAATATTTTTAATACCGAAATGTTGACCTACCGAAAAGTATGCACATTATATGCATTCAATACTTGGTCGGGGCTGCTTTTGCATGAATTACTGCATCAATGCGGCGTGGCATGGAGGCGATCAGCCTGTGGCACTGCTGAGGTGTTATGGAAGCCCAGGTTGCCTTGATAGCTGCCTATTAAACCAAATATTGGTACTTTTGGCATTGTGGGCAGGTGCCAAGTCCTGCTGGAAAATGAAATCAGCATCTCCATAAAGCTTGTCAGCAGGGCGAAGCATGAAGTGCACTAAAATTTTCGGGTAGACGGCTGCGTTGACTCTGGACTTGATATAACACAGTGGACCAACACCAGCAGATGACATGGTTCCCCAAACCATCACTGATTGTTGAAACTTCACACTGGACTGCAAGCAACTTGGATTGATGCCTCTCCACTCTTCCTCCGGACCCTGGGACCTTGATTTCCAAATGAAATGCAAAATTGACTTTCATCAGAAAACAGGACTTTTGACCACTGAGCAACAGACCAGTCCTTTTTCTCCTTAGCCCGGGTAAGATGCGTCTGACGTTGTCTCAAGGAATGTGACAGTTGTAGCCCATGTCCTGGATACGTCTGTGTGTGGTGGCTCTTGAAGCACTCCACTCCTTGTGAATTTCCCCCAGATTCTTGAATGGCCTTTTCTTGCCAATCCTTTCAAGGCTGCGGTTATCCCTGTTGCATGTGCACCCTTTTCTACCACACTTTTTCCTTCATCTCAACTTTCCATAAATATGCTTGGATATAGCACTCTGTGAACAGCCAGTTTCTTTAGCAATGTTCTATTGTGGCTTACCTTCCTTGTGGAGTGTGTCAATGACTGTCTTCTGGTCAACTGTCAAGTCAGCAGTCTACCCCATGATTGTGTAGCCTACTGAACCAGACTATTGGACCATTTAGAGGCTTAGGAAACCTTTGCATGTGTTTTGTGTTGATTCGCTGATTAGAGTGTGACTCCATGAATCTACAATCTTGAACTTTTACCCAATATTCTAGTTTTCAGAGAGACTTAAATTTTGGGTTTTCATTAACTGTTAGCCATAATCATCAACATTAAAAGAAAAAAATTCTGGAAATAAATCACTCTGTGTGTAATGAATCTATATAATATATAAATTTCACTTTTTGAATTGAATTACTGAAATAAATTTCACTTTTTGATGATATTCTAATTCATTGAGAAGGACTAGTATGTGCCATGTGTCTTTCCCTAATGCACAGGGTTAATGCCCACTGTGATGTCATAGCATATAGATAATGCACACAGTGATATCACAATACAGAGATAATGGACACAATGATATCACAGCTCCAGAGTAAAAATATCACCATACATTTTTGACATCACAGCATAGGAAAAACACATAATGACACAATGCAGGTGTAATGGTCACAATGAAGTCATAGTACAGGGATAATGCAGCGGTGTCAGGACACATGATAAATGCACAAAGGGAAGCCACAGAAGAAGATAATGCACATAGCAGGGGTGCAATAAGTAACCTTGGGGCTCCATAGCAAAACTTAGAAAGGTTCTCCATTTTCCACTCTGGGTAGCTGTAGTTTTTATTAATATTATTTTGGGTATATACCATTTGATCACTTTTTATTCCATTTATTTTAGAAGGTAAGGTGACCAAAAAACAGCAATTCTGGCAGGTTTTATTTTTTTAAGGCATTCACCGTGTGGGATAAATAATATCATAATGTAAAAAGTTCAGACTTGTATGGACGTGGCGAAGCCAACTATGCAATTTTTTTTTATAATACTTTACGGAAAATAGGGAAGTTTTTTTTTTATTTTATTATTTTTTATTTCTCTGTACATGATTAAAAACTTTATTCAACTGTTTTTTCATTCTCTTTTTAATTTATACCCCCTAGGGGACTTGAACAAGCAATCGCTTAATTGATAGCACAAACGATTGTATGATCCCATTATTTGCTTAGCCCATTAGTAACCACCCATTAGTGTTCTTACAGAGGCCACTACCGGGCTTTATTCCGATGCAATTGCCTTTTTACGGTGCTGCATCAGAATAAATAAATGCCGCCGGGAGGTAGCTTAGGGCTGGGAGCATACCTGCTGGAACGGATGAGATCGATATCAGAATCGATCTCGATCGTTTAACTCCTCAGATGCTGCACTCAATAGCGAGGACAGCATCTGAGTGGTTTTAGAGGGAGGGGGCTCCCTCTCCAAACCCACCGGCACCCTGCTATACGATCGCAGGGTGCGGGTGTCTTCTATGGCAGCCGGGAGTCTAATAAAGGCCCCCAGGTCTATCTCTAGTTAATGCCTGTTAGGTCATGCCAGAGGGATGGCCTAGCAGATGCCTGTCCGTTTTACACGGACAGGCAGTAATACAGTGCATTATAAAAGCAATCGGATGATCGCATAGTGAAGTCCCCTTGTCGGACTAATAAAAAAGTTTTAAAAAAGTCACGTCCATGACGACCCCAACTATAAAGCTATTACATTATTTAACGTGCTTGACGAACGCGGTAAAAAAAAAAAAAAAAAACAATTCAAGAATTGATGTTTTCTGTGCATCCTGCCTTAAAAATTTTTTGATAAAAAGTGATCAAAAAGTCGCATGTACTCCAAAATGGTACCAATAAAAACTTCAAGTCGTCCTTCAAAAAAAAGCCATCATACAACTGCATCAGCAGGAAAATAAAAAAGTTATCGCTCTTCAAATATGGAGACGCAAAAACAAATAATTTTGAAAAAAAAAGTGTTTTTACTGTGTAAAAGTAGTAAAGCATAAGAAAACTATATACATTTGGTATCATTGCAATTGTAACAGCCTGCTGAATAAAGTTATTGTGTTATTTATACCACTCGGTAAACGGCGTAAATTTAATATGCAAAAAAGTAGCAAAATTGTTGTTATTTTTTTAATTCCCCCCCCCCCCCAAAAAAGTTAATAAAAGTTAATCAATAAATTATATGTACCACAAAATGGTGCTATTAAGAAATTAAACTTGTCCCGCAAAAAAACAATACCTTATAAAGCTATGTTGACGCAAGAATAAAAAAGTTATAGCTCTTTGAATGAGACGATGGAAAAACTATAAAAAAAGCCTTGGTCATTAAAGGGAATGTGTTGCCAGAAAAACATGTTTTTTTAAAAAAAATTAAACATTTAGTGTGTGGGTGATTAAACATTGTTCAAATTTTTTTTATTTTTTCCACGAGTCAGGAAATATTATAAATTAATTCTAATTTATAATACTACCCATTTTTGGTCACTAGATGGAGCTATTCCCAAAATTGCAGCATTGCAACATTGGGTTAAAAGCCCTCGCTCTAGTGAGCTCTCAGCATCCCCTCCTCCTTTATCCTGGCTAGTGCCGGGATAAACGAGGGGTTTGAACGGTGTAACCTCCTACACTGTGTGTCGCCATTTTTTGAGCTAACACACAGTGTAGTAGGTTTACATACAGTAGTAAACACACACAAACACGAACATACATTGAAATCTCTTACCTGCTCCTGCCGCCGCGGCTCCCTCCGGCCCGTCCGCTCCGTTTGCTGCCGCTGGTCCAAGTGCACAAATCCGGAAGCCGCGACCGGAAGTAGTAATATTACTGTCCGGCCGCGACTTCCGGTCCACAGGAAAATGGCGCCGGACGGCGCCAATTTCGAATTGGACTGTGTGGGAGCGGCGCATGCGCAGTTCCCACACAGACGCCGTACACTGAAGTCAATGGGACGGGAGCCGTTCACAGTCCCTATGGGACTGTGGCTGCCGTATTCCATGTCTGTATGTGTCGTTAATCGACACACACAGAAATGGAACAAAAAATGGCAGCCCCCATAGGGAAGAAAAAGTGTAAAAATAAGAAAAAGTAAAACACAAACACACAAATGAATATAAACGTTTTTAATAAAGCACTAACATCTTTAACATATAAAAAAATAATTTGTGATGACACTGTTCCTTTAAGGCCTAAATTAGGCTGGTCACTAAATGGTTAACTTGGCCAACGTTTACCCTACATGGTATTCTCTACCTTTTGTTTTCATGTTGGATTTTATAGCCTTCAAACATTTGTCAATAAAAATACAATTGACCAGAAAAAAAGGATTGCACAGTTAAAGAGGCTCTGTCACCACATTATAAGTGGTCTATCTTCTACATAATGTGATCGGCGCTGTAATGTAGATTACAGCATTATTTTTTATTTAGAAAAAGCATACATTTTGGCGGAGTTATGACCTAGATTTTAGATTTATACTAATGAATGAACCCATAATAATGAACCGAACTGGGCGTTTTTTAGCTTTTGACCAAGTGGGCGTTGTCTGAAATTCAAGAGCTGTTTTCTCCTGAAAACAGCTCCGTAATTTCAGACGTTTTTGGCAATGTCGTGTGAACATACCCTTACTGCCAGTTTTCCTTACAGATAAAAGCTGAGTGCTTGGAGTCCTAGCAGGAGGACACTTTGTGATTTGCCTAATGTCAAGAGACCTTACAAGTAGGGATTGTCGAAAGCGGACAAACCTTTTAGGTGATTACAAATGCATGGGCTGGTTACCCCGCTTTGACCTTTATAGATGCTTTTGGGTATTAGAACTAACTGAACTAATCATACACAAATAGTTGTTTATGTCTATTATTGAGCACATTGAGCAAACATCCACAATGCAGTGAGAAAAAGTAAGTGAACCCTTGAATTTAATAACCTGTAGATTCCTGTTTAGCATCAATCACCCCCACCAAAGGTTTTCTGTAGCTGTAAATAAGATTTGCACAACGCTGAGGAGAAATTATGGACCATTCAATCTGCAAATGTGTTTCAGCTCATCAATATTTACGGGATGCCTTGGTCTTGCCACAGCATTTCGAAAGGGCTCTGACTTGGCCATAACAAAAGACAAATCTTTTTTAACCATTCTTTAGTTGATTTACATGCACTTTGGGTGCCCTTATATATTACTTTAAAATGTTTTGATACACCTCTGAATTCATTTTTCCCTCAATGAACACAAGGCTACCAGGCCCTAAGGCAGAAAAGCAGCCCCATACCATGATGCTCCCTCACCTGTGCTTCACAGTTGGGATGAGGTTTTGCTGTTTGTGTCCATTGTTCTTTTTTTCTCCAAACGTAACATCGTGCATTCGTGCTAAAAAGTTACACTTTTGCAGTTTGTAGAGTCTTCAGTAGGTCATTTGTTGTTACCCTTGGATGCTTTCTCACTTCTTTTAGTCCGTTGTTCTCTTGGCGTGATCTTAACCCCTTAACGCACCTTGGCGCAACTCTACGTCATGGTTTGCCCTGCATTAAGGCACCATGAAGTCATTTCAGATTTGAAAAAAATTGTCTGGTCCCTAAGACCAAAACAAGCTTAGTCACTAAGGGGTTAAAGGGAGTTTGTCACCAGAATGTCCATATTAAACTAGTACAAGGGTATTGTAGAGGAGACTAACCTGTTTCTAGTGTTTCTTTTAAATTTCTGCATACTGCGTCCTTGTAGAGAAAATCCATTTTATTAATTTTATGCTAATGAGCATTTAGGTTCTACGAGGGCGTCACCGTCGGTACCCAGTTCAACCCCCCTCCCTCCCTTCTTACATTGAATAACTGGGGCCAGGCAGCGTAATCAGCACGTTCATGACTGGCCCCATACTGTCTGTAACACACGTGTGTGCCTGCTCTTTACTCAGCGCATGCGCAGTACGATGTTTCTGCTCTCCTTTCTAATCGGCACTTCTGCGCATGCACCGAGTAAAGAGCAGGGACGTGCGCGCCTTACAGAGAGTATGGGGCCAGTCATGAACACGCTGATTACGCTGCCTGGCCCCTGTCAATCAATGTAAGAAGGGAGGGAGGGGGGTTGAACTGGGTATCGACGTAGGAGCATTTAGGGGCAACGGTGACGCTCCCGTTGCACCTAAATGCTCATTAGCATAAAGTTAATAAAACAGATTTCTCTGCAAAGGAGTCTCCTCTACAATACCCTGTTACTAGTTTAATATGGATATTCTGGTGACAGACTCCCTTTAACTGGGCAATTTGTCTAACGGTGGATTTATGTTTAACTTTAGCAGTGCTTTTGTAGCCTTTTCCAGCTTCATGCTCCTGTAAAACCCACACTTTCAATCTCATCTCTTTAATTGAAACACCTTTTGTATGTTTATAAACTACATAAGCAGTTTAGTAATCTTGTAAATACGTTGCCTTACTTATCTACGTATCTTGAGTTGTTGCATGCATTACAGTATATTGACAGTCATTCTTATTGTTGGAAAGTGTTAAAACACAGACACATTTCTCACAGCTTAAAGAGGCTCTGTCACCACATTATAAGTGCCCTATCTCCTACATAAGGAGATTGGCACTGTAATGTAGGTGACAGTAATGCTTTTTATTTTAAAAAACGATCTGTTTTCACTACTTTATTAGCGATTTTAGATTTATGCTAATGAGTTGCTTAAAGCCTAAGTGGGCGTGTTTTTACTTTAGACCAAGTGGGCGTTGTACAGAGGAGTGTATGACGCTGACCAATCAGCGTCATGCACTCCTCTCCATTCATTTAGTCAGCGCATAGGGATCCTTTTAGATCGCTATGTGCTGTCATACTAACACATTAACGATACTGAAGTGTTTAGACTGTGAATAGACATTCCACGGGATGTCTATTCACAATCTCTGCACTTCGTTACTGTTTCTGAGGTAGTTACAGCAGAGGAAGCGTAATCTCGCGAGATTACGCTGTAGATAACAGGTTACAAGCGTTACTGTCACCTAAATTATAGCGCCGATCTCCTTATGTAGGAGATAGGGCACTTATAATGTGGTGACAGAGCCGCTTTAAGCTTCCTTCACATCTACGCTAGGGCTCCGTTCCGACATTCCATCTCAGACTTTCCGTCGGAACGGAGCCCTGACAGACACAAATGGAAACCATAGGTTTCCGTTACCATCACCATTGATTTCAATGGTGACGGATCCGGTGCCAATGGTTTCCGTTTGTCTCAGTTGTGCAAGGGTTCCATCGCTTTGACGGAATCAATAGCGTAGTCGACCCAGGCGCAGATGTGAACGAAGCCTCAGTTGAGTTCCTATAATGCACTTCAGATTACCGTTGAGTGTGTAGCTAAAGGCTCATGGGCCCTGGTGCAAGAATTCAGCTTGGGCCCCCTCCCCAACACCACAAGACCCCTGCCCGCGCCTATGCCCAGCCGCCTTGCCCAACAGCCCCCATGGATGCCCACACAGTATAATGCCCCCCATAGCCGCCCACACAGTATAACTCTCCCCGTAGCTGCCCCCATACATTATAATAC
Source organism: Rhinoderma darwinii (assembly GCF_050947455.1). Taxonomy (NCBI): domain Eukaryota; kingdom Metazoa; phylum Chordata; class Amphibia; order Anura; family Rhinodermatidae; genus Rhinoderma; species Rhinoderma darwinii. The sequence goes on from NC_134688.1 coordinate 261,912,380, forward strand.
CCCCATAGCTGCTCTCATACAGTATAATGTTCCCATAGCTTCCCCTAATACAGTATAATACCCCCATAGCTGCCCTCATACAGTATAATGCCCCCATAGCTGCCCTCATACAGTATAATGCCCCCATAGCTGCCCCCCACACAGTATAATTCCCCCCATAGCTGCTCCCCACACAGTATAATTCCCCCCATAGCTGCCCCCACACAGTATAATGCTCCCCATACACTATAATGCCCCCTATAGCTGCCCCATACATCATAATGCCCCCCATAGCTGCCCACACAGTATAATGCCCCCATAGCAAACCCATACAGTATAATGCCCCCCATAACTGCCCAACACATTATAATGCCCCCATAGCTGCTCCACACAGTATAATGCCCCCATAGCAGACCCCACACAGTATAATGAGCCTCATAGCTGCCCAACAGAGTATAATGCCCCCTATAGCTGCCCCCAAACAGTATAATGCTCCCCATAGTTGCCCCATACAGTATAATGCCCCCCATACAGTATAAACCCCCTTAGCTGTCCACACAGTATAATACCCCCATAGCTGCCCTAATACCGTATAATGCCCCCATAGCTGCCCCACACACAGTTTAATGCTCCCCATAGTTGCCCCGTTACAGTATAATGTCCCTATAGCTGCCCCCATACAGTATAATGCCCCCATATTAGACCCATAAAGTATAATGCCCCCATATCAGACCCCATACAGTATAATGCCCCATATAGCTGCCCAACACAGTATACTGAGTGTACCATGTGACCGTGATTTCTAAAAGAGCCCTGCCAGTAACCAGGATGTGATGGCATAACAGCACATACAGAATTAGCATTAGCTCGCTGTGTGGCAACGGGGGCCCTGTGGGCCCCCCAGGCTTAGGGGCTCGGTCGCAAGTGTGACCGCTGCGACCCCTATAGCTACGCCACTGTGTGCAGTGCCTGGTGTAAAGATAACATTCCCCAAAATTCTAATTACAAGAGCAAACTTTGAAACAACAATAAATGCTGGGAGATTTTAGCTCTGAAGCCAGCAAAATTATGAATTCAGATCTGGACTATAATGCAGAGTGTAATTTAGGATAAGTACAAAATAAGGTATTTGTAAAGGTACTCCACTTATTATGTAGACAACACGCTATGTATACTGTGGGAAATCAATATAAAGATGGATTCCATAAAAAAGTAGATATATGACCATATACTAGTAAAGCATACTAGCAGCTGATGGTAAATTGTCACTTTGTTAATAATTGAATGATTGACTGTTGGCTGTCAGTTTCTAAGAAGCTAATTCAACAGTGGCAACCAATATGACAGCACCTCCTGTCAGGTGCAAAAATGTCTGCCACAAAAAAACCAAAACGGTAATATCTCTGTAAGTAAAGCAAACATATTTACCATAATATCAGTTTAAGGCCTTTTTCATGCTTGTGTCGGGGACTCGGTCCAGAGTCTCCATTGCAGATCCTGTCAAATTTGATGGGAAGAATAGCACTGCATGTAGCGCTATTCTTCCTGTCACAACAAAAACAGACAGCCCTCATTAAAAATTAATAGGGTCTGTTGGGCACCTGTGGTATCCGTCGTACAACAGATTCCATTATAGGTGGGAACTGTGACGCAGATGTGAACAGAGACTAAATTATGATTTACTAGTATTGGACTATTTTTATGTTTTGTGTGGAAATCCTTCTGTATCAGATTACCAACGTGGTAAAGAAGTACAATCAAAAACTTCAGAAGTGATAAATCATGAGGTACTTATTGAAGTAACTTGCATGATATTTTGACAGCTTGCAATTCCATTCCTCTGGGTGAGATAATAAGATTAAAATATATGCTAGCTATAATACAATAAAATGCAATAAATATATCTAACAAATCCGGTTACTCAACTTGCAACTTTTGTATATGTGGGAGTAAAGAAGTTCTACTTAATTCTTATTTGGAAATGTTTTACGGACAAGGTGATGTAATAAAGTATGACATAACGTCTGTAAGGAGGGCTAGGTCTTTCTACTGGGCAGAAGCTAAAAATATCCTGTAGGAGGGAAAAACAGTGCAGCACTGAAATAGACTGATTCCTTACCAATGAAGCAGCACTATTCGGTACTGTTTTTTTCCCAAATAGTTTGCTTGATTACTCCATATTTGAATGACAATGCGATGCCAGTCTTGTGTAAAATCTCTTCCCACCCTTACTGTTTCTACCTTATATGGCAAAACTAGTTCCCTGGCTGTCCAATGACAATATAACAGTATGCCACGATGTTACTATGTTTTCTTACAAGAACTGTACTGTCTTTAACCCCTTAACGACTGCCCATATGTGTTTTCACGGAACTGTAGAATAGCAGCTGCATGGCTCTTAGAGAGGCTGTATCAGTAGAGAAGACAGAAAGTTGTTTTTTTACCATTTCTTATTTCTCAATCTCATCATTAGAGATGAGCGAACCGGGACAACCGAACCCGGTTTCGGTCCGAACATCAGGAAAAGTTCGGTTCGCAGCGAATCCGAACTTCACCGGGTTCGGCTGAACCCGTTCTGACCGAACCCGGTCAAAAATATTATACAAATCGGCAGCCACTTGTCTCTATCAATCACTGATAGAGAAAAGAGGCTGCTGATTAAAAATTAAATAAAAAGCATTTTATACGTACCCGGTCGTTGTTTTGGTGACGAGTCCCTCTTCTTCCTCCAGTCCGACCTTCTTTTCTGACGCGGCAGCCTGTGATTGGCTGCAGCGGTCACATGGGCTGTAACGTCACCCAGGAATGTCGAGAGGGACGCGTCACCAAGGCAACGGCCAGGAGACCGGACTGGAGGAAGCAGAAAGTTCTCTGTAAGTATGAACGTCTTTTTTTTTTGACAAGTTGCTCTATATTCTGATCGGAATTCACTGTCCAGTGTGCTGAAACAGTTACTGCCGATCAGTTAACTCTTTCAGCACCCTGGACAGTGACTATTTACGGACGTCGCCTAGCAACGCTGCCGTAATGACGGGTGCACACACGTAGTCACCCGTCATTATGGGGCCTCATGCACACGACCGTAAAAACACCCGTTATTACGGGTCGTGATTACGACCCGAAATAGCGGGCCCATAGACTTCTGTTAGCCACGGGTACCTTCCCGTTTTCTCACGGGAAGGTGCCCGTGCCGTTAAAAAGATAGAACATGTTCTATTTTTTTATTTTACGGGCCGTTCTCCTATACTTTATAATGGGAACACGGCTCGGAAAAACGACCGGCTGCCCGTAGCCGGCCGTGTTCATCTCCTGAAATACTCTGTGCTGCCTTAAACTCTGTGGACAGGTCAGGATCCTGTTTCTTTTAAATGCTGCTGGGGAACCCACTTGATCCACTATATAAGGCTGCGCTACAGTGCAGCATTTAAAAGAAACAGGATCCTGACCTGTCCACAGAGTTTAAGGCAGCACAGAGTATTTCAGGAGATGCGCGTGCAGATTCAGTGCTGCTGTGAACTCTGCTCTTACCATTACGTAGCTCAGTCTGTTACCTCTCCTCCACTCCTGTCCTCAATAACACCATCACATGATTGGCAAGTCACCACGTAATGGTAAGAGCAGAGTTCACAGCAGCACAGAGTATTTCAGGAGAGGAGCGTGCGGATCTTGTGTGGGGTGGTGACTTGACAATCATGTGAAGGTGTTATTGAGGACAGGAGTGGAGGAGAGGTAACAGACTGAGTGCTACGTAATGGTAAGAGCAGAGTTCACAGCAGCACAGAATATGCACGCTCCTCTCCTGAAATACTCTGTGCTGCTGTGAACTCTGCTCTTACCATTACGTAGCTCAGTCTGTTACCTCTCCTCCACTCCTGTCCTCAATAACACCTTCACATGATTGGCAAGTCACCACCCCGAACAAGATCCGCACGCTCATCTCCTGAAATACTCTGTGCTGCTGTGAACTCTGCTCTTACCATTACGTGGTGACTTGCCAATCATGTGAAGGTGTTATTGAGGACAGGAGTGGAGGAGAGGTGACAGACTGAGAGCTATGTAATGGTAATCTCCTGAAATACTCTGTGCTGCCTTAAACTCTGTGGACAGGTCAGGATCCTGTTTCTTTTAAATGCTGCACTGTAGCGCAGCCATATATAGTGGATCGAGCGGGTTCCCCAGCAGCATTTAAAAGAAACAGGATCCTGACCTGTCCACAGAGTTTAAGGCAGCGCAGCACAGAGTATTTCAGGAGATGAGCATGTGATTGGCTGCAGAGGCCGGTGCAGCCTGTGATTGGCTGCAGAGGCCGCTGCAGGCTGTGATTGGCTGCAGGGGCGGTCACGTGGGATGAAGCGTCATCCCTGGAGGCCGGCCTTCTGACGTCATCCTGACGTGCGTGACCGCCACTACAGCCTGTGATTGGCTGCAGCGGCGACATGGATGAAACGTCATCGCTGGAGGCCGGACAGGAGGAATGTAAGTATGAACGTATTTTTTTTAATTTTTTTTATTACATTAAAATTTTATTTTCCGTGCGCCGAGCATGGTACTGTCAAGGTTGCTGAAAGAGTTAGTGCAGCCCATTAACTCTTTCAGCACCCTGTACAGTACCATGCTCGGCGCACGGAAATTACAGGTTCGGTCAGAACTAGTTCGCTCCGAATCGAACTTTTTCGTGAAATTCGGCGAACTAGCCGAACCGAACTTTTCATAAGTTCGCTCATCTCTACTCATCATATATTGCTCTATGAAGGTCCATGTGATAGCCGGTACAACTATCAAATGAGAGATCTGTCCGGTCTAACTAGACCTAACACAGCCCTAATTGTAACAAATGTCACATCGTCAGAGCTGTTTTTCTATGACAGGTCTAACTACAACAGAAATAGTGTAAAAAAAAAAAATAATAATGTCCCCCCGCCAAATTTTTTTTTTTTACGTTAAAGCATACAAAAAGGAAAAACAAAACAAATAATAATAAAATAACAATGTAAAAAATTATAACAAACAAATAAATACTAATAAAGCCCTACCAACATGTTTGTAGCCCTGGCCCAACCCAATTACTCTAACTACTATGTTATATATATATCAAAATAAGCGTTACATAATAGTGGACACAAACATAAATTCTATTTTATTAGGGTTTCTCCGTGTGATTAAAAAAAATGTTTATACTTGAAAAATTATTAGCTTTTACTATTTGTCACACACTAAAAACCCAATAATTATATATAAAAATTGTGTTTAAAAATAAAAAATGTATAGCATAAAACATAAAAAAGTTATACCTGTTTAACCAATACAAGCAAAAAATCGATAATTATCATCTCGTTAAAGCATACCTGTAATTAAAAAGTTTTTTGTTCTTCATAAATCATTAGTACATGTAAATCTATGAAACTTTGTAACATATTTTTCTTTGGAAAGCGGGATTTTCCTCACCACTGCTTCCACTTTCTTTTTAAATGTTCGGAAACCTTGAATGTGCATTCCAAATGTTGCCAATGACACTCCTGACTTGTTGCAAAATGTAGTGCTCATAGTAGTTGTAATGTCCGTGGCTGCGGGCTGTCAGCTCCAGCCTCCCGCTGACAGCCGCAGCCACGAGTCGGCAAGCGCTGGCCCCAGCCTCCTCCTCAGGAGACGCCAGCGCTTGCATCCACTCACCTCCGCCCGAGCCCGCAGGGTGCGCGCGCACGCTCGTCCCCGCTCTTAAAGGGGTAGCGCGCGAATCGGACATCATGAACGACCTTTGACCCGTGAGTACCCTGGGCTATAAGAGGGGTCCAGCCCTCTAGTTCGATGCCTGAGCGTTGTTGTGTATTCCTAGTCTGTATATGCAAATTGGTCCCTTAGTGTTTCCTGATCCCAGTGTTTCCCGTTCCTGCTCCTGTTCCTATATCCCGTGCTTGCTATTGCTATGCTGTGCCGTGCTTGCCATTGCCGTGCTGTGCTGTGCCGTGCTTGCCATTGCCGTGCCGGATACCATGCTTGACATCCAACGCACGCCTGTCGTCACCTGCTGCCTAGTTTCTGCCAAGCTACTGTCCGTGCTGCCACAGGTACCCTCTATACGAACTATAGACATTGTCGCTGCACCCTGTTGGCCATCTGCCCTACCGCCAAGGCGGTACGGCCCAGTGGGTCCACAGACCCTTCGTGACAGTACGCTCAGGTCATGGACCCCGCTGGTCGGTTAAAAGTTATGACGACGACGCAAGAGATGCGAGCGGATATGCTGGACCTTCGGTCCCGACAGGACCAACTCCTCCAGGCGTTGAACATTCTTGCACGTCGGCAGGAGGCACAAGCTGCTGTTCCTCCTACTACACCTCCTGGCAATATTGTTCCTCCTACTACACCTCCTGGAGATGTGGAGCCCCCGTCTACACCGCTTGGCAGTATTGACCCACGTGTTTCTCTGCCCCTTCCTGACCGCTACGATGGAGAAGCAAGTGCCTGTCGCGGTTTCCTCAATCAATGCCAGATCCACTTCTGCTTGTATGCTAGGACATTTTCGTCTGACGGCGCCAGGGTCGCGTTCATCATTTCTCTCCTCACCGGAAAGGCCCTTGCATGGGCGAACCCTGTCTGGGAGAGACAAGGACCAGAGACCTGTGACTTCCCTACCTTCCTTCGGACGTTTCATATGGTGTTTGAGGAGCCCGGCCGGGTCTCATCTGCAGCGGCTTCTTTGATTGACCTGCGCCAAGGAGACACCTCCGTGAGTGAATACTCCATCCACTTCCGCACCCTGGCGGGAGAACTCGCATGGAACAATGAGGCTCTGGTGGCTGCATTCTGGCACGGGCTATCTTCCAGAATTAAAGACGAACTTGCCGCCCGGGATCTGCCGTCTACCCTGGATGACCTCATCCTTCTCTCTGCCCGGATTGATATGCGGATCCGTGAACGTCTCCAAGAGGTTCGACGGGAGGAGGCTCTTCCTAGTCTGGCCCCTACGTCGCAGCAACCCCTGCTGTCCTCTGATGCCGATCGTCCTGAGAAGTCGGTAATAACAGACCGTTATAAGCTATCCACCCAAGAGAGACTACGCAGACGCACATCTGGACTTTATCTTTATTGCGGCCTCGATGGCCACCTGGTGCGCCTGTGTCCCCAAAAGTCCCAAAACCTAGGGTTGCTTGGAGTAACGACCCTGGGCCAAGATGGTCTTCCGGCTAAACTATCCATACCCGTGACTATAGTGGTCGGTGAGAGAACGCATCAGGTTTCTGCTTATCTGGACTCTGGATCCGCTGCTAATTTTATCCGCAGAGATCTGGTGGACCGTCTGCAATTACCCACCACCCCCCTGGAGAGCCCATTGACCGTTGCCTCAGTAAATGGACTACCTCTGCCAGACCCAGTTATCGCTGTGACCAAGCCGCTGAGGCTCCAAGTGGGAGCTCTTCACACCGAACTTCTGTCATTCTATGTCCTGCCTAAAGCGGTTAACCCTGTGTTGCTGGGCCTGCCTTGGCTCCGACTGCATGCCCCAGTTCTGGACTGGAATTCTGGAGAAGTTCTTCAGTGGGGCCCGGAGTGTCAGGATCGTTGCCTGGTGAGGATCCGTTCGGCTCAGCCTTCGCTGCCTCGGTCACTGGCAGGATTGCCGGGTCATTATGCCGCTTTCTCGGACGTCTTCAGCAAGAAGGAGGCGGAGACTTTGCCCCCACATCGGGCGTATGACTGCCCTATTGAACTGCTACATGGTGCATCCCTTCCCCGTGGTAGGGTATATCCTCTCTCCTTGCCAAAGACTCTGTCCATGTCCGCCTATGTGAAGGAGAACCTAGAGAGGGGCTTCATACGAAAGTCTTCCTCCCCGGCAGGAGCCGGGTTCTTCTTCGTCAAGAAGAAAGATGGCTCTCTTCGCCCTTGCATCGACCACCGTCGTCTTAACCAGATCACGGTGAAAAATAAATATCCATTGCCACTGATCTCCGAACTATTTGATCGAATACGTGGTGCAAAATTTTTTCCCAAACTAGATCTGCGTGGGGCTTACAACCTAATCCGGATGCGCCGGGGCGATGAATGGAAGACTGCATTTAACACCCGTGATGGACACTATGAGTATCTTGTAATGCCCTTCGGCCTGAGTAATGCTCCCGCGGTCTTCCAGGAGTTTGTGAATGACATTTTTTGTGACCTCCTATACGTTTGTGTTGTAGTCTTCCTTGATGACATCTTGATTTTCTCCCCAGATCCGGCGACACACCAGAGACATGTCCGTCAAGTTCTGCTACGGTTAAGGGAGAATCGTCTGTACGCCAAGTTGGAGAAGTGCGTATTTGACAAGGATGCTTTACCCTTCCTGGGCTACATCGTCTCGAATCGAGGCCTCGAGATGGATCCTGAGAAGGTGAAGTCTGTCCTGGAGTGGCCACGCCCCCAAGGCTGGAGGGCCATACAGCGCTTTTTGGGATTTGCTAACTTTTACAGGCAGTTTATTCCGAACTTCTCTTCACTGACTTCTCCCATCTCTAAACTTACTAAGAAGGGTATGAACGCCAAGGTGTGGACTCCCGAGGCAGAGTCTGCATTCAATAGCCTGAAGAGTGCCTTCACGTCAGCTTCTATCCTCCATCATCCGGATATCTCTCTACAGTTCTCGTTGGAGGTGGACGCTTCCTCTGTCGGTGTTGGTGCACTCCTGTTCCAGAGAGGTCCCAAGGGTATGTGGATACTTCTCTAAGCTCTTCTCTTCCGCAGAACGTAACTACTCGATTGGGGATCGGGAGTTACTGGCCATCAAATTGGCTCTGGAGGAATGGAGACATCTACTAGAGGGCGCAGCTCACCCGATCTTTATTTTTACGGACCACAAGAATGTGACCTACCTCCAGACGGCTCAACGGCTGAACCCTCGTCAGGCCAGGTGGTCACTGTTCTTTGCTAGTTTTCTGTTTGAACTTCATTATCGCCCGGCCGACAAGAATGTGAGGGCCGATGCCTTGTCCAGGTATTTCGAGACAGAAGACACCATTGAGAATCCACAGAATCTTATCGACCCATCCTGTATTGTCTCAGTCAATCCCCTGCAGATTGGGGACATTCCCCCTGGGAGAACTTTTATGCGCCTGGCTGATCGTGGAAGAATCCTCCGCTGGGGTCACTCCTCTAGACTGGCAGGTCACGCAGGGTTACGTAATTGCTCATCATTTCTGGTGGCCCACACTGCCCAAGGATATTATGGACTTCGTTTCTTCCTGTACTGTATGTGCAGCCAACAAGGCCACCCACTCCAGGCCTGCTGGCCTGCTCCAGCCATTGCCTGTGCCTAATGCTCCCTGGCAGCATATGGTGATGGACTTTATCATGGACCTGCCTCTCTATGCTGGATGCAGTACTGTCTGGGTAGTGGTGGACCGATTTTCGAAGATGGCCCACTTCGTTCCTCTGACCGGTCTTCCTTCCGCTCCTCAGTTGGCAAAGTTATTTATTCAGCACATCTTCCGCCTGCACGGCTTGCCACAGCATATTATGTCCGATCGGGGTGTTCAGTTTACCTCAAGGTTCTGGAGAGCCCTCTGCGGACTTCTTGGCGTAAAGTTGGACTTTTCTTCTGCCTACCATCCTCAGTCTAATGGTCAGGTCGAGAGGATAAACCAGATTTTGGAGAACTACCTACGCCACTTCATCTCCAAGCAGCATGATGACTGGGTGCAGCTGCTCCCATGGGCGGAGTTCTCCTATAACAATCACACGAGTGAGTCTACTAGGAGTACTCCGTTCCGCATTGTCTATGGCCAGCATCCACGAGTTCCTCTTCCGATGTCTGATGCTTCTGAGGTACCCGCAGCTGACTCCACGTTTAGAGACTTTTTGCAGATCTGGCAGCAGACTCGATCCTCCATCCTAGTGGCAGTGGACCGCATGAAACGGAGGGCTGACAGAAAGAGAAGAGAGCCTCCTCGGTTACTTCCTGGCACTAGGGTCTGGCTGTCGTCCAGGAATATCCGACTGAGGGTGCCATCATGTAAATTTGCCCCCAGGTTGCTTGGACCATTCGAGGTCCTGCAGCAGATCAACCCTGTCGCCTACAAGCTTCGGCTGCCTCCTAACCTCAGGATTCCCAACTCATCCCCACTCTTAAAGGGGCAGCGCGCGCACCGGACATCTGGAACGACCTTTGACCCGTGAGTACCCTGGGCTGGATACCATGCTTGACTGCCTACGCACGCCTGTCGTCACCTGCTGCCTAGTTTCTGCCAAGCTACTGTCCGTGCTGCCACAGGTACCCTCTATACGAACTATAGACATTGTCCCTCAACCTGTTGGCCAGCTGCCCTACCGCTAAGGCGGTACGGCCCAGTGGGTCCACGGATCTTCGTGACAGTAGTCTTGACACTTGCAATGTCCATACTGTAGGACTGTGTACAGACACAATTTTCTTGAGATTGTCATGCGAACTGGACGATAAAAGGGCATGGTTTATGCTTAATTACGTTAAAAGGGATGTTCTCGGGCTGACCGGAGGTTGGGCTTAAATGTTGCACAATTTCGGATTAAGTATGGAAGTGCAAGCACCTTAATAACATCCATACAGAAGTGCCCATACTATTGTGACCACCACACAGAATTATGCATATAATTGTGTCAGCCACAGAGCACTTTCCATACACTAATCACATTTCAATGCCTACAGAGTGGTTTCAGCTGTGCCCTTACTAATGTGTAGACAAAGAATGGACAGAGGCAGCACTTCCAAAAAGAGCAGGAGCTATTTATTTACCCATGCGACGTTTCAGTCCAACTGGACTTTTTTCAAGCATTACTAATGTGTCGGGCACAGTGCCCCATATTTGTTCTATCCCACGCCTCTTCACTGCTCTCTACCAACTTAAATTTGAGCAGCCATAAAGCAGTCACTTCAGCAATGTCTGCCCTTTCCAGTCTGTATAGTCAGAGCTCTGCACTGGAAAATTACATCTTGTAAAGGCAATCTATGGTAGTCAGGGCAGATGTGTGGAATTCTGACACTAAGAATCCAAGACTATCGCTCTAAATCCTGGAATGTTGTTGGTCATGAGGTGGGGTATCAGGAGCCATAAAAAAGAGGTCCAAAGCAAGGATATGACAATTTTGGTGCTTAAGGCAAAGGTTTCAAGATGCATCCCCCTTTTCTGAAATTCAGGGTGAAAGTAGTCAGATAGGTGCTAGGTGTCCACACATGGCACAATAGTCTCCCCTGGGGTCCCAGTGGCCAATTTTATTACGCTATGTATGGCTATTTTTACAACAGTCCGAGGGTGCTTAAAGGGGTTGTCCACTACCGGACAACTGATGTCATCTGTATATCATCGGGGCAGGTCCGATACCCGGATCCTGCACCGATTAGCTGCTCCTGTGGCCTGCGGGCATCGGATGTTATGGCACAGTATGCAATGTAAGGAGCCGGAAGCAGTTGGCTCCATACATTGCATAGCGGCCATGCTGCAGAACTGCAGCTCTGCTCCTATTCACTTGAATAGGAGCAAAGCTGCAGTGCTGCAGCTCGACCGCTATTCCATGAATGGAGCCAACTTCTTCTGGCATGGACGTCTGTTGCACGGAGGCAGCCAGAGCGGCTTAACGGTGCGGGGTCCGGGTGTCGGACCCCCACAGATCATGTGCTGATGTCCTATCCGGTGGATAGGTCATCAGTTGTCCGGTAGTGGACAGCCCCTTTAAAATCTACTGATCATTTGGTTCAAATGTTAGGACCCCCACCGTTTCCTAGAACAGTCAGCAGCGGTGCTGCGTGATAAAAAAAAAAAAATCAAGGTGGCCTTTGGTAGTATTGCAGCCCCCTTACTCTAGTTATTTTGGAGGTCCAAGTAGATGGAACCAAATGAACAGCAATTTATAGCAAATCCCAGTGATCACATTTTTTAAAATCATGTTTTTTTTTTCATTTTGTTCACATTTTGTTTTCTTTATAAAGTTTTTTTTTTTTTTCGTTTTTTTTTAACACTTTACCACTATGCACCCTCTTATTTATCATTAGGGGAGCTCACTGCATACAGATTTATGTAGCTGTCATAGAACTCAATGCCAGCTGTACAAATTATTGTATAAGAAGCTCTCCCTAGTGGACAATGCTGACAGAAAGCATCAAATCATTTATCCTACAGGCTTTATCAATGTTGCTGGAGGAACACTGAAAGGAAAAAACGAGGAAGGAGGGGAGCCCCTTGGGAACAGAAAAGATAAGTGATGGGGGCCAGAAACAAGGCAGACAAAGCTGCATCCTACAGCATGCAGCGCCCCTGCCTGTATTATGCACAGGGAGGATGCTTTTTTTGGACAAAGTGTTCTACAGGAACACATTAAAAAGCCTTTCTTTGATTTTATTTCAGCTTGTTTTCCCGCCCATTATCGTGTGCTGATTGATGGATGTGTGCAAGAAAAAGACACTGCTGCCCCTAAGCACTCACCACACTGCCGATACACTGTTCAGAGTTCCCCTGATCCTCTGCATTGTGTCTCTCCTTGCAGATTGAAGCAGGTGCCTGTCACACAGTTACAGGCTATAATTGTGTAACAGGCACCGCACATTTTAACCAATGAGCCGTTCCCTGTGGTGCTCATTAGACCCCAGCATCCACACAACAAGTAAAACCTGCTTCTCAGACCCAGTGCTGAGCGGCTGCCGAGAAAATGTGCAGAGTTATTAAATTATGAAATTGCGCCTCCCCATGCCTAAATTTCAATAGCTTTCTAGGCAGGTGCCTACCCCTGCCTAACACCTTTTTCCCTGGCCCTGGTACAAGGATCTTTAAAGTTACCATTGCTTAACAACAATCTGCCAATCGTGTCACGATGCGGGGTGTGGACCCACTGGGCCGTACAGCGTAGCGGCCCGGCAGCTGGCCAAACAGGTAAAGTACAGAGTCAATAGTTCAGAGAGGATACCTGAGGCAATGTCGACAGTAGAAAGGCAGGCACAACTGGGACCAGGCCGCGGGTAGACGTCAGCTGTGGTGTAGCGAAACAGGCATGGAACGTAGTCCAATCTGGCAACAACTCAGCACGGCACTTAGAACAGGGTAGCACGGAAACAGGATACAGGAACAGGGTACACTGGGAAACTGGAAGACACTAGGAGACCATTAGCACGACAAACTTCGGGTAACAAACAACGCTCTGGCAAAGAGCAAGAGGGCAGAGCCCTTTTTATAGCCCAGAGCATCCTGGGCTAGATTGCAGACTTCCTGCAATATGCACGCACTGGCCCTTTAAGAGCGTGCACGCGCGGGCGAGCGCGCCCTCCGGAGACAGTCTCGTTATCTGGAAGTGAGTGCCGGCGCCTCACGGGAGGACGACGCTGCACACAAGACAGGAGTCCATGGCCACGGCCGTCGAGGGGTAAGTCAGAACGACGGGCCGTGGCCATAGACGTTACACGTGTAATGACTTTTGGTAAGACAAGAAAAATTTCCTGTTTACTAAAATATGTGTATGTATGTTGCTTAACCCCTTTCTGACATCCGCCGTGTATATAGCGACCGCGACATCTAAGTGGTTAGTAGCCCATTGACACCTCCGTGACTCCATCACGGGGGTGCTGATGGTTGCTGTTGCAACCGGAGGCCTAACAATGTCCTCCAGGTCTGCCATGTATGGAAGCCTAATAGGCAGCCTGTCAGTGTAGAAATGACAGTTGCAATAAATTTCACTACATAAGTAGTGTATTGTATTAGAATGGCAATCAGGAGTTCAGGCCTTCAAGTCCCCTAAAAAAAAGTGCAATATTTCAAAAAATAAAAGTTTCAAGTTCAAAAACCAAAAATCACCTTTTTTTCCCCATAATAAGTCTATTATTATTAGAATAAATTAAAGAAAAACAAAAAACGATACATAAATGATATAATTTATCAGTGCAATACTGGCCTGTGCATAAAAGATTGCTTCAATGTGTACCACACATCTATGGTCAGGAAGAGACTGGTCAGCAGGACTAGGAGGAGGAGAGAATGAAGGCAAAATGTCTGGGCGTGAGTAAGCAGTGCTTAATTGAGGATCCTCCGTCTGCGAAGGCGATGTCATGGTTGCAGTAGTGCCTTTGCACGCTTTCAATTTTCTGGCTTTTTGGTTTAAGTGGGGAGAACTCAGAGTAATAGAAGATCTAGGGGTACGCTTGTGCATAGCACTAGTTGATGGGTGGAAGTATTTGTCCTTATCAAGAAGGCAGCAGGTATATGACACAAAAAGGGAGCACTGACAGACCACCTGCGTGCTTACATGCTATTGCAACATGGCGTCCAGATTGTTAGGTGGTTGAAGAGTATAAGGGCCATGTGGAGCAATGGGGTCCCTCCAGGTCGGGTGGGAGAAAGCTGTTTAGAATGAGACCCCAGAGTGTCTTAGCCACCACGTATGAGGCGTATCCTAGTCAAGAAGGGAGTTAAGCAAGGGTGTTTCAGTGAGTGTGAGTAGTGGCTGTAATGTCGGGGTAGGGAGACAGACAGGTGAGCCCTAATCTACTCGCCACTCAGTCCCTGCCTACTTGCACGACGTACAACTGGGCGACGGTCCCTACGCTCAATATGTGCATGACGGACAAACAGACAAGGGTACACAGAAGCTAAGGGAAATGGGGCAGTTGCCCACGGCAACACCGTGAGCAACAGGAGTAGTGAACGAGCCGAGTCAAACCAGGAGTGTACGAGGTACCAAACGCAGAGCAGGAGCGTAGTCAGTAAAGCCAGGGTCAAAATGAAGCAAGGTCAGTAGTAATAGCAGGAGCAGCAGAGCCAGGAAACGGGAAAGAATCACAGGCAAAGGAGAGCAGGAAATGAAGGTATAAATAGACCGAGGGCGGGAGCTAGCTCCGTCTGGCCAGGCTGTGATAGGTTCTCCCACTCCTCAGCTTACCAGCCTGAGTGGTAGCAGATCGAGTCACTCTATCAGACCTAGGAGCAGATGCAGACTGATTAACAACGCGCGTCGACACAGAAGCTGTGTCTGGCAGATCCTTAACAGTGGCTCAGTTTTCCAGGTGTTAAGCAGAGCCAGTGAGCTATTATGAGCCCTTATCAATGTATGATCTCAGCGTTGTAGTCTTTGCTGTAGTCGTATCACCAGGTAGGTGTGCAAGGCCAGTAGGACACAGTTTGGGGGTTCCGCTGATGCAGGGTGTTATACCGGCGTAATGCCAGTGAGTTGGGTGAAGGCGGGTAAGATGGCCGGTGACCGTTGGCGCCAAGGCAGTGAGGGCAATGTAGCTCTCAGATCCCGGGGAGTATGGGGCTGTTGTCGTGCCCAGCTCACCTGTTGATAGTACCACGGTGTGGAGTTGAATTCGCAGTCCTGCGACACGGAGGGCTCGTTTGGCAACCAGCTGGGATCGAAGCTGAAGTAAGATGCGGCCGTTCTGTAAGGTACCGCCCCAGGAGTCCCAAAAGACAATAAGTTTATCTGGTGGTAAGTTTTTGAATGTGCAGTCCAGAGAATAGTCTATTAAGTTCTATTAAGTGCTTTTAATATGTGTCTTGAGGCAAGCCATGACCCCAAGTGAAGAACTGCTATCTCCAACTGTCACGCAGCCCTTGTCTATGGAGAGCCAGAAGACAGAGCTCGTCCATGTCTAAGCGAGCCAGAAGTTCCAGACCCTCTTCTGCGCTTGCGCTGGTTTCCAACACTGGAAACTCTGCAGACGGCATCTGGGCATGTCCTCATTTCAAGTTCATTATGCGCATGTGCGATTTTTCTGTCAGGTCAGGATGATCACACGTGCAACTATGATAATGGTGTTGCGCAAGAGTGTGAGGAAATAAAAAAAAAAATTTTTTTTAATAAAGATTGAACATAAAGGGTCTTCACATTGTTATTTAGGTGATAGCAACTATAAAGGTCAGTTCACCCAATGCGTAAATACTGCTGATTTACAGCTATATAAATCCGCAGCATAATACAGTAGCAGCAAAGTGCATGAGATAGAATACTCCACACGCTGCGTATATACTCAGTGGAAAAAACGCTCAGAAATTGACATGCGGTGCGTAATTTTATTTCACAGCATGTCAATTGTATTTGCGAAAATGCTGCTTATTTGTTGCAGGTTGTCCCCATTGAATTTAATGGGGAAGTAAAACCTGCAATAAATAGAAGTTGTTGCGTTTTTTTGCGGCGGAGCTGCAGCCAATCCCAGGCTGTAGCATCGGTCACATGGGATGACACATCATCCCAGGAGACTGGCCTGGGTGACGTCAGAGGGACGGCCTCCTGGGATGACGCTTCATCCCATGTGACCGCCGCTGCAGCCAATCACAGGCTGTAGCGTTCTCCTGGGATGAAACGTCATCCCAGGAGGCCTGCTGCAGACAGCATTTCTACACCAGACATTTTGGTGGAGTTTTTCGCCCGTATATAAATGATAGATTTTGTATAGAATATTGAAGACTTACATCATTTTTAAATAAACAGTATTCACCATTCAATCTTGTGTAGTACATGGTTTTGTATGTACTTGGGAAAAAAAAGAGATCCAGGCATAATTCTGCATTTTCTGAAGCATCCGGACATTATTAGGAAATTACTTTTACAAGCTGGCTAGTATACCAATGACATAGATAATATGATAGAGGAAGTTTTAAAAGGCAAAAAAACTGATTCTTACAGAATGTGCTCTTTACATTTTTAAGAAACTTGCTACATTCATGAAGGATACCGGAAGAAACAAAAACTAGATTCTTTGCCAACTGTTTTTTCCTCATAGCAGTACTTCCGCAACAGATATCAAATAATACTTTACAAGAATTAGTTATTGATGGAACAGAAGAAGAATGTTCTTCAACTAATGACAATCCGATTGCTCTATTTTGGGAACATCTCAAGATACTCTGTCATTTTTGCAGGTTACCACTCAGCCCATGTCTGATTGGCCAAAATCTGTTGAAATTTCTAGTGGTAATACAAAAAGTGTGAACTTTCATTTACAGCCAAAAAAAAGAAAAATAGCTAATGGATCTAAAAGTAGTATTCATTTGGATCATTGTCATGTATCCCGTGGCTTTGACTTTTCAGAAATATACTCTTTTGGGAAGATAACCAAAAATGGTCGACAAAGGGGTCAATACAGATTTCTTTTTTTAATAAAAAATGTGTTGATGTTGCCAGAGTCCCCATGCTTGGGAAAATGCATGCATAGACACAGTCGCACAAAGAAGGCATCGGAAAATCATGTGCTCCATCATAAAACCACCTACTATAAATTTAGAGCACAAATTAACCTTCTGCTTGGAACAGGATGTAAATGAGGTATCCCAGATGCATACCGATTCAGTGTCAAACAATGTGGAAACCCAAATCACATCGGATTTGCTTTCTAACCCAGATGATCCAGGTCAAGATGCTATCTATGAAAATCAATCTTCTCTCGATTCTCCCATTACACAGGTAGAGGAAATACAAGACTCAATGACCCGATGACTCACCTTTCCGTATGGGTGACTACGCTTCTGAAGAAGATGAGTCAGTTTAGAGTCACAGTGAATATGAGGGCGATAAAACTGGCCAAGATGATGATTTTGTTTCTTTGGAAGCTACTAATATAAGTCCAGTAGATAACAAAAAATCTTCGCTTTTGAGGCATGTCTAAAAAAACGAAAAAAAACAATACCTTGTTAAGCTAAAAGGAAATGTTTGGCTCCACGTTTGATGTATAAAAAAAACCCATTGGCTCTTATTTAGCAATAGAAGTGTTGTAAAGGATTTGCCAGACACAGCTTCTGTGTCGACGCCCGTGGGCAATCAGTCTGCACCTGCTCCTATGTCTGTGAGACTGACTCCATCTTCCACCACTCAGGATGGCAGGCTTAGGAGTGAGAGAGCCTATCACAGCCTGGCCAGACGGAGCTAGCTCCCGCCCACTGTCTATTTATACCTGCCTTTCCTGTTCCTCCTTTGCCTGTGATTCTTCTATGCTTGTTTCCTGGCTTGCTGCAGCTGCTTGTACTACTCATCCTCTGCTTGTGATTGACCTTGGCTTTCTGACCACTCGCGGCCGTTTATCCCGTTAAATGCCGCCGTCAATAGCGACCGCGGCATTTAACTTTGTTTACAGAGGGAGCGCGCTCCCTCTGACACCCATCGGCGGCCCGCGAATGCAATCGCGGGTCTCCGATGGGGTGTCATGGCAGCCGGGGGCTTGATAAAAGCCCCCAGGTCTGCCCTGGACATATGCCTGTTAGGATGCGCCGGAGGCACATCCTAACAGATTGCCTGTCAGATTTACACTGACAGGCAATAATGCTCTGGTATACGAAGTATACCAAAGCATTATAGCAGCGATCGGAAGATCGCACAGTAAAGTCCCCTAGTGGGACTAATAAAATAAGTCACCAATCTGAAATAAAGATTATTAATAAAAAGTACAGTAAAAAAAAACAAAACATTTTTTTCCATAAAAAGTGGTTTTATTTAGTAAAAGTGTAAAAAATAAATAAAAGTACACATACATGGTATCGCCGCGACCGTAATGACTCCATTAATAAAGTTAATATGTAATTTAAACCGCAAGGTGAACACCGTAAAAAAAAAAACGCAAAAAACAATGGCGAAATTTCAATTTTTTTCCATTGCCCCCCAAAAAAGTCATAATAAAAATGAATCAATAAGTCCCATGCACCCCAAAACAGTATTAATCAAAACTACGTTTCGTAACGCAAAAAACAAGTCAAAAAAATCACTACATTGATGTAAAAATAAAAAAGTTACGGCTCTTGGAAAGCAACGATGCAAAAACAAATAATTTTAGTTCAAAAGTGTTTTTATTGTGCAAAAGTCGTAAAACATAAAAAACCTCTACATATGTGGTATCGCCGTAATCGTACCGACCCATAGAATAAAGGTAACATGTTATTTACGCCGCACAGTGAACGGCGTCAATTTAAAAACGCATAGAACAATGGTGAAATTTCAGCTTTTTTTTATAATCCCCCCAAAAAAAGTTAATAAAAGTTAATAAAAAAATTATATTTACCCAAAAATGGTGCTATTAAAAAGTACAACTAATCCCGCAAAAAACATGTCCTCATACAGCTATGTAGACGAAAAATAAAAAAGTTATAGCTCTTTGAATGCGACTATAGAAAAACGAATAAAATAGCTTGGTCATTAGGGCCTAAAATGGGCTGGTCACTAAGGGGTTAAGAAGTGCTTTATCTCGGCCCCAGTGCTGGTTCAGCCCAACCAAATGGAGCCATTCATCGTGGAGGTTGACGTCTCCGAGGTGGGAGTGGGTGCTGTCTTGTCCCAGGGTACCAGGTCCCTCACCCATCTCCGTCCCTGTGCCTACTTCTCCAGGAAGTTTTCGCCCACTGAGAGTAACTATGATATTGGCAACCGCGAACTCTTAGCCATTAAATGGGCATTTGAAGAGTGGCGCCACTTCCTGGAGGGGGCTAGGCACCAGGTAACGGTCCTTACCGACCACAAGAATCTGGTTTTCTTAGAATCTGCCCGGAGGCTAAACCCGAGACAAGCTCAATGGGCGTTATTTTTTACCAGATTCAACTTTTTGGTCACCTATAGGGCTGGGTCTAAAAATATTAAGGCTGACGCACTGTCGCGTAGCTTCATGGCCAGCCCTCCTTCGGAGGAAGATCCTGCTTGTATTTTGCCTCCAGGTATAATCATTTCCTCTATTGATTCTGATTTAGGCTCCGAGATTGCGGCTGATCAAGGTTCAGCTCCCGGGAACCTTCCTGAGAACAAGCTGTTTGTTCCCCTGCAACTCCGGCTAAGGGTACTTAGGGAAAATCATGACTCTGCACTATCTGGCCATCCAGGTATCCTGGGTACCAAGCACCTCATTGCCAGAAACTACTGGTGGCCTGGGTTGCTTAAAGACGTTAAGGCCTACGTCGCCGCTTGTGAGGTTTGTGCTAGGTCCAAGACTCCCAGGTCCCGACCAGCGGGCTTACTATGTTCTTTGCCCATTCCCCAGAGACCTTGGAACCATATCTCCATGGATTTTATCACCGATTTGCCTCCATCTCAAGGCAAGTCAGTGGTGTGGGTTGTAGTAGACCGCTTCAGTAAGATGTGCCACTTTGTGCCCCTCAAGAAACTACCCAATGCTAAGACGTTAGCTACCTTGTTTGTCAAACACATCCTGCGTCTCCATGGGGTTCCTGTCAATATTGTTTCTGACAGAGGGGTACAATTTGTTTCATTGTTTTGGAGAGCCTTCTGTAAAAAGTTGGAGATTGATCTGTCCTTCTCCTCGGCTTTCCATCCTGAAACTAATGGCCAAACGGAGAGGACTAATCAGTCTCTAGAACAATATTTAAGGTGTTTTATCTCTGACTGTCAACATGATTGGGTCTCATTCATTCCCCTCGCCGAATTTTCCCTTAATAACCGGGTCAGTAACTCGTCAGGGGTCTCCCTCTTTTTCTGTAATTTTGGGTTTAATCCACGGTTCTCCTCCGTTTCACCTGGTAGTTCCAACAATCCCGAGGTAGATGTCGTTCATCAGGACCTGTGCACAGTCTGGGCCCAGTTTCAGAAGAACCTAGAGGCGTCCCAGAGCATACAAAAGACTCAGGCAGATAGAAGACGTTCTGCTAACCCCTTGTTTGTGGTCGGGGATCTGGTGTGGCTATCTTCTAAAAATTTGCGCCTTAAAGTCCCGTCCAAGAAGTTTGCTCCCCGGTTTATAGGGCCGTACAAAGTCATTGAAGTCCTTAACCCTGTCTCCTTCCGACTGGACTTGCCCCCGTCTTTTCATGTGCACGACGTCTTTCATGCCTCCCTCCTTAAACGCTGCTCCCCGTCCTTGGCTCCCTCGAGGGAACCTCCGGTCCCTGTTCTCACCCCTGATGGGGTAGAATTCGAGGTGGCCAAGATTGTGGACAGCAGGATGGTCCAAGGCTCCCTCCAGTACCTGGTCCATTGGAGAGGATACGGGCCTGAGGAGAGGACTTGGGTACGCGCCCGGGATGTTCACGCTGGGGTATTACTCAGGAGGTTCCACCTTCGTTTCCCCAATAAACCAGGTCCACCTAGAAAGGGTCCGGTGGCCCCTCATAAAAGGGGGGGTACTGTAAAGGATTTGCCAGACACAGCTTCTGCGTCGACGCCCGTGGGCAATCAGTCTGCACCTGCTCCTATGTCTGTGAGACTGACTCCATCTTCCACCACTCAGGATGGCAGGCTTAGGAGTGAGAGAGCCTATCACAGCCTGGCCAGACGGAGCTAGCTCCCGCCCACTGTCTATTTATACCTGCCTTTCCTGTTCCTCCTTTGCCTGTGATTCTTCTATGCTTGTTTCCTGGCTTGCTGCTGCTGCTTGTACTACTCATCCTCTGCTTGTTATTGACCTTGGCTTTCTGACCACTCTCCTGCTCAGCGTTTTGTACTTCGTTCTCTCCTGGTTTGACTCGGCTCGTTCACTACTCTTGTTGCTCACGGTGTCTCCGTGGGCAGCTGCCCCGTTTCCCTAACTTCTGTGTACCCTTGTCTGTTTGTCTGTCTTGCACTTACTGAGCGTAGGGACCGTCGCCCAGTTGTACCCCGTCGCTTAGGACGGGTCATTGCAAGTAGGCAGGGACTGAGTGGCGGGTAGATTAGGGCTCACCTGTCTGTCTCCCTACCCTGTCATTATAAGTGTGCTGTCAAGCTGGACACAAAATTTGCTTTGGGAAAGCCAACCAAGACATGGATGAAAACCCCTGGGAAACATTTTATTGTCTTTCGCCATTCTTTTCAGTGGCTCAAGTTTTTGAAAACACAGCGCTTATTTAAGTTGCTCAAGATGAAGGCTATAGGGAAAACAACGTTTTATAAGAATTAAAACGCCTATCTTTTAAGTATTGTATTTACACACTTATAGATGTTGTGACCAAAAAAAATGTTTCGTTTTCAGTAGATCGAGTTCTACCATCATTAGTTGGGCTTGAAAAAATTGGTTTTCAAAAAGCAATATCAGAAGTACTGTCAAAAAATTTAGCTGTAAAGATGGTGGTCACAGACAGGCACGTTTCCATTAGAAAATGTATTAGGAGAATTTCCCTGATGTCATACATCAATTTGATGTATGGCACCTGTCAAAGTGAATTGGGAATAAGGTGCTTCTGGCTTTGAAATACAGAGATTGTGAGGTACTGGGGCAGCGGGTGCAGGCTATAAAGAACCACATGTGGTTCTTTATATGAATCCACAAGCAAAACTTTTCTTTTTGACATTATGAGGGATGTAATTTCATTAGTGAGAGAAGAAAAACAATATGAATGGTCATCTGTCCAGTCTGAATTTTCAAAAAAATATTGCTACTGTCCGGATAAAAGGGAACTTAGAAAGCATTTATCATGTTTCTAAAAAAAAAAATTGGATAATCAAAGTTTATTATTTTTTATTTTATTTATTAATTATAGGACATGGTGTTGATTTGTGTATATAGTATATTGGCAATTATGTTGAAATGTATGGATTTATATAAGGAAGGCATATTGCCTTAAATAATTTTTTTCTTCTTTATTGATGCCTCTATTAATGCCGTATTATAGGGCTTTGTGCATGGATTAGATGAAAAAGTTTACCCAAGCACTATCTGGTTAGTAGGTTTTATTACCAGAACCACTTTATGTTGACCTGTTAGACTAATAAATAAGTTTCAACTGCATTTATATGCTATATTGAAATTTAGAAATGCTAAAAGTATATTGTGCATGAAAAAATTCTGAGGGAGTGTGTATCTTGCCCATAAGCTGAGTAACATGAAAAAAATTCCAGGATTTTTGGGTTTATTCAATAAGCATTGTTAATGAAGCTTTGATAATTTTTATTCCAGGCGTGGCTTTTTTATGGAATGGCGGGAAGTTTGGAGTGGGCCTGCCATTCCCCCTCTCTCCAGTAGGGTTTTATTTCTGTATGGTTCTTATTTATCTCTGGTGTTACTACAGAGCTTGTTACTTAAAGAGGCTCTGTCACCAGATTTTCAAACCCCTATCTCATATTGCAGTAGATCGGCGCTGCAATTTAGATTACAGTAACGTTTTTTTTTTTTTCAAAAACGAGCATTTTTGGCCAAGTTATGACCATTTTTATATTTATGCAAATGAGCCTTTCTTAAGTACAACTGGGCGTGTTTAAAGTTAAGTACAAGTGGGCGTGTATTGTGTGTGTACATCTGGGCGTTTTTACTTGTTTTACTAGCTGGGCGTTGTGAATAGAAGTGTATGATGCTGACGAATCAGCATCATCCACTTCTCTTCGTTAACACCCAGCTTCTGGCAGTGCACAGACACACAGCGTGTCCTCGCGAGATCACGTTGTGATGTCACTTCCTGCCCCAGGTCCTGCATCGTGTCGGACGAGCGAGGACACATCGGCACCAGGCAACAGAGGCTACAGTTGATTCTGCAGCAGCATCGGCGTTTGCAGGTAAGTCGATGTAAGTCCACTTGTACTTAACTTTAAACACGCCCAGTTGTACTTAAGAAAGGCTCATTTGCATAAATATAAAAATGGTCATAACGTGGCCAAAAATGCTTGTTTTTGAAAAAAAAAACTAGTTACTGTAATCTACATTGCAGCGCCGATCTGCTGCAATACGAGATAGGGGTTTGAAAATCTGGTGACAGAGCCTCTTTAAGAATCAGGGTATATTTCCACGGTCAGATTTTTGGTTTCGGGTGGAGTTTTTTTTAATTCAAAAACAAAGATTGAATTTAATCAATATAAGAAGTAGTATTTGGCCATTTTACTTTCTCACCCGCTTTGATCCACACCTGTATCTTTAGGGTATATTCGTGTGAATGTTTTGATCAGGTTTTCTTTAGATATTGTTCTGTTTTTTTATGCATTTATTACAGAAAAATCAAATGAGATTTTAATAATTTAAAGATTTAGAATCTGTCTCTTTATTATATGATTGACACTGGATTTCTTCTGCATCATATAACAATTAAAAAAATCTAAACAAAACCTTCACATTCTGACTTGTGGGATGCTACACTAATATTTTATTAATTGAGTAAACATGTTTGTGTTATTTGATCAGAGACGGGATGTTTTTTTTCTGTTTTACAAGTACTCTATGCTTTAAAAAAATTCTCTATACCTTTAGTACAATATTTCTTATGTGAACCAAATAAATAAAGCTTTAACTTTTATATCTGTAGTGTCTCATAAATGATATTGCTAACTGCACCCAACTTCCACAAGTATCGACAATAAACAAATACATTTTATTGCGTCAGCATAAATGTAATTTGTATAAGCAATAAGTATATACTATAGAATCTCTATTATTCCATTTAAAAATTCTTGACAACAATGTTGGATGATAGTTCTAGCACTGCTTACGTATTTCCAGTGGAAATGAAAAGTAGGACGCAGATCTGAAAATAGATTTCCACACAGATTACACTAGCATTTTACGTTCCATTTCTAATAGAAGCCATATCAATCAATTGGCTTTGTCAAACAAATTATACTACCTGCGCCCAACAAATGCCACTGACTTTTAGTATGGTTCGCTAGGTATAGGCATTGTGTGCACTGTTTTGACGGTAGAAATATTGCTGCAAGTATTGCTATTTTTCACGTCCAATTCAACAAATATGTGTACTAGCCTGTCCAGATTACCTTTTTACAATTATAAAAAAAAATAATGACGCAAAAGCATTCTATTTATTTTATTTTTTTAAATCAAACAGTAAACATTTTCTTGGGTAAGCCTACTTTAAGTAGTAACTACTTTAAAGTAAGTTACTTTAAAAAAAAAAAAAACTAAAATTTGGCTCGTGTATTTGAGATAAATTTGTCACCGTATACCACTTAAATCCTGTGTGTAGTCCATTAGGATCAAGATATTTACTTCTTAGGCTTGGTTCACATCTGCGTCAGGGCCCCATTCCGACATTTCATTGGCACCAGATCCATCACCGTTGAAATCAATGGTGATAGAAATCTATGGTTTTCGTTTGTGTCAGTCAGGGCTCCGTTTCCGACGGAAAGCTCAGACAGAAAGTCGGAATGGAGCCCTGACGCAAGCAATCTCATCTACACATTGCAGAATTTTTCTGCACTTTAGTTGATCTGTGGTGTGGATTATAGAATCCACAGCGTCAATTTATTTTCCATTTTCGTCTCAGAATTGTATCTGACAAGTTCATCAAAAAATAGACCAAAATCTGCAGCATAAAATTTGCATCCCAAAAACGCATAAAAAAAATGCATTATTAGGTGCAGAATTTACATGCGTTTATCAGATTTTCTGTATCAAATTCCGCAACTTATGCATGTAGCCTAAATTTCAATAGTTACTGCCATATAATATTTTTAGATTTAATTGCTGATTTTTTTTTAGCGAATATAAAATATATATTTATGAGAATAATATAATAATTACCTATTGTTATTTTCCTCTATTTGTTTTCTTTTTTAGAAATCAGTGGTGATTCTTAAGGTAAGGCCACACGGTGCGACCACTTTGCATTTATGTTGCGTTTTTAAACCGCAGCAAGACATTTTTCAATAGAAGTTAATGGTAAAATTTTTGTTATGGACAGACTGCTGCTATTATATTACAATGTTTTTTGTGCGGTTAACCGCATCTTCATAATGTCCGACCGCATGCAGTTAATGACCGCGCTGCCAATGATGTTACTGGACTGCTGGTGTTTTTGCAAACAGTTCTGCAATGCATTGTAATGAACTATATACAAGAAGCAACTTCAACACCAGTAAAAAACTATGTCCATAAACTATGTGCGTAAAAAAACGCAACAGAACTACAGTATTGCAGAGACAAAAATGCATGCAGTTGACCGCATGCGGTTTTCAAACGCTAAGGGTAAGGCCTCACGGAGCGGCCCTGACACGGTCGCAACGCGGCCAACAACCGCGCTGGCACATTGGGTGCGTGGACCCACAGGGCAGTACCGCATTAACGTTATGGCAGCTGGCCAACAGGACACAGGTCAAAGTCTATAGTTCAAATAGGTGTACCTGTGGCAAATTCGGACAGCAGCAAGACAGGCTCGGGTGAGACTTTGGCAGCAGGCAGACACCAGGCATGGCGTAACAGGACAGGCGTAGCACTTAGCGCAGCACGACTCTAACTCAATATGGCACTTGGTTCTGGATAGCACGGGACACAGGATACAGGGAGCAGGAACGGGAACACTGGGAACTAGGAGACACTAAGGGACCATTTGCAGAGTCAAACATAGGTAACGACAACAATGCTCAGGCAATGCAGGAAGGGGCTGGGCCAATCTTATAGTCCAGGGTGCACATGGGCTAATTTGGTACCCGGCCGAGTGAAACGGAAGTGACCGCTTGCGTCTCCTGAGGAGGAGATGCGGGCCAGCGCTCACTGATCCATGGCTGTGGCCGTCAGGATGTGAGTGAACCTGACGGCCCGTGGCCATGGGCATTACAGGCGCGGCTGTCAAATACATTGTTAAGGGGTATTCCGGTTACATGCTCATGTGCACTGCCGCTCCATTCATTCTCTATGGGAGCGCCGGAGATAGCCGTGTGCAGTGTTCGGCTTCTTCCGGCACTGCCATAGAGAATGAATAGGGGGTAACTTGTAACTTGCAAAATCGTGTGGCCATAAAGAGGGTATTAATTCATGGCCGCACGATTTTGCAGATAAAGGGACGGTTTACCCGCAGTAACGTGCGGCCACTAACAGGCTATTTGACAGCCACACCGAACATGGTGCCGGCGCAGTTGTTGGCCGCCAGTGCGACCGGGTCAGGGCCGCTCCATGTGGCCTTACCCTTATAACAAGAACTAAGAAATTCTCATCAATGACATATTGGACCTTTTCTTGGTGTTCCACAATATACTTATGCCCTGCCACCACGTAATTGTCAACATCACTAAGGTCTCTGCATCACTTGCTCTCTTCCACTGATGGCATTGAAATGCAATTGGTGCAGGTACACCAGTTGTTGTTCAAATAACCCTCTGTGTTCTGTGTAGATTGCGGACGTGGTTTATTTGGAGCCCACTGTGGTAATATTTGTGGTGAGAGGGTACCACTTACACTCTTTACCTGCCTCCTCGTAGCCTTCTTCCCATCTGGCACTATGTACAGGGGAAGAGAGAAAATCTAGCTGAATGGGGGGAGCAGAGCAAACTACTGTCGAAATTTACGCTGTTGAATGCTGCACTGGGCGGAAAAAAACGAAAACATCCATACTTACCCCCTCTCTCTTCCCTGCACATAGTCCGGCCTCATACGATGACGTTGCAGGCCATGTGACGCTGCAGCCTGTGATTGGCTGCAACCCAAGCATTACCAATGAAATCAATGGTAATGCAAACGGAAGCAATGGTTTCCGTTTGCCTTTCAGTTGATGGGTTCCTCTGACAGAAAGGTCTGACGGAACCCATCAACTGAAACCAAACTCTGATGTGAACCCACCATTACTGTATCAATAATGCAGTCAACTAAATAGGATGGTGATGGTTGGAATGTATAGCCAATATAGTCCTCCTTTAAGGAAGATTATATATTAACGCTGGCCAATATTGGGCAATTTTTATAAAAATTTACCAACATTTTTCTCCGCTTATCTCTTTTTCTACAGGAGACCGACCGATATTAAGGACAGAATTGTTAAAACAGATATTGAGTGCCCCTATTCTAGTGGGGGTGGAGGACAACTGAATAGAAAGGGATGTTTCACTCGCATGTCTTGCGATAATTGTTCACTGATTCTGAAGGGCAATGTATTTAGATGTATCCAGTGACTTTGAAGGAATTCAATATTGGGTTTACCCTAACTTGTAGAAATTACTTTGATATCTAGGTTATTCAGTGCCCCTGTAATCTCCTGTACGTAGGGGAAACGACTACAGAATGTCGCTTGAGACTGAACAACTATAGGTCTAGCATTAAAACAGGGAAAGCGGAACTTCCAGTCCCGAGACATTTTCTTGAGGCTGGACATTCCATTCAGAGTCTTAGGTTTGCAATTATTAATCATATCCCCCCTTTAAAAACGTAGTGGGGACAGGGAATTGCTCCTCAAGCAACGTGAGGCCAGGTGGATACACCGCCTTAATACGTTGAGCCCAAAGGGCCTAAATATTAATTACCCTCTAAACATATAGTATTTGTGAATATTTCTGTGGGTAGGAGCTTTTACAGGTAATCAGCTCAGATCAAGGTAAAAATCCCACTGAAATGAGTTAGACCAAATGAAAAATAAAATATATCCAGTAGCTAGACATTTTCTAGGTGCCCTGTCCAGTGGGACAGAGATGTTTTTCTTATATTAAGGTGTTTGTTTGATTTAGTTTAAAGGGAATGTGTCGCTAGAAATTTTTTTTTTTTTTAGTTAAACAGTTAGTGTATACATGATTAGACATTGTTCTAATTTTTTTAATTTTTTCACAAGTCATGAAATATTATAAATTAGAATCACATTGCTTTATGCTGCAAAATTTGAGAAGACACACTCGCTCTAGCGTCCTCAAACAATCCCCCCTCCTTTCTCCTGGCTGGTGCCAGGAGAAAGGAGGGGATTGAATGTTCAAACCTCCTACACTGTGTGCCGCCATTTTTTGAGCGAATACACAGTGTAGTAGGCTTACATACAATGGTTATAACACAAAACATACAGAAACATGACTTAGCTGCTCCTGCCGCTGCCTCTCCCTCCGGTCCATCTGCTCCCTCCGCTTGCTTCTGAACACATGCCCGGAAGCCGCGACCGGAATTAGTCATCTTACTGTCCGGCCACGGCTTCCGGTCCACAAGACAATGGCGCCGGATGTCGCTCGGCCGAAGACCTTCCATTTGGACTGTGTGGGAGCGGCGCATGCGCCGCTCCCACACAGACCGCGTACGCTATAGTGAATGGAACGGCTCCCGTTCGCATTCTCTATGGGGATATGTGTTCCGTATTCCATCACTGTATGTGTCGTTAATCGACACACACAGAGATGGCAAAAAAAATGGCAGCCCCCATATAGAAGTAAAAGAATGAAAAATGTAAAAAGTAAAACACAACAACACAAATAAATAAAATGTATTTAAATATCAAACTAAAACCAATATTATATTTAAAAAAAAAATTTTGTGACACATTGCCTTTAACCCCTTAAGGACGCAGCCTAGTTTGGGCCTTAAGGCTCAGAGCCCATTTTTCAAATCTGACATATTTCACTTTATGTGGTAATAACGTCGGAATGCTTAAACCTATCCAAGTGATTCTGAGATTGTTTTCTCGTGACGCATTGGGCTTCATGTTCGTGGTAAAATTTGGTCGATATATTCAGTGTTTATTGGTGAAAAATTGCAAAATTTAGATAAAATTTTGAAACAATAGCATTTTTCAGAATTTTAATGCATCTGCTTGTAAAACAGACGGTTATACCACCCAAAATAGTTACTAGTTCATATTTCCCATATGTCTACTTTGGATTGGCGTCGTTTTTTGAACATTCTTTTATTTTTCTTGGACGTTACAAGACTTAGAACATAAACAGCAATTTCTCATATTTTTAAGAAAATTTCAAAAGCCTTTTTTTTAAGGTACCTCTTGAGTTCTGAAGTGGCTTTGAGGGGCCTATGTATTAGAAACCCTGATAAAACACCCCATTTTAAAAACTAGACCCCTCAAAGTATTCAAAACAACATTTAGAAAGTTTTTTAACCCTTCAGGCATTTCACAGGAATTAAAGCAAAGTGGAGGTGAAATTTGCAAATTTCATTTTTCTTGCTGAATTTAAATTTTATTCATTTTTTTTTCTGTAACACAGAAGGTTTTACCAGAGAAATACTACTAAATATGTATTGTCCAGATTCTGCAGTTTTTAGAAATGTCCCACATGTGGCTCTACTGCGCTCATGGAATAAAACACAAGCCCCAGAAGCAAAGAAGCACCTAGTGCATTTTGAGTCCTCTTTTTTATTAGAATATATTTTAGGCAGCATGCCAGGTTTGAAGAGGTGTTGAGGTGCCAAAACAGTAGGAATCCCCCAATAGTGACCCCATTTTGGAAACTACACCCCTCAAGGAATTCATTTATGGTTGTTGTTACCATTTTGACCGCACAGTTTTTTCACAGCACCTATTTCAATTGGGCTGTGAAATGAAACAAATGTCATTTTTTCCAATAAAATGTCATTTGTGATCAAAATTTCTTATTTTCACAGGGAACAAAATACTCCATTTTGTTGCCCAATTTCTGCTGAGTGCAGCAATACCCCATTTGTGGTGATAAACTGCCGTTTGGGCTCATGGGAGGCCTCAGAAGGGAAGGAGCGCTGTGTGTTGCTGGTTTGGTTTTCGGGTGCCATGTCACATTTGCAGAGCCCCAGAGGTATCAATGCAATGGAAACCCACCAGAAGTGACCCCATTTTGGAGACTACACCCCTCAAGGAATTCATTTATGGGTAATGTGACCATTTAGACCCCATAGTTTCTTCACAGAACTTATTTGAATTGGGCTGGGAATGAAAAAAAAAAATATTTTTCCCAATAATATGTCATTTTAGCTCAAAAATTCTTATTTTCACAAGAAATAAAATACTCAATTTTGTTGCCCAATTTGTCCTGAGTGCGGCAATACCCCATTTGTTGTGATAAACTGCTGTTTGGGCCCATGGGAGGGCTCAGAAGGAAAGGACCACCATTTGGCCTACTGGGGATTTTCTAGTGCGAAGTCATGTATGCAGAAGCACCTGAGGTACCAGTGCAGTTGAAACCCGCAAGAAGTGACCCCGTTTTAAAAACTACACCCTTAAGGCATTCATCTAGAGGTGTAGTGAGCATTTTGACCGGAGACATACAACCCATAAACTGTAATGTGGGTTCTCCCGGGTATGGCAATACCCTACATGTGGCTGTTATCAGCTGCCTGGGCACACAGCAGGGCTCAGAGGGGAAAGACGAGGGGAGATAAGCTGTGCGGAGTGCATCAGGGTAAGTAAAATTGGGGTAAATTATAAACCAAGGGATGTATGATAAATTTTAAAACACTCTTTCATACAGAGCTCTGGTTATTGGGGACACATGTCACGTTGATATATTGTGTCATCCCTTATCGCCCTCTTATAGCAGACTTTGCACCTCTTTTGACTTTTTCCCTTCTTGCCAGTTTGGGGAACTTCTCCTGGAAAGTGTAGCCGCACTGGTACGATGCGTGTGGCCCCGCTTCCAGAAATACTGGGTGCCCCCCCTTCTTGGTCCCAAAAGATTAGGTTCTTGATAATCACCTCTTGAAATTCCAGGAAAGTTCCCGTCTGGCCTGCACATCGACGTAGCACGTACGCATTGTACAAAGCCATCTGTATGATGTGCCCGGCCAGCTTCTTATACCACACCGCATGGCGCTGTAGGGCTTCAGGATTTGATCTGACAAGTTCATCCCTCCCATGTACCTATTGTAGTCCAGGATGCAGTCTGGTTTGGGGGTGGCCTTTCCTTCATATATCCTAAACCTGTAGGTATACCCTGCTGCACTCTCGCACAGCTTAGACATGTTCACGCCATACCTTGCCCTCTTACCCGGCAGGTACTCGCGGAATTGAACCCTCCCTTTAAAATGTACCAGGGACTCATCAATAGAAATACACTTCTTGGGGGTGAATGCTTTGGAAAACCGGGCACTGAAACGGTCTAATAGGGGTCTCCGTTTATACAAACGGTCAAAACTGGGGTCATCTCGGGGTGGGCACGGCTCATTATCAGTATCATGTAAGAAGCGAAGTATTGCCTCATTTATTTATTTTTTTAGGTTCCAGTTCAGTTCTGAAGTTGCTTTGAGGGGCCCATATATTAGAAACCCCTATCAAACACCCCATTTTAGAAACTAGACCCCTCAAAGTATTCACAACAGCAGTTAGAAAGTTTATGAACCCTTTAGGTGTTTCACAGAAATTTAGAGCAAAGTAGAGGTGAAGTTTCCATTTTTTTTTGTCAGAAAATCCTCTTTATTCCATTTTTTTTACAACACAAAAGGATTTATCAGAGAAACGCAACGTAATACGTATTGCCCAGATTCTGCAGTTTTGAGAAATATCCCACATGTGGCCCTAGTGCGCTAATGCACTGAAGCACCGGCCTCCGACGCAAAGGAGCACCTACTGGATTTTGAGGCCTCTTTTTTATTAGGCACCATGTCCGGTTTGAAGAGGTCTTGTGGTTCCAAAACAGTGGAAAACCCCCAAAAGTGACCCCATTTTGGAAACTAGACCCCTTGAGGAATCCATTGTAGTTTTCTTGGGGTGCATGCGACTTTTTGATCAGTTTTTATTCTATTTTTAGGTGGCGTGGTGACTAAAAAACAGCAATTCTACTATTGTTTTTTTATTCTATTTTTTTTACAGCGTGCATCGTGCGCTATAAATGACATATTCACTTTATTCTGCGGGGCGATATTATTACGGCGATACCAGATGTTTATAGTTTTTTTTTATGTTTTATGGCGTTTGCACAATAAAATACGTTTGGTAAACAATCATTCACTTTTTGTGTTGCCTTATTCTAAGAGCCAGAACGTTTTTATTTTTCAATCAATAAAGCCGTGCAAGGACTTATTTTTTGCGTAACGAACTGTAGTTTCAATCAGTACCATTTTTCGGTACATGCGACTTTTTGATCTCTTTTTATTCCATTTTTTGGGAGGTGAAGTGACCAAACAATTGTGATTGTGGTACGGTTTATTATTATTTTATTTTACGGCGTTCACTGTGCGGGATAAATAACGAAATAATTTTGTAGTTCAGGCCGTTACGGACGCGGCGATACCAATTATGTATAGTTTATTTGTTTGTTTACATATTTTTATTAATAATAAATGACTGATAAGGTAAAAAGGGGGAATTTTACTTTTAATACTTTTAAAACTTTTATTTTCTTATTTTTACACATCTTTTTTTAACTTTTTTTTTACTTGATTACTTTGTCCCACTAGGGGACTTGAGGGCAGGAGGCCCTGATCGCTATTCTAATACACTGCACTACATGCGTAGTGCAGTGTATTAGAACTGTCAGCTACTCACTGACAGCAAGCATAGTGGGTCCTGACATTGTCTGGACCCACTAGGCTTCCGTCTATGGCATAGCCGGACGCCATTGTTTGGTGTCCGGTTGCCATAGTCACCATCGCCGGCCGCTTTTGTGTAGCAGGCCGGCGATGGCAGCTTGACCCCTAAAAAGCCGCGATCTCTATAGAACGCGGCTTTTAAGGGGTTAATCAGCGGGGACACAGCGATCGGTCCCCGCTGTAGGAGCTGTGACAGCTGCTGAACAAGACAGCAGCTGTCACAGCTCCTGTATGTGTCGGGAGGACGGCCGATACGGCCGTTACTCCCGAGACGTACTATTAGGTCATGGAGCGCGAACGCTATAGTTACCATGACCTAATAGTACGTCCAGGAGCGGGAAGTGGTTAAGGGCCTGTCATTGTTATTGTATGTACTTATGTGAAGGATGGAGTGGACAGAAGTTAATGTTTATAATAATTTTCTTTCTTTAATAAAATATAGACTATAGAGTTGTGTACATAATTGTGATGAAGCAATAGTAATAGGATTAGATAAGTATACGTGGCAAGATGGCCCCTGAACAGGGACTACGCACTAATAAAATAACAAGTCACTTCCTGGTATGAACGAACTATGAACTAGGAAGACATATCTAAAGGACCAGATAAGGGTGAACCTATCCATGGATGACACAAGTATCAAGAGGCTTACAGTGATACGTGCTTTTATAAAAGTGTGATAACATGTACCCACCCCCAGGAGAAAGGGGATATATAGAACAAATGTGTCTAATAAATAAGTCAGCGACGCCTGATGCTGAGTGAGGAGCTTTGTACCAGACTCTGTGTGGTGTGATTCCTTTCGTACGAACTCAGCGTATTATCCCTGCCGGTTGAGACTGATTAGTACCCGAACATTTTGGCGCTCGACGTGGGGCCACACTCGAGGGATAAGCCGTGTCCGTGATCTACGACCCCCAGACGCCTCAACATCGAATCACCAGCCACGCTCCCAGGAAGTCTGATCAGCTTCAAATAAAACACGGTAAGGTTAAGTTCATGTTTATGAATATTGGCTCTTATCCGTGTGGGAGAGTGAGCAGGTGATAAGATACCGAGGTATTTGGAGTCGATCCCGGCCACACTCTCAGCGACAGAGAGTTAACCCGCTGTGTGGTTCCAAGAATCATAGTATAGATAGTCGCGTCTCGCCGGCATAGGTGATAAGTGTAAGTGTAATAATTTAATTGGTCGCAGGGTATAGGTTGATACCATTAAGACGACAGGTGTAAGTGTAATAATTTAATTGGTCGCAGGGTATAGGTTGATACCATTAAGACGACAGGTGTAAGTGTAATAATTTAATTTAATTGGTCGCAGGGTATAGTTTGATACCATTAAGACGACAGAGACAGACAGTCAGTTATAATTGTGTTTAAAAAAAAAAAAAAAAAAAAAAAAAAAATATAAAAAAAAATTGTGTTTTGTGTTCAGAAACATCGAGAATAAGGTTTCATTCTCAGGACGGTGTTAAATATAGAACAGTATGTTTAATGTGTTTAAAAAAAAAAAAAAAGAGACAGGCAAGAAGAATGTAGAAAATAGTAAGAAAGTTATGCACATATGTGGCATATTTATAGATGGAAGAATGGGCTGCAGCTCTTAGGGAAAACAAGGGAAGATTAAGTGACGAAGGAAAGTTAGATGAAGCATTAGCTTGGCAAAGAACAGCCATAGCCATAACTAAAGACAAGTTTACTGAGCAAGAAATACGAGACAGAAAGGGTAAAATCATCAGATATGTGTATTACAAAGTACGTGTCCAGCCACCGCCCTATAATGGCGACGGTGGAATTCTAACTTCGTGGGAGTGTCCCAGTTGTGGTTAACAGAACCCGCCCCAAGCTGAATATTGTGTATCATGTCACTTTCCACGCCCCGATCCTCCCATATATGCCACGCCTTCGGCACCACTCCCCGCCCCAGGAGGCCATCTTGGTACACCTAAACCTGTTGTTCCGTTATATCCGGTACTCACACAAGAAGGTGGATTTTATAAGCCCCCTCCGTAGGGTGTGGCCACGCCCGGCCCAACCAAATCAGTATGAAGTAATCACCTTGTTAATTTTGTCATTTGTAGTGTTTTTTCTATTTACAGAAGTTCCAGTCTAGTTCACTGATGAAACAACACATCATCATAATATAGAGATGGTGGCCGTCAGATTGTACTGTTAAACATTAACGTAGATAATTCCTGTACAATGGTGTGATAAATGATTGCAGATACGTATGTTGTTTTGCCGGCATTGAAAGTGTTAAGATGGTGAGAGAAGAAGTTGTGAGAAGCTGGGAGTTTGTGACCTCCCTCCCCCCTAAAGTGTGCTGTGTTTGGGAGGAGGAGGAGGGGGGCTGACTGGGTGCAGTCTGCAGGGCTGATGAGACAAAGGGATTTCAATATGCACTGCTGAGATATATATATATATCAGTAATGTCTACAAACCTAAATACATTTCTTCTCTTTTGCGCAAGCGCTGTTGGTTATAAAAGTTACGATATTTATGTGTTATGATGTGATCAGATTTCATGTGTTTTGATAATTCAGATGTATTAAACTACAGATACTGTGAGACACGGGGGTTTGAAAATGTATGTGCCCCCACCGTTCCCTATTTATATATACTGTTTATTGGTTTACAGTAATTAATGTTATCAGAGATAATATTTTCTGTTTTATTGAATAACTAACTACAATTGTTTTGTTTTTGATTTCACACATGAGTTATGTCATTGTAAAGATCAAATGTTTGTCAGGAAAAAGTCATTTTTGTTTCAGGCTGTTGTACATTACAGAGGGTTAAATTAGTGTTATGTTGAGATGTAGTTTTGAACTCTGCTACATCACTCTCGCAGAGTCCACAAAGGGGGGAAGAGTGAAGGAACTGATCAGGTACAGTTGTGGTTTATGTGTAAGAGACCATCCCCCTCCAGCAAAGTTACACAGGAGGCGATGTGACATCACTCACACGAGTCTTTATGGATTTAGATGAGGGAGAAGGCAAAACAGAACTTGTCTGGACATTGTTAACTTGATGTAAAGTTTTTGGGAATGTTTTATTTTTATTTGTTTTTGTATTTAATCAAGTATTTGCAGAACCTGATAAAAGTGAGATTCTCAAAGTATTCTGGATTATCAGCTGAATGAGGAGGAGTTGTGTTTGGTAGCGGCTTGTGACACCAATCCATGGAGTACCTCTACGCAAGCATATACTTTGTACTGTACTGAACAAAATGGACATGACACTGCGGTTCTCACACAAAGTCATGGACCACAGCA